>NC_045965.1:50184978-50893728 GCF_010909765.2 Amblyraja radiata | reverse complement strand
TTCGGCCCTTCAAGCCAGCACCGCCATTCATTGTGATCATGGCTGATCGTTCCCTATCAATAAATAGAAACATCTTCCTGAGATAATCTTTGTGAGAAGAATACGGAGATTCGGCATTCTGCTAAACGTCTACAGGTGCACAGTAGAGAGTATTCTGACTGGTTGCATCGTGGCCTGGTTTGGCAACTTGAACGTCCAGGAGCGAAAAAGACTATAAGAAGTTGTGACCACTGCCCAGTCCATCACTGGCTTTGACCACCTCACCGTCGAAGGGATCTATTGTAGTCGCTGCCTCAAAAAGGCAGCCAAAATCATCAAGGACCCACACCATCCTGGCTACACACTCATCTCACCATTGCTATCAGGAAGAAGGTAAAGGAGCCTGAAAACCGTAACGTTCAGGGGTTCAGGAACAGCTTCTTCCCCACAGCCATCAGGCTATTAAACACAACATCAAATAAGCTCTGAGCTCTGAACTGCAGAAGACTATATTATTATTTGTTATTTGCACTATATTTGTTATTTATTGAATTTTTTCTTTTTTTCCCCGTTATGTACAATGTTTACATATTCATATATTCTGTTGTGCTGCAGCAAATAATCATTTCATTGTCCCGTCTGGGACATATGACAATAAAACATTCTTGACTTGACTCTTTATTTGCTTTGCTGAGGTGCAAACTATAGCTGCACGGCATGATGGGAAAGCTTTCCTATAAAGCCCAATATATGATTTTTCTAGTTTGCAAGGCTGTTGATAGAGGTGTCATTCAGCAGTGATATTTGTGCAGGATATATCATTAGGAGTTCACAAAAGCAAGAGTTGAATATAACGTTGGTAAAACTCAGATTCGTAAAATCCTTCAAATCCATCACAGGAAAAACAAATCAAAATCAATGTTTTCTCCCAAGCCAAAACCTCCAGCAATGAAGCCTTAATTGCATTCAATCAACTTAGAAGGGCAGATCACATCATTCACATGTTTGACACCAAACTCCCAAAATAGACATGCCGCTCCATGACACAACAGTGTAGCAAAGGAAATACAGTAAGATTGGTTTAAAAGTACACTTGTAAAATTATAACGTCCCACCATCTAGTGGGAAACCCTGCCTCATGGCTGATCAAAATGGAGAAGAGACATCTGGGAAGACACTGACAAATCTGAATCTTTTCATTGGGAACACTTGACAACCCAGTGAAAATAGTGGAAGGAGTCACCTCAAACCTAACCATCAAGTACATCATGGCCCAACTCGAGCAGAGATTGTGCTTCCCACAGTCGTGTGTAGTGGGGAACTGCAGGTGGTGGTTTACACCGAAGATAGACACACAAAAAGCTGGAGTAACTCAATGGGACAGGCAGCATCTCTGGAGAAAAGGAATAGGTTAACTTATTCAGGGGAAGGGGAAATGAGAGATATAGAAGGCACATGGAATGAATGAATGAAAGATATGCAAAATAAGCAACAATGATCAAGGAAAGGTGGAGCCCACAATGATCCATTGTTGGCTGTGGGGTAAGGGATAAGGAGTTATACAGACAGTGAAACTCAACAGGATAACAATGAAACTAGTACAATAACACAGTAGCTTCATTATCCCCCTCAAATGGACGGAACAGCACTGGAAGTAAGCCATCCTTGAGTCTTAGATTACAGTACTGGAGTAACTCAGCGGGTCAGACAGCATGTTGTTTAAGAAGGAACTGCAGATGCTGGAAATCGAAGGTACACAAAAGTGCTGGAGAAACTCAGCGGGTGCGGCAGCATCTATGGAGCGAAGGAAATAGGCAATGTTTCGAGCCAAACCCTTCTTCAGACTGATGGGGGGTGGGGGGGGAGTGAGAGGAGGGGTGGGGGGGGGCTGGGAGAAGAAAGGAAAAAGGAGGAGGAGGAGCCCGAGGGCTGAGGGAGAGATAGGAAGGGGAGGAGACAGCAAGGGCTAACAATTGCTAACAGGGTCAGACAGCATTCCTGGAGAACATGGATAGGTGAGTTTCTGGTCGGGACACTTCTTCAGACTCCACTTGGGTGTAATAAATTATTTCTTGTATCCCAATAAACTTATTTTTCCTTTCCTTAAACCCAATACCTATTCTATGAAGATATCCTTCTTGAGTTTGAGGTAATGTCTAACAAAAATCAGGATGTGTTTAAGGTGACTAAAACGATTAATGAAATGTCCTGTCCTGAAACGTCATCTGTCATAAGTTCATAAGTTCTAGGAGCAGAATTAGTCCATTCGGCCCATCAAGTCTACTCTGCCAGTCAATCATGGCTGATCTATTTTTCCTTCTCAACCCCATTCCCCTGCCTTTTCCTCATAACCCTGACACCCTTACTAATCATGAATCTGTCAATCTCCTCCTTAAAAATATCCATTAATTTGGCTTAGACAGCCGTCTGTTGCAATTAATTCCCAGATTCAATTTATTTGTCCTCTCCTTTCTAAAGGTACCTCCTTTTATTCTGAGGCTATGGCCTCTGGTATGCAGGGCCGGATTTACATATAAGCTAGACAAGCTTAAGCTTAGGGCCTTGAGATCTAGGGGGGCCTCGGCCCGCTCCACCAAGGTGTATAAAACTTTTGACATATTCGTATTTTCTGAGCCTTGTCTTTTCAACAGTCAGGAGTGTTCGAGCCGGTGCGCGGCTGCAAGTTTAACAATGTCAGAACCAGCTCCGACTGTGCCCGACCTGCCTGCTTCAGGGGAAAAGAGATAAGGCTCCGGGCGGGGTAAAGGGTGGGTGGGAACGAGCAGCCACCCGCTGCGATAGGCGGAATGGTCCTTTCTTAGTTAACCCTGCTCTGATGGGGCTGGTTTCCCGCCCACCAGGACCTCCTATGCTTTGCCCACTGACCCTCGCCACTCCACCACCCTCCAGCAGCCCGCAGCCATCGCCTTACCTGCAGCCTGGACTCAGCACCGGGCCTGATGTTTCCACGCTGCAGACTCCAACTCCCCTGAGTGCTAGTCCCCCCCACCCTGGTAACCTCAGTGGCTGTTCCACTGGGTCTTCCCCATTCCCCTCAAACCATGTGACCCCAGCTATTCCCCACCCACACTACAGTCTTCATGCCCCCCTCCTCCCTGACCACCCACCAGCCCCCCACCAGACATCTCCTCGGCCTCAGTCCACTCAACTGCCTTCCTCTGGCCCCAACCCCCATCCCTGCCGTGTGTTCACCATCCTCCCTGACTTCCCCCTCTCAGATACCGAACTGTCTGTCCTCAGCAGAGGCCTCACATTTGTCCCCCTCCATCCCCACCTCAATGAGTTCCGTGCCCCCCGTGATTTGGAGCTCTTCTTCCAAGGGCAGTCTTATGACAATGTTGCCAACATGGCTGGTAGGTACAAGGGTATGCAGCAAAAAATCCTCAAAAAAAACAAATTTGCATGATTAATTCCATGCGCTGCTCACTTATTAAATTTGGTGGGCCGCTCGGCTGTTGATTGCTGCCTTGATGCAGTGAACTGTTTTGGAATTATCAATGAAATTTATACCTTCTTTTCATCCTCCACAAAGAGATGGGCAGTTCTAAAATCATTTTTGCAACCTCTGTCAAAAGTGCCTAAATATTTGTCAGACACTAGGTGGGAGGCACATGCAAAAGCCACAGAAGCTATTTTGGAAAGTTACAGCGCTATCACTGATGCCCTCGGTCATTTGTACTCTGATGTTAATGTGAAGGGTGATACCAGGCTTCAAGCTAACAATCTTTTGCAGAAAATGGAAGAACTGGAATTTGTGTTTATGCTGCATTTTTGGACCCGTCTGCTAGGTCATTTCCACAAGGTCAACAAAGCCATTCAGAAATCCAAACTGTTATTGAGTACTTGTGCAAGTTTGTACAGTTCACTTCAGGATTTTGTAAGCAAAATTAGAGAAGATTTTGATGAGCTTGAGCAACAAGCAAAGGCCACCTTGCCAGATGTTAACTACAGAACTGTCACAGGAGACAAAGAGTAAGGAAATAGCTTGCAAATGATGGAGGTGCACCTGGTTCTGATGCTTTAGATAAACTCTCTCCACGAGATAAGTTTAGGATAAAATCCTTTATTCCTATACTAGATGCACTTGAAACCAATTTAAAAAGATGAGCTACTGTGTACAATGAAGTTGCACAACAGTTTTCCTTTCTTGCTAATCTGACCTCATCTAAGCAAGAAATTCAGCAAGGAGTTGAACTGTTGACGGAAGCGTACTCAGAAGATGTTGACCTGAAACTTACTGATGAATTTTTGCACTTTCACTCGTATGTGAGACAAAGCCACAGGCATACAGAAGAGCACTCTCTGTCTCATACAGACCGTTATCAAATAATATACAAGGAAACAATTCAGATTGCCTTCCATAATGTGGAAGCAATCTTGCGGCTGTTTCTTAGCTTAATGGTCACCAACTGCTCGGGAGAGAGGTCTTTTTCAAGACTCAAAATAATTTAAAATGAATTAAGGTCCGCAATGTCTCAAGTGAGGTTGTCTGCACTGAGCATTCTGTGCATTGAGAGTGACAAACGTAGACAAACAGATCTTGGTGAACTTCTGGAAGATTTTGCTATGAAAAAGGCGAGAAAAAAACATTTTTGCTCTTAGTGTATTTGTAGTTTCTTTATTTCTTAATGTTCCACATTCAATTCAAGAGACACTTATTGTCATATGCACCATTGGTACAATGAAATTTGGGGCCACCATCCGACGTCGGAACGGGAGAACATTCTCAACGGCTTGGACTTACGAATCGGCCACTTCCTACCGGAGACCGCGGCTCCCGAAGTCCACAGGCTGAGCTGGGCAGAGATTCACGCTGGTGGCCCTCGGCAAAGGGATCCCAGGGCTCCGCGATGTTGAAATCAGCGCGACCCGAGGCTGGGAGCTCCGCAAACCACAGCTCCATGATGTTGAAGCAGCAGGCCCAACACTCCAGAGCTTCAAACGGCGATCCAGGTAAGGCATCGCCCGCTCCGCGGTGAATCCAATATGTATTTTAAAACCAACTGTTTATGACAACATACAGTAGGATCTAAAAGTGTCACACTGTCACTGTCGGGTAGTCATGGTCCTCTAGTCGTGGGGGTGGGGGATTGGGAGGGGGGGGCTCACAAGTGAAATAGCTTAGGGCCTCTCTTCATCTAAATCCGGCCCTGCTGGTATGGCCTCTGGTTCTGACTCTCCCACGAGTGGAAACATTCCCTTCACATCCATTCTATCCAAGCCATTCGCTTTTCAGTAAGTTTCATTTCCATTTCCCATTTCCATTTCCCTCCGCAGATACTACCTAACCCGCTCAGTTCCTCCAGCAGTTTTTAGCTCAAGATTCCAGCATTTTCAGTCTCTTGTATATTCATTGAATTTAGATTCACAGACTCATACAGCACAGAAACAGTCAATCCAGTAAATCCTGTCATACTGACCATCAAATAACCATTATTCTGAGCCCATTTACCAGCAGTAGGTCCATAGCCTTCAATACTCTGGTGATTCAAGTACTTGTCTGAATACTTTGTAAATGTTGCCTCCCCAACCCTCTCAGGGGAAATACATTTTTCCTTGTATTCCTTATAATTCCTAGAATTATTTTTCCTTACCCCCTGGTTACAGACACCTATTCTATGCAGATGACCTTCCATTGAGCATTCGACAGGCTCATTTTGCCCATAAGATTTTCTCATGACGATCTCCAATGCTTTTATTCCCATTTAGGCTTCCCTTAGTTTAATTTAGCGATACAGCATAGAAACAGGCCCTTCAGCCCACCGACGCCATGCCGACCTTTGATCATCCATTCGCGCAAATTCTGCTATCCCACTTTTGCATCCACTCCCTATGCACTAGGGCTAATTTACAATGACAAATTAACTTACAAACCCGCACGCCTTTCGGATGTGAGAGGAAACCGGAGCACACGGAGGAAACCCACGAATTTCACTGTACCTTAAATGCTTCATGTGACAATAAACTGACCTTGACCTTGACCGCAGGGAGAATGTACAAAATGCACATAGACAACATCCAAAGTCAGGATCGATCCTGGGTGTCTAGCGCTGTGAGGTAGCAGCTCTACTGCTGTGATACTGTGCCTTCTTGACCGCCTTCATAGCTCAATATCCCTCATAATTTTGCACATCATCTGGTTCCTCCACAACCCCCCCCCCCACCCCTCCCAAGACATCCAGTCTTCCCCCTCTACATTGGGGACCTGGGGTGGAGGGTACTGCATCGAGGTGTTCCCTGCAACCTGTTTCTCTCGCGGTTCACAGACTCGCCAGCCGCTTGCCACTGTTGCGGGCTGGAAGAGTCTGTGTACCACGTGTACATGGAGTGTGTGAGGCTGCAGCCACTGTTTCAATACCTAAAGGGGCTGCTCCTTGCCTTCTGGCTGCATTTTTCACCCACCATCCTCATCTTTGGACACCCTGTGCGTAGGGGAGAGGGTAGGGCTGAAGATGTCCTGGTTGGATTGCTCCTGGGCCTGGCCAAGCTGGCCATCCGTGAGTCAAGGCACCAGACGTTGGAGGGCTCTACCCGAGCCAGCTGCCTGCCCCTTTTCCGAGGATACGTCTGTGCCCGGGTGCGGATGGAAAGGGAATACGCCCTGTCTACGGGCACCCTGAGGGAGTTCCGGGACCGCTGGGCACCGAGGGGGGTTGAATGTATCCTTGACAAGGATTGCAATATAATTGTTTAGCAGTTGCTTAGCATATTTGTTCGTCTTGTATTATGGTGGTGTTTTGTTTTATTGTAGTGTCAATACTATTTTAATATTTGAATAAATATTTTTGATTTTAAAAATAAATAAATAAATAAATAAATAAAGACATCCAGTCTTCTCTCCAACAAAAACAAACACAGCCTAATCTAAATTAGACACAGAACACTGGAATAACTCAGCAGAACAGGCAGCATCTCTGGAGAGAAGGAATGGGTGATGTTTCGTGTTGAGAAACTTTCGAGATCCCTTTTCTACAGATGGAAGAAGGTTCTCGACCCGAAACGCACTCATTTTCTTCTCTCCAGAGATGCTGCATGTCCCACTGAGTTACTCCAGCATTTTGTGTCTATCTTCGGTTTAAACCAGCATCGGCAGTTTCTTCCTACACATCCTATCCATCCCCATAACAGAGACATATGCCTGAACCGCCATCATGGTGAATCTTCTCTGTGCCCTCTTCAGACTATTCATGTCCTTCCTTTACTGTGGCGATCAAAACTACACACAATGTTCCAACTGCGGACTCACCAATGATTTATAAAACTGTACCACAACTTCCCTGCTTATATTATGTACCTTGGCTGAAGGGCCTGTCCCACTTTCCCGAGTTATTCACAAATTCTCCCAAGTTTTCAAACTCGCAGAATGTTCGTAACGAGTCCGTAGGAGGCCGTAAGTGTCCGTGGATATATCGTAGCGGCTCGTTATGCCAGTTGTAGGTACTCGGGGCATCAGGTAAGTCGGGACTGATAAAAATCGGCCTGATGAAAAATATCCACGAGTAAAAAAATAGCCCCGAGTACTTACAGCTGGCATAACGAGCCGCTACGATATATCCACGGACTCCTACGGCCTCGTTACGAACATTCTGCGAGTTTGTAAACTCGGGAGAATTCATGAATAACTCAGGAAAGTGGGACAGGCCCTTGACAGAGCCAATAACCTCATAACCTGGTGCCAAGATAACAACCTTTCCCTCAATGTCAGCAAGACAAAGGAAATTGTGATTGATTTCAGGAAGCGAAGCGGTACACATATCCCAGTATACATAGGTTCTTAGGAATAAATGTCACCAGTAACTTGTCCTGGACCAGTCATATCAAAGCAATGGCCAAGAAAGCACACCAATGCCTCTACTTCTTTAGAAGGTTTAGGAGGTTTTGCGAGTCCCCAAAAATTCTCACCAATTTCTACAGATGAATGCATTTTATCGGGATGCATCACAGCCTGGTTTAGAAACAGATCTATCCAAGACCAGGAGAAATTGCAGAGAGTTGTGGACATTGACCAGACCATCACGCAAACGAACTTCCCTTCCATTGCTTTGGATCCACATTTCACGCTGCATCAACACGGCTACCAGGACGAGTCTCACCCCGGTCACTCCCTCTCCTTCCCTCCCCTTTCAGGCAAGAGGTAAAGAAGTGTGAAAACGTACACATCCAGATTCAGGGACAATTTCTTCCCAGCTGAGATCAGGCAACTGAACCATCCTATCACCAACTGGAGAGCAGTCCTGACCTTCTATCTCCCTCATCGGAAACCGTCAGACTATCTTTAATCGATCTTTACTAGACTTTATCTTGCACTAAACTTTATTTCCTTTATCCTGTATCTGCACACTGTGGACAGCTTGATTGTAATCATGTATTGTCGTTTCATTGACTGGATAGCACCCAATCCTGTCTCTTGATAGGCGCCAAACTCTCACACTCACTTTTTAAAAATCCACACTTGATGAATGGGGCTACTTCCAACACAGCAAACAGCCGTTTTTAATTCCAAATCTCTATCACATGGCTTTATTTAAAGGGTCTACTAGGTTAAGCTCCCTCACTATTACAGTGATGAACTCCTTAATCTCCTAGCTTTAATCTGCAATCTTACTCTCTAATATGCACTTGTGTGAACAGAAAACATGAGAAATATTCAGCTGGACTGACCATGAAGAGAGAAATTAAAGTTAAGCTTTCAGGTCAATGGTTTTCAGTCCAAAATAAGCCCATCAGTACTATGTGAAAGATTATTAAATTGAAACATTATGCTAGATCACAATACTACCTCACCCCCAGAAGGTCCCTGGCTATCTGCATTAAAGATTCCTGTAACCATTCACTGTAACACAGAAATAGGGGATGCACTGGAGGTAAGAAGTAGGTGCATTGGTCTTTCCGCTTCACCATTGAGTCCAAGGATGTTCCAGAGCAGAGAGGCAACATTCTGACACATCTAGCATGGAAGTGAATGGAAGCAAAGGACATTGTTAAAAATAATAATATTCTAAGACAATAACTTTGACTAAAAAATGCTGGAAGAATTCAAACAAGGGGTTAGAGAATGCAGGAAGTGGGAACTCACTGAGCTAATGAGGAGGCCAAGAATGGAAGCTTGAATAAGAATAAAATCATTGGAGTGGAGGAAGAGGGGGACCTCAAGGTGAGCCTGGGAAATTCCCCTGCCATGCCCCCAGTACAACAGACCTACATGGTCAAGATCCCTGCACTTACAACTGGGACCTAAAAATGAAGCCAAACTGTATACTGTCTCAGTGAACTGCTACAATACATTTGTATTTATCTGAGATGCTTATCTAATATGTATCTAAGTGCTTATGTACACTGAACAATGAATTTCACTGATGATAGATGCAAAAGGCTGGAGTACCTCAGTGGGTCAGACAGCATCTTTGGAGAATCTGTGGAGGGCAGACAGCCAGAAGTGATAAAATCAGAAATGGTCTGAGAGATTGTGCCCTGGTGCTCATCTGTGAGGTCATGGCCAAAGGACCATGTGATAAATAAAGTACCAAAGTACCAAAGGAAGGTAAAGGATGAATTATAAGATGCAATTTCAGAGCAAAGCCAGTAGGTTTGGCTCAGTGGGCTGGGAAAGATGAGGATAAAGCAGAGGCAGTTCATCAAATGGTCTGTCTTAACAACAAAGAATATGGCAAAAAAATATATTTGACATAGTTATGTGGAAATGATTCATTCCTTTTACATAAGCGTGTGGGAGAGATTTATTTGTTCCCTTTTACTTGTTTTCGGGGGAACAGATTCGTTTATTTTTGATACGTACATAGATTCATTTATTTTTGATAGATGTGGGGACAGATTTATTTATTTTTGATTGATTCAGAGACAGATTTATTTATCCCATCCCTTGGAACAAAGTGAAAGTTCGATTTTTACTTTTGTGGGGTAATTTTTTCTGGGTGACAAGCATTCTGACCATTTATAGAACTGCATTTTGAGCAGAGCATTCAAGTGTGGCGAGTATTGAAACTGAGCATTATCCAATCAACAACGACATGATTCCTGGCGAGTAGAAAGTTCACTGCCGAGCCACAACCTGATTACAACTGACAAAGCCCATTCAGCCCAATTTATGTCACCATTCAAAAACACCCTGCAGTTCTTTCATTGTGGCATCTACCTGCTCATTAAATAACTCCAAGTTGTTTGTCTCCAATATAGATTGATAATTCTGGTCCAGTATCTTAACAAGCAAGAAATGTACTTTCTCATCCCTGTAGAAGATCAAACAGTTAGTGATACAATGGGAACATTGCCAATCAATGCCGTTAAAGATAGAAAGTCACGCCTCATCAGTTCAAAAGTGGGCTTCATCATCTCCAAGTACTTCATGAAGGAAGGTGGCAAAGCTTTCCCCACACAGATAAATGTGAAAATAACAATGCAGTAGATCATATCTCATAGACTACAGAGTGAAGCAGGAAATGAATCAAAAGTTCACTGACAAGTGTGTGCCAGAACACAAGTGCACATGAGTACCTGACTACGCTTTTAGCTTATTTTACGTTGTGTGAACACTTTTCCACTACTGGCCCTGTACTGCTGAAGGCAAAACCAAAGTCAACTTGGTAGATTTGCTGAGCCTGCTGCTTGTTAAAACCCAGTGGAAAAAAACCCAATTTGTATTAGCCACCATGAGTCTGACAATTTTACTTTCCCCTAACCAGTCTGAAGAATGGTCTCAACCCAAAACATCACCCATTTCTTCTCTCCAGAGATGCTGCCTGTCCCGCTGAGTTACTCCAGCATTTTGTGTCTATTTTCAGTTAAAACCAGCATCTGCAGTTCCTTCCAACACAATGTTACATCACTGTTTCTTTGAGACGTGTGTGAGGCACTCGTGCTGCCAACATGGCTTCATAGCAAAATAAAAAGAGTTCTAAAATGCTCCTTGCCGCAAAGAAACATTTTTCCTTTTTGCTTGGCATTGAGAGAGGTGGTAGTGTCTCCTATTTTATCTGGCAAATGTTTTCTCAGTTATAATCCAACACATCCAACTGATTTGAAACATTGTGGAGAACTGGCCCAGAATTAATGGATTGTGCCAATCTACCTGTTCTTCCTACTATCCTATGTGTGTGTTCTCTACTCACTTTGTGCAATTTACCCAAGTGCAAACCAACTCGCCGAAGAAGATAGGATCCTCTGTGGTGAGGTCAACCACCCTAAGGCCAATCAAGTATAAATGCCATAACATGATGATAGGTTTTGTGGAAACGGTGCAGAACAAATCCCACCACAAATTGATGACAGCAATCCAAACACATAGCTCTGCAGGTTGTCAAAGATCTCAAAAGCTTAAATGTTTCTAAATATTATTGACCTCCATAAACATTCAAAATATTCCAGAAATAGTTAAAACATATTTAAAAGATTAAAACATTAACATTTATTCAAATAGCTTCAAAAGGATTTTGAATAACATGTTTCAAACAAGTAAGAATATTTAGATGATCCAGAACAATTAAAAACGTATAAATGAATCAAACTAGTACTTGCTCCTCAGATTTCCCTCCTCAATCAAATCCATCACTGTAAGCAATTGAAAATTACAGCAACAATGATCAACACGACGACTCCACAAAGGGTCCAATATTAAGTCAGAGGTTTCTTGTCGGCAACTATTAGCATATGCAGGACTCGTGTTGTTTCCCCAAGTAGGAAAGGGAACCCTGAACTTGGTGGCATTCTTGGGAGAAAACACCAACACTTCCCTCCCTGTAAATTCTCGGTCATGAATTGGCAAATATCTAATTTCCTACAATTATTTGCAGATGCATATTAGATGAAGGTGAACGGATAAACAAGTTCACATCAAAATGAAACACCTGTGTTGTCCCTGTACTTGACCCTGGACTTTATGGTATACAGGGGTGTTAGGTTTCACCTTCAGCTTCTGATGTAATGGATATCTGCCCATTATGAAACCTTCCAGATTTTCATTCCATTGAAACCAATGGAATGAAACTCAATGATCTGAAAGGATCTTGAGACATGAAACCTAATGCATTGCACCTACAATGAACACCACCCAATTATTGGAGCTGCCTTTTAGATACAGGCCTTGCAAATAATACAGCGATGATGTTGGGGGAGTGGGTAGAAAAAGCACACCTACCGATACACGTAGTTGAAGTTGTATGATCAATGAATGATCATTAAAAGATGAGGTCGGAAGCATTGTTAGCCTGAAGTATCAAATAAATACTTTGATTCTCAATTTCACCACAAATTATTTCCCTTCCTCCAACCAAAGTAGCATTAGTTAACATCAATTTATTAGATGAACCGCTCACACGACAGGAAAATATTTTTGAGAAATATGAAGTCTTCTGCAAAAAGCTGGAACCATCCAAGGAAGACACAAGCAAGTGCAGGGCCAAAAGAGAAACTTAAACCAACTCCAATGGTTTTCAAGACTTCCCATCAGCAAGTGCCCCTATCACCATTCTGGTTGTCATTGTTGAACAGAAACCTATTTGGACCTGCTATGCATATAAATGGATAAAGGGCAACGCATTGGATAATGGGCATTCTGCAGAAAGTAACTTATTTCCCAACTTCCCAACCATTTTCAACCTATGAACTGTATGACCATGTCTTCTATGTAATACGGATGTAATATGTTGCATCAACAAAATGCACAGCCTCAACCCATCAAAGTTTATTCACCACAATTCCTTCATGTAGAACAACTTCAACAGATGCAGAGGAACAGTGACACATGTACTGTATATATATACACACACTGAACTTTCTTTTTCTCTCTCATTTATTATATTGTTTCCAGTGTACTATGTTTACATATTCTGTTGTGCTGCTGCAAGTAAGAATTTCATTGTTCTATCTGGATCATATGATAATAAAGCACTCTTGGCTCTTGACTCTTAAAAAGATTTCCTTCAAGTCGGAAACATATCAATAATGCTTAATTATTCTTGAGTCTATCTCCTGAATTCCATATTCATAGCTATATGGGAGTACAGTCATCAGACATTCTGCAATGGTTTAAGAAGGTGGCTCACCCATTTTCTAACATGCAATGAGAGAAGGGCATCAAATTTTGTATTGTGTATTATGCAAATTGTTCAATGCCTAAACAAACATTGATTATGAATAGAGCAAACAAATCATCTAAAAAGCTTACAATCCCCATCTTAAAATCCTGTCAACAGATAAAATAACCAAATGTATAATAATGGGAGAAGAATTGCTGGTTTGCGAAGATAAGTGGTGTACAACATTTCAAAGTTTCTCCAAGGGACATTATTATAATAATTATTTAATCTTAAGGTTATCCAAGTGCTCCAGTTGTGTGGCCCCACTTTCTTTTCTCAAATTGAGTATTGTAAAATGTCTTACAATGCACAAACCTGCATTGACAAGGCAGTTGAACAGTCTTAACCCTGAAACATGAACTTTATTTCCACTTTCACTGTTGTTGCATCACCTGCTGGGGATTTTCCAGCATTTACTGTTTCTGTTCCAGTAGCAAGTGGTTGTTCAAAGATAGGTGTTGAGTGGATTTCAGTTTGCCATTTTGTCCTGCAACCCAGTCATAGTCAGGGAGCAGTTTCAACATTCACGCACATCTTTCATTAGCAATGGGATCAAGCAAGTTTCTAGCATTTTCAATTTGTGTCATAAAATGTAAAGCGGCGTTAATATCAGTTTAGAGTTTAGAGATACAGCCTGGCAACAAGCCCTTCGCCCACCGAGTACACTAGTTCCAATCTATCTCATCCTCCACACCAGGGGCAATTTACAGGAACCAATTAACCAACGAACCTGCATGTATTTAGAATGTGGGAGAAAACCGGAGCACCCGGGGAAAACCCATGTCGTCACATGGAGAACGTACAAACTCCACACAGATAACACCCGTAGTCAGAATGAAACCAGGGTCTCTGGTGCTGTGAGGCAATCGCTCTACCAATGTGCCACTATGCCACCCTTACGCATTATGCATTATATTATGCTTGCTGCATGATACATAAGCTAGAACTCAGGAATTTATGGGCAGTGATGGCAGAGCAGGATAACCCATCTTTTTTTTATTCTTTTGCTCCTTGCACAGATTCATATACCTCACCTGGTTAGCCTATCTGACACTTGAACTGATATTAGACAACACAAGATGAAAAGTCAAGAAATCAAATACATATTGCTGTTACAATTTTTAATTGAGTTAATTTAGAATATCACTATATTTGATATCATAGGATTTATTTAAAATAAAAGTTGAATATTTCTCCAAAAATCTCACAAAGATTTATTAACAGGAGGCTGCAATATAAAAGAGTACATTTACAATCACAATAACAGAAAGAACACATCAAGGTATATAATTTAAACACTGACACAAGAGTAATGGAAATTGCATCATATGCCAGTCTCGATGGCAAACAAATACAATAATTTATCTTTTACATCTATAAAATACCCCATTTCTCCAATTTTGTTTAAAAACTGACAAATATGAAAACCTTAAAGTTGGCTTTGAATTTTATCAAATGGTTTCTTCTCATTTTAAGATATGTACGAATTAAATTTTATGATGCCTTAAATGTATGCCTTTGGGCAGCACTGTGGTGTAGCTAGAAAAGCAGCTGCCTCACAATACCAAGGACCTGAGTTCTATCTTGACCTCGGATACTGTTTGTGTGGAGTTTTCATGTTCTCTCGTCACCATGTGAGTTTCCTCGTGACTCTATGCCTCTCCTTTCAGGCCGAAGCTGGACATTCTGCTGGTGAAACGACTCCTGCGGATCCAGGCCATCCTCTTCCCGTCATGGTTGTCGCAGAATGTGCTGATGTTCACCACGCTGCTCTCCATGGCGTTGCTGGGTGAGTGTCCCTCCTCTTCCCCACCTCGGCGACCCGTCACCTTACGGCCACAGTGACTCCCGCGGCAGCCGGATGGCGGCCTGAGGCCTTAGCACTGCCGACCGACTCCCAGTCCAGAGACACTCTGCCTCAGAGGGCGGTGGAGGCAGGTTCTCTAGATGCTTTCAAGAGAGAGCTAAATAGGGCTCTTAAAAATAGCAGAGTCAGGGGATATGGGGAGAAGGCAGGAACGGGGTACTGATTGGGGATGATCAGCCATGATCACATTGAATGACGGTGCTGGCTCAAAGGGCCAAATGGCCTACTCCTGCACCTATTGTCTATAGTCTATTGTCCTCTACATGCTCTGCTTTTCTCCCATATCTGAAAGACATTGGCATTGGCAGGTTCGTTGCCACTGTTAACTGCACTTGGTGTATGGTGAAACCTGGCATGAGTTGATGAAAATTTAGTGAGAATGAAAAACTAATGAGTCGTAAATGGGTAACGGATGGTCAGCATTAACTCAGTGGGCCGAAGGGCCTCATTTCCCACTCTATGATTTTATGATTCTTAATTTAAAGGGGCAATCTAAAAATAGGAAGATTTGAGTTTAGGTTTAAATCATCACCGAGGTTCAGAGAGGCTGTGATTGCAATGCACAATGGATAATCAAGGGTGTGACTGTTATTAAAAAAATGCTGACCTATCGATCAACAGTTTCATATCAATACCCCTGCGATCATAGTATGCAAATAACCTGATCCAGGAAATCCTAAGATATTGACCTCTAAAGGCAAATGGTGGAACGACAAGTTTATTTTGTATCTCTAAACATGAAACCTGGAAGTAAAAATAGGGCTGATTATTTTACACCTCAAAATTTAGAACTGTTGTTAAAATGCAACGTTTCTAACATGTTACTTACTCAAAGAAAGCAGTATAACCAACTTAATGAGAACGAGTGGCAAATGTTTTTACTGAATCTCTTTTGTGTGACTTCTATGCTGTAAGCAGGGCCGGATTTACGTATGAGCTTCATAAGCTTAAGCTTAGGGCCTCGAGATCTAGGGGGCCAAGGTGTATAAAACTTTTGACATAGTGGCGTTGTTACAAAACCTACCATCAGTGGCGCTGTGCTTGCGATTCCAGAGGCTTTGGTGGTGTGTGGGGTGGGGGGGGAGGGGCGGGATTAAAATGCAGGTGAGATTTATACGTTTTCGGAGAGGAATTTGCCCAGCACTGAGGTACCATCGCAGAGTGCCCGCCGAACCTCACAGCCCCATTGGGGCCTACCCATCGCGCAGCCGCACCGGGGCCTACTCACCTCGCCACCTCACTGGGCCCACCAAACATCGCCACCGCACTAGACCCACCGAACCTCCCCGCCACACCAGGGCCTACTCACCTCGCCGCCTCACCGGGCCCACCGAACCTCACTGCCCCACCGACCATCCACCCACCGGGACCTCCCACACTTCACCCGCTGACCCACACTCCACTCCCCGCGGTCTTCCACCGACCTTCGCCACTCCACCGCTCTCCATCACACTGCAACTGTCGCCTTACCTGCATCCTGGGCTCAGCAACAGGCCTGAAGTTTCCAAGCTGCAGTCTCCAACTCCCCTGGGTTTGACTTCGCTGGGTCCTAGTGCCAGCCCCCCCAACCCTGGTAACATCAGTGGCTGTTCCACTGGGTCTTCCCCATCCCCCTCAAACCATGTGACCCCAGCTCTTTCCCACCCACACTACAGTCCTCATACGCCCCCCCTCCCCCATGACCACCCACCACCACCCACCAGACATCGCCTCGGCCTCAGTCCACTCATCTGCCTTCCTCCGGCCCAAACCCCCATCCTTGCCGTGTGTTCAGGCTCTCTCGCCAGGATGATGGAACTCCGACGTCGGAACGGAAGAACACCTTCAGCGGCTTGGACTTCCGAATTGGCCACTTCCTACCGGAGAAAGCGGCTCCTGAAGTCCAAAGGCTGAGCTGGGCGGAGATTCAAGCTGGCGGCCCTCGGCAAAGGGATTCCACGGCTCCGCAATGTTGAAATCAGCGCGGCCCGAGGCTGGGAGCTCCGCAAACCACAGCTCTGATGTTGAAGCAGCAGGCCCAATACTCCGGAGCTTCAAACGGCGATCCAGGTAAGGCATCGCCCGCTCCGTGGTGAATCCAATATGTAGTTTAAAACCAACAGTTTGAAGACAACAAACAGTAGGATCTAAAAGTGTCACACTGCCACTGCTGGGTAGTCATGGTCCTCTAGTCGTGGGGGTATGGAATTGGGAGGGGGAGGGCCTCACAAGTGAAATAGCCTAGGGCCTCTCTTCATCTAAATCCGGCCCTGCTGTAAGGTTGGAAGAGGGAGAGAGGGAGAGAGGGAGAAGTGATTGTTCAATCAATTCAAAGAGTTTCCAATGGTTCAATGATACTTTATTGTCACATGTGAGGTGCAGTGAAATTCCTTTTTTGCATCCATGTTCATGAAAAGTATTACAATACACAAGCACAATCTTAGTTCAGTACGTGTATAGGAATAGTACACTGAGACAGTATGCAAGAGTCACTATGGCACAATTTTTCACGGTTCAAGTCTGAAAATTGGTATAAATGTAGAGTACTTGACTTGGCCATAAAGGCCCATTTTCTTGGCGGCATTGCAGGGTCAGCCTGGCCGAGCGTAGCCGTTGGTGTCCTCCTTGGCCGTGTCCGATCCACTGGCTGGGCCACTCGGAGCAGCGCCTGATCTAATCGAGCTGCTGCAGGGCCCCCAGGAGCCCACTCCACCGTCTCCTCAATCTGGATCATGGCAGGAATTGCCAATCCCTTACGATTGCTATTGCCAATCCGCAGACTTGCTGCTCAAAGCTCTGACTGAGAAGCCAAAGTGCCAGACGTGTCCCTTGCCTTTGATACCATCATGGGATGAAATCAAGTAATCGTGGGTGAAAGAAAACACAGTGGAGCTCTGGAGTGTCTTTGCATTCAAGTGAACTTCTATAATACTAGCAAATAATGGTCGAGGCTATGTTATTTTTGCAAACTCATCTTCCTCCAAATTTTGAAGACGAGGAAAGAATAAACAGGTACTTAATTGAAAGGTTGGGAACTCATTCTAGATTGAAGAAGGCATATCAGTAGAAAGAGTGGCAAAGCCACTTCACTGAACAGAACCATTGTACTTTCACAAGAAGGTCTGGAATATAATGCAGTTAAAAAAAACATTTTTCATCAGTTTTACCTGTATGTCAGATGCATGATGAATTAAGTATGAAATATCACAGAGAACTCAGGATTCTGGATAAAATGAATCTGAAGAGTCTGAAGAAGGGTCCTGACCCGAAAGGTCACCCTTTCCTTCTCTCCAGAGATGCTGCCTGAGCTACTCCAGCATTTTGTGTCTATCTTCGGTGTAAAACCGGATCTGCAGTTCCTTCCAATACATAAAAAGAACAATTGATGGAAATAAATCTTGAAAAAATTAAGTAAGGAAGCAATTATAAAGGCATTGAATTGTGAAAGCTAATATTAAAAGCTAATTTAATGGAAGCCCCATGATGTGATTTAAGAATATAGCTTTTTGGCAAAGGGAGTTGTCGAGTTTTACATTAAATTTGCCAAGCAACTTGTTCAGAAGCTCAAATCTGAACAATGGGTGAAGAGCCAAATGTGTCTAACCTGTTAGCAGGCAATCAATGTATCAAATTTGGTAATACCATGGCACTTCATAACATTATAGAACAATAGAACATTCTAGTAAAATCATCGACATTTTACACTTGGATTGCCCTCTTGAGGAAAAAAAGCATTTCCCATTATGGACCATTCTAACATACTGTATGTAAGTGATAGCCTGTTTTTATTATATTTGTCCTCACTTTGTCCCCAAACTCCACAATTATTCCCATATAAATAGCAGAATGAAAGGTCCAAAGATATCCCTGAAAGACCAAACACATTGAAGAGATTGTTGTGTGTTGTGAGTTGTGTGTGTTGGCACTGTATCATTGTTGGCTCTTGATTTATTTAGCACTGTGGAGATTCTGTCAAGATTCTGTGGTGCTGCAGTTAGCAATGTTGCTGCACAACTTCAGTGACCCTGGCTCAATCCTGACCTCAAAATGTGACTGTGTGCATTTGCTCCGGATACCCAGCTTTCTCCCATATCCCCAATACTTGCTGATTTGGAGATTAATTGGCTTTGGTACAATTCCCAAAGTGTAGATGTGTAGCATTGAATTGGGGGGGGGGGTAGGATACTGCGCATAAGATCTAGCATAGACTGAATGGGCCAAATTATCTCATAGAACATAGAACACAGCAGAATAACATGCTGAACATTATACTGTTAAACTAATCCCCTCTGCCTGCTCGTGGTTTATATCCCTCTATTCCCTGCATATCCAAGTGCCCATCCAAAAGCCACAAATGCCACTATTGTATCTTCCTCCACCACCATCCCTGGCAGTACATTACAAGCACCAGCTATTTTCTGTGTGAAAGAAGCTTGCCCTGTACATTTCCTTTACATTTTGCTCCTCTCACCTTAAAGCTATGCCTTCTAGTCTTCAACATTTTCACCCTGGGCGGGAAAAAGGTTCTGAACCTATCTGTGCCTCTCATCATTTTAAATACTTCGATCAGGTCTCCACTCAGCCTCTGAAGCTCCAGAGAAAACCATCCAATTATATCCAACCTCTCCTTATAGCTAAACATCTCCACCCTCAATAAAGCCTCTACATTCTTCCTGTAATGAGGCAACAAAAAACTGCATGCCATACTCCAAATAAGGCCTAACCACAGTCCTATAAAGCTGCAACGTGACTTCTCGACTCTTATACTCAATGCTGCAACCGATGAAGCCAGTAATACCATACAATTTCTTGACTACACTTGTTTTACCACTTTCAAGGAGCCTCAAGGAATCAGAAGAAATTGATATGAAAGCGGTGAATATCTACAATTACATTAGACTCTTTAAAGGCCTGAATGGGCGTACCCAAATAAAGGACTAAGTCATATGGGAAACATACAGCACCATGTTGTGGACTATTAATCTTCTATCATCTTCATCCTATCTAATGTGTATCGATACAAAGTAATTTGCTGCCTTGTCTGAGTTTAGACCTAACAAATGTTAGCTCCCATTGGAATACAAATACATAATCTGCCCCAGGGTTCAGTATATATTTACAGTTGCACAAATTCACTGACCCGCATGGACAGTGCATGAAATGTTACACCAGTCAAGAATTTTCCTTTGGGGATGATGTAGAGACACACTTGTCAGCTTGGTGAAAGCTCAGTGCCCTTCTTTTGATCTTCAAAGTGTACTTCCAGATCCAGCAGTTATGTACAATTGTCAACACAATCCATAAACTAAAATAGTCTAAATCTTTTGCATTTTGAGTATTAATTCTGAAACCTTACATATAGATTGCTGTAAGGCATCAATGAATCATGGCGCTTTGGATTCAGAGATGACTGCTCATAAATCAATTTAATAATATGCATGCTCAGAGTGCCAACATGTCTGCTTTTCCATTTTCCACAGTTCAGTTTAGCATCGTGATCATCACCATTGTCAACAAGTGTATTTTACGGTGGCTGTCCACCTTTGTCCTTAAGCAAAAAAAAAGAAGCACAGATTTCCACAGCGATGAGATCTTATACGTTAGTCTTGGGCATTTTGTACAATGTAAGATGAATGACTGGTAAACAGAGAGGACCACACTGGATTTGCTATGGTCCTGTAATTAATCTATGGTGGTAAACACACAGAGATCAAATGGGATTTCCCAGGCAGAGTTTTAAAGCAGTAGGAGTAGCTGTATTTGCTTTGCTGTTCCAGGGGAAATGTTCCAGAGCTTTGGTATTCTTGTGCATTTAGGAAACGAACAATAAGTCTGAGAAAACTCAAAGGGGACATAAATGATTTTTTTTGCTGGAAACCTGGAGCAAGAGGTGCTAGAAAGGTGGAATGTTATTTTTAAAAATGAGGGCAGTCTGTTCACCAAGCTGAATCTGGGCTGCCTGATGACTGATAAATGCAATGTAGTCTCCTCCATGGTGTTCAGTCTTATAGAAAAAGCAGGCCAGGGTAAGAGAATGCTGTGCTTATGACTGCAGACCAAGGAAGAAGACAATAGATAAGAAAGAACCCAAAATGGAGAAGTCTCTATCTTGAGGCACTCGAATAATCCATCCTTTATTAGGATTAACATTAGGTTTAGGTTTATTATTGTCACATGTGCCAAAGTGCAGCGAAAGGCTCGGCTTGTACTCGCTAGAATTTAGAAGATTGAGAGGGGATCTTATAGAAGCTTACAAAATTCTTAAGAGGTTGGACAGGCTAGATGCAGGAAGATTGTTCCCGATGTTGGGGAAGTCCAGAACAAGGGGTCACAGTTTAAGGATAAGGGGGAAATCATTTAGGACCGAGATGAGAAAAACATTTTTCACACAGAGAGTGGTGAATCTCTGGAATTCTCTGCCACAGAGGGTAGTTGAGGCCTGTTCATTGGCTATATTTAAGAGGGAGTTAGATGTGGCCCTTGTGGCTAAAGGGATCAGGGGGTATGGAGAGAAGGCAGGTACAGGATACTGAGTTGGATGATCAGCCATGATCATATTGAATGGCGGTGCAGGCTCGAAGGGCCGAATGGCCTACTCCTGCACCTATTTTCTATGTTTCTATGTTTCTATGTTTTGCATACTATTCAATCAGATCAGATAATACTATACTATAGTACAAGTACAAAAAGTAGAGCAAAGGGGAAGATACAAAGTGTAGAATATAGTTTTCAGCATTGTAGCGCATCAGTTCCATAGATAAAGTTCAATGTCCGCAATGGAGTAGAGGTGAACCGGACAGACCTTAGCTTATTGAAGGACTGTTCAAAAGTCTGTATACAAAGGGGAAGAAGCTGTTCCTGTGTCTGGTGGTGTGCGCTTTCAAGCTTCTGTATCTTCTGCCCAATGGGACCAGGGAGAAGAAGGAATGACCGGATAGGACAAGTCTTTACATGCCTATTGATTTCACAGTTGTGCATCCAGCAAACCACTGTGCAAAAGTCAGTTGTACACATGGAGGACCAAAAAATAATTTCCACAACAAACTCTGCATGGGTGGAATTGCTTCAGCTATTAATGCTTGGTTAAAAACAACAATGTGTGGTGCATAAAAACAATACAATTAACCTCCAGTTTAGTCAGCGTGAGCAAAATATTGTCTACTGGCAAATTATAAAAGTAATTTATGTAAAATGCTTTAGAAGTGTCCTCTGGGATGTGAAAAGGTGCTGCCTAAGTGAAAATCGCAGTTCTTTCCAATTAAAGCAACCTCTCTTGCAGTTATGTACAGTCAATCCTTACGAACATGTAGAGCAGGCTGAGAGAAACCTTTGTATATATACAAATACCACACTAGGCAACAATAGCTGGGGGCAAACTTCAGTCAGATAACAAAATAAAATGGCAAATACAGTATCTAGGTATGAATACCTTAATCAAATGTTGGAAAAACAGCATCAGTCGTCCTTATAGTTGGACATATGGTAGCCTCACTGTCATCACATATGTACGACTGTTCCTTTGTTCAACCATTTACATACAGCCAGAAATGAAGGCTGCGCTCATTAAAGTATTTAATTAGGTGTCTTGTGTCTGCAGTTAGACTCTGAGAAACTGGTGCACACCAACAGTTCTAATTTTCAATGCTTTCACTTCACAAATCTTCCCCCGAGCTGGCATCCAAGATGTGTTTGCAATGCGTATTGGCCACTGAAGTGAAACAAGGGAGAATGAAAAGTACAACTGCTAGGAAACACGTAGGAAGAGGTGACAAGAACTTACTCATACTCCTTCTCACACATATAATCTCACATAAAATCTTTCTCGGTTAAATTATCAGTTTAGAGATACAGCGCATGGAAACAAGCCCTTCAGCTCATGGGGTCCACGCCGACCATCGATCACCCATTCACACTAGTTCTGTGTTATTCCACTTTTGCATCCACTCCCTACACATTAGGAACAATTTACAGAGGCCAATTTATCCACATACCTGCACATGTTTGGGATGTTGGAGAAAACCAGAGTTCCCAGAGGAAACCCACACAGTCACACAAAGAAAGTGCAAACTCTATGCAGCCAGCATCTGAGGTCAGGATCGAATCCGGGTGTCTGGTGCAGTGAGGCAGTACCTTTATGAACTGCGCCACTGTGCCACCACCAGAAAGTTCTGAAATCAGTTACAGAAACAGGCCCTTCGACCCAATTCGTCCATGCCAACCAAGATGCAGAGGTATATCTGCCCACTTTGTCCCAAATCCCTCTAAACCTTTCCTGTCCATGTATCTGGCCAAATGTCTTTTAAATCGAGTTGTTGTTCCTCTGGCAACTCGTTCCATTTACATACCACCCTCTGTATGAAAAAAAAGTGCCCTTAGGGTTCGTATTAAATTTTCCACTCTCAACTTGAACCTAGTTCTTTCCCAACTCTGAGATAAAGAGTATACTTGCCCTAAATTATGACAACCTTGTTCACCACCCTGTCGACCTCTCACATAACTATTTAGCAACGTTGTCATTGTATTCTAGTGTCCTATCGTTTACTGTGAAACCCCTGCCCTGTTTTGACTTCCCAAAATGCAACATCTCATATTTATCTGAAGTAAACTCCATCTGCCATTCCTCAGCCAACTTACCAGGCTGATCAAGAGCCCACTGCAATTCTTGATACATTTATTCACGGAGGTGGCTCCGTGGCGCAATGGATAGTGCATTGGACTTCTAGTGGGCTGAAGGCTTTCAAAGGTTCCGGGTTCGAGTCCCGGCAGAGTCGTTAATTTTTTTACAAGGTTATTTCCCGGGATGGCGGGACTATCATATGCTGAGAGAATGGAGCAGCTAGGCTTGTACACTCTGGAGTTTAGAAGGATGAGAGGGTATCTCATTGAAATATATAAGATTGTTAATGGCTTGGACACGCTAGAGGCAGGAAACATGTTCCCGATGTTGGGGGAGTCCAGAACCAGGCGCCACAGTTTAAGAATAAGGAGTAAGCCATTTAGAACGAAGACGAGGAAACACTTTTTCTCATAGAGTGGTGAGTCTGTGGAATTCTCTGCCTCAAAGGGTGGTGGAGGCATGTTCTCAGGATGCTTTCAAGAGAGAGCTAGATAGGGCTCTTAAAAATAGCAGAGTCAGGGGATTATGGGGAGAAGTCAGGAACGGGGTACTGATTGGGGATGATCAGCCATGATCACATTGAATGGAGGTGCTGGCTCGAAGGGCCAAATGGCCTACTCCTGCACCTATTGTCTATTGTCTATTGTCTATACTGTCTACGATACTACCTATTTCAATGCCATCTGCAAACTTACTAACTGCACCTGGTGCATTCTCATCCAAGTCGTTGATATAAATCACAAACAACAATGGGCCCAACACCAGCCCTGAGACTTACCACTAGATGTGGGTCTTTAGTCCAAAAAATGATCATTTTCTCCTTCCCACCATCATGCCAATTCTTCATCCAATCTGAAGAAGGGTTTCGGTCCAAAACGTTGCCTATTTCCTTCACTCCATAGATGCTGCCTCGCCCGCTGAGTTTCTCCAGCATTTTTGTCTATCTTCATCCAATTAGCCAGCTCTTCCTGGATTCCATTCAATCCTACCAGAGCAGCCTACTGTGTGTGGAAGCTTATCAAAGGCCTTGCTGAAGTCCAAATAGACCACATCTACACAAATCTACAAATAAACTCCATCATGTCCTCATCAATCTTCTTGTTTATTTCTTCAAAGAACTCAATCAAATTTATGAGACATGATCTCCCAGGTTCAGAGCCGTGCTGACTAACCCTAATCAACTCATCTTTCCAAATGCATTTATAGCTCATCCCTCAGCATTCCCTCCTGTAATCCTACCTTCCATAGATATTAGGATTTCGGGTCTATGGTTCCCATGTTTTCCTTTGCAGACCGTTTTAAGTAAAGGCATAACATTAATCATCCTCCATTCCTCCAGCAGCTCACCCTTGGCTAATGTTAATGCTGACATCTCGGTGTTCTTGGATGTACCTACAGGCCCCAGAAATTCATCTATCTTACCTTTAAGATGTTTAGCACTTCCTCAACTGAAATGTGGACTACCCCCAAGACACTCCCAATAACTTTGCCAAGTTCACTAGTCTTTATGTCCTTCTACATGGTAAAAACAGAGAAATTATATTGAATACTTCATCTGTCTCCTGTGACTCCCCATATAGATGTCCATTTTTGTTTATGAAGGTCCCCTATTCTTTCCCTATTTACACTTTTTCCCTTAACAAACTCAGAACATTGCTCTGAATTATTTTTAATCTTCAATGCCAAAGCTATCTCATGCCCACTCTGTGCCCCTTTGATTTCATTCTTTAATATACACCTGCAAGCCTTATATTCTCCAGGAATTCACTTGATCCCAGCTGCCGGTACATCTGACTACAGCCTTAATATCTCCTATCATTCCCTATTCCTGCCGGCTTTCCTCTTCGTTCTAACTGCAGACCTTGCACACTCATTTAACCTCACTTTCAAAAGCTTACCACTTGCCAGATGCCCCTTTGTTCAAAAACACCCTACTGCAGGTGCATAGAAAAGAGGAGAAGAGAAGTGGAGCAGCAGTAGAGTTGCTGCCTTACTGAGACCCGGGTTCAATCCCGACTACGGAGTTTGTATGTTCCCCCCGTGACCGCGTGGGTTTTCTCCGAGATCTTTGGTTTCCTCTCACACTCCAAAGATGTACAGGTTTGTGGGTTAATTGGCTTGGTTTATGTGTAAAATGTCTCTAGTATGTGTGGGATAATGTTAATGTGCGGGGATCGCTGGTCGGCGCGGGCTCGGTGGGCCGCTGCATTTCTACACTAAACTAAACTAAAGGAGTGAAATGGAGGAGGGATATGGGTGGAAAGCGACAGTGGGGGTGGAAAAAATGGGGTTAAAAAGGAAATTGAGTCTCAGAGCTGGGAGATGAACAAAAAGAGGAGGAGATAGGGACAGGGTGAGAGGGGTTGTGAGGGAAATGTATATTAGGGCATGGGGGGGGGGGGCAGTGTTGTGGTGGTGCCAGGAGAGAAAGAGAAGAGAAGGTGGGGAGGAGCTGAAATTGCTGAATTCAATGTTCATACGACAGGTATTATTTTTATGACACTTATTATGTCTTTTCAACTATATATACTGGAATACATTACAAGAACATAATTAAGAACATCATGTGAATATATGAAAAACTAACAGGAATCCAGGTATTATAATAAAAGATATAAAAAATAATACTTACTGATCAAACATAAAACCTAATATAGCCACGGGCGAAGATCAGTGTGCAATGTTAAAGGACTAGTGATGTGGATTCAATGCTTATTTATTACAATGCTGCTTGTTATGAGAAAATACAAATACGATTAAAGAATTGAAATGTGTGCCCAGACTGCATGTTGGAAATAGAGAACATCTCAACATTTTAGAATAGGTTTGATAGTTTATTGAAACAAAAGTGTATAAAGGAAAGTAGGGATAGAACAACATTTGAGGCGGGGTGGAACTCCGATATGGAGAATAATCAACAGCATTGATCGGTTAGGTTGAATATCACACACTTTATATAGCGTTTATATAGTTTCCATTTACACCACACATTTCATGGAGCAGAAGCATCCTAAGGGGTGTTGTAGGGGTATGATAAAACAAAGTAAATTGGACCACGTACAGAGATATATGGTGAGATGACCAAAAGGGTCGGCAGGGAGATCGGTTTTAAGCAGCATTTTGAAGTAGGAAAGATAGGTGGAGATATTTGGGGAGGGAGTTCAGAGCATAAAGAGTTGGCTTCTGGAGAAACACATATCAGTTGTGAAATGATCAAATTTGGAGTTGGAAACACCAAAGAAGTATAACCTGGAAGAAGCTAAGTGAGGAGGTAGACACTCAAGTGCTTTCAAGGCAAGTTGAGAACCAAGGCATTGCTTAAACAAGAATTTGCTTTGGTCAGGAAGCACAGGATGAACAAGGGTGACGAGTGAATGGGAAGGTGTGAGTTAACATTTATTTTCTTGTTTAGTTGAAAAAAAACAGGTTTACTTTTCAGTCTGCTGTTGGTTGCCAACCTGCACTCAACTGTCTCTTAATTCCATCTCCCAAACTACTTGTGGTCCTTGGCTTTTGGCCTAGTCAGCTATTTCCCTTTCTCTTAAGACCAACCACTGCATAATCATAATTAGTCAAATTGGTGCAGTAGATTACAATTTGATATGATGCTGCTCTATATGTGATAAATATTATCTTTCTATTTCTCTCTCTATATATATATAAATATATAACAAGGAGCAGAGGGAGAGAAGGAGAGAGGGAGAGAGAGAGAGAAATAGAAAGATAATATAAATATCACATCACATTTATCACATCATATATATATATAGGGGCAGAGGGAGAGAAGGAGAGAGGGAAAGGGATGGTAAGACGAAGAGGGTTTATGTTTATCATACATATTTGTATCATGCATATCTTATATATATATTATATATATATATATATAATCATACAGACACACATGGTACAAATATGTATATGTGGGTTCAAATATTAACAATTAACAGTTTAGTGCAGGTATGTGCCTGTGACCAACTTACAGATAAAAAATGAATGAGTAACACAAGTTCCGTCTATATCACAAGGTTAAATCTGGTGATAAATTGCATATTACCAGCAGATTTCATTCCGATGGAGAAGCCGAGAAGAAACTCAAAAGTTAAGGGCCTGTCCCACTTGGGCGTCATTTACGCGTCATTTACGTAGTGACTGTCGCGCGAAAATCGTCTAACAGTACGACAGTCACGCGCCAAGTACTCTTGAGGGCCCTGCTTCTTTTGGGAGCCATTTGCGATGTTGTTCATACTTAGTCCAATCTCCGTGGCAAGAATTTTCCCAGTGAAAAATTTTCAAAACTACGCGTGCTTTAAACCCGGGTGGTCACGTGGTGCGGCGCTCAAATGACGCGCAAACAGCGCGCCGACGGCATATGGGCGGCACATGGTTACGGACGTTGACGCACGGTGACACATAATAAATGAGCATACGCAATGTTCGTGCGTCACCTTGCGTAACCATGCATCACCACACGCTACACGTACGCCGTCAGTACGTCAGCGTATGCCATCAGTACGTCAGCGTGCGCAAGGGATATGTCACGCAGGTGGCGCACGAGGATTTTGAGCATTCCAAAATCCTGTCGCGCCACGCGTTACCGTGCATCACTGCATATGCCACCACGCCTCACCAAGCACCATGCGCGCATCACGACACGCCAACCAACTTTTAGGATGTCGCGTAAATGATGCCCAAGTGGGACAGGCCTTTGAGACACTGGAGTTAGTGCCTTGCCTGAAAAGCTGAGACAGACTAGTTGTAATCCTTGTTGTGCGACCTCCGCCAAATGTTGGCGGAACATCGACGGAAGGGATAATTGAATGAAAAGTAACCCCAACCTAATGATCCTTTAGACACCCATTCCATAATAAATCCACTCCTGAATGTTGGATGAGACCAGAATGAGATATGTTAGTGATGCTGCTGACATTCACAGCCTGAACTTACACTTGGCAATCGAATGAAATATGTGAAAGCTGATGGATCTTTTAGAAATGATCTCCGTAAGAGTCACCACAATCACAAGAAGACGGGAAGGGAGTTAATTTTAAAAACAAATGAAGCTGATTTTATCAGTCCTGTGGAGCAGTTACTATAAGTAATAAAAAAAGTCACACATGATGTAGAAACTCAATAAATTGAAAGCAATAACTGGAAATGCCAATCTGCTTCAGACTATCAACTGTTCTGAATTTAAACAATAAAGAAGCCTTGAAATTTTGTTGCATCTTTCATGACTTCAGGATGTCCCTTAACACCTGACTTTGAAGTAATTTTCGATGCATAGTCATTATTTTAATGTGTGGATAACCAATCGTGAACACATTATGAACCTAGAATCAGATAATCTGTTCAAATGGCACAAATGCAGCAGAACCTGGAAAGGTGAAGTTGGATCAGAAAGTTATAGAAGTACACCACCAGATCAGGTAGAAACTGCAGAGAAAGGAACAAAGTTGACTTTACGGGATGATGAACTTTCATCAGATGCTTGTTGCAGCAGGAAAAGTTGTTTTTTACCCACAGAGAGAGAGAGCTGATACAGTTTTATGTCCCATCGAAAGATTGCACTTTCGATAATGTACCAGTCGCTTTTGACTGTGCTGCAGTGTCAGCGTGGATTTTGCGTTCAACTCTCGAGACTGCAAATTGAACTCACCATTATTCTTTTCAGAGGCGAAAATGCAAGTTACCGAACTTAGGCTAAGAAATAGAAGTCAGAATATAAACGTTGACTGTCTCATAGCTCTGTTGCAATACTAAATGCTCAAAAGCAGCTCAAGAGTAACCATATTAAATTGAAACACCTTTTAACATCTTTGTTTCCATCACTGTTTTTTTCTGCATATCATTGAATGCATATTCTGATTGAATTGGATCAACATGATATGAATTGAATAAACCCCAGGTGCAAACAGTACATTACGCTTACTAATGCACTTGAAGGGCTCATAATCGATTAATACAACATCCAAGAAATTCTCAGTGGTGGTAATGCCACTTAACAAAAGTTCATTTTAATGCTTCTAAGAAATTGCATATTTCTAAACTTTAATACAGCTTTAATGAAAATAGCATTTGTTAAGACTTTATAAAATAATCTGGAAAATATGTTTTAGCTAACAAGCAACACCATTTAAATGTATTCCTCTGATATTCCCATGGTGTCAATGAGGTCTGCTTCTCATGACAAACTTGATTGTCACAGGGGAATGAATGGCAAAGAAGCTGAAATAAATTATTTCTCAGTGTGCAGTGCTGACCAATAACTTCGAGACAATCCTCTGCAGAGAAAGTGGTGTAGTCAATACTCTGAATTGTCATTTTCTTTTTCTCTGCTGTAAGTATTAAGAGAAATTGAGAGTTGGTGACCACACGTACCATTTTAGAACAAGGCTGTTTACCAGCACATTTGTGCAGCAGCCTGTGTGTATTTCTCCTGCATCTTTGGATGAAAATTATTTCAGAGTCAAGTAATCAAGCTTCCAATTGTCTCAGTAACCTCTGCTGCATTTCTATGCATACGCTGCCAAGCAATTTATGTTCTGTATTCAACCAGTTGTGACGGAAGGAGATAGGAACAATTCCAAATGGTATGTAATCACACTACTACCCTGCCCTGTTCATTGATTGCATTTATTGATTGCTTCATGGTCAGGTAATACTCCAGGTTAGATTGAGTAGCAAACAGTGACTATAGACATGCACAAAATCAAAGACAGACCGGATAAATTTGATACTGGAGCACAAATCCTGCACTGTGCAGATAACCTGGCATTGCCAGGGCACTAGATTCAATTGCAATTTTCATGTAAATGTCTAAGAATGTTTGGAGTGCCCAACGGTGTTTTAAATGACAATCTGTGCAGGTTCTAACAATTAGTACTTGAATTGTGTACACCTGCTGATCCATTTATGTGTTAATTGATGTCAAGGCTCCAATCTCTGAAGGACATTCACCACCAAACCACAGCAGAGCCGGAAATGTATGTGTGGCTCTAGTTCAGATTTAAACAGCTGCATAAGAGAAAATGAATTTCATGAGACCTATATTGGGTCCAGGAGGATATCCAGGGAAGAAATGAAAAGGAGAGATAGGTGGCTACAGAGTTAATGAATCACCTCACAGAAGAAAGTTTGGTTTTGTTTACTTTGGTTTAGAGATACAGCGCGGAAACAGGCCCTCTTGCCCACAAGTCCGCCCCAACAAGCGATCCGCACACATTAACACTATCCTACACTAGGGACAATTTTTACATTTATACCAAGTCAATTAACCTGCAAACCTGTATGTCTTTGGAGTGTGGGAGGAATCTGAAGTTCTCTGAGAAATCCCACGCAGGTCACAGGGAGAACGTACAAATTCCATACAGACAGCACCCGTAGCCAGGATCGAACCTGTCTCTGGCGCTGTAAGCGCAGTAATGCAGCAATTCTACTGCTGCTCCACCGTGCTGCCCATAAAATGCCAGAAGGAATTCCATGACATCAACACGTTCACATACACACATGCACACGCAGGCATGCACGAACACTCAAATAGACACATGTGCATGGGCACTCACACATGCAGTAGGAGTACATATACACACACACATACCCAAAGCTAGATCAGCCATTGCTCCCATTGACCTGAAACAACCCTCATACTGTCCCACCTCACTTGCACATGCAGGCAACTGCACAGAAACATTTACACTCCCTTGCACAGACACAGACATGGTGAATCAACTAGGATACACATATCAGTATGGCACTTTGAGTTTATTTCTACTGCCATAATCCTGCCTGTCAGCAGCTTCCCCACTGTCACAGTGAGGCCCAATGTAAATTAGAGGAACAAAAATCACATCACATTCATCACATAATCTACTTTGCACCCACTGGAATGAACAATGATTTTTTCTGTTTCAGGTAAACTGCCTTCCCATTGTTTCCCCATTATCATCGTTCTAGGGAAAAGTCAGAAGTGGTGAAGCATTGCATGGACAAGGACAAGGGCAACTGGAGCTGAAGTAGCTGCAGATTGTGTATTTCTCAGTGAGAAACCTATTCCTTGCTTTATTAAAAAAGGCATGAGCTGATCAAGTTTAAGTTCAAGTTCTCGTTTATTGCCACTTAACCAACTAAGGTACAGTGAAATTTGAGTTACCATACAGCCATACTAAGTGAAAAGAACACAATGCACACATAAAATAAATTTAACATAAACATCCACCACAGTGGAATCAACATTCCTCACTGGGATGGAAGGCAATAAAGTTCAGTCATCTTCCGCCTTTGTTCACCCGTGGTGGTTGGGGCCTTGAACCCTCCGCAGTGCCGCTGCCGACGGTCCGTTGTTCAAGCCCTCTCGTCGGGATGATCGAAACTCCGGCCTCCAGACAGATTGGAACACTCCGTGGCATGAAACTCCCGAGCCGGCCACTTCTTACCGGAAACCGCGGGCTTCAACGGTGCTAGTCCACAGGCCCCACGGTCAGAGCTTTTCTCCTGGCGATCCTCGGCAAATGATCCCGACTCCGGGCCGCACCCAAGGCTTGGAGTTCCGGTTCGGTTTCCAGGAAAGGCCGCATCACTCCACGTATGGCACTCAGGTGAGACACATTCAAATAAATATCTAGTCATCTACAGATCTATCTTGTCATGCCACAAATGTGATGGAATGCTCGTGCTACCTTACATCCCAAGTTAAATTGGCCACTGCAATGTTGTCCCTTTCATCAACCAAACTCCAGTAGCAGTTTGTTTAAGAAGGAACTGCAGATGCTGGAAAATCGAAGGTACACAGAAATGCTGGAGAAACTCAGCGGGTGCAGCAGCATCTATGGAGCGAAGGAAATAGGCAACGTTTCGGGCCGAAACCCTTCTTCAGACTGAAGAAGTAGCAGTTTGTCTGCAATTGCAACAGATGCTGCAAAAATGGTTGTGCTATTAAGGACTCTAGCTTAACACGAGGTATTGATGTCAATGCTCACATATGGTCCCAAATGCAAATACTTCTTTACAAATGCAAATGTTTTTGCCCAACCGGTTTTTAATCTCAGTCTTCATCACATGATTGCATTAAACATTGTCAAAGCAGATATTATCTAATTGCTTGGCTAAACTATTGACAATTATGATAAGAGATAGATGTGTTTCAAGTAACGACAGGAAAGAATTCTCATGAATTATCTTAGCAGCAATTACCTGTATGACAATAGAAATCGGGAATGTTTACACATCTATCAATATAGGTGCTAAATGCACTATAATTGATACATATGATTAAACCCTTAAAGGATCCTTCAATGGAACCAAATAAATCAATGTTAGGGATAGAATATATATAAATAGAAGTTAGGGATAGAATAAAATTAAAAGAAAAGATGTATAACACAGCAAAGAGTAGCCGGAAGCCAGAGGATTGGGAAACTTTCATGGGACAACAGAAGGAAACAAAACAGGCAATACGGGCTGAAAAGATGAAGTACGAAGGGAAGCTGGCCAGGAATATAAAGAAGGACAGTAAAAGCTTCTTTAGATATGTTAAGGGAAAAAGAGTAGCAAAGTCAAATGTGGGTCCATTGAAGGCAGACACGGGTGAAATTATTATGGGCAACAAGGAAATGGCAGAAGAGTTGAACAGATACTTTGGATCTGTCTTCACTAAGGACGACACAAACAATCTCCCAGATATACTGGAGGACAGAGGATCTAAGGGGGTAGAGGAACTGAAAGACATTTTCATTAGGCGAGAAATAGTATTGGGTAGGCTAATGGGACTGAAGGATGATAAATCCCCTGGGCCTGATGGTCTGCATCCCAGGGTCCTCAGGGAGGTGGCTCTAGAAATAGTGGACGCATTGGTGATAATTTTCCAATGTTCAATAGATTCAGGATCAGTTCCTGTGGATTGGAGGATAGCTAATGTTATCCCACTTTTCAAGAAAGGAGCGAGAGAGAAAACGGGGCATTACAGACCAGTTAGCCTGACTTCGGTGGTGGGAAAGATGCTGGAGTCAATTATGGGGCATTTGGATAGCAGTAAAATGATTAGTCCAAGTCAACATGGATTTATGAAAGGGAAATCATGCTTGACTAATCTTCTGGAACTTTTTGAAGATGTGACAAGTAAAATGGATGAAGGGGTGCCAGTGGAGGTAGTGTTTCTAGACTTTCAGAAAGCCTTTGATAAGGTCCCGCATGGGAGACTGGTGACTAAAATTAGAGCACATGGTTTTGGGGGTAGGATGTTGACATGGATAGAAAATTGGTTGGCAGACCGGAAACAAAGAGTAGGAGTGAACGGGTCCTTTTCAGAATGGTAGGCAGTGGCGAGTGGAGTGCCGCAAGGCTCGGTGTTGGGTCCGCAACTGTTTACCATATATATTAATGATTTGGAAGAGGGAATTAGGAGCAACACTAGCAAGTTTGCGGATTACACCAAGCTGGGTGGCAGTGTGAACTGTGAAGAGGATGTTAGGAGGTTGCAGGGTGACCTGGACAGGTTGAGTGAGTGGGCAGATGCGTGGCAGATGCAGCATAATATAGATAAATGTGAGGTTATCCACATTGGCGACAAAAACAAGGGGGCAGATTATTATCTCAATGGGGTTAGGTTAAGTAAGGGGGAGGTGCAGCGAGACCTGGGTGTCCTTGTACACCGGTCACTAAAAGTTGGGGTGCAGGTACAGCAGGCAGTGAAGAAAGCTAATGGAATGTTGGCCTTCATAACAAGAGGATTTCAGTATAGGAGTAAAGAGGTTCTTCTGCAGTTGTATAGGGCTCTGGTGAGACCACATCTGGAGTACTGTGTACAGTTTTGGTCTTCTAATTTGAGGAAGGACATCCTTGTGATTGCGGCAGTACAGCGTAGGTTCACGAGATTGATCCCTGGGATGGCGGGACTGTCATATGAGGAAAGATTGAAAAGACTAGAAACATAGAAATTAGGTGCAGGAGTAGGCCATTCGGCCCTTCGAGCCTGCATTCGACCCTTCGAGCCTTCGAACCATTCAATATGATCACGGCTGATCATCCAACTCAGTATCCCGTACCTGCCTTCTCTCCATACCCTCTGATCCCCTTAGCCACAAGGGCCACATCTAACTCCCTCTTAAATATAGCCAATTAACTGGCCTCGACTACCCTCTGTGACAGAGAGTTCCAGAGATTCACCACTCTCTGTGTGAAAAAAGTTCTTCTCATCTCGGTTTTAAAGGATTTCCCCCTTATCCTTAAGCTGTGACCCCTTGTCCTGGACTTCCCCAACATCGGGAGCAATCTTCCTGCATCTAGCCTGTCCAACCCCTTAAGAATTTTATAAGTTTCTATAAGATCCCCTCTCAATCTCCTAAATTCTAGAGAGTATAAACCAAGTCTATCCAGTCTTTCTTCATAAGACAGTCCTGACATCCCAGGAATCAGTCTGGTGAACCTTCTCTGCACTCCCTCTATGGCAATAATGTCCTTCCTCAGATTTGGAGACCAAAACTGTACGCAATACTCCAGGTGTGGTCTCACCAAGACCCTGTACAACTGCAGTAGAACCTCCCTGTTCCTATACTCAAATCCTTTTGCTATGAAAGCTAACATACCATTCGCTTTCTTCACTGCCTGCTGCACCTGCATGCCTACTTTCAATGACTGGTGTACCATGACACCCAGGTCTCGCTGCATCTCCCCTTTTCCTAGTCGGCCACCATTTAGATAATAGTCTGCTTTCCTGTTTTTGCCACCAAAATGGATAACCTCACATTTATCCACATTATACTGCATCTGCCAAACATTTGCCCACTCACCCAGCCTATCCAAGTCACCTTGCAGTCTCCTAGCATCCTCCTCACAGCTAACACTGCCCCCCAGCTTAGTGTCATCCGCAAACTTGAAGATATTGCCTTCAATTCCCTCATCCAGATCATTAATATATATTGTAAATAGCTGGGGTCCCAGCACTGAGCCTTGCGGTACCCCACTAGTCACTGCCTGCCATTGTGAAAAGGACCCGTTTACTCCTACTCTTTGCTACTAGGCTTGTATTCACTGGAGTTTAGAAGGATGAGGGGGTATCTTATAGAAACATATAAAATTATAAAAGGACTGGACAAGCTAGATGCAGGAAAAATGTTCCCAATGTTGGGCAAGTCCAGAACCAGGGGCCACAGTCTTAGAATAAAGGGGAGGTCATTTAAGACTGAGGTGAGAAAAAACATTTTCGCCCAGAGAGTTGTGAATTTATGGAATTCCCTGCCACAGTGGGCAGTGGAGGCCAAATCACTGGATGGATTTAAGAGCGAGTTATGCCTCTGTCCCACTTAGGAAACCTGAACGGAAATCTCTGGAGACTTTGTGCCCCACCCAAGGTTTCCGTGCGGTTCCCGAAGGTTTTTGTCAGTCTCCCTACCTGCTACCACTACCTACAACCTCCGGCAACCACCTGCAACATCCGTTTACATTACGGTAATGTTACATCCATCTGCTTTGTGTGTGTGTGGGTCGTGGGGGAGAGGGGGGGGGGGGTGCGTGTCTGTGTGTCTGTGTCTCTGTGTGACTGTCTCTGTGTCTCTGTGTCTCTGACTGAGGTGAATGAATGGGGTCGTAACCCATGAAGTAATATATTGCGGAGAGTCTGTGGGCAATTTATTAGTCTGTGGAAGTACCTTCGGGATGAAGGTACACGAGCCTTGCCATTGGGAAGAAGGTACTGGAGCCTGAAATCTGTAACATCCAGGTTCAGGAACAACTTCTTCCCCACAGCCATCAGGCTATTAAACATGACATCAAATAAGCTCTGAACAGTAACAGTCTATTATTATTATTATTGATCTATATCTTTTTATTTATTGTGTATTTATGGTCTATGGTCTGTAAACATACTGAACTTTTATCTTCCGTTTTGTATTATGTTATTATCTTTAAATATTCTGTTGTGCTGCAGCAAGTAAGAATTTCAATGATCTATCTGGGATACATGACAACAAAACCCACTTGACACTGGAAGACCTCTCTGGATCTAGTCAATACCGCAATGCATATCGTTAGTCCTCCTTTTCCATCTTACCCTCTTCCTTTTCATTGTAGGGTCCGATGCAAACTTTAGTTTCCTGTTTGCATAGTTATGTAGATAGAGTTCAGCACACAGCAATGTGTAAAACATTGTCAGCAGAGTGTTGCAACTCTGGATCATTTTGACAATACTACCACCCATGAAAGGATGATATACATTGATAACAGCCTGGCCTTCAACACTATAACTCTGAATAGGCTCTTCCTCCGGGTTTCCATCTGCAACTGGCTCTATTCCCTGTACACCCCTGACTCTGCGGCGAAGCACACAATCTTTACGTTCGCTAATGAGACCACTGTTGTGGGCCAGATCCATATCGGCATTGAGAAGATATCCAGGACGTAGCATCATGGTGCCAGGAAAATAACCTCGCCCTTGTCATCAGCGTGATGAGAAAGTTGGATTGTTGATATCTGAGAAAGTGAGGGGATGAACACAATCCTGTCCTCATCAGTGGAGCTACTGTAAAGATGGTCGATATCTTCAAGATCCTATGCATTCTTATCACCAGCAAGCTAACCTGGTCCCTTCTCACTGATTTAGCGAGATAAATAAATGCTCAAATCCTCCAAGGCTGCTCTGTTCGGAGGGTGGTGGGTATATGGAATGAGCTGCCAGATGAAGTAGTTGAGGCAGGTACTATAACAACATTTAATAGGCATTTGGACAAGTCATGGATAGGAAAGGTACACACAATTGCTGGGGAAACTCAGCGGGTGCAGCAGCATTATTGGAGCGAAGGAAATAGGCGACGTTTCGGGCCGAAACCCTTCTTCAGACTGATGTGGGGTGGGGAAAGAAAGAAGGAAAAGGGGAGGAGGAGGAGGAGCCCGAGGGCGGGCGGATGGGAGGGTGGGAGGAGACAGCTCGAGGGTTAAGGAAGGGGAGGAGACAGCACGGGCTAGCCAAATTGGGAGAATTCAATGTTAATGCCATAAGGACGCAAGTACCCCAGACGGAATATGAGGTGCTGTTCCTCCAATTTCCGCTGTTGCTCACTCTGGCAATGGAGGAGACCCAGGACAGAGAGGTCGGATTGGGAATGGGAGGGGGAGTTGAAGTGCTGAGCCACCGGGAGGTCAGGTAGGTTATTGCGGACTGAGCGGAGGTGTTCGGCGAAACGATCGCCCAACCTACGCTTGGTATAGGTTATTGCGGACTGAGCGGAGGTGTTCGGCGAAACGATCGCCCAACCTACGCTTGGTGTAGGTTATTGCGGACTGAGCGGAGGTGTTCGGCGAAACGATCGCCCAACCTACGCTTGGTGAAAGGTTGATAGGGATATGGGCCAAAAGCGAGCAAATAAGACTAGCTTAGATAGGACATCTTGATCAGCTTGAGTTGGGCTGAAGGAACTGTTTCCATGGTCTTTGACTCTTTGACTCCCTGTTTCTATAACTCTGCTCAAGGAAAAGTGTGGGGGTCCCTTTCCTTGAGTAGGAAGCATTAACAATCTCTCCACTGCTGTAGCATGCAGCAAACTAAAATATATGGCTCTGATCAGCTACTGGAGCCTGGAATCCTCTGTGGCCAGGAATTGAGGATGACGGCGACCTCAAACTCAATGAGCAGACAGTCAGTACATGCCTAGAAATCTCTCCCCAGACGTTCCTGTTCTCCAACACAGCTGATTATAAAAACTGGTGCCTCCGGGTATATTACTCCTTGGAGCAGTCAAGATAGAAAGTAGTCAGGGTCCCTGAAGACTCTAGAAATGTAGGATCTGCAGACATGAGTTATTTTACCCCTGCTCCCTCAGCATCCCAGAGCTGCCTCCAAAGCTAGTCAACGGGTCCAGGTCACGCAATGCGCCCATCGGGACTTGTACAGAAGCACCCAGGATAACAGGTTTTCGCTGTGGAATTGATCATGGCGATGTCCAGAGTCTTTTCAATCAATAGAAATAGGTTTCAGAATCAACTGTCAGACTCCAGACTGCAGGAGTTTGAGCAAGCAGTGCAAGTGGTCATGCTGCTGGATATCTTTTAACTTTATTGCAACTGGCTAACCACTGGCAGGGATCAGCTTGGCCTAATTTCTCCCAGCAACACTTTCTCTGAACAATTTTTGACAAGGACTGATGAGATGAAGTGCCTATCCTGCTCCAGCATTCACATCAAATTAAATCACTACTGTAAGTGCCCAGTCTAATTTCCAGAGCTGTGAAATTCACACTGAAAAAGAACAAATAAATCAGATATTTCAACAGTAAACATGGACTCATTGATATAGTTGGCACTACGCAATACATTATTAGGTAATAATATCTTTCTATGAATGAATGAATGAATTAATGAATGAATGAATAAATAAATGTATTGGCCAAGCATGTACACATACAAGGAATTTGCCTTGGTGCTCCGCTCGCAAGTAACAACACGACATACAGTAACAATTAAGAATGACACATAAAACATTAAACATTAATAATAAAACATTACAGTTTAAACATGTGAATTTAAAAAAATACCAGAGCAAAATGAGGCTACAGACTTTTGGTTATTAAGTAGAACTAATGCTTGTGTTAATAAAAGCTGTTTTTATGTCTGGCTGTGGTGGCTTTGACAGTCTGGAGTCGCCTTCCAGAGGGAAGCGCTTCAAAGAGTTTGTGGCCAGGGTGAGAGAGATCAGAGATTATCTTACCTGCTCGCTTCCTAGCCCTTGCAGTGTACAGTTCGTCAATGGGGGGAAGGTTACAGCCATCAACCTTCTCAGCTGATCGGACAATTTGCTGTAGCCTCCGGATGTCGTGCTTGGTGGCTGAGCCAAACCAGACCATGACGGAGAAGGTGAGGACAGACTCTACGATGGCCGTATAGAATTGGACCATCATTGCCTGTGGCAGAATGTGTATCCTCAGCTGCCGCAGGAAGTACAGCCTCTGTTGGGCCTTTTTGATTGTGGAGTTGATGGTGGCCCCCCATTTCAGGTCCTTGGAGATGATGGTTCCCAGGAACTTAAAAGACTCCACAGATGTGACTGTGTGGGGAGAGGGGAGGGGGAGTGGGGGGAGGGGAGGGGGAGCTCTCCTAAAATCTCCAATGTCTTAAGAGCATTGAGCTCCAGGTTGTTACGAAGGCACCAGGATGCCAGCTGTGTCACTTCCTGTCTGTAGGCAGATTCCTCCCCATCCTGGATCAGTCCAATCAGGGTTGTGTCATCCAAATACTGGAGAAGCTTGACAGAGGAGTCTGTGGATGTGCAGTCGTTGGTGTAGGGAGAAAAAAGGAGGGGAGAGAGTACGCAGCCTTGCGGTTCTCCTATGCTGAGGGTCTGCGGGTCCGAGATGTGCTTTTCCAGCCTCACATGCTGCTTCCTGTCTGTCAGGAAGTTGATGATCCACTGACAGAGGGGTTCAGGCACAGTCAACTGGGAGAGTTTGGAGTGTAGTAGCTCTGGCACAGTGGTGTTAAATGCAGAGCTAAAATCAACAAACAAAATCCTTGTATTTGTCCCCTGGCGGTCTAGGTGCTGGAGGATGCAGTCATCCACCGATGTATTGGCTCGGTATGCAAACTGCAGGGTGTCCAGCAGGGGGTCATGATTACAGAGATCAGTGCGACAGGTACCTGTAGTCATTAAGACCAGTAATCCTTGGCTTTTTGTGTACATGGACAATAGTGGACAGTACAGATTTACAGGAACTGATTGAAAATGTCTGTGAAGACCGGTGCCAGTTGTTCGGCACATAGCTTGAGTGTAGAGGGGGAAACATTGTCCGGTCCTGGAGATTTCGGCTTCTGTCTTCTGAACAGCCTCTTGACCTCTTCAATTTCTATTGTTAGTGATGGAGAAGTTGGGCAGCAAGGAGGGGGTGGGTAGTGGACGATGGCCCAGTCATTGCAGGCTGTAAGTGAGTCGCCCCTCACCTAAGAGCCCATGATGGGTCCAGGATTCTGAAACGTTAACTGTGACCACATGGGTTTCTTCCAGGTGCTCTAGTTTCTTCCCACATCCCAAAGAAACGTGGGTTTTTAGGTCAATTGACCTCTGCAAAGCTGTCCTGAGTGTGTAGGGAGCGAATGAGAAAGTAGGGTAACATGGAGCTAGTGTGAACGGGTGATCGATGGTCAGCGTGACCAATGGGGTTGTTTCTGTGCTGTATTTTCCATTCAGACATTTAATTGATTCAAAACTGTACCTCTTTTTGTAAGTTCAGAAATTATAGGAGCAGAATTAGACCATTTGGCCCATCAAATCTACTCTGCCATTCAATCATGGCTGTTCTATCATTCTCTCTCAAACCCATTCTTCTGCCTTCGCCCCATAACCCCTGACAGGGAGTTTTCACAGGTGGTACCTGACTTAGGTTGTCATTTTCAATATTTTCTGCTTTTTATTTCAGTATTCCAGCAAATGCAGTTTTTTTCATAATTTTCAGCTGGTGTGGTTATTGTAAAACTAGTTCTGCTCATCAGTAATACTTTTTGCAAAAAGGCCCTCCATCAGGAACATGACTAGCAGGCCCAACACTAGCTTTAATTAGTCACAATGGCAGGAAAATTGGCCGAACAAATTTTGGCAAATGAATCATGAACTAAAAGAATTTGCAGACATTTTGTATCTGTTGACATATTATTGATTTGTCCATCAATATCTTACTCTCTCTCTTTCTCTCTCTCATCAGTTGACTCTGAATGGGATTGAATAACTTTGTTCATTTAAGGGCTGGGAACAAAGAAGAAAATAACTTAAGTACCAGCACAGTCATTTCATAAGCATTGCCGAGGCCATTGTTTTCCCCTTAAGGCATTCCAGTCAGTATCTGTTTCCTGTCCCCTCTGACAGAGTAGTTTACTGAAGTGAGGGTGAAGGACTGTTCAGACAGCTATTAATGAAGTCCTGTCAAGTTCAATTAATCCACTTCAAATGGACATAGTCAAAAAGTGCAGAAAACAGGCCCTTCAGCCCACCAAGTCCGTGGCAGCCATCAAATATTTATCTTCTAATCCCATTTTCCAGCACTCGGCTTGCAGCTTTCTGTTCCATGAGGCTTCAATTACTCATCTAATTACTTCTTGTGAGAGGTTCCACCTCCGCCACCCACTCAGGCAATTTCAATCAGTGAAAATGTTCTTCCTCAAATGTCTTACCCCTAATGTAAACCTCTGATTTTAGGCATTTTTGTTGAGGGGAAAAGTTATTTACTATCTCCCCTATATATATTCCTCATAATTCAGATATACCATAATCAATCTCCCATCATCTGTTTCACCCTAAGGAAGGCAAATGTATCTACTCTTTCCGAAAGACTAAAACAAATTAATCCCACAGCACCCTGCTGAATTTCCTCTGCAATCTCTCCAATGCAATTGCAGGTGGTGCAGTTGTTGCGTTATAGCGCCCGAGACTCGAGTTCGATCCTGACCCTGGGTGCTGTCTGCACGGAGTTTGTACTTTCTACCCGTGACCACGTAGGCTTTCTCCTGGTGCTCCAGTTTCCTGTAAAGATGCACAGTTTTGAAAGTTAATTGGCCTCGGTTATAAAATGTCCCTAGTGTGTAGGATAGTGCTATGGTGCGGGTATCGTTGACCGGTGTGGGCTCAGTGGGCCGTGTTTCTGCGCTGTATCTCTAGAACTAAAACTAAACTAAAAACAACCAGATCCTTTGCATATTGTAGCAAGCAGAAGAACTGAGTAATCCACCTGGCACCTAAGTGATGTTTTATATAGTTGTACCATAACTTCCTGCTCTAATCATCTAGGCTTTGGCTAATGAAGGTTAGTGTCCCATGTGCCGTCTTATCTACCTGTGCTACTGCCTTCAGCAATCCTTGGACATTTACACCCAAGTCTCTCTGTTCCTCAGTAAATTCCTACTATTTATTGCATGCATTCTAGCTTTATTAGTCAACTCAAAATGCATTACCTTACATTTTTCAGGAATAAATTCCATTTGGCTTTGCTCTGCACAATCTGCCAATTCGCCAATTTATTTTTAAATTGTATTACCCTCCTCACTATCAACATCATGAGCAATCGTTATGTTATTTGCAAACCTGCTAAAGCCTTCAACATACATACCAGAGTATAGCATAATTTCTTATTGATAGCTTTGTTGACAACAAAAGTGTCACTTTTATGTTCAAGTTCTGCCAATCATTAAACCTAATAAATATTAAAAGTTAACCAGGGGATCACCATTTTTAATTTAAGAATCAAAAATGTCCAGCAGAATGTGCCTACATAGCACTATAACAGCACAACGTGGGTGGGTGGGAGGGAGGGAGTGAGGGAGGCTACTGTTAGAAGATTAGAATGTAGTCCTAACTTGGCTGCAATATCCAGCTTTGATTTAAATCTTCTGTTTGTAAATTAACTAATTATATTCAGATAACGTTAAAATGAAATACGAACATTGTAAAACAACTAAAAGGATCGTTTCTTAAATTGTCAGAGAATGGTTTTCAATAAGCTGAGCTGACATCCTTTTCTGCGGACACAAAAACGATGTGCAAAAATACTCTAAAGTCTCATTTCTTCAATCATCCTTTCCTGTTTGAATGCGTCTGATTTCTATTGAACATCTTAATAACAAAAGCAATCAAAGTTTTCAATTGGTTTTCTCCTTTTTCTACATACCCCGAAATATTGTTAATTGTTGTTCAGCATAACCTTTCAGCAAAATATCTAAGGTAGACAAAAGTGCTGGAGAAACTCAACGGGTGAGGCAGCATCTATGGAGCGAGGGAAATAGGCAACATTTCGGGTCGAAACCCTTCTTCAGACTGATGTGAAGGTGGGGGGGGGGGACTGGAGGAAGAAAGGAAGAGGTGGACCCAGTGGGCTGAGGGAGAGCTGAGAAGGGGAGGAGAAAGTAAGGACTACCTGAAATTAGAGAAGTCAATGTTCATACCGCTGGGTGCAAACTGCCCAAGCGAAATATGAGGTGCTGCTCCTCCAATTTACGGTGGTCCTCACTCTGGCCATGGAGGAGGCCCAGGACAGAAAGGTCAGATTTGGAATGGGAGGGGGAGTTGAAGTGCTGAGCTTGGAATAGAAGGGGGAGTTGAAGTGCTGAAGTGCAAAATATCTATCTTTTTGTGGAGAAATATTGTTCAGTGTCAACTTAAAATTTGTACTTAAATCCCTTCATCCCAATAGTAATCATAATTTCTCATATTTTCACAATATAGGACTATATGTTCACAATATACAACCCATCAAGTCCATGCCACCCTTCAGAGCAAACCCAGCGATCCCATACCCCTACATATTTCCCTGTAATATTTTCTTCTCACCCAACCGTCACTTGAGACTGAGATAAAGAGACATTTCTTCTCTTGGGAAGTCATGAACCTCTGGAATTCTCTACCACAGAAAGCAATTGAAGTCAAATCATTACATATATTCAAGAAGGAGTTAGATATTGTTTTTACAGTGAAAAAATCACGAAATATATGGGAAAAAATGGAAGAGCGTACAGAATTTGGATGATCATTCAAGATCGCACGTTTCAATAACATCATTCGTAATTCTTCTGAACTCCAAAGAATGTACACCAGCTATTTTTTTAACCATTCATAATAGGACAATACTTTAATCAGAAAATATAACTTTTGTATATTGCCTCCCTTTCAGACTACAGTTAAAATTTGATCTTTCACATTTTCATTTTCAGTCCATGCAACCTTTTACCTCCCCATTACTTTTTTGCCATAAAAGAACCTCCTTTAATTTGGCCTAAGTGTTGATGTCCTCTGTGCATCTTTCTTTCTCGATTCACAACTGTTTTAAACATTCTATTTACATGCAACGTAAAAGCAAAATGCTTGATATCAGAACACGACACGGTGAGGTATTGTGGCGCAGCGGTAGAGTTGTTACCTTACTGCGCTTTCAGCGCCAGTGACCCGGGTTCGATCCTGGCTACGGGTGCTGTCTGTAGAAGTTTGTATGTTCTCCCCGTGGGTTTTCTCCGAGAACTTCGGTTTCTTCCCACACTCCAAAAACGTACAGATTTATAGATTAATTGGCTTGGTATAAATATAAAAATTGGCCCTAGTGTAGGATAGTATTAATGTATGGGAATTTGCTGGTCGGTGAGGACTCGGTGGGCAGAAGGGCCTGTTTCCACGCTGTTTCTCTAAACTAAACTAATGTGGGCTTAATTGTAAGTTGTTATTTTTGATATATTGTTAAAAAATAAACCTTTGAGAATTGTCACCAGTATCTTTGTTTCTGAGAATTGGTCCTCTAACACTGCATTTCAATGCAATTCTCATGATTTTAATACAAATCGGGTGCCAGAGGACTCAAAGGAAGACTGAATTATGTAATTTGTGAGATGCATGTGAAGTAATGCCTGCTAAAAGGGGAATGAAATCGACAGATTCATGAGGCAATAACCTGTCCCTAATTAATTCATTTACTTTAATTCAAGGATTTCATAGTTCAGTTGCAGACAACTTGCATAACAAACTTACATTAAAATTAAGCTGCAAGACTTATGTCACCTTACTGTATCCTGAGGATATCCAAATCTACTCCAACCAATGAATTAACCTTTGAACTATTGTTTGGTAGGCATATCACATTTTACAATCCTAACCTTTACAGCTACACTTATATTTTTGCTGGCTCACACTGCAGTGTGGAGCAAGATAGACAGAGAACAAATCTGGCATTCTCATGGTTTATGGATGAAACCAAGGTCCAATCATGTGATGTGATCTAGTGGAAATATTTTTTTTACTCTAGGCAACTGCTTATGTTCACTGAAATTATTAAATCCATTAAGGACTGTGGTTTTACTTCTCCAAATTTCCATCCTACTCCACAGCCACAACAATGAATTTGTTTAAAACATTACTTCAGTCATAATGGAGTTTTTCAAAAATGAAGAACACTGGCGCTGCACCAGAAACCCGGGTTCGACCCTGCTGTCTGTGTGGAGTTTTTACATTCTCCCTGTGACCTGGGTGGGTTTTCTCCGGGACCTCCGGTTTCCTTTCACACTAAAAGACGTACAGGTTTGTCGGTTAATTGGTTTGGTATAATTGTAAATTGTCCCTAGTGTGTGTAGGATAGTTTTAGTGTATGGGGATTGCTGGTCAGTGGGGACTCGGTTGGCCAAAGGGCCTGTTTCCATGCTGTATCTCTAAACCAAACTAAAATAAATTGATAAACTACAGCCACTTAAGATAAGGTTATATTGATTCAGATCTTACATTTAGTAAATATTTCACATATTAAGGAAATATAAGGTCTCCAACAGAATCCTGTTCAATATTCAAATTCTATAATGGGGATGAGGATAGGTGATTGTGAGTGGGATATTTGTTATACTGATTGTATTGGGAAGGGTGATTATAGGGTGATGGGATGTATATATGACTAAGATACTGTATAGTATATGAGGGTTTTTCTTTTCTTTTTTCTTTTTTTCTCTCTTTCTTGTATGGCTTTGTAAATATTTGCTTAGTGTATAAATGTAAATAATTTGGTGTACATATAGCTGCTGGTGTACATATGGTGTACATATAGGTGCTAAATTTGTATAAGATAACTAGACCAAGTGCAGACCCGTTGGGTCTGTTCCCCCAACGTGCGGTTGTGGGGGGGGGGGAGGCGGCATGCAGCGTCACACACACTAACTACCCCCCCCCCCGCACTCATGCTAATTACCCCCCTTGATATTATATTAATATTATTAATTTGCTCCTTTTACCCCATAAACACCCTACCTACAGCATAGCCCCCGACTTGCAGTCACACCTAGAGAGGGGGGGGGCGGGGGTAGAGAGTGAGGGCAGAGAGAGAAGGGGCAGAGACAGAGAGAGCGACAAAGACACAGAGAGAGGGTCAAGAGGGAGAGGGGGTGGAGAGGAGAAGAGGAAGGGTGGGTGAGGGGGGAAAGGTGGGGAAGGAGGAGAGAGAGAGGATGAGAGCGAGGGGAAGAGAGAGGGGGTGCTGAGAGGGGGGTGAGGGGGAGAGGTGGGGAGCAGGGAGGGGGAGGTAGGGGGGGTGGCAGGGAAGAGGGTAGGGGGTGTGGAGGGGGAGGGGGTTTTAGGGGAGGGGGGGGAGGGGATGGAGGGGAGGAGGGGAGAGAGAGAGAGAGAAAGGGGGGAGAGGAGGGAGGTAGAGGGGGAGGCAAGAGGGGGAGGAGATGGGGGGAGGAGAGGGGAGAGGAGAGGGGAGAGGACGAGGGGGGAGAGGAGAGGGGGGGAGAGGAGAGGGGGGGAAGGAGAGGCGGGGGAGAGGAGAGGGGGGGAGAGGAGAGGGGGGGAGAGGAGAGGGGGGAGAGGAGAGGGGGGGAGAGAGGGGGGGAGAGAGGGGGGGAGAGAGGGGGGGAGAGAGGGGGGAGAGAGGGGGGGAGAGAGGGGGGGAGAGAGGGGGGGAGAGAGGGGGGAGAGAGGGTGTGCTGAGAGGGGAGGGGGAGAGGTGGGGAGCAGGGAGGGGGAGGGAGGGTGGAGGGAAGGGGGTAGGGGTGTGTGGAGGGGAGGGGGTTTAAGGGAGGAATGGAGGAATGGAGATGGAGGGGAGGAGGGGAGAAAAATAGGGGAGAGAGAGAGGGGGAGAGGAGAGGGGGGAGAGGAGTGGGGGAGAGGAGTGGGGGGTGAGGAGTGGGGGGAGAGGAGTGGGGGGGGAGAGGAGTGGGGGGGGAGAGGAGTGGGGGGGAGAGGAGTGGGGGGGAAAGGAGTGGGGGGGAGAGGAGTGGGGGTGGAGAGTGGGGAGGGGGTGAGGAGTGGGGGGGAGAGGAGTGGGGGGGGAGAGAGGAGAGGGGGGAGAGAGGAGAGGGGGGAGAGAGGAGAGGGGGGGAGAGGAGAGGGGGGGGGAAGAACCTAAAAAAACATTTTAGAACCAAAAAAGACACATTCTGCAAGCATTGTAGAACCAAAAGAGACACTTTGCAAACATTTTAGAACCAATAAACACTTTTTGCAAACATTTTAGAACCAATAGATACATTCTGCAAGTGTTTTAGAACCACTAAGGACACTTACATTTGAGTAGACATGTGTTCAGTGTTATTCACAGCTCAGAGAACCGTGACCCTCTGCCTTCCTCCATCTTGATGAGAGACTGATTGGGGCACACCACTTCCTGGTTTTATAGTCCCTCACCCCTGCCGCCAGCAGGGGCAGCAGAGAGAATGGGGAATTTTGTAAAATCATTAATATCTCTGTCATTTTTCATCGACGGGAAAAATCCTCGGCACACCTATGGCGGAGGGGGGCTCTGAGCAAGGTGGCCTAAAATGACGGCCGTAGGTGGCGGCGTTCTCTCGGAAATCGTAGCACAGATGGCCAAAACCGGTCAAGAACAGACTTTTAGTAATATATAGATTACAAGCTGTTGAAGAAGGGGTGGGAATTAATAAGCTTTGGCTTCTTCCTGCTCCTTTTCGGACACATACGATTTCATTTATTTATAGATATTGTTTATGACACTTTATAAATATTCTTGTTTTGTTTTTTGTACGCTGTTTCACACTTGCTTTTTATTCTTTTATTCTGTTTGAAATAAAGAATTAAATAAATAAATAAATAAATACTTTAATTGGAGAATTCAGTGCTAGGAGTGTTATAATAAGACTTGTCAGGACAGTACTTAAGCAATTCCTGAAAAAAAAATGCAAAAATTGCATTGGGGAACCACTCAATGTTACTGGCGAAATGCAGCCTAAATTAATCCACTTATAATAATAATAATAAATTTTATTTAATGGGCGCCTTTCAAACATCTCAAGGTCACCTTACATAGTATATCGGAATAACATATAATCGGAATATAACAAGTAATAAAGACATCACAGAGACATAAATTAAAAACAGGATTCAATCCAAAAACAGAAAATCAAAAACAGTGTGAAGAGGGAGCAGCGGCAACCAATTCGTGCCAGCGTCCACTCTCTCTTCACGGCAGCCATCTTGGACACAGACCTACAGGACTACAATTAGACAAAAAAATCATCCCCCCACAGTGGGTAGCACTGTGGAGGAAGGCACAATGTCCAGTCCCCACCCCATGTTCACCCCAAAGTCAGGCACTTATCGCTTGTCACTTCTCACTCTACTTCATCAGTCTGAAGAAGGGTCCTGGCCCCAAATGCCGTCTGTCCATTTCCTTCCACATATGCTGGCTGAGCTGCTGAGTTCCTCCTGCCCTTTATTCTTTTTGTGGGGGGAATGGTGTATTTTATTGAGTACAACGCAGGCAATCAAAGGAAATAACCTCTTCCCTCTCATTTTAAACTTGGCTCCAGGTGTTAATATTTTGAATTCCACCTGATGGATCATTTCAAAGTATACATGCTTGAAAATCAAATAACCTGGAGTTTGAATAAGTCCCAGCAAGAATTGTTTAACAAGAATTACGATAGCTTGTCAGATAACTGTGGGTGAATTCATCTAAGTTGTGATATATTCATATAAAGAACAGATGACAACAGAAATTCAGTATGTGAATAGGGCATATGTATCAAACATAATGAAATTGCTTGCTCAAAGGGCTTCATCTGTATGAAAAATGAATATGGAAACTGAACATATAGAGAACTGAACACAATCCGTTCGAATTGAAATCTAGATTTGAAGTTAGCTCAATCTAATGAAATAAAACTTTCAGTTTTGCTGTAGAAGATTTAAGAGGCTTACTCAACTTGCATTTGGGAAGTCACAGTGACAGGAAGTCATATCGGGCAGCATAGTGGCGCAGCGGTAGAGTTGCTGCCTTTAGGGCCTGTCCCACGGGCATGCAACCTGCATGTGGCAAGCGCGACCTAACGGGCCGGTCCCACCAGCATGCACCTGCATGCAGCAAGCGCGACCTAACGTTGTCGCTTGAGCCGTACGGCCTTGCGGGGCCGGTCCCACTTCGATCGCCGGAGCCATATGGAGTTGTGCGGAGCTGGTCCCAACATCGCGCGGGTCTCCGAAAAACTGACCGTGTTTAAAAATTCTGCGCGGCAACGGCCTGCCGCCTTAACGCCATGTCACTCACTCGACCTCCGCGTGGCTCCCGCTTCTGGTTTGGTCGCGCTTGCCACATGCCGTACGGCTCAAGCGAGCACATTAGGTCGCGCTTGCCGCATGCAGGCGCATGCTGGTGGGACCGGCCCTTTAGGTCGCGCTTGCCGCATGCAGGTCGCATGCCCGTGGGACAGGCCCTTTATAGTGCAGAGACCCGCGTTCGATCCCGACCATGGGTGCTGTCTGTATAGAGTTTGTACCTTCTCCCTGTGTGGGTTTTCTCCAGGTGCTCTGGTTTCCCCTCACACTCTAAAGACATACACGTTTACAGGTTAATTAGCTTTGGTAAAAATTATAAATTGCCCCTAATGTGTAGGATAGTGTTAGTGTGCAGGGTGATCACTAGTCACCGTGGACTCATTGGGCCCAATGGCCTGTTTCCGCGCTGTACTTTTAAAGTCTAAAGAATTGTACAGATATAGAGAGAAACGAGGTTACATGAAAATGGACATTTAAAGATACGATGATTTTAAGAGACTGGAACAAATGGCCTCTGCAGAAAAGGAGTGGAAAGGATTTATTGAGCGTTTCTCCAGCTTTATATCTGACCAGGGGATGAAAATAGGTGATCAATGCTCCATTACTAAGCAGTGACAGTCCTGATGTTGACAAATGCAAATAATTTCTTCAAAAACTAAATGTAGAAATTTCATATAACCCGAATGAATTAATTGTTAAGAATAGCAATAGTCAAGGGTACATACAGGCATTTCTGGGGGCGCCAAGCGATACACTAGGATGTTGTGTTGCCTCACCGGTGCTGGGGTCAAGGATGTCTCTGAGCAAAGGACCTTCTGAGAGAGGAGGGTGAGCAGCCAGAGGTTGTGGTCCATATTGGTCCCAATGATGTAAGTAGGAAAGAAGATGGGGTTTTACAAGGAGAATTTAGGGATTTGCGCAGTGGTTTGGAAAATAGGACCTCCAGGATTGTGATCTCAAGATTATTACCCGTGTTATGCTAGTGAGGCAAGAAATAGAAAGATAGTGCAGTTCCATATATGGTGAGGGCATCAGGTATATGAAGCATTGGGCTCTCTTCGAGAAGGACAAGTTAAACCTGAACTGGAGGGGAACCAATGTCCTCACAGGGAGGTGAGCTGGTGATACCTGGGAGGGTTTAAACTAAAGTGGTCTGGGTGTAGAGTTGGGGAGTGGATATTGTCAACATTGTAAGGCATTTGACAAGCTCCTTAGTGGTTGGCTCATCCAGAAAATGAAGATGCATGGGATCCACGATTACTTGGTAGTTTGGATTCAGAACTGACTTGCCCTAAGGAGAGAGTATCATGGTATATGGGTGTTATTTATGGCTGTAAGTCTGCATCCAGTGGTATTCCATAAGGATCTGTGCTGGAACCTCTGTTGTTTGTGATTATATCCAAATGACTTGGAACAAATGCAAATGAATTAGTTTATATGTTTGAAGATGATATAAAAATTGGTGGAGTTGCAGACTGTGAAGAAACCTGACAAAGGATACAGCAGGGTTTAGATCAATTGTTGGTATGGGTAGAGAAATGGCAGACATTAATCCAGGCAAGTGTGAGATATTGCATATTTAGGAGTCAAATGTAAGGGGAAAGAATACAGTTAATGGCAGGACCATTAATAACATTGATGTACTGAGTGATCTTGGAATCAAAATCGATAGCTCCCTAAAAGCGGCAACACAAGTACATAAGTAGATGTTTGCCTTCATCAGTCGGGCATTGAATCTACGAGTCAGGAATCGATGTTGCAGCTTTATAAAATTTTGCGTAAACCACATTTGGAGTATTGTGATCAGTTCAGATCATTTCATTACAGGAAGGATGTGGAGGTTTTGGAGAGTGTGCATGAGAGGTTTACTAGGATATTGCCTGGATTAGAAGGCATTAGCTGTAAGGGGAGGTTGGAAAATATGGATTGTTTTCTCTGGAGCATCAGATGCTCAGGGGAGACCTGATGGAAGTTAATACAATTATGAGAGGCATAGGTAGATTAGGCAATTAGAATATTTTTCCCAATGTGGTAATATCAAACACTAGAGTGCATTGGTTTCGGTGAGAGAAGGAAAGTTTAAAGGAGATGTGCAATGCAAGTTTTTTTACACAGAGAGTGCTAGGTGCCTGGAGCACTGTGGTGATAGAAGCAGGTAAGCAGGGAACAGCATCCCCCTTCCCATCAGAACTGCTCCCTCCATTGACTCCTTTAAGTCAAGACTAAAATCTTATCTATACTCCCAAGCCTTTCCTGACGTCCACTGAGCGAGGGCTATATGTATATATGTATGTAGTTTTTGTTTATACTATTCTTATAACAAATGTAAAGCACTTTGGCCAACGAGAGTTGTTTTTTTAAATGTGCTATATAAATAAATGTGACTTGACTTGACTTGAAGATAGTTTTGTTTAAGAGACTTTTAGATAGGCATCTACTTTAGAATGGAGGGATGTGCAATTTGACATCATGTTCAGCACAGACTTCGTGGTCCGAAGGGCTTGTTCCTATTCTCTACTGTTCTATGAATTGTTTGAACAGCATAGTCAAATAGCTCAAAAATAAGTATTTGATAATTAAAACATATTCATTTTGTATTCAGAGGACGTAGTTAATAAAATTCAATTAATATTCAGCCAACGCAAGAATAAACTGTATTATCAGGAATATCACATCAGATCAGATTAGTTTATTTTCATATAATGAAATTCCTTATAAACACATACAGCTTAGGGAGGAAACAGTAAATATGGTAATGATACACACAACAATGTGCAATGATTGTAATGCACTCTGTAGTAGTGTAAAAAAAAGCCTCAAAAACAATAATGGTTTAACTGAATGAGGTAGAATTAAGGGTAATAGTGCGTGGCACCACCTCCGGCTAGTGGGTATGAAATTGTTCAGGATTTTGATGGCATTGGGAAAGGTGCTGTTCTTAAGTCTAGACATCCTGTCTTTCAACCTGCTGGATTTTCTACCAAAAGGTAGAAGAGAAGATATGGAATGGGTAGGCTGGCGAGCATCCCTGAAGATGATTCCAGCCTTCCTGTTGCAACGCACAGTGAAGATAGACTGGATGGAAGGAAGTGACAAGCTTGTGACGGATTGGGCTGTGTTCATCACTCTCTGCAGCTTCGGGCAGTCAAGAGTGGAACCGCTGTTATACCAGGCTGAGCTGCATTCTGTCATCATACTTGCTATAGCACAAACTGTAGAAGTTAGAGAAAATCCTCAAGGACATGCCAAATCTTCTCATACGTCAAAGACAGTAAAAACGCTGATGTTCCTTCATGCTCACCGCATCAATGTGAAGGGATCAGGTGGGTTTGTTGCTGATGTGGATGCCGAGGAACTTGAAAAGGTGTCCATCTCCACAGAGATTCCACAGAAATGAGGACAGGATTTAGTCACAACCACCCACCCCGCCCCATTTTCTTAGGTCACCAACCAACTCTTTTGTCTTGCTGACATTAAAAATTAGGTTATTGCCTTTTCAAAATTATTACAAAAGTTACCCGATCTCTTTCCTGCACTCTGTCTCATCATTCTTGTTGATCCCGTAACAGCAGTGGTATCGTAGGCAAACTTAAAGATTGAGTTGTTGATGTACATGGCCACCCAGACATTCTTGTGCAGAGAGGTGAGCAGAAGACAGATCAAGATCATACAACCCTGAGGAGCACCAGTACTGAAGTTCAGGGTGGAGGAAAAGCTGTGACTAATTATAGCAATTAGCTTATTCTGTGTTATGATGCTGAGCTGTGGCAATGAATAGCACTGGTATTCTTATTGTCACGGTGATCCAGAGCTGAATGAAGTGTAAGGAGATTTAAATTCACCAGAAGACGGGTACAGATGTGAGCAATTACCAATCTTTCAAAGCATGATGGTCAACATTAAAGCTACTGGTGATAGTCATTGAGATAAGTCACTTTACGAAGACCACTTCAAGAAGTCCAGTTCTTGGGAACTGGAATAATGGAAGTTTCTTTGAAGCAGATGGGGACAGTAGACTATTCAAGTAAAGGGGTGAAGATGTCAACAAAGCCTGTGGTCAGTTATTTGCACACAAATTCAGAAAACATCCAGGGTCTCTGTCTCGGCCGGACTCTTTCCATGAGTTTACCCTCCTGAAAGCATACCTGACCTGCCACAGGGGTCATAGAAACATAGAAAATAGGTGCAGGAGTAGGCCATTCGGCCCTTCGAGCCTGCACCGCCATTCAATATGATCATGGCTGATCATCCAACTCGGTATCCTGTACCTGCCTTCTCGCCATACCCCCTGATCCCTTTAGCCACAAGGGCCACATCTAACTCCCTCTTAAATATAGCCCATGAACTGGCCTCAACTACATTCTGTGGCAGAGAATTCCAGAGATTCACCACTCTCTGTGTGAAAAATGTTTTTCGCATCTCAGTCCTAAAAGATTTCCCCTTTATCCTTAAACTGTGACCCATTGATCTGGACTTCCCCAACATCTGGAACAATCTTCCTGCATCTAGCCTGTCCAACCCCTTAAGAATTTTGTAAGTTTCTATAAGATCCCCCCTAAATCTTCTAAATTCTAGCGAATACAAGCCAAGTCTATCCAGTCTTTCTTCATATGAAAGTCCTGACATCCCAGGAAACAGTCTGGTGAACCTTCTCTGTACTCCCTCTATGGCAACAATGTCCTTCCTCAGATTAGGGTGATCAACGGGGATTGGGGATAGACATGGCCTGGTGGAACGTTGTTTGCCTGTTGATGACCAGCCTAAATAGTATTGAGCTCCTCCAGTAGAGATATGCCATTGCCAAAGATCGCCCGTGATTTCAGCTTGTAGCCCATGTTTGTATTCAATGTTTTGCCTGGCATCGGTGTGAATGAATTGAGCTTCTGGCTTGTTCTGGAAATCTCTCCTGGCATCCATATTTGAACAAAATGCCAAAAGAAGGAAGATCACATACGAACAAACAAGAATTTGATTTCTGTCTTTCACTCTTTATGAAGTAAATCCAGATGTTGTAACAAATGGCTGATCTTGTGTAAAATGGAATTCCACAGGACAGTTGTTCACATTAATTTTCTCTCATGCTTATCAAAGAGGAAACAGATCAGAGAAATTTAACATGAACGGCTTTGTGTTTGAATGTTTCATTTATTTGACTTGATATACTCATATTCCTCACCGACTCGATCAATTATGTTAAATGGTTGGCTAATCGATCAGCTGCAGTACAGTCTGGACTACTGTAAATCTTCAATCCCTGGATGAAACCTGGGAAGTAGATCTGATAAAATCAAAGAGGGTTTTTAATGACAGTCTGAGCGTTAACTTTTGTCAGTGGCTCCAGGAATCAGTGAGGCTGCAGAAGACTGTTAAACGCACAATGTCTATGCAATGTAATTTAACGCAATGAAAAGTGTTATGGGACTGAGATTGAAGCCATTATACCAGGAGATGTTGCCTGATACTCGGCATTTTAAATAGTGAGATTAATTTACAGGATTCTTAAAGCATGAGGAGCTTTCACAAGATTTATAAACTGTGAGAATAATTTAGAGGATTTTTTAAATGGTAAGATTAATTGAAATGGTTTCTGAAGGATGAGATTTATTTCAGTGTCGTGATTTTAGGAGGAACTTTTGAAACATTATTTTTTCACATGATCCTTAAAGCATGAAATTAGTTTAAAGGGAGTGTCTCAAGACCAGGAACATTTCTCAACATTTTCCTCCCTCTAAGGGTAAGTTTGTTATACAGTATATATCCATCTTCGTATGGAAGCCGAGGATACTTAATGTTCTCCGCACTACATCGAGTGACTTATTTATCAGTTTATGCATAACCACCAATGATTTATGATAGAGTGCTCTTAAATACAAGCCTCATTCGCCACTCTGGCCCTTCAAAGTTCATTTTGTGAAACCTCATAAAAATCACTATTGATTTTCAGAGGAAATAAGAATGGCATTTTCCAAACACTGGTCAACAAGCCATCTCCTCCTCCACCCCTGGAATTGACATAGCTAAAGTCCGATCCCTCCACCCCATTCAGCCCAAGGCCCAATCTTCTAGAGAATTCAAGAATTCTCCCTGTACATTAACACTCTTTCTTTCCTAATAAAATAAAGCATCCTGTATCAACTATGTTGACATTCCAGATACCTTTCAGGCTCTAAGGTCATATACTTTAGGGGTGATTATAATTCTACTGCCGATACTTGATGATTTTGTTTCCGTTTTAAGTTTTAGAGATACAGCGCGGAAACAGGCCCATCGGCCCAGTGAGTCTGCACCGACCAGCGATCCCCGCACATTGACACTATCTTACACTAGAGACATTTTTTTACATTTATACCAAACCAATAAACCTACAAACCTGTACGTCTTTGGAGTGTGGGAGGAAACCAAAGTTCTCGGAGAAACCCCATGCAGGTCTTGGGGCTAACATACAAACTCCGTACAGATAAGCACCCATAGCCAGGATTGAACCCGGGTCTCTGTTGCTGTAAGCGCTGTAAAACACAACTCTACCGCTGTGCCCCCGAGCCGCCCAAAGAAATCGACATGGTGGAAAGAGATAAACTGTTTCTTCCTGTGGGAGGAAATCCAAAACAAGGTCCTAAATCTCTTTCTGGGTGGGGGCTTGAATATTAGAAGCCACCTTTCATACAAAGGTTAATACCATCCTAGATCTTCTCTTCCAAAAAATACTTCTGAAAACTGAGATCGATTATTTTTAGTTACATCATTTCAGAAAGCATTTTAGAACTAAGAGGGGTGGATGGAGTCAAACTATAGATCAGCTACAGTCTTGCAGAACAAAAGACTGTATGGCTTACATTGGGTCATGCAATCCCTTCTCCAATCAAATGGTTTCTGCTTCTATCAATATTATCTCCATTTTTATTGCCATTGTGTTAGCAACAGTAATTAGACCATATACCAAGATCCATAATTCTTTCCTCATCGTTTCTAAATTTATCATATTCAATAACATTTATTTATCAATTACGTTATTTATGCATCCATGTTTGCACTGCGTCTGGTTTTGCCTGCTGTTTCATATTTTGTTTCGATTGTTGGTTACATTCTTGCACAAGCAATTTATTTCATTAATCATTCCTCTCCATGTTCTTCTTTTACGAGCAATATTTTTCACCTTTCTTATCTTTTTTTATTATTCCTGAGAGTCGTGGTATATGTGGCATAAACTCTCCACTATAGCATGTAATGATGCATCAACCAACAAGCGTAAAGTATGTTGGATACAGATATCTGGTTACTGATGCAACTGAAGATTGTAAGGATAAGTACAGAAAGAGATGATCAAATATTTTGTGCAACATTAAGGCTATTTAGTTGCTCGGAGCACAGAAATGCCACAGAAAGGAAAGCAACAAACCTGGATGTAGAATGTAGGATATAAGATTTAATGGATACACTGAAATTTCATTTACATTTTAAGATTCTGTGCAGAACCTTCCCTCAGGAAATTAAATGCTTGACTAAAGCTCATGCTAGGGTGGATTGTATTTGGGCTGTGAATAGAATCGACTTGGCAAAACAAATAGCCTTTTCTTAATTTCATGCACTCTCGCATTTTTTTGCAGAATTTAAGTTAAATTTTGTACATGACATTTGTCTGCTGAGATTACTGATCAACTATACACCTATTGACCTATACACTGATTTCTAATTCAATTGTTTCTTCAAGGAAATTTCTAATGATGTCACGTGATTTATAAATGTATATTCCTTCAGTAAATTGTCTGATTGTTGTGCATTATCAATTCTCATTGAACAGCACAAGCTGTTCTTTCTCTCTTCACTCTAATAAGCTAAAACTGCAGTGAAGAAGTTAGTTTGCTGTGCAGATTATTTGAAATAGATGATATTTAACTAATAGTTGAATTCATTAATAGAAGTCATATCTTTATGCCTACGATTCTGATACTCGTTGATGAGTATGTATAATTATATTTAATCCAGTGTAGTGTTGATGGCTGATGTTTTGTGTTAAGAAAAATAATTTATAAATTTTTACATGTCTCATTTTGCTAAATATTAAACTCCAGCTACATTTGGGGCATTCTTGATTTATTAAATGTAACATGCAGTAACAGAAAGGGTTGTTTTGAATTTGAATTAGTCTCAGATCATTCTCAAACCAAATATAGAAAATTAAGAATGAATAACTCTCTTACTTTTGAATTCATAAGAAATAAATATAGATGTGTGTGTGTAGAAACTTGAACATCTGTAAACATTTGATTACGTAAAAAAGGTTTAAGATAAATTATATTGAATGATTAGCTGAAGTGCTCAAAGGATATGTTGTTTTATGCACAAATCATTGATTTCATGCTGCATTTCTTACTCATAATCTCAGGTTGTGCGATAGTGAAGTCAATGTGAAGACATTAAGATAATTATACATCTTTAGTCTTTTCTGACGGCATTTACTCGACAAACGCAGCCTGGTAGTACTCAAGTGATGAGACATGGCTTCTTCAAGCAGTGAGTTGTGTGCAGCTGCAGAATGTTAATGATGGTGCACTGGAAAGAGAGCAGCTGGAAGAGCAGGCGACAGGGAGTGCTAAGGTAATATTGTTAGGGGGAGGCTGAGAATGAGTACTTAAGTGCCATGATATTAGGTATGAAAGCAAGAAGCAGAAAATGGATAGGGCCACTAAAGAAAGGTATGAATGTGCAGGAATAGATTGTAATCATTATGTGAAGCCTTCCCCCATTTCTTTCTGATTTGCATGCTAGGACAGTCAGAAACAAAGTTATATACTTTAGTTGTGTTTGAACCTTTGAAAACACTGAGATCAGACACTTGTGATTTGTCCTCTATTCAATGCAAACATTGAGTATGGAGATTGTAATACAGTATTAAATTGAATTGCTGTACATTCACATATGAATATTGCATATTCATGTATGAATACTATATATTCAGATTGTACTGCTTTAGTCAAGCTGTGAAAAGCAGTTCATTTTCCATACTAATTTGATTTGCCCCATTTACTCTTTATTTAATTTGAATTTGTAATATCCATGCTTGGGTAGTAAATTCTGAAAAATTAGGACATACTCATTGGTGTAGCCTTGTTCACAGTGCCATAATTCAATAAGCAAGAGATTGCATCATATGTAAATTATATGAACAATGCTATTTAAAGTGATGTATAGTCTGTGATACAGCACATGGTTATTACCAGCATTGTTATCTTGATAGTAGCACAAAATTAAAGTGTACATTTATTTTTATATTAATTAGTTCTCTATTGCAGAATCAGGCTGTTGTCAATACCTTCATGGGTTCAGAAGCATTGTTGCTTGCACAAGTGAGGTTTCTGACCATCTTCATTGTGGAGTAGACGTTTTACTGGGTTAAGATGTGGTCGTAGAAGGTCGTAGCTAAGGTGACATCTCAACCCGAAACGTCACCTATTCCTTCGCTCCATAGATGCTGCCTCACCCGCTGAGTTTCTCCAGCATTTTTGTTTATCCTCATTGTGGTGTTGTTACAACAACAAAAACTTGCATTTGTACCACAGCTTTAGCACAATAAAATGCCTCCAAGTTGCTACGGGATGATGAACAATAGCTTGGTTAAAGAAGTAGGTTTTAAAGAATCCTTAAAGGTGGATTGAGATTTATAGAAGTGAAAGCGAGGAGTTCTGTTGCCTGGTCTATAGTAGGAAGATAAATGGGAATGCATGAGTTGACGTTGAGTGACGGGGAGACACTAAGGGGTTCTACTATTAGGTTCCAGTTTCACTTTTGTTTAGCCCATAAGTTTAGCTTACAGCTACAGGGTGGTGCAGTAGATCGGTTCCTCACTGTTCCGAAGAAGGGTCTCGACCCGAAACGTCACCCATTCCTTCTCTCCAGAGATGCTGCCTGTCCCGCTGAGTAACTCCAGCATTTTGTGTCTACCTTCACTGTTCTAACAACCAGAGTTCAATCCTGACCTTCGGTCCACCTGTGTGAAGTTTGCATGTCTTCATGAGATCATAAGAGATAGGAGCAGAATGTACTCCACCATTCAAACATGGCTGATCATCTATCTCTCACTCGTAACCCCATTTTCCTGCCATTTTCCCATAAACTCTGACACCCTCACTAATCAAGAATCTATCTATCTCTGCCTTAAATATATCCACTGGCTTTGCCTCCACAGCCTTCTGTGGCAAAGAATTCCACAGATTCACCATCCTTGTCTCTGTCTGTCAGACACAGTCTTGTCTGTGATGCACAGATTTCTCCCATGTGTTCTGCTTTCCTCCCACATCCCAAAGGTATGTTGGTAGTTTAATTTGTCTCTCTAAATTGCTCCTCGTGTAGGTGGATGGCGTAATCTGCGGTGGATGACATAATCTGTGAACAAGGCCACACCAGTAATTATGTCCTATTTTTTTCTGAATTTACAAGCCAAGCATGGATATAATAAGTAGGAGGGGTTTGATGTAATAGTGGGGTGAGTAGTTTTTACTTACCACTGGCATGTAGTCATGATGCCTGAGAAAACTCCTTGTGCCCAAATAACCTAGGGCTCATTCATTCAGACCGGCAGAATCGCATGCACGGGTTGAAGTCAATGATTACTTGTTTTATTGATGCATGAGCTGTCACATAGTCCAACAGCCCTGGTAGGATCAGGGGTGGACATTCTGAGGGCATGAAGGAAGGACATTCACTGCTACAGGTAAAGCAAGATCATGGAGTTCAGTCAGCAAGTTTTGTTCAAGCAGCCAACCAATATCTACCACCATCTGAAGCCACATCCTCTATCTCCTGAGGCGCTGGTGTTCCAACATGATGATGATGTTATTCTCTGCTAATAACCATATAACCATATAACAATTACAGCACGGAAACAGGCCATCTCGACCCTTCTAGTCCGTGCCGAACACATAATCTCCCCTAGTCCCATATACCTGCGCTCAGACCATAACCCTCCATTCCTTTCCCATCCATATAACTATCCAATTTATTTTTAAATGATAAAAACGAACCTGCCTCCACCACCTTCACTGGAAGCTCATTCCACACAGCTACCACTCTCTGAGTGTAGCTCTCTGAGTGTAGCAGTTATTGTCCTCCTACAAGATGCAACTCTCTCCTACTGTAGAGGTTCAGAAGTGTAAATACTAGGCTCCTGTTACTCTCCTTCCAACTTGTGCTGGTAAAAAGTTTAATGTTCCTCTAAGATCAAAAACTACCACTGGATACTGATCTGCACTGAAGTTAGTGGATTGGTGTCAGATTCCAGTGATACTCAAAATTTTCCTGGATTTCACCCCACATCCCCATGCAAATCCACATCTATATTTTAAAAAATCCCCATATCTCGAGTCTGAAGAAGGGTCTCGACCCGAAGCATCGCCAGTTCCTTCTCTCAATAAATGCTGCCTCACCCGCTGAATTACTTACTACAGCATTTTGTGTCTATCTTCGATTTAACCAGCATCTGCAGTTCTCTGTTAAACATCTATTGAACATCCTTTGCTACAAGCAGGTTTTGTCCAGCTGATGTGTCAAACAGGATAATTTTTATACATTTTGATTTGTTTCAAAGTTGTGTGAATCATTCAATAATATTGAACATGGTCAGTTTCCACATTGTTCATGAATGTGCCCCATGCTGTTAGAACATCTTCTTAATCACTCTTGGAGATGTTTATTCCTCAGTCAGTAATTGTCATGCTGGTTATAGCTGTAAACTGTAGATATGATAATTGAAAGTATAATATATCAATTTCAAATGCACTAGAATAACAAAGGCTCACATTCCCCTGCTTTCTTCTTATAACTGATGGGTGTAAACTATCACTTCAGCATGTGACAAAATTGTATTTTGCACTTTATAAAGCTCTTGCTTGATTGTGACTCTAAGTGGGACAAATGTATGAACTATTAGGATGTAAAACATTTGTTGCTGACCTGTGGGTCAGGGAAGAAGAATGTGTTGGGCAGTGTTTTCTTTAATTTGCTTTTAGTTATGCATTGTAATTGAACTAATCTGGTTAACAATTAAATTTGGTAATGTTGTCATTCCTCTAGCTTAAGTGAGAGCTAATAGAAAGTGTTTTCTCCCTCCAAATAGTATTATTGTATTCTCAAATAAATACATTTGTTTCATTCATGCCGTGATGTCTTAAGGTGCAGTTAGTTATCTCTTAATGTGTAATTGTGGCTCAGTTGGTGGAATATATATCCCCTTGAGTCTGAGGATGTGAGTTCAAGTCCTATATCAGAGATTTAAGCACAAAATCTGAACACTATATTGCATTGCCGGAGAAGTAACGAACTGTTAGAATTGCCACCTTTCAAATGAGGTTTTAGAGTTAGCCCAAAGTCACATCTGACCTCCCCATTGAGAATAAAAAATCTCATGCCACTATTTCATAGGACTCATTGAGTGTGCTCTATCATTCAATAAGATGATGCTTTCTTTGTACCTTATCCACTTTCCCAACCAATCTCCATGCCCAAGGGTTCCCGTATTGTCAGAAAATCTATTGATCTCTGCCTTGAAGTTACTCAATGATTAATTGTCCACAGGTCTCTGGGGCAAAGGTACAGAATCATCTAGTCAAAGGCATTATTCCACCTCTCAGTTATACATTACTTACTCTTTATTCTGAGACTATGCTTCCGATTTCTAGAACTCACCAATGCAGGAAACATCCATTCAATACCTAATGTATTAATTCTTGTCAGAAACCTATAGGTCTCAATGAGACCACTTCTCATTCTATTACACCAATATGTAATCGATCATTTTATAGTAAAGCAGCAAAGTTATCCTGGTGTCCTGAAAAGATTTGCAAGAATGAATGACTTAAATTATTTGAAATGGTTGATGAAGTTGGGATTGTTCTCTCAAATACACAGAGAGATGACACGATTTTTTTCTGAGGAGTTTTCGAAAAAAAGAGGGCCGTTGACCGTAATGGGAAACTATTCCCCCGAGTGGATAGATCAAGATCCAGAAAACAAAAAGCAATCAGCAAAATACAGTAATTAAAGGTGTTTCTTTTATGTCCTGACATTTGGTTTCAGAATGCAGTGCCTGATGGGAATTGAGCCATTTCCATCACTGAAAAATGGTAGTTGACTTGAATGGTTTACCATATCATTGTTATTCTTTGAAACAACATAATTGAACAAGATTATCTGGACAGTTTTACATTCTTGATTTTGATCTAGACAATTAACCACAGCATAAGCACATATTTCAATTAATTCAAGCCTTCGTCCTCCAACGTAAACTGTTGCTGATGATCCCAGTAATCTGGAGGACATGTGTAAATCCTGTGGGAGATAAAATAAGAATAAGGTAAGATTGAGTCAAATAATTATGCATATGATTGTTTTTCACTCCCTTGTGATATTGTCATTGTGAGAGAATGTGGTATGCCATATGGCAGTTTAATATTTTAGTTTGTCTCAGTGGCCATGGAAGGACTCATCGCCAAAGACCAAGCATGCAGAGGTCCTACTAATCTCCTGTGTCTTCTCCTATGCAGCTGCTAGTTGCAAGGTGATTTAATGTCCTTGTTGGACACATAAAGCTGGAGTAACTCAGTGAGACAGGCAGCATCTCCTAGCTGTGAACATCTACAAGACAGTGGGATGACATTGTACAATTGAGTGTCAGTAGTGGATGGAAATGCAGTGTAGTGTGAGGGACAGCATAGGCTGAGAGGGTGCGTACATCAACAAGGTAAATTGATGTGACGAGTAATATAATTTAGCTCTCTTGGTTCAACGAACCAAGGCGACACAGTGAGGTAGCGGTAGAGTTTTTGCCTTACAGCGCCAGAGACCTGGGTTCGACCCTGAATACGGATGCTGTCTGTATGGAGTTTGTACATTCTCCCTCTGTCTGCATGGGTTTTCTCCAGGTTCTCCAACTTCCTCACACACTCCAAGCGCATACAGGTGTGTAAGTCAATTGGCTTCTGTTAACTGTAAATTGTCTCTGGTGTGTAGGATAGGTCTTGTGTACGGGGTTATCGCTGGTCAGCGCAGTCGGTGGCCCAAAGGGCCTGCTTCCATGCTGTATGTCTAAACTAAAGTGAGCTAAAGTAACGAACAATGGTATTTCTGTAGCGTCGAGTCATAGAGAGATACAGCACAGAGACAGGCCCTTCAGTCCCCAAGTCAGCACTAAACACCTTTACACTAATCCTATATTAATCACATATTAAATTCTCTCCACATTCCCATTAATTCACCCTCTCCTTCTTTAATTGTTTATATACACACCAGGGGCAATTTATCGTGATCATTTAACTTGCAAGTCTTAGGGAGACGGGAGGAAACCGGAACACGTGGGCAAAATCCATGTAATTACAGGGAGAGGGTGTAAATGGGAAGGCATGAACATTGTCCCATCAGCTGGGTCACTGTGTGACAACAGTCTCACCGGCTGGGTCACAGTGTGACAGCGGTCTCACCGGCTGGGTCGCTGTGTGACAGCAGTCTCACCGGCTGGGTCGCTGTGTGACAGCAGCCTGACCGGCTGGGTCACAGTGTGACAGCGGTCTCACCGGCTGGGTCACTGTGTGACAGCGGTCTCACCGGTTCTGCCACTGTGTGGAGGCAGTCTCACCGGCTGAGTCACTGTGTGACAGCAGCCTGACGGGCTGGGTCACAGTGTGACAGCAGCCTCTCCGGCTGGGTCACTGTGTGACAGCAGCCTCTCCGGGCAGCATCTCCGGAGAGAAGGAATGGGTGGCGTTGCGGGTCGAGACCTTTCATACGCACTCTGAAGAATGGTCTCGGCACGAAACGTCACCCATTCTTTCTCTCCAGAGATGCTGCCTGTTTTGTGCGTGGGAGCTTGGGTGCGTTCCGCAAGCACCAAGACGGTAATAAATAAACCGTCTGTCCCCGTGGCCGGGGTGAATCACCCGGTGTGGGTGTCAAAGTCTGGGGGTCGGAGGGGGGGAATCACCCTAGTGTGGAGGTTGGGGTCCGATGGCGGTCCATCGCGGTCAGTGGCTGAGGGACGCTCCCGCGGGTGGAGACGGAGGAGAGAGAGAAGGGGGAGAAAAGGGGAGAGAGAGAAGGGAGAGGGGGGGAGAGAGAGAAGGGAGGGAGAGAGAAGAGAGAGAGGGGGGGGGGGAGAGAGGAGGGGAAGAGAGAGGAGGAGAGAGAGAAGAGTGGAGAGAGAGGAGGAGAAAGAGAAGAGGGGAGAGAGAGGTGAGAAAGAAGGGAGAGAGAGAAGGGAGACGGAGAAGGGAGCGAGAGAGGTGAGGGGAGAGAGAATGGGCAGATGGGGGTATGGGGTTCATTTTCCCACACAAGCTATACGTGACTGGGCAGTCTGAACCCAAGCACCAAGTTGAAAGCAGCCGAAGTTGCGCATCGCTCGGACAGCCCCCACTCTCCCACGGCCACCCTCCGCGGTCTGTGGGTCGGGTGAAGCGGAGGTTTGGGACAATGTTCATGCCTTCACAGTGATGTGATGGACGCGGGGGTCTGGACCAATCGCTGACAAGTCCTGCCCCCCGGCAACATCACGTCCGTTATTGGACGTTTCTGTTGAGCGACAGTCGGTTCGTTGGCTTGTAGGCGACGCTGCCTTTCGGGTCAGTGGCGTTTCGACAAAGCGGCCATTCGGTAAGTTTGCTTTTAGGCGACGCAGCTTTTCGGTTCGTTGGCTTTTAGGCGTCCCGCCCTTTCGGTTAGTTTGCATTTAGGCGTTCCATCCTTTCAGTTAGTAGGTGTTCCATCTTCGTAATCTTTCGGTTCTTTGGCTTCGACTTCCTTGTTTCGGCCTCTCATCCGTCTGTGCCACGTCCGCACACGAACCAAGATACCTATCTGAGCTAGTCCCATTTGCCTGCATTAGACCCACATTTGTCCAAAACTTCCCTACCTGTGCATCCGTCAAAAAAAAATTTAAATGTTGAAATTGTAACCTCCTCTACAGCTTCTTCTGATTCCACAAGCTGTGCCACTGTGCCATTCAAGTACAATTTAATTTGTGACAAGCATAATTTTTAAAAAGCATCTGTCCATGCTGAGGACAACAAATATTAATGATCACCCTGTATAGCTGCAGTATGGAAATTTAAGTGGATTTGTAGTTCATGGCGTTGAGTCTATTTAGTTAGCTTACACATTCAGAATATATTACCAACAAAACCTTTCCTTGAGGTTTAAATGCAGTCCAAGAAACAATCACGAAAATCAAAACACTTTACTTAAAGTAAAGCACGTATCCATTAATAATGTATTCCACAAAGTGCAACAAATGTCTGAAGTACTGCAGATACATATACAGTCAATCACTCTGCATCTTTAGATCCTGTTAAAATAACATATGTTTGAAATGACATAGAGGCAAAAAAGAGAAAGGGAGAGAGGTACAGTAAAATTAAGCTGAAATATTTCCTTTATCCCAGTATCTCTTTCAGCGGGCAAAGACCACACAGCACCAGATTCTGCAAATTATATTTCATTAGACTAAAGTGATCTCAGCTCCATTTGTCACTACAAAAGCCTAATGCATCCATCAGATTCTTAGTATTCAGCTCCCGTGGCAGCAATCTCTCTAGCCATGCATGACAACAGTTATGCATGACAACAGCAAACAAAACTCCTCAAGACAATGGAGTGCGGCATACATTTCCTACCACCTATCAAGCAAAAACTTTTGCTAATTGCATACCAATTGCGTCATTTGTGAAACAATGCAATTCAGCTCAACAACAATAAAACCTATTATATATTCAGGTATTCTGTTGCATGTCAACATTCCAGAAGTAAAATTGTAAGGTTCATTCGCTGTTCTTTTTTTATTTTGTACCCTGATTGACCATAGCTTGTTGGCAGTTGTAAGGTATAATTGAAGATATCATTGCATGGAACCCAATTGATTTAGTTCAAGCCCAATTTATTTAGTACCAAGTTCAACAGGAGTGTGCACACTTTCTATAACATTTAAAGTACTTTTACATTCAAATGTGCCCTCATTGCTCCAGAATTTAATCATCAGACTAATACTAACGTGTCGACTCACAGAGTGACCTGCGTGTTTTTCAAGCTAGCGGAAGGAAAAAGTAATGGCAAGTTGTAAGTTACTGAAATATTACTTTAATGCTACATTTGTTTTTTATCAGAGAGTGCAAAGTTTAAACATTTTCATAACATCTATGCTTTTTATTGCACCAATTACATAACTTAAATAAGGAAATACTGGGTCAGAAGGCAGTGTGCTGATGATGTAGCATGCATAAATATGACAAGGTAAGGCAGAATATGAGTTTTACAACAATTCAAAAAGGTAACTTTTTGGTCATGATGATGCCAGATACAAGTTTAGAGGATAGATATTTCTGGTTCTTTGACTAATTGCGGAGAATATTGGTAAGGGGAAGCATTCATCCATAAGAGAAAATCCCAATTTTTTTCTTCCACTTCAATTTATGAACAGAAAATGTGTCAGATTCCAATGCAGGTGGGTCAGTTACCCTTAACCTATTTGGTGTAATTATCAACTTCCCAGATATCACGAAAATCAGTAATGTGAAGAAAGTGAAGGGAAAAGTAGAAGGTGTTAAGAGGACATTGATCAATTGGAAAATTGGCAGAGAAATGGCAGGTGGAATGTAATCTTAATAGGTTCAAGTTTATGTGCTTCAGGAGGATTATTAAAGGGTGAAACATACACAGTAAGTGTATTCCACACTGCCAAAGTGGATTAAGGAATGGCAGATGGAATTTAACTTCAGCAGTATGAAAGGAAGCATTTTGGTAAGTTAAACTTGGACAGAACTACATAGTGCATGACAGAGTCCTGGGGAATCCTGTTGAACAGAGACCTGGGGATACAATACATAATTTCCTGAAGGTGACGATACAGGTAGACAGGGTGTGAAGAAGGCATTTTGCATGCTTGACTTCATCAGCCCTTACATTGAGTATAAGAGTTGTATAAAATGTTAGTTAAACCTCTCTTGGAGTATCGTGTGCAGTTCTGCTTGCTATGCAAAAGGAAGGATGTAAATAAGCTAGAGAGGGAGAAGAAAACATTTACAATGGTGTTGGCTGGACTGAAGAGCTTGAGTTTTAAGGAGAGATTGCTTAGGCTGGGACTATTACACCAGGAGTGAAGGAGGCTGCAGGAAGACCATACAGAGATTCATAAAATTATGAGAGACATAGATAAAATAGTTGGTCATAGTCTTTTCCCCGGGGCAGCGGTGTCTAAAACTAGAGGACATAGGTTTAAGGTGAGAGGGGAAATTTTCAAAAGGAAAATGAGGGGCACGTTTGTCATGTTGAGGGTGGTGAGTATATTGATCAAGCTGCCAGCTGAAGAGTAAAGGTAGATGCAATTACAGCATTAAAAAACAAAACATTTTGACATACCCAGATTCAGATTAGTTTATTGGCATCAATTCCTTGTTCATATGATGCTCATAAACAGTATACATGATAAAGACAAATAAAACAATAAATGCAATGACAAAACGGAAGAATGGTGCAAAGTTTGACGTGCAATCTAAAGCAATCCAAAAAATAAATCAAAGTGCAAACGCAGGATAACTAAATGAGGTAGAGTGCAGAATAAGAATACGTGACAGCACCTCCAGGAAGGGATTGTGAAAGCAATGATTGGTCTGATAACAGTGTGAAAGAAGCTGTTCTTAATGTAAGTCTGGACATTCAGGCTTTCAAGCTCCTATATCTGCTCTCAGAAGATAGAAAAGAGAATGGTCAAGGTGCAGGCATCTTTCACGATACCTCCAGCCTACCTGATGCAATGCACTGAAGATGGACTGGATGAAGGAAGCTACAAACCTGTGATGGATTGAGTTGTGTTCACTGCTCTCTGCAAGTTCAGGCAGTCAAAAGCAGAGCAGTTGCCGTACATCCCGTCAGAATACTTTTTACAGCATATCTGTAGAAAGTTTGAGAGAATCTTCGTGGACATGCCAAATCTTCTCAGACATCTAGGAAAGTAAATACTCTGATACAGTTTCTTGATCAGCACATCGTGTTCAGGGACCTGGCTAATTTTGTGGTGATATGGATGCTTGGGAACTTTTGCCCATCTCTGCAGCGTTGTTGAGGACAGTTGTTGTGTTCACCCCATCCCCATCTCCACTCCTTTAGGTTAATACCATCTCTTTCTTCCTACTTCCAATAAGGGTGAGGTTGTTGTTCTGATGCCATGGCACAAGATTCCCCAATTTATTTTGTGTAGTCTGTCTCATAAATTGGTGTTGATCCGTTCAGTATCATGTTCAAGGTGTCAGAGCAAGTCGGTAGGTTGATAAAGTAAGCATTTAGATGTTAGACTTTATTAGCCACAACTCGAAATAGAAGAGCCAGAAGGTTATAGAACTTTATAAAACATTGGTTGGGCCATAATTAGACTACTATGTACAGTTCAGATGACCACACTGCAGGATGGACATGTCTGAAGAACCGAAATGTCACCCATTCCTTCTCTCCAAAGACGCTGCCTGTCCCGCTGAGTTACTCCAGCATTTTGTGTAAATCTTTGATTTAAACCAGCATCTGCAGTTTTTTCCTTGACAGGATGGACATGGCTGCACTGGCGAGGTTGTAAAGCAGATTCACCAAGATGTTGCTTGGAATGATGCGTTCTATGGTGATAGACCTATACAAAATTATGAGGAGCATATAAAGGGTAGATAGGAGGTTACATTTCCCCCTAGCATGGGAATAAGAAACTATACAGCAAGTTTGAGGAATGAGCTAGGAGATTTAGAGAGGATTTGAGGAAGATCTTTTTAACCCCAAGGATTGTTTTGATCTCGAACACCATGCCCTGAGTGGTTGATGGAGGCAGGTACTCACTTAAAGTTTAATAACTTTAATAATTTAATGAACACTGGAATCATTAACACTCAGAAGATTATGAACCAAGTGCTGGGAAATGGTTTTGGTACTTAATGGTCAGTATAAGCATGGTTCTGGGAGCATTTATTTACTGTGTGACTTTGTTAACAGAGTAATTCTGAGGATATGGATATGATTGCCTTTCAGGGGTGACTGTGAGCACTCATTTGAAGTACTTAAGTCCATGCAATAAATGTATTCCCATATTACCCAGTGGATCACATTTCTGCAAGAGTCCCTTCAATGATCTTGAACAAATAATAAGTCAGAAAGACCTAATGCACAACGAAATGACAATTTACCAATTTTAGATAACTGACTCCCTTTCAAATTTCACTACACCAATTGGTGTATGTGATAATAAATGTTCTTTGTCCTTGTCCTTTGTCCTTTCCCACTGCCATCTAGTCCATTTCACATTGTTCATCTTTTCCATTTTCCCAACTTGCCATACCCAGACTTGTTACCCTCCTACACCTGTTTTCACCTGACACACCTATCCACCTGGTTTTTTTCTCCCTTGACCCTTCCTATCCTCTGTATTCTTCCACTTATCACACCACTTATCACCTTCCAGCTTTGCCGCATCGGCTCTGTCTCTTTCTCCCACACGGCTCCATCTGTTCATGTTCACCAACTCACCTGGTTCCACCTATCACTCAACAGCCCCTCTCTCACCCGTCTCGCTATCCTCCTTATACCAACAATCTTCCCTCTACACTCTCAACCCTGCTGCAGGGTCATGACCCAAAACATCACCCACCCCTTCACCTCTACAGATGCTGCGTGACCTTCTGAGTTTTGTGAACTGTAGTGGAATTGAACATGTTGTTCCCACTTTTACAGCATCACAAAATGGTTACAGCACAAGATGGTTACAGCACAAAATGCCCTAGCATTAACCTTCTGAGGTTGTGCTGGCCCAATATATAAATAATCCAATTACGGTAATCCTTCACCACTGACAGTGCAATCCAGAATCTCGCCACCTGCTATGCAAAAATAACTTTCCTCATGATTCACTTTGTTCTTTTGTATATCAGCTGCAATCTATGGCCAATGAAGCGATGGACTATTCTGATTGCACCCTTCAATGCTTTTATCAGATCATCTTGTACCTCCACAGAGCAGAGGTCTGTAAATGTAGGCACATATAAAAGCATTTCCCTTCATTTATGTCTGTTCATTAGAATTATGCATTCTAATTTATATTCCATCTTTTGTTCTTCCTACCGTAAAGAAACTTTTCACGTTTCTCAATATTAAATTTCAACAGCTACCTATCTGCCAATTCCACCAGCTTGCCTATCTCTCCAATTTGTTTACAATGATCTTTCTCACTGTTCAATACACCGCCAGGTTTGTGCCATCTGCAAATTTGGAAATTGTCCTGCGTACACTCTAATTCAAGTCATTAATATATCAAGAAAAGTAATGATCCTATTCTTGACCCCTGGGGATCTCAACAGGATGCTTCCCTCCAGTCCAACAAAGAACCTTTCACTATTATTCAGCTGCCATTTACTTAGCTGCTTTTCAAATCCATTTTGTAAATCCTTGGTTTCAGTCTTATTGTCAAGCTATTATTAGCAGCATTTTATATGCCTTTTGGGAGCACATACTGTATATATCACATCAACCATATTTCCCACTTTGATCCTCTCTCATTATCAAAAACTATCAAATCAGTTAATTGGTTTTTTGATGCAATTCACTAGTGGTAAAGATAAAATGTTATCAGTTATCAGAAGAGTGCAGCATTGGTATAATATTTGTTTGATTTTAATCTCTCAAGCATCATTGCTGCTGGGAAGTGTGATTTAAACCAACCCTCCCCTCATCCCACTACCACCCCCTTAAGGTGGTCTAGTTAAGTTTGTGCAGATGAAAGAGTAGCTCCTGGTCTCACAAAAATATATTAAAACTTTTCAAGGAGTTGATGATTTTATTCAATGGGATTATGCCTGATCTTTAGATTCCTACTACTGGCTGGACATTGGGTATGATTTCTCCAATAAATCATAAAACAATTTATTATTTTACCATGAGAAAATACCTTCATGGGCAATTAAGATAAAGCGCTGATAAGTACATCAAAAATATTTTGAATATTTTCAAATGAATTAAAGGGATATTCCATCTAAATGCCCTAGCATTATTGTTGTTATTGTTGATAATGTTGTTGATATTTTTAAACTGGAATTGTTTAGTACCTAATTTCTTACTCTGTAGATTCTAATGCTATGTTGTTTCTGGACAGTGGAAGTGATGTTGTGTAAAAGGAAACAATTCAATGCAATTTCCCTCGGTTTCTCAGCTTGGAGGTTATGCTTTTTTGTCACTTTCCATTATTATTATTTTATAGGAAACACTTTATCTTCATCACCAAAAGCCTCACAGTTCTGTTCTCAGTTGTATTTTCTAATGAAACCAGTTCTTAACAAAAAATATTCAAGAATGCTTTAGTTACCATAGAAACAGCTCAAGCCAATGCGATGGTAGCTCCACGGGCTCAAAACTGATGGTGTTTTAAGAGCAAGTAAAGGTCTAAATTCAAATGGTTCAGTTTAATATTACAGTTACATCCAAAGCTAGTCCAATGTGATTGAAACAAATACAGCTAATGTACAGATCGATATCCTTATATTACAATACAGTTATTGAGCTTTAGATTCTAGCTCTCTTGGAATGTGTATTCTAGGTTCCATAAGTTGTCTTCCTGTCCACCATTCACAATTTCACAGGAGTTTGCAGCATAAGTGTTACTTCAGACTTCCCTTCATTCCAATGGAAACTTTTTCTGGTAATCCTCAATGGTAGGCAGTATAAACTCTTCAGGGGCAGGGGAAAGATTGGGTAAAGTAGTGATGTGCAAGTGCTGGGTGGTATCAACAGCATCTGGTGTGGAACCCAATTGTGTTCTGTGGATACTTTTTCAGATCTGTTTCTCCAAATGTATGTCATATCTATGTAAATCTGAAGTTGTACACCAATTTTCATTGCCATTACAGACCCAAGACCAGGGATTATTTATCCAATGTTCATACAACATTAAAACACTGAAACAAGCCCTTCAGTCTGCAATGTCCAAGCCGAAGGTTATGCCAAGTTAAATTAGTCTCCTCTGCCTACATGTATAGTATAGTATAGTATATCTTTATTGTCATTTTCCTGAGTACTCACATACCCAGAGGAAACAAAAAAACGTTGCTCAACCAGTGTCCATTCAGTGTGCAGTAAAAAATAAATAGAAATAAAAATACATATATCATGAACAAATTAAACACTCTACTCTCTACTAAACATCAACAGGCGTTCCGATCGGCAGTGGCACGACAGTGGCTCTGCTGCAGTGTGTCCAGGTTGGTGGTTGGTGCACGATACTTTGGCAGGGGGCAAAGTCCGTTTATCAGTCTTATAGCCTGCGGGAAGAAGCTGAGGAGCATCCTGCTGGTTTTGCAGCTAATGCTCCTGTACCTCTTCCCAGATGGCAGGATGGAGAATATGTGATGCGATGGGTGGTAGGGGTCTTTGATGATGGAGATGGCTCTGCTGATACATCTCTTCCTGTATATGTCCAGCAGGAAAGGGAGTGGAGCACCAATAATCCTGCTGGCGGTCTTCACAATCCTGTCTAGTTGGTGCCGTTCGTACGCCTTGCAGCTCCCGAACCAGGAAGTGATGCCGTAGGTTAATGTGCTCTCGATTGTCCCCCTATAAAAAGTTCATAGGTGTGTAGTGGGGAGACCTGCTTTCCGTAGTCTTCGGAGAGGGTGTAGTCGCTGCTGGGCTCTCTTGACCAGTGCTGTGGTATTGGTCGTGAACGTCAGGTCATCTGACAGGTGGAGTCCTAGGAACTTCACGCTGCTGACCCTTTCCACATCAGCTCCATCGATGTGCAGAGGTGTATGGTGTTGTTTTCCCACCCTCCTGAAGTCAACCACCATCTCCTTAGTTTTTCCCACGTTGAGAATGAGGTTGTGGGATTTGCACCATCCTGTGAGCAGCTCCACCTCCATCCTGTGATCTATATCCCTCCATTCCCTGCACATTTATATGTCTACCTAAAAGCCTCTCATTTTCTTCACTTGATTCTTCCTGGGATCTTTTTTCATGTTCTCACCATAATCTATCCCAGGACCAAGTGCAGACTGGGCAACCATTTCATCAAACATTTGTATTGTCCCAACCTGGGCCAGCTTAGATCTCCCAGATGTTAGCCATTCAAATTCCCCGACCGCACACTTCTGCCAATTAACCTCTTCTTACCTGGATACACCTATCACTTGCCGGTTCTGCCCCCCACCCCTTCCCCTCACCTGTTTCTATCAGCTCTCCCCCCTCTGCTTCAATTGAATGAAGAAGGGTCCCGGCACAAAATGCCATTTATTCAACCTCCCCATGGCTACTACCTGACCTGCTGAGTTCCTCCAACACTTTGTGTTTTACTCTCCGGCACCTGCAGTTTCTTCTATCTCCAAACACCTGTCCATTTCTCTCTACAGATGTTGCCTGACCTGTTGCATTTCTTCAGAAGTCTGTTTTTTTACTTCATATTCTCAATTGTTTTGCACACTACCTTTCATTTATTATCGTGTAGGAAAGAACTGCAGATGCTAGTTTACACCGAAGATGCTGGAGTAACTCAGCCGGATAGGCAACATCTCTGGATAGAAGGAATGGGTGATGTTTTGGGTCGAGACCCTTCTTCAGACTGCGACTGTGTCTATTTTCATTTATTATCATTTGGCCAATTCTTCCAGAACCCTACATCAGACTACAACCGCTCCTCTCCCTTAAATTCCAGATTTGAATCCTCCTTGAATAATGACACTTCCATTATTCATGTTTTCTTGGCATTCTCCAATGGACTCGTAAATGCATTTATTTCTACCTCTTAATGAGCAGCATCGTCAACTTCCTCTTCTCTTCGCTCACTGACTATTCCCTGCGGAAGATCGTATTGACATATGGATGGCAACACATTAGTTCTATTGACACATTTTCACCTTCCTACAATTATAATCGACTGTCCCACTCACTGTTGTAGTGGCAGTGTGAGAGCATTAACATCATAATCACAGGTTGCTCTCTCTCTTTCTCCTTCCCTCCTCTTTATTATGTAGAGTCATCCTGTCTAAATTACTGCTTTTCTTGTGCTTAATTTAAATTTCCACATGCTTGAAGTGTGTCGTACACGGGTGATGCAGTAGATAATGCTGCTGCCTCACAGCTCCAGCAAACAGGGTTCCAGTGCTGCTTGTGTGGAGTTTGCTTGCTCTCCCTGTGACTTGGTGAGATTCTCTTCAGTCCTCCAGTTTCCTCCCACATCCCAAAGACAGTTTCGTTGGTAGGTTAATTGACCATTTGTAAGCTTTCCCTACTGTATGTAGGTGGTACGTGAATTAGACAGGAGTTAATGGCATCTGTTAATTGCTTACAGAGAAATAGAAGTTAATAGTTAACAGAGAAATAAGGGGGGTGGTGTGTAGGAAGGAACTGCAGATGTTGATTTAAACCGGAGATAGACACAAAAAGCTGGAGTAACTCAGCGGGACAGGCAGCATCTCTGCTTTTGGATTGATGTGATTCCCTGGAGATTTGGTATGAACTCCACAAACCAAATGGCCTTCTTTCCTGTCATGAGGAAATGGAATATGAGAAATACTCGGTGAATCCTGTAATATGAAATGACTGTGACCATTCCATTGTTAACCAATTTAGGAGTTTGGAATTGCCGGATTTATAGAGATTAAAGTACAGTCTTACAGTCATGTGTGTAACCATTGACCTTTTAGTCAAAGAATTGTAGAAAAGTTAGGGTGTAATGGTTGCTTTCGAAGCAAATTACATCCATGAGAAAATGCATATTGTTGTCTGTGGACCTTGTTGTCTGGATCCTTGCTTCATGATCCAGCTCTATACAACTTTGGTTCAGGCCGCATTTGGAGTATTGCATGGACTTCTGGTCACTCCATTACAGGCAAGATGTGGAGGCTTTGGAGAGGGTGTGGAAGAAATTTATCAGTATGTTGCATTGATTAGATGGTTTCAGCTACAGGGAGGGGTTGGAAAGACTTGGATTGTTTTCTCTGGACCGTTGGGAGGTTGTGGGGAATTTGATAGAGCTATATATTATAGGAGGCATAGATAGGGAAACAGTCAGAATCTTTTTTGGATGGAACTATCCAACACTAGAGGGCATAGCTAAAAGGTGAGAAGGGGAATGTTTAGTGAAGATGTGCGAGGCAAGTTCCTTTACACAGGTGATGCATTGCCAGGGACGGTAGTGGAGGCAGATACCATGGTGGCATTTAAGATGCTTTCAAATAGGCTCAGGGAAGTGCAGGAATAAATGGATATGGTTCATGTATGAGATCAGTATAAGTTGGCATCGTGTTCAGCATGTTTGTGGTCCTTGGGGCTTGTTCCTGTGCTGTACTATTCTATAAATACATTATCCTAGGAGTTCTATCTGGAATTGAACATCATAAAAGCAAACATTTGTCCTTTCCAATTTTATAAGGGAGAGTGAGTCACAGATAAAACAGCTGAAGATATATTCACTGGAATTTAGAAGGATGAGAGGGTATCTTACAGAAACATATAAACATTTTAAGGGATTGGACAGGCTAGATGCACGAAAAATGATACAGATTTTGGGGAGTCCAGAACCAGGGGGTCACTATGTTAGAATAATGAGTAGGCCATTTCGGACTGAGATGAGGAAAAACCTTTTCACCTGGAGAGTTGTGAATCTGTGGAATTCTCTGCCATAGAAGGCAGTGGAGGACAATTCACTCGATGTTTTCAAGAGAAAGTTAGATTTAGCTCTTAGTGTTAACAGAATCAAGGGAGAGGGGGAGAAATAGGGTACTGATTTTGGATGATCAGCCATGATCATATTGAATGATGGTGCTGGCTTGAAGGGCCAAATGGCTTACTCCTGCACCTATTTTCTATGTTTCTATGTAAAATGATTGGGCATTAAAAAGTGCTCTGAAGGGCTTCAGCAGCAGATCCTGGAATTGACATGAGTGCTTCCAACAATTAAAACTATCTTTCTTTATGCTAACAATGACTCAATAACAGGTGAGGCTGCCTGTTATTTATATTGATGTTTATTTTAGCAGGGCTTCTTGATACCACACATTGTAAAATGTTTATTTGATATACAAAGGGAGTCACTTTCACTTTGTTTAGTGTAATTTAGAGATAGAATATGGAAACAGGCCCTTTGACAAATTGCGCCAACCACTGCCGACCAGCGATCCCCGTGCACTGGCACTATCCTACACATTAGGGACAATTTAAATCTTTACCAAAGCCAATTAACCTACCAACCTGGACGTCTTTTGAATGTGGAGGATGCCGGAGAACCCAGGCAAATCCACGCAGTCACGGGGAAAACGTACAAACTCTGTACAGACAGCACCCATAGTCAGAATCAAACCCAGATTTCTGGCGCTGTAAGGCAGCAACTGTACCGCTCCACCACTGTGCCACGATCTTTCATCCATGCGACGAGTATTCGGGAACTTCCCTCGAGCATGAAGGAGAGTTCCAGTGACCTCATAGGACCTCCTAGGACCACGTGTCGACCATGCTGTGAGTTTGAGTCGAGGGCAAACTAGCCTGAACTCGCAGATTAGGTCGCCGCAGTGGGACAGCCCCTTTAGATATAGCTCTTGGAGCCAAGGGATATGGGGAGCAGGATACTGATTTTGGATTGTTCAAGAAGGAACTGCAGATGCTGGAAAATCGAAGGTACACAAAAATGCTGGAGAAACTCAGCAGGTGCAGCAGCATCTATGGAGCGAAGGAAATAGGTGATGTTTCGGGCCGAAACCCTTCTTCAGACTGATAGGGGATGGGGGGGGGAGAAGGAAGGTAAAAGGGGAGGAGGAGCCCGAGGGCAGGGGGATGGGAGGAGACAGCTCGAGGGTTACTGATTTTGGATGATCAGCCATAATCATATTGAATGGCGGTGCTGGCTGGAAGGGTCAAATGGCTTACTCCTGCACCTATTTTCTATGTTTCTATCCATCCAGTTTTGTTTATCTTGCACTTCGCAGTAACCATTTGGTTAACTGGACGGTTAACTAGGCTATTCCAGAAGGCAGTTAAGAGTCAACCGAGATTGCTTTCATTCCAGAATTACATGCAGTTAAAACTACTACCAAATGAACAAGATTTTTTTTAACTGACAATTCGTCATGAATGCACCACTGTTGCAACTAAGGTCATGAGATTCAAAGTTAAAAATGGAAACAAATTTGTTTCAACATACATGTGGCAACTGTGGGAGAATAATCCAAGGCATGGGCATATCTACTCCCATGCAAAGATCATGAACTTTTCTGAAGCCTGCTGCAGCTCAGACTGTATGACGTAACTGGGGCAGGTAGCTCAATGCAAGTTGCATGTGGTTTTCTTCTGACAGTACTCAATAGCACCTGTAATTAAAGGTATCTTTTTTGTAACTATAACTATTACATCATCTTGCCTTGAGGGCAAGGGTGACTTGCTTCCATTACAATTCTGTGGGTTCTGACTGACTAATGAGCCCTATGTGACACGCATAGGTTCTGCCACAGGTGGGGCTGAATGGAGTGAGTACATTCTTTTGATTGTTTTGCGCTACTTCCACTTAACCTTCATGTCTCCTGTGCTCAATGCTTTTCAGATTTTTCTTTATTATGTAGAGTTTTCTTAGGTCTATTCTTAGGCTTCTACTATTGATGAGCATGCGTGATTTTTTTTAAGGAGGCTGGTGTCTGACTTTTGGATTTGGGTGATAGCCTTGCAGAATACTTGTGCTCATTCCTCAGAGAATAACCCAAGCTTCGTTGTCTGCCACTTTAATCCCACTACCACTCTTATCTTTCAGTTTTTGGCCTCTCGTACTGATACAATGAGGCCCAATGCAAGCTATAGGGACGCCTTATCTTTTATCTGATTACATTAGTCTTCTGGACTTAATGAATTCTTCAACTTCCAGTAACTTGATTTCTGCCTGACCTGCTATGTATGTCTTCCTGCTCTATATATTTTGCAACCCTTATATTATTTTGTCTGTGTTTAATCTATGAGCTCACTCTTTAACGGCCCCCATTCACTCATTAATTGGATAACCTTGTTGGAATGGAATGCTATTTATTGTCATTCAAACCTAGGTTTGAACTGTTCACAGCTCATCTCCATGGTCATCCCAGTTTTATCCTATACATTCCCTCACACCCACGGAACAAGAAGTTTATTTTGTCACCTTCTCAGTTATGAGGAAAGGTCCTCAAGCTGAAATGTTAACTATTTTTCTCTTCTCACAGATATGGTATGTACTTGGTATTTCCAGCATCTTTAAATCTTTGGATGATGTGGATGTGCCTGTTGAAGTTGATTGAGGGTGAGAGGCTCAATACTGTGACATTATGAATATTGCCCTGGTTGAGGACTCTAACATTGGCTTTCCTATCCTCTTAGTGGTTTGACAATATTTGCAGATTCAATGTTGGTGGTCCTTTATCAGCATTTTGAGATGCCTATTGTGAGTTGTTCATGTCCTTGAAGGATAGACAATAGACAATAGGTGCAGGAGTAGGCCATTCGGCCCTTTGAGCCAGCACCGCCATTCAATGTGATTATGGCTGATCATCCACAATCAGTCTCCCGTTCCTGCCTTCTCCCCATATCCCCTGATTCCGCTATCTTTAAGAACCCTCTCAAGCTCTCTCTTGAAAGTATCCAGAGAACCGGCCTCCACCGCCCTCTGAGGCAGAGAATTCCACAAACTCACGACTCTCAGTGTAAAAAAGTGTTTCCTCATCTCTGTTCTAAATGGCTTACCCCTTATTCTTAAACTGTGGCCCCTGGTTCTGGACTCCCTCAACATCGGTATCATTGCTGCTCAGTAGACTTGATCTTGAGCTTGTTGACTTGAGCTTGTTGCTGTGTCTGAAGACTTGATCCTTCAAACATTCTTTTTTGCTGGTGGTTGAAGACTGTTCCAAGGCTTTGAAGGTGGTGGTAGATTTCATCGTTGGTATTCGCCCTCTCTTGGAGATGGCTCTTAAAATATGGGAAGTGAGCTGCTGAGTCTTCACAAATCTTGATTTTTTTAGGGGGCAATTTTGGGTGAGAAGGTAACTACGCTGAGTTTACTTGAACTAAATATATCTTTTGTAACTGGAAATATTTAAAGTATATCTAACAGATTTAAGCAGTACCTCATGCATTTTTTGAAGCTTTACGGTTAGCTTTGTATCTTGGTATTTGAGGGTAGATATGAGCTATTAGTCACATGCAAATCAGCATGGAGATGGCTGTGTATAAGCAAAGCACATTACGCAAATGTATTATTACAAATGCATATCATATAACCATATAACAATTACAGCACGGAAACAGGCCATCTCGACCCTTCTAGTCCGTGCCGAACACGTATTCTCCCCTAATCAGCATTATATCATTCAATTTGTGATATAATGTCAGTAAAGGAACAGTCAAACAAATGATCAAAAAATATTTGACATCACAGATGTCATCCATAGATGCCTGGAAGGCCAGCAATGAACTGCGTTTTAAATGGAATGTCCTTGCAGGTTTTTATGGGCTTGGTAATGCCATTCACTGCCTCTTCCAAAGGTTTACGCTTCCTTATACTTTGCCTCTTTTTCTCACCCAGATATCTATTATATGAAGTAATCAATCTGCTGCCTCAGATAAAGCTGCTGCATGTTACTTTCTCCCTTTTTCCTTTGTAATTCCAGCCAGTGCCTTCTCCTTCTTCCTCTGCAATATACTTGTAATGTCCAATGCAAAGATGTTCTCTCTCAAAACGTAATATTCACATTTATCACGGCAGTGGTGACAGCTTGAGATCTTCCCATTTGTTAAGCTCATTAACTTCACATCTGATCTGGAGTAAAATGCACAATTTCATTTTCATTTTTGCAGCTGTGAAAGCTACAAGCAATCATCAATAACATCTTTAGCAAGGTTAAGATTTGTTTAAAAAACAGGCTTTCTACTTTTCACATTTTTTGTAAATCCATGTTTGGAATACTTATAATTCTCAGATCTAAGTTCAACAAAGAAGACCCCTTTAAATTCCTGCATTTTTTACGCTGTACTCTTTTTGACAAACATTTACAGAAACCATCCATTACAGTATGTATTAAAATAGTGGGTGGGTAATAATGCTCCATTTCACCAGGCATTGCAAAATTCTTTGCCAACCTAAAACATTTCTAAAATTGCACTGTAGTTTCCTTCATGACCTCTCCATAATTTTTCTTCATCTCTTCACACTGGTGCAAATCAACTTTTCCTTTACAGTAACAGCTTTCCAGCTTCATGGAAGTAATTGTTCAACCGCTTTGTTGAGATCATTTCCCAACTCAAATTACCCAAACTCCAAACCATTGCTCTTTTACAAATAGTTCCTTGCTGGGGTAGTTTGTACCCTTTACTTTAAACACTCCCAATCAACCCGTTTTTCCAGCTGAATGATTTTCCTTACATTCTCTTCACTTTTCAATCCCTTCCACTCTCCCCAAGCCCATTCCACCACTTCCAGTTTCTCCTCAATTCCTTAAGTTTTCACATCTGCCTGTCTTGGTTGAATCACATGGAGTGATATTTAACTGTACATTCTCCACTGGCAGCATGCAAATGAAAAAAAACCCAATGAGACAGGCAATAACCTGATTGTATTATTGGAGATATATCACATTACCTCCACCTGATAATATAGAAATATAGAAAATTGCCCAGCTATGACCTGTTCAGGCAAAGGCAAGCAAATCCCAATCTGGTTAATTAACATTCAATTAGACTACTCTCAATCATCAACTTATTGATCGGTGTCATCAACAGTGCTATCAAGCGCACCTGCTCACCAATGTCCAGTTTGAGATCAGCCAAGATCTTTGAGCTACAAATCTCATCTTGGCTGTAATCCAAACATAGATCCACAGCTGAGCTCAGACCAGCTATCCTTGATATCAAGCTGGTATTGACTAAGTGTGGCTTCAAGGAGCTCCAGTTAAATTGGTGTCCATGGCATTGAGGGGAAATCATTCAATTGGCTGGAGTTATATCTCGTACAAAGGAAGAAGGCTGTGGTTGTTGGAGATCACTCATCTCAGTGCCAGCAATTTCTCAGGGCAGTGTGCTTTGTCCAATCGTTCATCACTTTGGCGGATGTGCGGGAGTGGGCGCCGTCTGTGTATGGCAGCCTGCCCGCAGTCCGTCTCTTCACCTTTTTTTTTATTTTAAGTCCTGTCCAAAATGTTAGTGGAGGTCTTTTATGTGGTGGGGGGGAAGGGGGAAACTTTAATTCTTAGTCCCCTACCTGGTCGGAGAGGCAGCATCCCTCCGAGCTGCTTTTTCGCCCCGTCCTCGCGGCCTACCATCGAGACTGGAGCGGCGTTTCCTGTCGGGACCGGCCGGGACTACAGCTTCGGCGGCGGCGCAGCGCAAGGACACCATCACGGAGCGGAACCACGGAGCGGGCGATGCCTTATCGGGTCGCCGTGCGGTAAGCTCCGGAGCGCTGTGGCCGTCGATCCAAACATCGCGGAGTTGTGGCTGCGGGCGTCCGGCCGCGGGCGGCGCTGGATTTGGAGCGCCGCGGAGCCAGGGATCGAGTTCGCCGGGGTCGGAGCTCCAACCGGCGCGGCCTGAAGTCTACGAGTTCTCCGGTCTCCGGGGAGGAGGCAGCCGCTCCAGACTTTCCAAGCCGCTGAGGAATTGTTTCACCCGACGCCAGTGTTCCATCTTCACGGCAAGAGGGCCCTGAAAACATCGGACTGGCTGCAAGGCCACAAATGGGCCCCGACCTTGGGTGTTTCAGAGGAAGAGGACAACTTTCTGCTGCCTTTCCCCACAGTGGAAAAATTTGATTCTGCTGTGGGGGGACGTTTGTGTTGAACTCTATAATGTGTTGTGTCCATTTTCTTTCTTTATTTAATTTTAACCTTTTTCTATGGTTTGTATGTAAATTTATTATTTAATTTATGTAAAGCACTTTGGTGTCAATGCAAGTTGACTTAAAATGTGCTATATAAATAAAGCTATTATTATTATTATTATCACTGATCATTACAAAGTTGAAAGTGGTGATTCATTGATGCTGGACAATGTACAATCCCATTCACAATTTCTCGAGAAATCAAACAATCTATCCCAAACCAAAGAGATACAAAATGCTGGAGTAAACTCAGGAAACATCTCAGGAGAGAAAGAATGGGTGATGTTTTGGGTCGAGACCCCTCCTCAGACTCTGAAGGGCCTCGACCCGAAACGTCAAGCATTCCTTCTCTCCAGAGATGCTGCCTGTCCCGTTGAGTTACTCCAGCATTTTGTGTCTATCAACATGCTAGGGATCTCCTTTCTTTATACAGTGAGCCGGTCACGTACATACTGTGGCTACATCAGAAAGTCAAAGGCTGGGTACCTAGCAGTGAGTAATTTACCTCCTAAATGTCCAAAACCTTTCCTTCATTTACAAGACACGAGTTGGGATCTTCTATTTTTGTGTTGCTCAATCTTTATGGCTTGACACATAATACCGTGATGGTGTGCATATTACAATGTATTGTAGATATTAAAATATAAATGCAGAATGGATCATTTCTGGACACGTACTTGGATTATCTATAACTTTCACATCCTGCATCTCTCTGTAAATATTTGTATAATGTACAACTTACAGATAGGAACCTTGACCTCAAACACACATATCAGTGACGTTCATCAGCATCTTCGAACAAAGAACAAAAAAAAGCACAGGAACAGGCCCTTTTGCCCACAATGTCTGTGCTAAATATGATGCTAAGACTAACTCTCATGTGCCTGCACTTAATCCATATGCCACCATTCCTTGCGCATCCGCGTGCCTATCCAAAAGTCTCTATAAAAGCCCCTATTGTACCTACCCACATCTAGACCTGGCAGCTCATTCCAGGCATTCAACATTCTCAAGTTCAAGTTCAAGTGAGTTTATTGTCATGTGTCCCTGTATAGGACAATGAAATTCTTGCTTTGCTTAAGCACACAGAAAATAGTAGGCATTTACTACAAAACAGATAAATGTGTCCATATACCATGATATAAATATATACACACATGAATAAATAAACTGGTAGTGCAAATAACAGAAAGTGGTTGCTAATAATCAGAGTTTTGTCCGAGCCAGGTTTAATAGCCTGATGGCTGAGGGGAAGTAGCTATTCCTGAACCTGGTTGTTGCAGTCTTCAGGCTCCTGTACCTTCTACCTGAAGGTAGCAGGGAGATCAGTGTGTGGCCAGGATGGTGTGGGTCTTTGATGATACTGCCAGCCTTTTTGAGGCAGCGACTGCGATAAATCCCCTCGATGGAAGGAAGGTCAGAGCCGATGATGGACTGGGCAGTGTTTACTACTTTTTGTAGTCTTTTCCTCTCCAGGGCGCTCAAATTTCCGAACCAAGCCACGATGCAACCGGTCAGCATGCTCTCGACTGTGCACCTGTAGAAGTTAGAGAGTCTTCCTTGACAATCCGACTCTCCGTAATCTTCTCAGGAAGTAGAGGCGCTGATGAGCTTTTTTGATAATTGCGTTACTGTTCTCGGACCAGGAAAGATCTTCAGAAATGTGCACCCCCAGGAATTTGAAGTTCTTGACCCTTTCAACCATCGACCCGTTTATATAAATGGGGCTGTGGGTCCCCCTCCTACTCCTTCCAAAGTCCACAATCAGTTCCTTGGTTTTGCTGGTGTTGAGGGCCAGGTTATTGCGCTGGCACCATATGGACAGTTGCTCGATCTCTCTTCTGTACTCTGACTCATTCTCTGTGTAAAATTCTTACCCCGTTCATCTCCTTTAATCTTTGACCCTCTCATCTTCTAGTATTTGATATTTCATCCTGGGGAAAAAATTCTGCTTGTCCACCCTATCTATGCCACTCATAATTTTATGTACTTCTATCAAGTCTTCCCACAACCGCAGCTGTTCCAGAAAAAACAATCAAAGTCTGTCTAACCTCTCCCTGTAGCTACTACCACATAATCCAGACATTATTCTGCTAAATTTCCTCTGCACCCTTCCTATAAATTCAGAAGTCATAGGAGCAGAATTAGGCCATTCAGCCCATTGAGTCTACTCTGCCATTCAATCATGGCTGATCTATCTTTCTCTCACCTAATCAAGAATCTGTCAATCTCTGCCTTAAAAATACCCAATGACTTGGCTTCCAGGGATTTATGGACCTGGACTCCAAGATCTTGTTCTCCAGTTGAAAGCTCTTGACCTCAACCTTGCCTACCCACTTTCAACACGCCCCCCCCCCCCCCCCATCATAAATTATACGGGCTTGTTCATTCCTACTTCCATATTTCTTTACATCTTTTAATTATTGGCAAAATTTCAGGCTTGACTAATTATTTTTGTGCTTTGTCACTGTCTTTATTTATCACTCTTGTAAATACAAATCTTCTACAAAGATGTCTCAAGTTCACCAAAACTTTTTACCTAAGCGACTTGAGCATTTGCCCAATCCTTTATTTTTTCAGTAATCTGTCTGAAATCTGTCCTCTTATCCTCCTGCGCTACATATATCTACCCACTGAAAACATCTTCAAATACAAGGTTAGAACACTCAATGATTCCTTTTGCTGATGAAAAAACGCTTCCTGCTATACTTCAGTTAATTCCCATCTTCTACTCGTATCTGCTTGAATTTCGTGATTCAATTTACTGACCATCTATTCAGATGTCTCAGCTGCTTCCTTGACAAATAAAACTCATCACAATCCCCCCACCATTGCCACATTATACACACTACACCTTCTCACCAGCTTTTCTCTGGGTCATCACCAAGCAATGAATGTATGCAACATTCCACCACACAAGTCATTACTTGCATCTATTAAGATATCTTCAATAACTTCTTCTTAAGACCTTTCATATGTTCATAATTTGCCTCACCTCAACTAATTATCGCTTCATTTTATTCTATAGCTTTGTCTAGTTTCTTCCCCCATCTACTTTCCTCTGTGTTATTATAACAGGTTCATTCAGACAAACAATTCTTCAAAACACTCAGTCTGTTACCACCCTGCTCATATCACTCAGATCACTTATTCAAATGTATCAACAAATTGCTATCCCTCCTCTTCATCTTGTTATCTCTGTGTTATTTGCTTAGTACAGTACTCCGAACGTCTCCATTATATTTCCTCAATTTATCGTGGAGGCACTGACCTAGTTTAATTTCATATCGTAATCAAGCAATAGAGAGACAAGTAACTACAAATACTGGAATCCCAAGTGAAGCACTAAGTGCTGAAGTAACTCAGCAGGTCAAGCAGCATCCTTGGAGGGAATGGACAGGCGACGTTTCAGGTCTGAACCTATCTTCAGACTCGAAGCCTGACAATGTATTTCCAATAACTTGCAGCCTCGATTCTCATTGTCTCATCATTTCATTGCCACTGAGTTACACTATTCACAGGTGACCTGTTATTATTATTTAGAGGGTATGGTTATGAATGGAATAAAGCAGCATTTATTGCCTTTGAGAAGGTGGTGGTGAGTCACCATCAGTTTTTTTTCATGTGACTGCTGACAGTACCCAATCACCTCTGTCTGCCACACCTACGACTGTTGTCTGAGACCATTGGTTAGTTTAGAGACACAGCATGGAAACAGGCCCTTCGGCCAACCGAGTCTGCGCCAACTAGTGATTACCCATACACTAGTTCTATCCTGCCCACTGGGGATTATTTACAGAAGCCAATTAATTTACGGAGTTAATTACCCACGGCATCACAGGGAGAACTTGCAGACTCTGTACAGACAGCACACATAGTCAAAATCAAACCCAGGTCTTTGGCGCTGTAAGACAGCAACTCTACCGTTGTGCCACTGTGCAGTTCCAATGAACAATGAGCAAAATCAAGATCTTCAGTTCAAAATTGGTAAGAATTAAATAATTCTCTTTGGGAATTTATAGTCTTTCAAATTATCACCTCTTCTCTATTGACTCAATTTTTCTTTATAGCCGGTTGGCCGAACTTCATTCACGTGACAAAGTTTTTGTGTTTCTTGATCCTGGGTTGAGCTTCAAACTTAACCTACTATTCACCATCAAGACTAATTTCCAACGATACCACCTTAATCACACTTCAATATTTACTCACAGACTACTGACTGACATCTACTATAAACCCACAGACTACCAAGGCTATCTGGACTACACTTCTTCCCACCCTGCTTCCTGTAAGGACTCCATCTGCACCCAGGATGAGGTTTTCCAAACCAGGACATCGGAGATGTCCTCATTCTTTAGGGAACGGAGGTTCCCCTCTTCTACTATAGATGAGGCTCTCACCAGGGTCTCTTCTGTACCCCGTAACTCTGCTCTCACTCCTCATCCCCCCCACTCGTAACAAGAGCAGAGTCACCCTTGTCATTACCTTCCACCCTACCAGCCGTCACATACAAAAAATAATCTTCTGACATTTTCACCACCTCCAACGGGATCCCACCACTGGCCACATCTTCCCATCTCCTCCCCTTTCGGCTTTTCGCAGAGACCGCTCCCTCCGTAACTCCCTGGTCAATTCGTCCCTTCCCACCCAAACCACCCCCTCTCCTGGCACTTTCCTTGGCAACCGCAGGAAATGCTACACTTGTCGCTTTACATCCCCCCTTGACTCCATCCAAGGACCAAAGCAGTCTTTCCAGGTGCAGCAGAGGTTCACCTGCACCTCTTCCAACCTCATCTATTGCATCCGCTGCTTCAGGTGTCAGCTGCTGTACATCGGTGAGACCAAGCGCAGGCTTGGCGATCGCTTCGCCCAACACCTTCGCTCAGTTTGCAATAACCTACCTGATCTCCCGGTGGCTCAGCACTTCAACTCCCCTTCCCATTTCGAATCTGACCTTTCTGTCCTGGGCCTCCTCCATGGCCAGAGTGAGGCCCACCATGAATTGGAGGAGCAGCACCTCATATTTCGCTTGAGTAGTTTACACCCCAGCGGTATGAACATTGACTTCTCCAATTTCAGTCCATGCTTTCTCCTCCTTTCCCCTCCCCTTCCCAGCTCTCCCACAGCCAGTCTGAAGGGTCTCAACCCGAAACGTCGCCTATTTCCTTTGCTCCATAGGTGCTGCCTCACCCGCTGAGTTTCTCCAGCATTTTTGTCTACCTCCAATATTTACTCATACCTTTTGTTATTTGCAGACTAGATTATTCCAATAATGTCCCTCACTTCTGCTCGTCACAAACTGCAAACTTGGTCAACCCTCGGCCATCAGCTTTCTAAACAAAATTTCCTGTACTTGCCTACATGCACTGGCAATTTATTCTGCAATACATTTATTTCAAAATACTAATTCTCATTGCCAAATCTTTTCATGGATTCATTTCTTACCACAAGAATTATCCTTGGCCTTAGGTTCCCGCACATGCCCCCTGTTTTTCCAACTCTGGTCTTCGTCAATTCCTCCTTTCCATCTGCTGTATTCGTAGTTGCAGATCCTACAGCTACTTTGTCTACACACTCCAATTATTTTCAAAAAGGCCTCCACTTAGCTATCCTTCTTGCTTCTGAGATCTCATCAAATAATTGATTCATCTTTTGTTCAGTATCTGGTTATTTTCATCTGTGAAGTGAGTTAAGGTGACTTCAAAAATCATACCTAGTTGCTACATAATGTGATGGCACCTTTATAAATATAATAGCTCAGATATGGCACAAATACAATGGTCTGTTTATCGACCTTTTCAGTAGCTTGCACTCTGGGTACATGTAGTATAAATAGAAAATGTTGGAAATATTCAGCAGCATCTGTGGTGAGAGAAATTGATGATATTTAACATTGGCGACCTTTCATTACAAGTGGGGAAAGTTACAGGCTTTTGGATGCAGAAGGGTGAAGAGAACAAAAAGGAACCTGAGGAGGTGGATGGAAATAAAAATTAAATTACAGAAATAGGATGGGAATTAAGGATGAAAGGAAAAAGTATAGAATCAGTAAAAAATCTACAGTAGTCCACTTCGTCCATCGTGTTCGTGCTTGTCAAAAGAGCTACAGAACCTCCAAGCATATAGCCATGGCCCTGAAATTCATTGCTATTCAAATAAGCATCCAAGTACTTTTTTAAACGTGTGATGAGGTTTTCTTTTTTCTACCACCCTTAGACAAGATTCAAGAGTTTATTGTCATGTGTCCCTGATAGGACAATTAAATTCTTGCTTTGCTTCAGCACAACAAAACATAGTAGGCATGACTACAGAACAGATCAGTGTGTCCATATACCATTATATAAATATATACACACATGAATAAACTATAAAGTGCAAATAAACAGATAATGGGCTATTAATGTTCAGAGTTTTGTCTGAGTCAAGTTTAATAGCCTGATGGCCGTGGGGAAGTAGCTATTCCTGAACCTGGTTGTTCCAGTCTTCAGGCACCTGTACCTTCTACCTGAAGGTAGCGGGGAGATGAGTGTGTGGCCAGGATGGTGTGGGTCCTTGATGATACTGCCAGCCTTTTTGAGGCAGCGACTGCGATAGATCCCCTCAGTGGAAGGGAGGTCAGAGCCGATGTCGTTTGGGTGAAATAACTTCTTTCCTCATCCCCCACCACACACTTCTACCAATTACTTTAAACGTGCCTCTTTTTGTTTTTTGACTTCTCTGGAAAGAAAAATAGACCCTTCTTATTTATTCTATCCAAGTCCTTCATAATCTTCTTCGTTACTTTCAGCTTCCTGGGTTCCACAAAATACAACCCACGCGTTCTAGCTTTCCTGATAGCCAACATTTTCCAGTCTTGTCAACCTCTTCATTTATCCCTTCTGTACCCTTTTTCAATAGGTAATTACATCCTTCTAGCAACGTGATGACCAGATCACTTTGTAGTACAGTGGTCAAAATAGTGTGACAAACTGTTTTTGCATAAACTCCATGCCCTGGGGAATTAGAGAATGCCCTTTCAAAGTTCTTGATTGATTTATCCTACACCATTTAAAAATCTGCGCCGAACACTCTGGGGTCCTGTTCATTGTCTACGTATTCCCTTCTTAAGTTGCACTCTCTACATTTCTGAGGATTAAAGACCATTTGCCACTTTTTGGCCCAACTGACCAAACCTAACTTTCTGAAGTTAAAGCTTTCCTTGGTGATCTCTGAACCATTTTTTTTGCATCAGTTGCAAACTTCTTAATCACACCCCTATATTTACGTCTAACTCAAAGGGAACGATAGCTAAACCTTGAGCAACCCATTGGTCAGCCCACGAAAAAGCCCATCAATCTTCACCCTTGGCTTCTAAAATCTAATTTGTCACTCTCCCTTTGATTCTCTGAGTTTTTACTTTTTCTGACCTATCTGCCACATGGGACCTTGTTTTTTTTTAAATGCCAAGGTAACGATGAAAGTAAAGATACATTCTGGATATATAGAGAGCAGAAAGTCGGAGTTAAAGTTGGAAGTTTCGTGGAATATCCTGGTAATTTCAGCAGATACTACCTGCAATTTAACCAGTTGAGTTTTTCCAAGCGTGCAAATTTATGTTTTTTTTTAAAAAAGCAACGTTGTCGTTTTGCCAGATTTTCCAGTTTAACTTCATTTTACTCGGTGGGACCTTTTACTCGTTTTTCAAACAATATATTTAAACTAAAAAAACCCAAATTAATTGCATTGAAACATCTTAAAATCCTGCACTCGACCACCGATCAAAACTGCAGCACAATTTGCAATGCTTCCATGACCGGGAGCTTTCTGCATAGACCATTTACAGCTTGAACAGATGCAACAGAAGGGGCTTCCACTTCCATCGAATAGGCTTTTGAAAAAAATCTTCTGTCTACGCGTGTCGTCGAGGTCTTGCAGGCAGGATCCGCCACAGTAGCAGCATTGTTAGTGGAAGGCGGTGCACGACATTCCCTGCCCTGTACTTTGGCTGGAGCTGTTCCCTCTGCCTTCCACCCGCCCCCCCCCACCGCCAACCCGCCAGCGCGCTCGGCTCCGAATGACGCCATTCGCCGAAGTTTCCCGAAGATGTTCGGACGGAGCCGCCGAGCGGCAGGCGACGGTTTGGCTTTGGTGTCCGTGGAAAGTATGTTAAGTAGCGCTCCGGAGTAAAGAGACGCGGCTGGTGCGATCGAGCCCGCGCCGAATGTGCGTGCGTGTGTGAACCAAGGGTGGAAAGGAAGAACACACACAAGGACACAGAGAATAAGAGAAATAAACTTGAGGGGACCGGGGGAGTTTTAATTTTTGGGCGGCGCGGTTCGAGTGAGCTTGAGGTGAGCGGGAGCCGGTGCCCGTGTTGCCCGGGCTCGGAGTTACGGGCATCGTGAGCCGGGCAGCTTGGACATTATGCGCCGAGCTGTGGGAGACTTGAGGCAACCGTGCGCGGTGAGTAGACGAGCACTGAAACCTGCAGACAGGGCGATCTAACAGAAAATGCTGGGAGTTTGACGAGTTTAGTGATTATTTTTAAAAATTGTTGTTGTTGAATCCGCAAACCCTCAGGTGAAGCCGGGCTTTCGTTTTGTCCTCGGCTCGCTTGCTGCATGCAGCCTCTTGAAAAGGAGCTTTTATTCTTCTTTTTAAAAAGAAATTAAATCTGTTGTGGGGAAACTGATTTGTTTTTATTTTGTGATGTGCGATCGCCATGGTAGATTAACCACTTTGTTGATCTGGCTCTGGTTTATTTTATTTTTCTTTCTTTCCACAATAAGAAATTGACAAAACTCCGCCGCCTGTTGAAAGCGAGAGGGATCCAAACGGCGATTGAAATTTCAGCAGGATAAACTTAAATTGGGAACACAAAGGGAGTCCCCAGAAATCGGTGTGGTTGCAAAATAACCAGTTTTACCTGCGGGTGTGTTCCAACTGCAGACCCTCTTCTTTTTTTTTGCTTGCTTGATTTAGCTTGTTGTAGATGAGGATTGAAACTGGAGACGATCCTTTGAAATGTGGGTTTATTTGTTCTTAACTCTATGCTCATGTTCACGTTAAGCAAGTGGGTTTGCATCGTTTTTGATATTTTTCTCTTGCAATCGCATTGACTAAGTACGACCGGGTCGTTTCTCAAAATTTTTTTTAATGTTGAGGCATTGGCTTCAGATGTTAGAAGAGTACAACATTGTTCCTCGGGACACAGGATTGTTTATCAGGATGAGAAGTATGCCATTGATGTTTTTAAAAATTATTTCTAACTGGCAGGCTTCCCGTTGTGTAACACGTAATTGATTTTGAAGATAGGTGTACGGTATGTGAAAGGAACATTGAAATAAAACATCGGCATTTGAAATGGAGAAAAACATGAATAATATAATTTTCTTTCACCGATTGACAAAATCTACTATTTTGGAGCCCTGGATGTGGGGTTGTTGAATCTCGTTATATTTTTTAAATAAGCATGATTGACAAAGATTTGAAAAGCTCACTTTCTGGGCTTCAAATTATTATTTAAGATTGGTCTGGTCTGATTTATATTTATGGTGTGGAAGATTACTTGGGCTATTTAATTTTTGTCTTTAAAATTGGTAATGACCCAAGATCATGAAGCCAAATTTTGAGTACCGTGTTTAAACCTGATCTTTTACCTTGTGACATGTGGATGGACCGTTTCCATTTTTTCCCGATTTTAATTTTTTTTAGATTTGTTAAAAGGCTCGATGTTCTTTTTCTCTCTCCCTGTTGAATTGCGAGTGTGTTTCAAATGGTGGCGTCGGTTTCTCCGTAGAGACCTCAGAGATGCGAGTGAACTTGATCCGCGAGCTTGTGCAATCGTGGATCAATGTATCTGATCGTTTGGAGACGCTCCTTATTCGGAGACCTGATCCTTTACTAAAGCTTAATAAAAGTATAATTTGATCCCGCCGACCAAAGGTTAGAACCAAGTCTGTTTTAAAGCTGCGTTTCAAGGCGGGTTGGTCTGTGTTGAAAATGCACGTTAATTTGGTAAATGATTCGTGATTTTAAATCAAGACTTCTGGTTACTTCGGAGAAAGTCATTAAATTGGTGATTAATTAATGCGTTTCAGGCTTTGGTGTGTTCTGTCATTCGCGTTTATTTAAATGTTTAAGATAATGGAGAACGGTTAACATGAAAGCTTTTAGTGTTCTAGCCATCGAAGCTGGGGAGCTTGGTCATAATAAGCAGTACTTCTGTAATCTGATTATGAATTCTGACATAGCTCTGTGTGAGAATGATCAACTAGTTTATAAGAACATTTGGTGAATTATGCAGCCACTCTCATTTTGTGGTTAGATTTCATGATTGAAATTTACAAATAAAAAAACTAAGAGTATCCCTATTTGAATATATTGTCAAATATATAATGCTTTTATATGGACTAACATTGCAGTTCTATGCACAATTGTACTGAAAGCCAGTTGAAATGTTTTTTGAATTATATGTTTAATCTATCATTTAAACTTTTTGGAGCATTAAGTATTGATTTTGAAAGTCTGATTTTCTGCAGTGGATCTTTTACTGTAGGAGCCATCTTGTTCTCAACTCATTGCAATTATATTTGACTTGTATGAAGGTTGCCAAGTACAGCAATTGATCAGTTACTCAATAATTAACTTGAAGGGCTGATATGTTAGGATTTCCATTTTTTAATGAATACTATTGCCCAATTCTCTTCTGTTCTTTACTAATGTGTACGATTGCCCCCCCCCCCTCCCCCTACCACACACACACACACACACACAAACAACTGAAAAAGGTGAAACACAGTTAGCTGTATACCTTATTGTGTTACCTTTTTTGGTATTGTGATTAGAAGAGGAACATTATTTGTCAGAGGAAGAGGAGACCATCACAATGGTGGCTCTTTTGTTCTAGTGTAGGAGTCATTCGCTTTCTCTCCCCCCCCCCCCATACTCTCCATGCACCCCTCCCCTCCCCCACCCTCAGATCTCCCATCTTGCCGAAATACTATTTGGTTAAACGCTGATCTTTTTTTATCTTTTGTATACTGTAATTATTAAGGGTTTTTTTTTTCAAGGTTTAGTATGCTGCATTCCTATTCGTGTTAATTCCTTTGAACACACTAAAACAATCTGAATGTTGGATGTTTTTAAGTTCCACAGAAGTTGAAGTTTTTTGTTCATTGAATATCATTATCTTATTGCTACCATAGTTTTCCTTATGATCAGCATACTTATAAGTGGTGGTGCAATTTGAAATTGCATACACTTGAGTTTTGGATTCAAACTTGATTTAAGTAAGTTACTCTCTATATTTGTTGAGCTGGAAGGCAAATGACTTCATGGTATCCGAGTATTTACGTACACCTCAATTCATTTATTATTTATTTTGGTGCTTTCCTTCTGTATCTAATTTAGATTTGTGACCTTTAGACTAGTTGTACAGTGCATAGTCCAAAGGTAGTCTTGCAAAGATAGCAAAGAACCCAAAAAGGGTTTTGGCCCGAAACGTCGCCTATTTCCTTCGCTCCATAGATGCTGCTGCACCCGCTGAGTTCCTCCAGCAATTTTGTGTACCCCCAAAGGTAGTCCAGGTCATTTTACTCTGGTTTTATAGGCACTGCACTGTTGGCAATATAAACAGGGAAACTTGAAAACATTTGGTTCTTCCAATAACTTGTGACCGCTAACTTATGACCAGTTCTACCTTCCTCCCTTTATTCTATTTTTCTTCTTGGTTATCGTTACTGGCTGAACTTAATTGTTAACAATCTCATGTCAACTTAAGCACTGGTTACTTTTCTGACCCACATATAGTCTCCATCTCACAGACTGCTTGTTTTCATTTATAAATCATTCTTTGTCACTGCTGTTGCTTCAGCCCATCATCCTCAAGACATTCTTGATGTCTTCTCATGATTCAATTATAACAGTGCCTTCCCTGCTGGCATTCCATCCTCCATAAAGTCCGGCTCAATCTAAGCTTGGAAAGCAAAAATACTGTACTGCAGATGCGGGAATCTGAAATAAAAATAGAAATGCTGGAAGAACTCAGCTAGTCAATCAGCATGTGTGGAAGGAGATATCACAATGTTCTGATAAGGGATCTTCAATGAAAAGTTTTCCATCCCAATAAGCTGCTGATAAATCTTTAGTCATAAAATAGCAGTCTACCTTGGATCCTCATTGTCCTCTTCACTGTTATGTGCAGAACAGAGAAGGTTGTTCCATTGATAATGCATGAATTGTAGTGTGGATTCTGACTTTTATTGCATGCTTGTAAATTGGATGATAGCAAAGAACAAAGTGCTGGAGTAATTCAGCAGGGTGGCAGCATCTATGGAGGGAAATGGACATCTAGCTAGGTTAACTGAGATAACCCAATAGTTTGTTCCAATCTGGGGAAGGATGTTTCACGTTCTGATTTCTGTTCCATTCTGCATTGTTTAAGTTATGGGAACTTTGTCTCTGAGTGGACAAAGTAACCGAAAAACACTTTGCAATGATCTGAATTGATACAATCTTCTCACATTTGGTTCCTATTCCTTTTGCATGGTGAATAAAATCATAGCATCTAATAATCAACACCACATCCAAAAACATACGCATCTTGAATGCAGCATCGAGGTTTTACATCCATATAAAATTATGGATTGAGAGCAAATTTTAACAACCTTTCCATTTTAATATTCATAGAGATGCAATCCACTACATGACAAAGGGTTGCATCGCAAATGTACTTCTGTTAAACTAATTCTTCACCTGGTAGTTTGGAAGATTGCTCGTTTTTGTACAGTCCACATAGGACTAATCCAATTCAGCCAATTACTTCCCAATCTGTCCACACTCAATTGCTGGCGAAGAGATGGAAGCTGTTGATGTAAATCTAGCAGCATTGACACTCCAGATGTCCAGTTTTTGGTTTTGCCTGTATTGGCTCCCGGTCTTGTCACGGCACCGGTCAAAACAGCACAAAGAACTGACTTCCCTCTACATCAAGGTACCATTTGGCTGACTGTGACATCAAGGACGCCTGGTAAAACTGAAATAAATGGACATCAATGGGAAGTCACTGCCAATGGTTGGAGTCCTGTACTGCACAAAAGAAGATGGTTGTTCGATGACAATTATCCCAGGCTTTGAGATCATTGCAAGATCCTTTTGGAGCAGTATTCCAGGCCTATCCATCCACTGTTATTTGTGCAATAACTGTGGTCTCATTATAATTCTCGATGTAAAGATTTTTTGCTGATTACTGCAGAATGTTCATTTTCCATTCTAATTTCTCCTAAACAAAGCCTGTAAAACATTCAGGCAGAGGCTGATGCATGACAAGTGATTTGCATCAAGGATCTAGGTTCCTCGGACCTAATGGGCTTCTTCCTATGATCATTAAACAAGTGGCTTATGAAATAGTTGATGCATTGGTTTCAATTTTCCAAAATTAGATTCAAGGAAGGTTCCATTAGATTCAAAAATACAATTTTCCACTCTTTTATTCAAATAGAGAGGGAGATAGACAGCAGGAAACTACAGACCAATTAATTTAACATTTGCTACTTCTAATATTAACAATATTGAAGAGCTTGACCAAAGCCATCGTTTTTTTTGATGGTGGGTCCCCATTGCAAAACTGGTCATCTGGGATTTAGAGACAACTTATAAATGCTTCTTAATGTTTCATGTGCTACTTAACAGTGTTTTTAATGGAGTCTGTGTGAACATATATGCTTTTAAGCCTGGAGAAGTTTCACCTTCATAATTTGTGCCTAGACAGCAATTTGGGACTGGACATGAATTATGCCTTGTGAAGATGTGGGTTGTGGATCAGTAGCTGTTGCTAATGTGAATGGGTAGCATTTCTAGTTAGCGATGGGTTAAGGTACAGTCTAATAATGATCTTATCTATGAAATATTGGGCCATATTTAACAGGAGCCTGTTGAACAAGATGAACAAGAGCTTGTTTTTGCTATATTTGTTCATGCATGTTTACTTTGCATGAGGCTTTGTTAGTTAGAGAGCATGCAAACGTGGTGCCTCAGAGACCTGTGTGAACAAGCTAGCAATTTTGTAGTTCCTTAACCAATCAGACTGAGATTAACCAGTGGAGAGCCAGGAAAACATGATAAAATAATGAATTCATTGTTGAATCACATGCAAATCACAAAATTAGGGAGAAAGAAAGGTTGGATTGAGAAGGGACAAAGGAGTGACAAAGTAAAATTTAAATTAAATGTTGCTGGGGATTTTTAGAAAAGCAATTAAAGTTGATAGAATGTGCTTCCCACATGTCGTAGTTAGCTATCCATGTTGAAAGGGTTGTTTAGCAGTAATTAACAGTTCTCACAAGGACAAGCCTTAACTTTTTATGGTCAACTTAATTTGTATTCACCGGTACAGGATCTTTACAGTGTTCAATATATTTGGAGTGTGAGCCAGAAAGCAAGATGTCATTTTTTAGAAAACTAATAAAGGGGCACAGATTTGCAGGCAATTTATGCATAAATAATAGTTAGCCTTCCTCATATTTTGGGTGTAAATATTTTCTATTATGTACACACAAATTGGGTAGCTTGTGAATTCCTCAGATTTCCTTGATCAAAACATTCAGTTTCAAACTGAATGGAATTTTGGTGGTTTTGTAAAAATAAAGTTGAGTCAAATAATTGGCTGTTGTCTGAAACTAGTTAGAAACATAGAAATTAGGTGCAGGAGTAGGCCATTCGGCCCTTCGAGCCTGCACCGCCATTCAATATGATCATGGCTGATCATCCAACTCAGTATCCCGTACCTGCCTTCTCTCCATACCCTCTGATCCCCTTAGCCACAAGGGCCACATCTAACTCCCTCTTAAATATAGCCAATGAACTGGCCTCGACTACCCTCTGTGGCAGAGAGTTCCAGAGATTCACCACTCTCTGTGTGAAAAAAGTTCTTCTCATCTCGGTTTTAAAGGATTTCCCCCTTATCCTTAAGCTGTGACCCCTTGTCCTGGACTTCCCCAACATCGGGAGCAATCTTCCTGCATCTAGCCTGTCCAACCCCTTAAGAATTTTGTAAGTTTCTATAAGATCCCCTCTCAATCTCCTAATTCTAGAGAGTAACAGGGATGTTGAAATCCAATAATACAAGAGCAAATTACAATTCATAGGGGGAACTGAAATCTTTTACATTAGTAGAATGTCACTAAGTTCTTAAAAGCTAATTAAATAATTTTATTGACAGTATTTATATTGTCACGTAGGAAGCAGCCATTTTGCAAATAGCGAGATCGCAAAAATAGCAATGATATATTGACTGAATTATCAAATCTGGTGATGCTTGTTGAAGAATAAATATTAATCAGGACATTTGGTTCTATTCTTGGTTAAGTTCTGGTATCTTAAAGTCCATCTGAAAGGTCATGTTTTACATAACAAATTGCAAGGAAACACCTGCATAGTGCCTAAAGGGCCTGTCCCACTTGGGCCGTCACTTACGCGACAGGCCAGTAGTGACGGTCACGCGACGGTTCCGCGAGAGTCGCGCGCGTCATCATGCGCCTGCACAGCCGTCTGGAGCGCGTGCCGTAATTTGAAGATGGACACAAAATGCAGGAGCAATTCAGCGGGACCGGCAGCATCTTTGGAGAGAAGCAATGGATGATGTTTCGGGTCGAGACTCTTCAGTCTGAAAGAAGGATCTTGACCCGAAACGTCATCCATTCCTTCTCTCCAGAGATGCTGCCGGTCCCGCTGAGTTACTCCTGCATTTTGTGTCTATCTTCAATCTTCTTGGCCCCGTTGTGGGAGTGGGGCGGATCCGGATCCGCAACGGCCGTGAGCCCCAAGCTGAGTTTGACGATTGTTTGCCTGCTTCTGCTGCTGTTGGAGGTGAGACGTTGCTTTGCGCCAGGGTCTTAGGCCTATCCCACTTTGGCCGTCAGTTACGCGACAGGCCGGTGGCGCGCGAAGATTTCGTTCAGGACGAAGTCCACGCCACTCCACACTCCTCCACACCACTCCATGCGCCCGTCCCCACGCTACCCACATGCTAGCAGGTCGTGTAAATGGCGCGCGAAAGACAGCCAAGTGGGACAGGTCCTTTACTACCTCAGTACAATACTGAAATGTCATCTGGGAGGTGGATCGTGGTAACAAGAATCCTTTTGTCAACGAGTGTTTATTTGGCATATGTACCAAAACAGAACAATTAAATTCCTACTTGCAGCAGCATAATAGGTCTGTAAACATTCTCAATAGATATCATGATATGCAAAAAAACGCAATATATAAATAAAAAGTGAATGGCAAATGTAATGTTTGATCTTTCTGCATTTGTCTCTTCCTCATCTATAAACAATATTTCTGCTTATTGTACTGATTCAGATAAGAGGAAGGAATTAAGATAGTGATTTGGTTTACTTTACAGTTATATAGGTTAGCATTTCTGCATTGGTTGGTTTTGAAACTTAGTTCTCTGTTTGGAATATAAGGATGATGACATTGGCAGTTTATTTCTTTGGGAAGTTCAAAAAGTCTTTGTTTCCTGTTCAGTCCACCTAAACCTACCTGATCTCCCAATTGCTAAACACTTTAACTCCCCCTCCCACTCCCACACTGACCTTTCTGTCCTGGGCCTCTTCCATTGTCAGAGTAAGGCCCAGCGCAAATTGGAGGAACAGCACCTCATATTTCGTTTGGGCAGCTTACACCCCAGCGATATGAACATTGACTTCTCTAACTTCAAGTAACCCTTGCTTTTCCTCTTTCTCCCTTCCCAGTTCTCAGACCAGATTTACTGTCTCTGACTACATTTTATCTGTTTACTTTGTTGTTACCTTCTCCCTGCTAACAATGATCTATTCTACATTTTGCTTGATCCCATTCCCTTCGTCCTATTTTCACACCTTACACTTCCTTATCTATGTATCTCCCTCTCCCCTGACATCAGTCTGAAGAAGTCTCAACCCAAAACATTACTCATTCCTTCTCTCCAGATATGTTGCCTGTCCCGCTGAGTTACTCCAGCATTTTGTGTCTATCTTCGGTTTAAACTAGCATCTGCTGTTCCTCCTACACAAGTCTTCATGAAAACTGCCTTTGTGAATCAATAGACAATTATCATGTTCTTTTTAGGTATTAGTGTAGGAAATCCAAAGTGGAGCCTTGATTGCTGTGTTATTTAGTTGGTTTCATTTGATGTTGCTGTGGACGAAAGAAATTGACAAAAGTTGCTCCAAGTTAGAAAAAAGTAAACATCAAATTGTATTTTAATCTTGATTCTTATATGGTACTCCTACTAGAACATTACGTGGATTTAGTTGGCTTTGCATCTTCCTATGTAGCAATGGCTTAAAAAAAAGCATGGACTCGGTGCCACACCCAAACAATTATTGCTTAGACTGTATATCGTGGGATCTGCTGATGCAGTAGAATGACACAATGACTAATGCTCAATAGTTGGCTCCTTATTGATAAATATGCTCCTTATTGCTCTTCACTGGTAAATATAATACCCTGGTCCTTTATTTTATTCTTCCTTGTTCAATTTTTCGTCCTTCACACTACCACCACAAACCACTCCTCCCCCTCACTACATTTCCCAAATAACCCAATTGCTCCAAATTATTCCTTCTTAGTTATAGGTTAAAGTGACTCCACATAATAATATGTTACAGTGATTCTAAATTATGGGGACCAGAAGTAGTTTGATGCATGAAATCTACCGTCAAGATAATTAGTGCAATGCTTTCAGTGATCTGACAATTGGTGACGAGGTTCTTTATTTTCAACCATGTGCATTATCCCCATTGGAGTACACCAATTTTACATGCAAATGGGAAAAATAGTTCAGTTGGTAATAAACCTACTTGAAAAACATTAAGGTTGTAAGTTTGTCCCATTCTAGAGACCTGAGCATCTAATCCAGGATGACACTTCATCGTAATATAGAAGACGTGTCAGAGAGGATTTATCTTTTAGGTGAGATCAAAAATTGGAGTTTTCCTGGTGCAATTAAAAGATCATGTGAAACTAATTTGAAGATTATTGTAGTTATTTCAAGGAACAGCCAACATTTATTGCCCCTTCAACATTAGTTTAAAAATGGTCATTAGTACATTACATTTTATTGGCTGCTCAATGGCACTCGGGTTTTGCTGAGCAATTTCTTGCCAGGTTCTCAGGCTATGCTTTGAGGCTTTGGTTTGGTTGGAATCTGTCCTTTGCCTCCTTGAAAACTGTCACTTGCTCAAATCTGCCTGAGGCTGATAGTTTGCAGTCTCCTGGTGTGGTGCATTGGTTAATTGAGTCCCAATTTGTACCTTACCAGTTGATAAAGACAGATTCATCTCCATGCTTAGGAACAATACTCACCATGGTTGCGACTAAGCTCTCCTATGTGTCTATGTGCATGTTTGCATGTGTATCTACATGCCAACAGGCACATACTCTCATGTTGACTTCTGTGTTTGCTAACTTGTTTTAAGTTGTCTCAGACTGTGCCAAGACTTTGCTCTGTCAAAATTTGTGTGATCCCCGTTGGGAAGTGACTATCTTGTTAACAAAAAGTCACACATGAGGCAGCTACTATTCGAAATAATAATTTTGGGCCTGAATCATTAGAACCCTTGCGGATTGCCTCAACAGCTACAGATTTAAATATTCTGCAGTCGTAGTTGGGCTCTCTGACATTGTCATCACTGGCCTGAGACATGATAGGTGGAGAATGATCAGTTCAAAGAACAAGGCTTCATGGTGTGCATTTTGCTGTCAATAATGATGTGGTTTGATGATTCAGCATCTCTCTGTGAGATAACTGAATATTTCATGGCCCTCTAATTGGAAACCAGCATGCTGTGATCATTAGCACACAGATTTCTAACCCTGGAGGATTCGGAAGAGGTCAAGGAGGATTTTTTTCAATGTTGAGTAAACACTGGTGAACCACAGTGTCGAGAAGGACTTAATCCTCTGGAAAGATGTGATGATCACAATAGGGTAGAGACGGGTAACCAATCTGACAAAAAGTTTGGAACATGCTCTTGTCATAACCAGCATCTGATTTCACCAAGAAGACATGCAAAATATATCATGGGAACACCTTTTGATCTAGACACCAGCTAGATTATATCTGGTGAGAGACAGCACAGGGTATCCACTTTACCTGCATCATGACTGGTATAGATAATTATTAACCTAGCACCTAATCTACTCTGTTGTCTTCATCAGCATAGCCCAATACAAGGGCAACAGAAATACTGCCAAGAGTGAGATTGATTTTAAAGGTCTCAAAATGCCCTGAAGCCCACCATAATTAGTATCTTAGAGTAGATTATTGTTTTATCTTTCAGAATACACCAGGGCTTGTGTGATGAGAATAGGAGATCCAGGAGATAACCACAAACACAAGGCATTCTTGAATTGGAAACTAGACCTTCAAAGGGAAATATACTGCTCCAAGAGCACCTGAAGGTTGAGATTTAACATAAAACCCATAACTTATTGAAGAGAGTTGACGTTTTATCACCTCATTGATAACTGCGCAAGCATTGCCAAGGCTTTCCATGTTCCAAATATCAGAGGGGGCCTTCCCTATGAGAATCAAAAAGGGAGCTTTTCAAGGACAGGCCATTGGCTTCTGCTGGAAGGAGCACCTCACCACTTGACCAAAGATTCTGTGCTTGGCACGACTACCCTTAACTACATTCAACAGTCTTTAGTCCATTTCTAATGGAAAGCTCATGGTTAAGCAACAGTGACCTCTACCTTTATGTATGCTTCTGAGACATGTAGTTCCTTAGTGCACTGGAGAGCTGCCTATAGTAAATTCTCCACACCCAATTGTATAATAGGCAAATCAACATACTCTTTCACACCAATAATATGAGATTATTTTTCAACTAGTCATCAATGGGCTGGCCATGCTATTGCATGCCCAACATCAGATTCCTGAAATAGATTTCCACTCTCACCCCCATAATGGCATGAGATTATTAAAAAGACAAAGGAATCGATTCAAGAATGTTCTCAAAACCTCCCTGATCAAATGGATCATCTCTATCAACCCACGGGAATCCCTAGCCCAGGGCCTTGTTAAATGAAAAAGGGCAATTTGGAATTGCGTTGAGCAGTGAGATATATAAAAAGCCCAACATAAACAAAGGCAGGTGTATTACACCTCCCATACTATTTGATTATAACCACCTTCAAGCACTTTTTGTCCCACCTGTGTTAGACTTTGCTGGTGCTAAATTGGCCTCATCAGCCACTTCAGAACCGACAAAATAACAGTGAAAGAAAATCATTCTTGACACCAAAGCAACACCCTAGAAGAATCAGTTTATGGGAATCTACTCTACACAAATTAGCATTTTCGTTACCAATGTTATTAATTCGGCGATAGGTCAAACATTTGGAACTTGCTGAAGCTGTGAAAAGTGTAAAGTGAATGTAATTTCTGATGCATGGGAAAGATTCTAATATTCTATTTCAAAATGGCCAACCATAGGGTGCAAGGAGCCAGATGCACATTTATCGGGCAGTATGTGATTAAAATGCTTGGGGACAGGTAGAAATCTATGAAATGAATGCCAAACCCTGATGATATACATCAGCAAAACTGATGCTCATAATTGTCAAACGTTCAAGCCAGTTAAAACTCTCATTTGATGAAATTTCTGATCTTCCCATGCACAAAGCAGCCCAGTAATAAAAACAAGTAATGACTTGTGCCTTCTCGTATAGTAAAATTATCAGGCCAACCTTTACCTCCCCTTCCTGGTTTAGAATCCAGAATAATTTATTTATTCCTTCATCTTATCTATCCAACAGATGTAAAAGTTGTTAACAGTTTTGCCTGATGTGACACTGGTTGCTTTCCTAATTGTGATCCTGCTGGAAAGGGCACATTTGGAAGTGCTAGTGGGCGCAACATTGGTTTTGGCAGCAGTGCTGATTAGCCTGCAAATATTTGCTTTCCAAACACCTGCATAAATAGTCCACTTACTTGGTTAGGTTTCCAAATCATGTCTAATGAAACCCAGTCAGTTTTCAGGGAAAGCAAGGGATGCAGCAAGATATTAATTTATTTTTAACAGGTCAGATTTACCATATGGTTTTTATTGTTGAACTATTTTTTTTAATATAAAGCATCACCTTCCCTGTATGGAAACATATCTTTAAACTTGAAGACATTGATAGCATTTGGCAAGCATTTTTCTGTAAATTTCATGTAACCATTTTAAACAAAATTAAGAATTGAAGAATTTTTCTATCAGGCATGTTTTTAGGACTCAAATCAAATCAGAGAATTTGGATCAACAAGGTTAAAGCAGTGATACTGATATTTTAAATTTTACTCTGGCTGAAAATCTCTAAGCCAAGAGATGCTCTGAAGTTTTCAGACTGCCCATCGTCTCAGCTATTAATGGACTCCTTGTAAAATTCCTTGGCAGCCATGAATATCATCCTGTTCTGATTGACACAAGTCGGGTTTTCGTGTTAAAATCTATGACTCTGGTCAATTATAAAAAAAAAAGCCAGAATTCAATTTTTGAATGTTCTTAATTGAGAAATGTTTGGAAAAGGATTATGCCCCTGATGCCACATTCCATGTTGTAACCACCATGTGATGCTAAATGAGTGATAAAGACCAATAATGTAGCACAGATACCTGGCTATGTGTGAGGTCATGTAGGTTCCAGAACCAGCAAATTGTATGTTACCACATTGTGGCCTAAGGTAACCTTCATTGTGCTATTTCCATCAAGCCATCAACTGAGCAATGAGACAGAAACAGCAACAGATGTAAAACAATGGAAGAAGTGCGTTTCAGATAGAAATAGCCAACTTATGATTAAGGGAAAGAAGCGTTCAGAACGGAAACATTACCTATTCATGTTCTCCAGCGATGTCGCCTGATCTGCTGAGTAACTCCAGTACTTTTTGTCATCCTATGATTAAAGTTGTGAAGAAAAATCAAGAAGATAAAAGGCTATATAATGGGGTCCAGGTGGACTGGGAATGCTGAAAATTGGAGAAAGAATACACAATCTGAGGTGATGATTCTTGCCTAAAGAAATTGGTATAGAGGGAAAGACATCAGAAAGACAACTCAACATCATGTTAGACTTTTTGTGATAGACACATGAGAGGTTGATTTTGAGGCCTTTGATTTTGGGAGCACAGAGGGAAAGATCAGAAAAGATAGTTATAACCCAGCAGGAGATAAGATTTCAAGGAGAGACAGGCTTAGAGGAAAGTGAGGGGAGAAAATGAATGGACAAAAATTGGAATTCAATAATTGTTGAAGTTGATGGTCTTTCTGAAGTAAAGAAGCCTTTTGTGTAAGCACTAATGCTGAGAAGGGTGAAGTGGATGGAACACAGGGCCAGGATTGCTTTGAGATAGTGAGTCGATGATGATGGAGAAAGAGGTCAAGAACATGCACGTGGTGAATATACCGATAATCATGCATGGGATCTAAGTTTTATGTATGGAATAAGTTGAAGCTGTTTGAAGGTTAGTGACCTGAAACATTAACTCCCATCTTCTGACTTCAGCTGCTGTCTAAACTGCTGAATTTTCTTTGTGTCTTTTGTCTTAATTTTGGATTTCTAGCGTCACTAGATATATTTTTGGCTTTTTGACCTAATCTCAATAGTTTTGCAAGTTTTCAGTCAGAATCATGTAAATGTATGTCACAAAATAATGAGAATTTGTCCCATGTGTGTGCTGGTCCCCCCCCCAAATGATCTTTATGCTATTTTTTGGTGTTTGGTCTGTAGATCATGTATCTATCAAATGCCTAATCAAGTTTTTTTTTCAAGTAAAATGAGGGTTTCTGCATCTTCAAGCAACGAGTCTCAGGCACCAGACACTTGTGATCTTCATCTCTCCCTGCTCTCTCTTGCTACCATCTACTTTAAAAGGAAACTAGGCCTTGTGCAGCCCTGACATCTATTACGCTAGAATTAAATATTCTAGATCTGAATGCTGTTGAACAATGTACAGTAATGCTTTGTGTATGTTCCTGCAGTCTTAATGCATCGATGTGTAAATTAATACAGAAGTTGGGGCTGAAATGTTTGCAGCTGTTTCTATCTGAAATGCCAAGTGGATAATCTCAACTCTTTTTCTGAAGTACCCGAATACAAAGATTTTAACGTTGGCCATTCTGATTTATTCCACGTTGGACTCTGCCCTTTCTTGACATAATGTGGAAATCTGTTTTCTTCACATTTATTCAAAAATTCTGATGTGAGTTTGAGTTTGTATAATATTTTCAAATATGAATGCACTTGTGCATCTGGAACTCAACTTTTTGAACGTTGCTTTTTTATTATACAAATCCTCCTCCTCCTGAATAACATACTGAACTAGGTCAGCAGGCACAGCTGATCTGACTTACACCTGGAATGTATATATGGGTTCCTTTGGACTTACAGAGTCACAGTCCTACAGCATGGACAATAGACAATGGGTGCAGGAGTAGGCCATTCGGCCCTTCGAGCCAGCACCACCATTCAATGTGATCATGGCTGATCATCCATCCAGAATCAGGCCCTAGTCCCATCTACCCCGCGATTGGCCCATATTCCTCTAAACCTTTCCTACCCATGTACTTGTCCAAATGTCATCTAAGTGTTCGCATTGTACCTGCCCCCAATACTTCCTCTGACTTGGGAGTACATAGCCAAGTTGTAGTCTGGTTGATAGAATAAAGTTAATAATGAAAAAAAGTATCAGGTATTTCTAAATAGATAGGCAAATCTGTCATTAACAAAGTGTTGTGAAGATGTTTATTACGGCAATAATATTACTGGTTTCCAGTGATACCATTGGACTACAGACCTCATTACAGTTGTGGTACCACCTTGCTGTCTGCTACAATCAGCTGATGCGATTGATGGCACTTTCACTTCTGAGTCAGAAAGCTGAGAGATTCAGTTTAATGTGAGCGACTCGAGTTCTAATACTGAGGGAATACTATACTGAACATATTGTCTTTCGAGATGTTAAACCAAGGCTCTTAGAGAAAGAAGTAAAAGATTCATGGCTGTATTTTGAAGAGGGCCAATACACATACTCTGTCATTTACCCAGTATTTATTATTTACAACATTTAAAAGGAAATTCTAGTCAGTATCATATTGCTATTTGTAGGAGTTTGCTGGTTATAAAAACACAAAACAGTTATTGTATTTCCTGCATTACAACTCTGACACGTATATTCTTTATCAGAAGCGATTTCATCATTAGATATTTTTGTGAATAATGGAGAAAAGCCATTTTGTTGGTAAATGCTGAAGAATTTAATATGGGCTACATTTTCATTGTAACAAAAATAAGAAGGTGGGTTTTACAATGTACATTCGTCACTTGTTGGAGAAAATATTTTCACCCATATGTATATCAATACATGTGCATGGAGTGCTGCTTACTGGCCTTTCACTGCCAGTGCAGTTTATAATATTCAGGAGGATCTGGGAAGAAAGTAAATCCTTCACTAAAATACGAATAGTGTCATAATGGACACTATATTTGTTCTTGGTTTTACAACTTAATTATTCTGTGCAAATCCAACGCAACTAATTTTAAACAATGAGATTATTTGAGTAAATGCAATTAATAAAATGCTGAAGATGGTCCATTAATTTAGAACCTCTGCTGTTTCCCCCCCCCCCCACCCCCTAGCTTTTTGCAGATAGCAAGCAATTTTGTGTACTAAGGGTTTCCGTTTTAAAGCAAATATTGCTTCGTTATTAGCAGGCTATAATTTTCAAAGTACTTATTGCATTCACTTTCTGAGGAACTTGAATGTATCATGTTGAAAATCTTCTCGGACTGGTTAAGGGATTGTGGAATATTAAAATTTAAATTAAAGCAAAAAGGGTTCAAATATTTCAGTTTCATTATGTACTTTTCACTCACTTTTTTTCAAAAACATGTAAATGAAACATGGACGGCCTTGTATCGTGGACTGAATGGGATTGATTGAACGTGATCATTACCGATCAACCTTGATCACATTTCTTTAAGTGACTGAGATTAATTTTATGTGCCTAGGTTTTATATAACTATCCTCTTAATTGTTGCATTTTTTCCTGGATGATGTTGCTTTAGTTATCATTATATGTTCCATCTTTCACTTGGTCTTCACTTCCTTGGTCAGCAAAATTCAGATTGGAAATTGAAGCTCCATACTCCATGGAACTTGTAGCTCTGTATTTATTGCAATGATGATCGCCAAGACTGCTTTCTGTTGCTAATGCAGGTTGTACACTGACTGGAGGGACATTTTCTACCTGGCTTCCAGAATTGTTCACATTTTATGTTTGCAGTGTATTTCTAAATTGTGATGCTGAAAACGAGGTATGTGTACAGCTGTCATGCACATTTGTCTCTGAGAATTCATCAGCGGACATTGTATGAGGGATCGTAATCTCAAAATAAGTGCATGGACAATCAGGATAGATATTGGAAGAATTGTCTTTACTGAGAGTATATTGGAAATCTCTACACAAGAGGGGTGTGGAGGTGCAGTAACTGAGTTTTCTCCAGACAGATTTATAAATGTTGTGATATAAAGTGAATTGAGGACATGGGATTAGTATAGGATTTATGACAATTTATTTAAACTAATTTATAAATTAATTCTGGAGAATTCGGCCTCTGGACTGGACATGCCTTTCTTTTATTACATTGATGAAAAGAAGGCCCATTGTTTGTTTTCTAAACTGTTTAACTTGTAAAATTTTGTTTGACTGGCACTGAAGTAATATCAGCTTTTATCTGATTGAATGGCAGAACAGACACGAGGAGCCAAATAGGCTTAACCATGTATTCTTATGCTCTGTTTGGACGAAGAGAAATGCAATTGCTTCTTTCGACCATTACTTTATCAAGTGCTCAATGATAATAACTCCAAAGCTTTCTACAACGCTGAAAAGTTACCCGGTGATGACAATATCTAGACCATGATTGTGATAACCTAAGTTTCTGATATTTTACATGAAATATTGTTCACATTTTAGACAATACTATGACAATAAACTCACTTGAACTAGTCTCAAGTATATCTCTATGTTCAATTCTGCAAATAAGTTGTTTGAAAAAAAAATAATATTTTGCGGAATTCATTTTACACCAATCTCTGTGGCAAGGCTGTGCCTTAATTCATTTTCAAAATGAAGGTCAGTATTACAAACATACTATGAATAAAATGGCATTAATAGTTAACAAAATATTTAGAATCTACTTCCCTTTTGTGCCATAACCAAAATTAACACGCTAGAATAAATTCTTCTCAAGAAATAACATATATTTGTGCTTAGGAAGGAACTGCAGATGCTGGTTTAAATCGAAGATAGACACCAAATGCTGGAGTAACTCAGGCAAGCATCTCTGGAGACAACACCTTTGAGTCGAGACCCTTCTTCAGCCTCTTGAATATGGACTCAGTGGGCTGGTCTGTGCAAAGTGTACAGACGGGACAATCACTCTGCTGAACACTCTTGTTCTGTCCACTCAGCAGATTTTGATCACCTAATTTTTTTGTCACCTTACTGTTATGATCCACTCTCTGACATTTCTGTTCTTGATCTTTGACACTGTCCAATTCAAACTTGATGCATGCTCAATGCACAGTAATTTAGGGTTTTTGCAAAGCTTTTTTTGACCACTGGTCACAACTATTGAGTTAAATAACTTTAGGTTGTTTCCAGTTGCTGGATCTATCAATGACAGTGTGGTATGAAAGGCTATGTATTGATGCACAGAGAATCCTGTTGGTACAAGGCAGGTTGGCTGCTATTTGTATTATTGATATCTACCTGTATTTATCTTCCACTATGCTCATAGGCCATACCATGTATGCTATTCAACCTGTGGAACCTTTTCACATATTAATTTCAATTTGTAATAGATTTTTTACCTTTATGTACTTGTCGCTTGATGCCCACATCAAACTAAAAATTGACAACCTTGATCTTGCATCCATTCATGAGAGTTGTAGAAATGTTACTTCCATTTGTGCAAACAGATCCTGAACTGTATAGTTGTAAGTTTGACATAATTTTCCTTTTAAAAATTCAGATTAGCTTAATGGCAAGTAAATTAAACTAATCTGAATCTTGGGTGCAATGAGATTCCTTCTTCACATGAAGCTCAAAGAGTAAACTGTATACATACAGCAATGATAACAAGTGCAAAAGAGCAAATTGGTACAAGATTATAGTGCATTCTGAAGTAGGGCAAAAAAATAAATGCCATCATGGAATAACCATATGAAGTAGAGTTATATGAGTAAGAGTACCTTCGGGAAGCGGGTATGAAAGAGATAATTAAGATTTTTTCTAAAGATCCTAAATACAGTCAAAATCTGTTATCCTGGTCAAAAGTCCTGACGGCTCAGCATCTGGCTCACCCGTTTCAATTTACCATAATTCTTCAAACTCATTGCAGCCCCATTCCCATGCTCCCATTTATTCCACTGGGTCCATATTCAAACTACCTAACATCCCTTCCTAAACTCCTTTTAAATTCACCTGTTTCTTACACTGTCTTTAAACTCACCTGGTTCACTGGAAAAGTGCAATACTACAGTGTAGTATTTATTAAAAATGTGAAATATAAGTGTGTTTGTGTATTTAAAAAAAAAAATGTTTTTCAGCAATCTGGAAAATCTGTTCCGCCAGCACCATCAAAATCCTGAAGAAGGTGGATTATGAGAGTTTTACTGTACTGGAATATTTAGTTCCCCAGTTATGCCCAACTTGTTTCTACAAGAGCTTCTGTACCCCTGGACCGGTTTTGTATTCCACCTTTTATTTCTTGTACTACTTGTCGTTTTATACAGATGGAGAGGTGTGATTGTATCTGCCCAGTAGCCTGCTCATTTGCTGTTGATTGAGGGGAATTTCCCCTCTTAGATTAACAAAGTGTCTAACTTTGCTCTATAACTTTTGTTATTTTTCTTTTAACTCTTCATAAGCCTAGTATTTCTAATTTTGGTTTAATATAATCCTGACAAATCATTTCTTTTGTCAGCGAGGTTATTATGTAATGTTCTGACTCGCGTTTCACTTTTGTCATTCCTCACCTTCTCCAATCTCTTCTCACACCTCCTCATCTTTACATGGAATGTTGTGTCATAAAATTATTACGTTTAAAGCTAAGGGGGTAAATACATTTTGACGCGCTGTTTTACAAATGATGTTAATTGAAATGAGAGCTACTTATTCTGCCAATTTTAAAATGTTGTATGTGAGAAATGCACCTAGACTAAGTGCATGCATACCTCAATCTGGGACCACCCAGAGTCTTCAAGGGAAATGATCAGTTTGGCATATTTATAACTTGTCATAAACAAGATAAATAAAAACATGGCACTACAAGAATTTCCTTTTGAGAAATGCAAGCTAAGTTATGTTTCATTAACTGAATAAATTGAAGAATCCTTAGGAAGTCACACGTTCTAAGAGCTAAGAAATATAAATGAGAATATTTTATTCAGTACTAAATCGTGCATGCAAAGCAAAATAAAGGAAAAATTGGCATTAAGGCAGAGATATGAGACAGAAAGATAAAGTTGAAATGTTTTATTTTAACTTTTTTAAATTACCAGCTGTTAAAACAGATGGAATGAGACCACCTGTAAAATTTTCAGTGCCTGGCAGTATGTAATTGAAACTTTAGAATGCTTTTAAAACCTTCACATATTTAAATGAAGAAGCTTTAATGTTTTTGGTATGTTTATTTAGTATCATGTAAGTACTGCAAGGTCATGCCCTGGCATGTATGCAAATACTGAACCTTGTTGAGATATTGAACGAGCAACATTTCTGAAGGGCAAAGCAGTTCAGACAGCTGCTCCCCAAATTTGGATTTGCACGTGTGCTAATGTTGGTGGCAGTTATTATATTAATTATTATAATGCGATTACTGATGGAATATCATTATTTTACTACTTCATTCCAGGCCTTTAACAGATAAAGTGGTCAAATTTGTTACCTAGTACCAATGAAAAGATGAAATAAAAAAGTGCTTTAGGCAATGCAAACTTATTGAAGAACAGGCAGCTGCCTCTTAAAAGTGAAGTTTTTCTTGATTATAGCTGTCATTCATTCGTCTAGGACGAACAAATCTAAATCTACTGTTGCTTCGATAGGGCAGAAGAATAGAAGGTACTGTTTATGAAGCCTATTGCCATCATCTTTAAAAACAGATCAGCAGGTGAGGTAGCATCTATGGAGCGAAGGAATAGGTGACGTTTCGGATCGAGACCCTTCTTCAGACCCGAAACGTCACCTATTCCTTCGCTCCATAGATGCTGCCTCACCCGCTGAGTTTCTCCAGCATATTTGTCTACCTTCGATTTTTTTTCCAGCATCTGCAGTTCTTAATCATTTTATAAACAGATCAAATCAGGCAGGGAAATGAACGCATTTGTACTGAATAGGAAAGGTCATTCTCACCGTTCTTGAATGATATGCAGCTGCTCCTCGACCTAAAATGAGGTTACCTTCCGATAAACCCATCGTAAATCAAAAATATGGTGTCGAAAACGCATTTAATACAATGTGATCACGTGGCCGGAAGTGACATGCGGCTCACTGCCGTTATCGAGCGTTTGCACCGTCGTAAAGTTGAAATATCGAAAGTCGAAGCATCGTAAGTCGGAGCATCTGTATATGGTAATGTTAAACCCAGATTTACAACTTTGTCATGCTTGTGTATGTTAACTCTTATTTTCAATCAAAATTTCATTGCTTTTCTTGCTCTCTGTTTTTCTCTGTGCTGTGATTTTTCCAAGCTTTATTATACAGTTTCACACACATTGAGACATCTGAGCAATTATAATTGTTGCATCAATCATTCAAACAGTGGTGTGACCAGCAGATGGAATTCGATGCTGATCAGTGTGACTTAATTCTTGTTAGGGGAAGATAAGATAAATCCGAGTATTATTTAAAGATGAATGGTCCGGGAAAGAGACAGAAATAATTTGAGGAGAAGGGTTTTGGCTTTATATCTAGATTCTCGGCTCTGGGCATTACTCTTTTGGCAGAATCCATTTCCGGTGGAATGAGTACAGTACCGAGAATGTCACTAATGTGCTCCAAGTGGCTAGGTTATGAGGAAATGACCACAGAATCTGTGCATGTCATCTTTGGAATGTAAATGGTTTGATTAAGTGTTTGGAGACTTTTAAGGAAATTGATAGGTGGAGAATTTATTTCTGCCGTTTGGGATTCGAGGACAAAGGAAGAATTTATTCTGGGGGGCTGTAATTCTCTGGAATTATATACCTTGAAGAACTGTGGAAACCTAATCATGGAATATTCAAAGTTGACATAACATTTTAGGCATTGATGATTTGGAGAACCAGGAGAAAAGATCACATCAGCCATAATCTTATTGAATGGAATAACCGGTTTAAGGACCTGTTGATTATGTTCATATGACATTTTTGTTCAATTTATGTGATTTTTCATTTCTTTCTTGCTCATTCTATTTTCAGGATTCTTCGTCATTCAGTTTTGTAATTTTCTTTTATTGCTTTGATCATTCCCAAACCTGATCAATATTCCCTTTTATGGCTTAAATAATGCCATTTCAGTAATTTTTCAAACCCTGAATTACAATATCCATATCGTGAGTACAGCACATCACAGTCCCAGAGCTCTCGGCCCAATTTCCATTCACCTAGATTGCCTCTCATTCTTAACTTATCTCCTTCTTTACAACCATTAAAAAAAATTCTATCTGCTACAATTGTTAAATTCCAGGGTCTTCAAAAATCTCTGGTGCTCTAACCATCTGATTCCAACATTTCTGATGCAGCAATTTTGCCTTTATGAAATTACAGCCCTCATTAAAAACAGATAGTACTGCCAATGCACAACAACTTTTTTGTTTCCCTTTAAATAAGTTTATCAACAACTGGAACAGCTAAGGCAAATATTGCAATCGAACCTTACTTCTAAATCTATCCATATTATTATCAAGTATTATTTCTAATAGGAACCTCAGTTGCTGATGGTCATGGGTATCAAAGCTCATTGAAAATAATATGCTTAGAGCAGACCATACCTGTTGGAAACCCGATACATTGCCATTTTAGTGGGCATTTAAAAAAAATATCCTTGTGCACATTAATTAATTGAATCACAGGTTGATTTTGCTATATTTTTAATATGATGGGTTTTTCAATGTCCACCATTGTTTTTATAATTTTTCTGAAACTCTGTAAATCTCCGAAAATGTTCTACTGGTTATTTTTTATACTCCGGGTATTAATTTCCAGTGATTTCTGTGAAATTTGCCTTCAGTTGGATGTAAGATGCAGTATTGCATCAAACTAGTCTGGCGTAGAAATATTAATATATGTTGAACAGCAACAAATCAACGTGGAACGAAGGAATCCAACAGAAATAGACTAATCAAATTCACAACAACCAATAGGAATTCAAGAAGATGAGGATGCATAAACAAGGAGGGGTGACTAGAATAATAGTGAGCAAGAACAAAAGGTATGAAGATGGAATGCATGAACAAACTGAGATGAGGATGGTCTAGAAATGATGCAACTGAAGATGTGTAGAATATATGGGATGAGATGAAAAAACAAAGGAAGGAACAATTTAACATGTGATCGGAAATACAAACAAAGCATGAAGCAAAACCGATAACATTCAAAATAAATTAAAGACAAATTAACAACCTTACACCAGCAATGTGTCATTAGTGTATCATCTGCCTACTGTTTTATCATTTGAGAAGAACTCGTCAAGCAATTCACAAAGTGGATATTAAGCAATTCACAAAATGGATATCGCTACAAGAAGGTGATGAAAGTGAAAGATCGCAAATTTGGTTGGGATGAGCCAAGTTTCTGTATCCGGGATTGTCCGGCACAGATACAAAACCACATTACTATTCCCAAGTGGACAGCAGGTTGGGCCACAAAAGGAAGATGACTCCAAGAGATGAGGCCTTGCTGATTTGGGAACTAAGAGAAAGACAAGTGATGTCCTGAAGAATGATTTGGAAGCAGCAGGAGTCTCAATAAGCTCAAGCACCGTACGCCAACGCCTCATTGAGGTTGGTCGTATAGCCGGAAGACTCAAAAAAATCATCTGATTACTGTGATGAAGAGAATACAATACCACTGGGCCATAAAATATAACGTTTGTACATGTGAGGACTGGGGAAAGGCGTTATTCAGTGACAAAAGTAATTTGCTGGTTCAGTGGCAATGTAGCCAACATGTTTGCAGATCAGTGGAAGATCCAGTGAGATAATGCAACATCAATCAGTTTGTCAAACATCCTGCAAAGTTCTGGGGTTGTTCCGCTGTAGCCAGTTGGTGGGATGAGATTGTTGCAATATATTGATGTCTAGCAAAGAGTGGTGCCAGAAATGCGAACGTTTTTGGATGATGCACCTGGGATATTTCAGTAAGACCTTGCACCGTGCCACACATCGAAGGTGGTGACCCAATTTTCCAGCAGAAGAGGTATGTGTCTTGGACTGACCTGGTAACTCACCTGACCTAAATCCAATTGAGAATTTATGGTCAATTTTCAAGGTGATACTGAAAGGAAGGGACTGTACCACGGGACTGAAATTCATCAAGGCTGCAGTGTCAAGATTAAAAAAAAATCCTGATAACTCAGAATCTGGTTGATTCCATGCCAAATTGTGTTGAAGAGTTGATAAAGAACTGTGATGCACATATCATGTAGTAAAGGCGTAATGGTACACTGATAGTGAATATATTGTATATTGACGTGTTATAGTTGATTCAATTAATTTGTACAAGGATGTAAGGTTTCATTTTCAAGATCCAGATCTTTTATGTTAGAGATGGTATAGAGATTTTTTTTTAAATATATTTTTATTAGAAACAATGTACAATAATATAAAACATGAATAGCATAATATATTTCATGTACAACTTCTTGTTTTAAATATAGTAGTAGAAAAAAAGTAACAGAAGCAAGAAAAAGAGAGAAAGAGAATATTAAATAAAGTAGTGATATTGATAGATCATGAAAATGTAAAGAGAAAGAGCCCATAAAGCTGTAAAGCCCGAGAGAGAAAACATAAAGGAGAGATGAAACAAGAATAAAAAAGGGATAGAGAAAGAGGAAAATAAAGGGAAAAGAAAAATTAAAAGGGATATACCTGCTTCGTGTCTTTACACACCCCTCACTGGAGATGGTATAGAGATTTGACTGGAAAATTCTGAAATTGGTTACATCTGTTAGAAATATTATGCACATTCATGTCCAGTTAAACTCGAATAATATAGAAGTGGGAGAAATAATTAGACACTATTCACTCAGCGTTCTGCTTTAGACATGCAATTTGATGCAGTCTGTGACGTTCAGGCTAATAGTTCTTTGTTCAGACAGCACACACCTAAGTAAACAAAAACCAAGTAATTGTTCCACTACCTTTTTTATGGCATGAAATCGGCATTTGGTGGCAACCCAAATGCTGTTTATGGAAGGCCCATAAAGATCAAGACCTTCTATTGGTAGCTTTGCAGACAACATTATCCCGTGAATATCCTGCTCCGTCAGTTTTAGTGCAGTGCTGCTCTACGATCTATTGTAAAAGTTGTTTGCAGTTGCTTGCATGTGGCCAAACAGCTGTGATGTTTTGGCCAATTCTTAAAGGGACATATCATAATATAAGCAGCACTCTTCCAGCCATATGTTAGTGTTGTGAATTGATAAATGGACGCAACACTCATGGGAATGATATTGAAGAGTGCTTCTAGGTGGCCAAAAGGATCTGAATAAATTGGTAAAGAATATTGCTTGAAGGGGGCATTTTCTATACTTTGTACAAGAGAGTGAATTAGGTCACTCAGGCGTTCCTGCATTATGTTACAGGTTATAAGTTTCTTTGGTCAATGGAAGCTTGCCCGGCCAATGTTGCAGAGCTGATCCACTGATCGCCGTGGAAGTAGAGATCGGCCACTTCACCCGGCCTAGGCGCTGTATTTTCAGTGGGGCCTCCAGGGGAGATTCCAAGTGTGCGCTCGTAATTTTGTCCAGATGAAAGGAGGTGCCGGATCACGGGTTGTCGGAAAATCGGCGGTGGACCTGTAGATGTGTCTCATTGGCTTATGTTGTATGCACACGAATAGACAATAGACAATAGGTGCAGGAGTAGGCTATTCAGCCCTTTGAGCCAGCACCGCAATTCAATGTGATCTTGGCTGATCATCCCCAATCAGTACCCCGTTCCTGCCTTCTCCCCATATCCCCTGACTCCTCTATTTTTAAGAACCCTATCTAGCTCTCTCTTGAAAGCATCCAGAGAACCCGCCTCCACCGCCCTCTGAGGCAGAGAATTCCACAGACTCACCACTCTCTGTGAGAAAAAGTGTTTCCTCGTCTCCGTTCTAATGTTTCCTCATCTCCGTTCTAATGGATCTATTCATCTAATGGATAGATGAAGGAAACTTGTTGTTTTGGGGAACATCACTGTTGTATATTACTTGCCACGTTAGTTTATGTAATGGCAACCGCACTTCAAAAATTGGGTGCCTTCATTGGGTGGGGATATTTTGAAGACCAATTAATGTTGTAAGAATTCACGGAGACGGCTGTCAGTCATGTACTACTATCTGAGACCAATTTAACAAAAGCTAGGTATTAACTATTGTAGATGACATGTGCATGTGCCTTTAACATAGTGACCTCACCACTACTAACCACTCCCCATATCACAAGTATAATTACAACCTTCCCACCCATTGATCTCTCTCTCTGGGGTGACAGACCACGAACAGCTAGGGCAGCAACGTATGTGTATCATGAATAAACAGTAGTAAAGACACAGTGTGTTATGACTCCTCTTTACAACTATATGTTTCAATTTTCCTTTAGATCGTCAGTTTTAAATAGCTTGTCAGCATTTGACTAGATGAAGATAATTGTGATAAATCTGATGAAAATTTTTTAATTTTCTAAACAATATTTGGGACAGTTTGTGATTGGGCCTTGTTTTTTAAAGTCATCTTTTGTGCAGCTCTGTCCAAACAAATTATGATGAGCTGATGGTCTTGCATGCAACCTTGGATGTTAGTTTCTTATATTGTTTCTGGACCATGTTCAAAAGTCCAGCAATGATGGTGTGTATTTTTGTCACATTTTTATTAAACATATCTTAACATTATTGTCCGGAAGATTTTTTTGTTGTTTAAAATGACTAAATAAATGCCTTTGTCCTGTTTTCGCACTTTACATTTCCTATCTCCCTCTCCCCTGACTTCAGCCTGAAGAAGGGTCTCGACCTGAAACGTCACTCTTTCCTTCTCTCTAGAGATGCTGCCTGCCCGCTGAGTTACTCCAGCATTTTGTGACCATCTTTGATTTGCTTGCAATGTCTTTTCTGACCTGGTTGGGATATTTGGAAAAAAATGATGAAAATGTGCTGTTCACTCTTTTTGTAGCTTATAAAATGTTATTTTGAAAATAGCCACAGTGCAAAAAAAAGTGAAATTATTCTGATTTATGTGACAGATCCATATATATACATAATTTAATCGTGTCATGCGGAATTTAATAGTGTCTGTTGTCACACAGACTGCAACCTTTTTGCTTCACAGTAATTGGAATGCTGTGCAGAAGCAGAGTATTTCGTAGAAGGTTGTTTCACCTTCCAGCAAAAGGTCTATAACATTGTGTATAAATCCAAGTTCTTTTAAAATGTGTTGAGTGTTTCTGGCTTTCATTTAGTAGATCTGGGCACTAAGTACCATCTGGATCAAAAAAAGGTTTTCCTCCTCTCTTCCAGTCTTTCTACCTATTACTTTATATTAGTGCATTTTGGGTATCACCATTCCATGAAGGAAAACATTTTTCATCTAAGCTGCTCATAATTTCATACATCTAAATAAAATTTCACGGCTGTCTCTGTTCTGAAGAAAACAGCCTAATTTTTACCAATCTTTCTTCATGGCCATAGTTTTCTGGTCCTGGCACCATCAATGTTTTCACATCTCTCCTGTAATCTGGTTTCTAGATCTGTATACAGAACTCAAGCTTGTGCCATGTATAGTTTTAGCAGAACCATCCAGCATTTTTTTAAAACGTTTTGTGTTCTAGCTAATAAACCATCCTCTTAAACTTCAGAATGCTTCTTTAACCAACATATTAATCTATCCTGCTGCCCTTTAAGGATCTGCCATGCATTCCAAGTTCCCCCTTTCTCCACACCTCTTGGTATCATGTGAATTATGTACTGTACTCTTTTGCCACCCTCAAATTTGTACCGTGTATTTTTCCAGTTTCGATTCAGTTTGCCTTTAAACCAACTGACCAGTCTTTCTGACCTTGTTGCTTCAAATTGTATGAATAATTTTATATCACCTGTAAATAACTTTGCCCTGTCCCCTATATTTAATTCTGTAATTCATATATACCACAAATGACAGGAGTCCAAGAACAGAACCCTGTAAGATCTTACTAGAAAAAGCATTCTGTCATAAAACACTCATTTAGTGAACCTTTGCTCCCTGCTGTTGAGCAGTGTTGGATCCAATTTGTTATTCTTTCATGGATTCAGTGGTTTTTTTCTTGTTCTGACTAACCAGCCTTGTTCAAAAGCTATGTAGAACTCATCCTTAAAAATGTTCTAACTTTCATCGTTTTATGTTGATCCATGTCCTTGCCTTGATTGACCCTCCTAGTTTGCTACCTCAAAAAGCTTAAACTAGTCAGATTCAGCCTGTTCTTAATACATCCACGATAACTGCCCTTGATTAATCTGTATTACAAAATGAAACATTAGATTGTCCTCCAGAATTGATCCCATTAATTTTCACCACACATTAAACAAACTGACTTAGAATTACCCGATTCATTCCTTTTAAAATGACATTACAACGGTAGTAGTTCTCCAATTCACTAGCACCACGGATGTTGCCATGGAGGGAGAAAATTGTTGGTCATACTTTTGCTCGTTTTCTTCTGACAATGTGGGATGTATTGCATCTCTGCCTCCCAATTTACCCATTTTCAGAGAATGCTGTCCCTAAATGCTTCCTTTCGAGGAAAGGTGTGATTTTGGTTGAAAAGCTGCAGAGAATGATATTACCTGGATTTGAGGGCTTGAGTTACAAGGAGAGATTGAACAGCACTGGTAATCTTTCACTGGAGGAAAGGAGGCCGAGAGCAGATATGACTGAAATATATAACATTATGGGAAGCATAGATAGTCAGTGTCTATCCTGTGATAGGGGTGTTTAAAACTAAAGGACAGATTTAAAGTAAGAGAGAGGATATTTATATGGGCAAGAGGCATCTGGACAGGTCCTGGAATGACCAAGGTATAGAGGGATATGCGATTATTGAAGCCAATTTTCCATCCAGTTAGCTAGCTCTCCTTGGAACCCATGCAACCTAACCTTCGAGAACAGCCTATCATGTGGAACCGTGTCAAATATGTTGTAGAAATCCATATATTTTATATCTACAGCTCTGCCCTGCACCCTAAAGTGACAACTTTTTCAGAAGGTGATGGACATGTAGAATAAGCTTCCAGGGGAAATCATTGAGGCGGGTATAATTACAATGTATAAAATACATGTGTAGAGATGTATGGTTAGAAAAGCTTCAGAGATACAGGAGCCAAATGCAGGCAAATAGAACAGGCTCGGGTAGGAAAATTGATCGGCTTGGACAAGTAGGGCCGAAGGGTTTGTTCCCATTCAGTATAACTTTACAGTTCTATGCATGTTTAGGGAGACTTCTTTCAAAATATAATACTGCCTTTGGGCTGTTTCTGGTAGCCATGATATGAAGAGACATTATATACTTAAAGATGCAACTCTCATTGGATTAATGTTCTTCCCTCAGGCAAACCCTTTTTTTTGTTTGCAGCTAAAGTTCTTTCTTCTATTTTATTTATACATTCATACCTGGTCACAAGAAAGTGAACTTGCTTGTATAATTTGCACTCCACTGCCTTGTAATTCGAAGCAGTCAGGTTCTGTTTGAAGTCGCTAATTATGGAGGATTTTGTAGTAATCTTTTGAGAGTGTCTCCAATTGTCTTTCTTCTTAAACCTTCTTTATAGCAGCATAGAGCCATGGAGCTATAAAACATTGAACCAGGCCCTTTGACCCGTCCAAGCCAATCAAGGCGCTTAGCCGAATTAATCCCATTTGCCTGCACTTGGCCCATATTCCTCTATCCATGTTCCTGTCCAAATGTCTTTTAAATATAATAACGCCTCTAGCAGGCATTTTACCTACCGGTCGGTTTTCCCTGGTCCTGAAAACTCCAATTAGCCAACCAAAATGCCTGGTCAGCGAAGGAGATTGCATACGGCTTCCATCGACTGTAACTAAATAGCGACCCCACTCCACTGCACTACGAGAACCATGTCGACCAAAGTTTACTTGTGGAAAATTATTCAACATGCTGAAAAGTTTTCCACGACCTAGCTGAGGCCACGAGTATTCGGGAACTTCCCTCGAGCATGAAGGAGATTTCCGGTGTCCTCATAGGACCTCCTAGGACCTCGTGTCGACCATCCTGCGAGTTTGAGTCGAGGGAAAACTCATCTAGAGTCTGCCAGAAAAAGGCTGCTGCACTCTTCATCTTTATCGTTCCTCTGATGTTTGTGAAATCTAACATGCCCTTGTCTTAACTGTTCCTTTTAAAATCTGCTGCAACCCTCCTCTTTATAGTTCCACACCTGTGAAAACTCAACAGTCGGGTACAGTTACACCATTTAAAGACACCTGGATGGATGTGTATATATATATGATAAGTTTGGAGAGATAAATGGGCCATGCGCAGGCAAGTGGGACCGCCTCGGCTAGACACCTGGATCGGCATGAACGAGTTGGGGGTGAATACCCCGTTTCAATGCTGTTTGACTCTTATCACCTGTTTAGAAAATTCCTTCTGCTCCTGCGCCTGTATAATAATATGGCTATAATTTAATATTGAATTCCCTTGCACTGAATTTACCTAGCAGAGAAAATAGTTACTTCACTATCTATCAAATAATTTGTCATTTTAAACAGAGTTATTAAAAAATTCCATCTTCTGAACTCGAGGGAATATGTCAAAGTTTTGTCAATGTAACTTGATTTTGCCATTGCCCAAACTGCATCTGATGGGGTACATAAAAGTGAATGCAAAACTTGTATCAAGCCATCCTTTCTAATGTAACCAAGTTCTTGTTTTGGTTATGTTTTATTAGTTGGTTAGCTGTCTATTATATTGGCACATTCAACTACTACGTTTCCTGTGCTTTCACCGTCACAAAAATATTTTGATTGGATTTTCTTGGATCCAAAATGGATGGCTTTGCACTTACTTCATTCAAGCTACTGGTTTGTGGTAACACATGCTGCCCTTAGCCCAACACTATCACTATTATCAGATCTGTAGAGAATTAATCATTTCTTGTACTGCTGAAGAGCTAACTCTCATTTCCAGCATTTGCTGTGTCGTCTGCTAAGTATTGCCAGCATTTCCAGTCTTTATTCCATGACTTACTCTTCCTTTTGGTTAAGCTCATATAGATTTCACTGTGTTGCTGGTGAATTATCCATATTACTACTCTTCTCAATCTTTCTTTTCCTATCCATTCGGAAGACCCAACAAACAAACTGGAGTATGCATTTCCTTATCATTCTTACTTTGTAAGACAGTACTCCCGAACTATCACCACTTAATATCCTTAAACCAAATTAATGCTTGTAACCCTTGTTTTTTATGTACGGTATCTGGATTCTTTACAATCGAGCCGAGCATATGGAGTCTAGCACCATTCTTATTTGCTTTATTACCACCATCCTGTTCAATTGCACTGGCAATTTGGCTACGTAGTGTACTGATTAAATTACTGGGGTTGCAGCCAGAGTTTGCATGGAAAATGGCCTTAAGAAATAATCTTTCATTTATATAAAATATCTGGGAGTGTTTAATTTATTTCAAGATCAACTAAGATTTTGGACTGGACTGCTGCATCACAGAGCACTTGTAATATTGAATTCTGTGCCTCAAAATAGACAAAAATTAAGAATTGACATGACCTTTTAAAAAAAAAACTCTTACCCTGTCAGCCTTGCATCCATTCCTCTCTGGTATTATTTGCTGCATTTTAACCTAATTGTAACCATACTTTGTGCATAAATAGTAGCACTTGCTTAAAATCTCCAGTGTACTCATTTTAACTTGTGAAGTAATTTTATTCACACATGGCCAGGTTTTGGTGAAAGATGTGCCAGGTTTGATCATACCTCATATATAAGAATATGACTTGGTTCTGTATTGATGTGTCCTTCAAGAAATAATTCTTGTAATAATTTGGGGATGACAAAGTAAATCGAGGGTCAGATTAGATATTTCTATGCATCGTCATTTTGAATCCAAGGGATTTCTGCTTGTGGTTTATGGTTTATATGTGTAAATGTGATGGCATTATTGGCTAAAAAGAATGCAGGCTATGCTTGAAATTATGCAGGAAATTGAAATTTTACACACAAGATAAGGATGAGTTGGTATATAACCTAAGGGTATGTTTCAATGTTGACAGTGGAACAGTATTTTTCCGGAGGGCAGCAGGGATAAGCCATGTAATAACAGACCATATCTAATTTTAGTGATAGGAAAGTTGTAGGCAAAAAAAATCAGCTATTGGAAATGCTGTGATTAAATAAAGCATGGCCCTGTTATGGGGGTTTTTCTGTCTGGTCAATTCGATTAAATGTTCAGAGTTAGCAAGGCGTATTAATATTGGCAATGCAGTTCAGGTGATGTACATGGACTTCAATAAGGTCTTTGACAAGGTCCACATGGGAGACTGGTCCAAAGGTTAGAGCCCCTGGGATCTAGTTGTCAAATTGGATACTAAATTGACGTAATAGAAGCAGCAGAGGCAGATGGAGGATTGTTTTTGTGTGTGGAATTCTGTGACCAATGATGTATAACAAGAATGGGTGCTCGGACCTTTTTGTTTCTTTAACATTAACAACCAAGGTTGCGGATGATGTGTAAATTGAGAGTGATTGAAATCTAAGGCAAAGGGCGATATTGATGTTTTAGTAAGATGGGCTGAGCAATGGCAGATGGAATTTAATCCTGTGAAGTAGAAGATGCCATTTTTAGAAGGAAAATAAGACTAGGATACACAATGAATGGTGGGGCAGGAGAGTAGTGACAAACAGGTACTTTGATTTACATGTCCAAGCACAAATAGATAATGTGATATATCGTTGACAAGTTGTTTGAAGGTAAATGAAAATCCATACTGCAAGTAATTCTCATAGGAATGCCTTTGTAGCTTGATTGGATTTGTCCTGCATTGTGGGCAAAACATACCCATGCAAATTTCCACATTGTTAAGTGTTGTAAGCTGCACTAATTGCCGTGGTCGGAGGCTCCGTTCTTGCAAGGGTAGAAGTCTTGTATAGTATTGGAACGATTACTTCACATAGAAAAATAAACAATATTGTACAATTTTTATATACACTGGCAGATCATTTAGCAAACAATTTATTTGACAAATGAGCATGCCAGCATTAACAAGCATTAATTATAGTTTGAAGAAAAACTTAATTGATATCACATGGCTTCTGTATTTTGTTTTAAGTCAACTGAATCTCTAGAAAATGATCCATTGTTACTGGAATGCATTTCGTAGTATTCACCTCTTCACAGATGTTGATTGAACTGCTGAGTGTTTTCAACATTTTTGGTGTTTGACATACATCTTCTGAAGAATGGTTATTAAATACTTGCACCAAAATGTGGTTTGCAATCTTGGGTAAAATAATGCTTTGTACTAGAAATTGGAACTAACACAATACATCCATACCTGTGCTTGTGTTGCTCAGCATGTAAGAGTTGCATCCAGTGATAATGCATTTACCACCATTTCCAAAAGTCCCCACAGGAATTCTACTGTTGGCTGTTGAATGGGTGAGGTCAAGTCATCGAATTACTTTGTAAAACAGTCACTTTTTTATGTTTGTGTCCATCAACCATGCAGGGTGGATGACATTGGCAAGCAGCTTTATTCTAAGACCTTTTTGGAATTCAGTTTGGTTTTTGAACAAGGCAGATTGTGTGCAAAGAATCACAAAATCCTAACAAAAATAAGCGAGTTGGAATCTTTTCTCACATTTTGAACACGAGCAAGAAATTGATGCAATTTACAACTATAGATTTCCAAAATAGGGAAATAACGTATGCAAATATTTAGGATACTTAGCATTTCTTGTCTTGGTAATAGCAAAAACATATTGAGGATCATAGCAGATAGATAAAGGGCAGTCTTTTACTCATTGTTCTAAGACATCAAATATTCATAAACAGAGCCTTATTCAGGAAAAAGAACTTACCTAGCTGAGCTGAAAGGCACATTCAGTTTTATAGGATCTATGTTATGCACCCTGCTGCAACCTAGCAAGCACCAGACAACGGATCAAGAGTTGATGATTCATAATCACGACAAAATAGGGGAAGGGATTCCGCGCCAGTGGGCCACATGAGTGGCAACGGTGTGGGGTAAAATTGTGATTTGGGGAAACTGTATTGTATGTATAGCCTCCGAGAATGTCGGACGAAATTTTGTAAGGATCATGTACTGTATATTTATTTCTCGAATAAAATCTCTTTTGAAATATAAAAAAATAATCACGACCAATTGGAAACTTTCTTAAGATTTTATCAATTTCCTTTAATAAAAAGCATGCAGCATGCACCAGTCTGAAAAAGACCCGAAATGTCATCCATTCCTTCTCTCCAGAGATGCTGTCTGTCCTGCAGAGTTACACAGCATTTTGTGTCCACCTGCAGCAATGACTTATTCATTTATTCAGAGATCTTTGGTAGCAGTAAGTCGTGAAAAGGCTATCAAGCTGAGGGCTCAGTTATCTGAGGTGCAGTTGATGCTCTTGGCCTACTCTGCTTTGTGCAATGCCTCCTGTGTACGCAAAGTCAGGTGGACTATATATCTGAAGAATGTCAATGCAGTTAGGCACTATGGGCATTGAGATTGGCCTCAGAAGAATCCAGTGTATATTCATTGTCTATAATCTCTGTCATAAACCTCATTATCTAGGCACTAATGCCATAGTGACAACATTTTACTTGAATCTACTATCAAAACAGTTAAAACAGCCTTTTATGAGCATTCTCATTCTCTATTTTAGAGCTGCAAAAGTCATTAGTTTCAGTGCTGAAAGTCTATCAAGCATCATTATTTCAAGTGAGCTCTGGGAATTTATCAGACCCAATGCTACCAGTTTAGTTGCGTACACAAACAACAAGGCAGTCTGGGGTGGGGTCCAGGTGGGGCTAAAAATACTGGGTTCCCAGAGCCTCTCCCCGTCCCCAGCATACATGTAGCTAACATTCAGTCACTCGTGAACAAGCTTGAAGAGCTTAAAGCATGGCTGCTGTTTCAATGGGAGATCAAAGACTACTGAGTTTCACCGAAACATGGCCCACTCCTGACTTGCCTGACCCGGCCGTTACAACCTGAGTGTTTCTCCATTTGTTGAATCGATTGTACAAAATCCTCGGTCAAGGAGAAAGGTAGTGGTAGCTGCTTTTTGGTCGTTACTTTGTGGACACTGATGTGGTAATGCCCTTGGCTTAATTATCACCTGGAATCCCTGTTCATAAAATGTTGTTAATTACTGATGAAACCCACCGCTACCATCTGGTCAGCAACATGTATACCACCACAAGCCAACGTCTACGTGGCATTGTAAGCAATTACTTGATATAGAAATGATTATTGTTTTTGCATCTATTTCTGTCTTCCTCAATCCCTTTCTCCAATATCACCCCTCAGAAAATCTGCTCTGTTCCACTTCTGGACTCCTGAATCCAAAGGTATGTTGTTCCACTGTTTAAGAAGGAACTGCAGATGCTGGAAAATCGAAGGTAGACAAAAATGCTGGAGAAACTCAGCGGGAGAGGCAGCATCTATGGAGCGAAGGGAATAGGCAACGTTTGGGTCGAGACCCTTCCTCAGACTGATGTGATGGTGGGGGGAGGGCGGGGTGAACAAAGGAAGAGGTGGACCCAGTGGGCTGAGGGAGAGCTGAGAAGGGGAGGAGAAAGTAGGGACTACCTGAAATTAGAGAAGTCAATGTTCATACCGCTGGGGTGCAAACTGCCCAAGCGAAATATGAGGTGCTGCTCCTCCAATTTACGGTGGTCCTCATTCTGGCCATGGAGGAGGCCCAGGCCAGAAAGGTCGGATTTGGAATGGGAGGGGGAGTAAAGTGCTGAGCCCCACCGGGGGATCCGGTTGGTTATTGCGAACTGAGCAGAGGTGTTCGGTGAAGGGCTCGCCAAGCCTACGCTTGGTCTCACCGATGTAGAGCAGCTGACATCTAGAGCAGCGGATGCAATAGATGAGGTTGGAGGAGGTGCAGGTGAACCTCTGCTGCACCTGAAAAGACTGCTTAGGTCCTTGGATGGAGTCGAGAGGGGTGGTAAAGCGACAAGTGTAGCAATGCCTACGGTTGCAAGGGAAAGTGCCCGGAGAGGGGGTGGTTAGGATGGGAAGGGACAAATTGACCAGGCCTTCAGTTGCCATGAAGGCTGGAATCGCTCCTGGAATATCTCGCCTCATACCTTTGACTGCTCCTTTAAATTACTCTTGATTGATCGATTTGAAGTGATTTTTTTGTCATTTATTCCAATACCTTATGCAGTTGAATTTTATTTTCCTTTTGTATTGAAACTGCTCACGTGAAGCACCGTGAGATGTTTCTAATGGAATATGCTGTTATATTCACGAAAGAATTGCAGCAGAGTGGCACAGCTGGTAGAGCTGCTGCCCCACCACTCCAGAGACCCTGGGTTTGACCCTCCGGTGCTGTCTATATGGAGTTTGCATGTTCTCCCTGTGATCATTTTGGGTCCACTCACACTAAACTAAACTCGTTAATTGCATATTTTTTGAGGTTAGAATGATTCATGGCGGTGATTTATTTAATGATTGTTCCCACTTTGTAATAATATGATTAACTTCTACCAATTTTGTTGGCAAAGCAGCTGCTACTTTGGCATAATATATTGGTTGGATTCACTGGTTTACATTTGATAGATGTTTGTAATGCTGTATTTGATCTGAGGCTTCATTGATGTCCACAAAATACTGCATTTGGCTGAATTTGAGCACTGACCTTCACTAACCCTGATGTTTTCATTTGAATACTCCCTCTGGCAATTTGTAACAAAAACAGTCTACATACTGTGAAGCTTTCTGATTTTATTGTTTTATTCATTTGTATTAAATATAATTTACCATCCATTTCCTGCTGTTTGTTAGTATTATTTGTACATTCTTCTGCATGGGTATCCAAAGCTGGAGTACGATTTCAGGCATAAATGTATCACCCAAGTGATCAACTGGAAGAGCACAGTCTGTCGAGCAGCGTCTTTGGGGAAAAGGAATTATTGACGTGGTTTCAAAATCCTGCATCAGGACTGAGTGTAGAGTGAAGATGATCAGTATAAAGAGGAAAGGGCGTGGGTGGTAGTAGGTGATTGGTGGACTGAAGAGGAGTGGAAGGTAACGAGAAGTTGGGGGAGGAGGGGAATTGGGAGATGGGCCGGTGGATGATAGGTGGAAGCAAACAAAGGATAATCAGCAACACAATGGGTACCAGTGCTTATATTTGTATCACTATTGAAAGAAAAGGGAAGATACAATAAGTTTTCTCTTTAACTTGAGTTAATTTTGAACACTGTTTGCAATTGTGATCACTTGGTTAAGTGCTCCCATTCAGAACGGCAATCAACCCTGCCCATTGTAACCTGGATGTTTCTAAAGTTTGATCTGAAAATTCCTCACAGCCCTAACAGTTTGATTGACATCACCACCACCCTGCTGTTTCATTGTACCATCTATATTTTAATCATGTCTGTTTACTGCATCTGTGAAATGCTTCCTCCTGTGTCAGTGTATTATCACGTTATATTCTCAAGGGAATATCATCCTGGTTGATATTTTGATGGGAAAGTTATGAGTTTATCAGCATTTTGAAAGGCTGATGAATGGGTTTTCTTCAGCAACTATTTCACTATTTACAATTGGGTTTTGGAAATTAATCCAGAGTTGGAACTTGGTGATATGCAATTGGATTTACGGGTCTTATGGGCAACCTTACCAAAGGGATTCAAAGAAGAAAACAGACAGTTAAATGTTGTTCAACAATGTATAGGAACGATCCTCTTCTCCCCAAAAAAACTGAATAACACAATATATAAGAAGAACCCAATTATATATGGTACAATAAGAATTTGGAAACAAATAAAATTATCTTTAAAATTAAGAAATCTATCACTGTTAATGCCAATAGCGAATAACCCTTTATTTAAACCATCTCTTATTGATAAGACATATAACCAATGGGAAAGTCTCGGAATTAGAAGGATCGGGGATATGTACGAAATGGGAAACCTACTATCATTCCAACAACTACAATTAAAATTTAAATTGAAAAACAACCAATATTTTAAATATCTTCAGATTTGCGATTTCGTGAAAAAATATATACAAGGATATCAAAAAGTAACTCCTGACTTATTGGAAGAAGCAATGAATATTGAAGCTGACTCACAAAAATTAATATCATATTTATATAATAGTATTCTAAATATAGACCTACCATCGACAGAGGTACTTAGAGAAGAGTGGGAACAGGAACTAATGATAAAAATTACGAAGGTTAAATGGGAAAAATACCTGATATATATTCACAAATGTTCAATTAATGTAAGACATAATCTAATTCAATTTAAAATTGTACATAGATTATATTATTCAAAAACAAGATTGAACAAATTTTATCCAAATATATCCGCCACTTGTGATAAATGTCTAGCCCAAAAGGCAACTATAACACACTCCTTAGTTTCCTGCATAAAACTTTATAGATTTTGGAATTATATTTTTGAAATATTTACAAAATTGTTCAAGACAAGAGTGGAACCTAATACTGAAATGATTATATTTGGCGTAATGGAAGATGGGAATAAATTGAACACATCTCAAAATCTATTCCTTAACTATGGTTTAATAATAGCAAAAAAATTAATTCTTAAATTTTGGAAGGGTACATCAATACCAACGCTTAAAATGTGGATTGCAAGTATGTTGGACACCGCTCATCTTGAGGAAATGCGATTCCTCCTAATGGATAAATCAGACCAATTCATAACGAGTTGGTCTCCATTCGTCGTTTTTTTGGAATCATATGGTGCAACACAATTGTAAAAAAATAACTGTTTCAGGACTGGACGAGGGTTGGTCAAGATTATAAATAATGATCTCCTTTTCTTTTTTATTTTATTTTCTTTTCTCTATTTTCTCTCTCAACTTTCTTCATTTACTCGTTTTCTTTTTTCACACACTATATATTTCACATCTTTCTGTCCTTTACTATCTAACTTCTGTAAAAAAAAAAAGAAGTTGTACATAAAATGTATTATGAAAATATATATTAGGCACTTTGGTGCCATATGACTGTACTTCTAATAAAATAAAATATTAAAAAACAAAAAAAACAATGTATAGTCCAATTACTCTCCATCTTGTCTTGATCTCTTGAACAATTCTAGGTCTCAGCCTGTTTTAATGTTTTACTTAAAGTCCCATTGGTTCCTCTTGGCACCGTAGGATAAGGAAGCTGGAGTAATTCTTAATGTGTGATAGTCACAAATCTGACTTTACAGCATAGAAGGATGAATATGCGAAAGATGTTGGCTGCTGGGATCTGGAACAAAAAGCAAGCTGCTGGAGGAACTCAGTAGGTCATTGAACATAGGTGCAGGGAAATGGACTGTAGATGTTTCAGGTTGAAACCCTTCCTTTGGTCTGAAAGAGTGGAGGAGAGATAAAACAGTATAAAGAGGTGAGAGGGGTGAAGCAAGAAGTGGTATGCAATAGATGGATGCAGTTGGAGGCGGTAGATAGGTGGATGGGTTAGGCGAGGGGAGAGAGGGATAGAGATAACACCAGCGATTTGGACGTGATTATTGGAGGTAACCAGGGGTACAGTACAGCCTGACCTATTTAATGTTGAGTTATTTTAATTTAAGTCCATGCTACAATGCAGCAAATATTTAATAACCATATTCCCTAGGTCTTCACCAGTGATGCAGTAAACAGATAATTGGATGTGCCACTGGTTAACTTATCTGTCAAAAGCGATAAAAAATACCATAGTGAATGTGTTTGAAATCCTGATTTCAGATGAGCTAGTAGCACACATTGTCAGATTGTTTGTTACTAATGATTTGATGATTATTTTTAAATCTGAGAAGTTTTGAAGATAATGTATTGAAGATCAAATACCATAGGCCGGTATGGAGGGACTGTCCTGGGATGGTGCCGGGACTGTCATATGCTGAGAGAACGGAGCAGCTAGGCTTGTGTACTCTGGAATTTAGAAGGATGAGAGGGGTTCTTATTGAAACATATAAGATTATTTAGGGTTTGGACACGCTAGAGGCAGGAAACATGTTCCCGATGTTGGGGGAGTCCAGAACCAGGGGCCACAGTTTAAGAATAAGGAGTAAGCCATTTAGAACGGAGACGAGGAAACACTTTTTTTCCACAGAGAGTTGTGAGTCTGTGGAATTCTCTGCCTCAGAGGGCGGTGGAAGCCAGTTCTCTCGTAACTTTCAAGAGAGAGCTAGATATTAGCCTAGGGATATAAGGAGAAGGCAGGAACAGGGTACTGATTGGGGATGACCAGCCATGATCACATTGAATGGCCTACTCCTGCACCTATTGTCTAATGTCTATTGACTGACGGTACGGAAGACCTCTTGCACTTCATACAAGAAAACTATAGATCTGGAAGATTTTATGGGATCAGTTCTCCTCTAAATCTTCACTAATCTGGTAAAGAGAGACAATAATGCAGGTTCACTAAGAATGTGCACATCGACAATGAATTCTGACAAACCTGCTTTTAAGCAGTCCTTATTACCATAATTTAACAATGAAAGCTTGAGGACAGGTAGGAGCTCAATGGTATGACCCACAACAGTGTCTTTGACTGAGCATGGAACCAAAGAGCCCGAGCAAACTGGCATCTTATCATGGTCAACATCAAACCTGATGATAAATTATTTCAGCTAAGTTCGTTACTATCTTGGAAGTGTTTTCAGCCCAAAATTCCCAAAAGCACACAATAGGAACTGAATGCCCTTTACTTTTTCATTTGTTTATTTTGTTCTTCACATTCAATATTACAAATAAAAAGATAATGCTTGATGAATTGTTTACTTGGAGTGACACACCATTCTTATTTTTCTTCATCCTTGTACATTTCCGCAGTACTTTGATCTAATTTTATCTGACTCTTCAAACCTCAACCAAGTGGGAGCATGGGGGTAATAATAATTAATTCGCAAACTTTAATTCATTCCTTCCTTCGTGAGAACTGTGAAAATTGTGGAAGGTTGAAATATGATTAAATCTGATCCATTATTTTATATTTCACCATGCGTTGTTCTTAATTTGTGTCATAATGTGCATTTGAAAACATCCTTTGTTCTGCAGAATAGTCAGTGGCAATTCTGAGTGATGTTGCCCTTGGCAACAAAACAAAGAGTGCGTGTTTAGTTTTGTTGCTGTGACCTGAATGCTCTTCTCTACTCGGATTTCAGTTGTATACATCTACCCTACCGTTGTCATTGAGGAGTTCCTCCCCTTTGGTGTTTTGTCTTGCCTGGAGTTTTGTAAACAGTTTTAGTTTCATTTAAAAACATACTTAGCAAGGACCGAGAGCAGCATAGATTCACATGATGAATTCCAGTAATGGTGGGTTTTTCCTGTCTTCTGTAGAATTTAGAAGGAAGAGCAGGATTTCATTCAGAATTAAAAATTCTCACAGGCTGGGTGCAGGGAGGATGTATTTTCTGGATAAGGAATCGAGAATCAGAGGTAACAGTCTCGGAATAAGGCAAAATTCTTCCAGGCCCTTTAGGATTCGCAAAATTCTTCACACGACTGAAGCTGAACAGTGGATGGTTGTGGAGGATACAAAGATCGATGGATTTCAGGATATTAAAAGAATCGAGAGAAATGGGATGATGCAAAAAAAAACTGGAAGAGCAGCCATTTTCTTGATAAATAGTTGAGTAGACTCATAGTCCAAATGGCTGCTCCTCTTTATGTTTAATGGACTCTGTGTATCTTTGTATGTACATTGAGGATACATTTGGAAGATGAAAATTGCACACATTTTAGGAAATGTTTCTCCTTGCTATTACCTACATCAGGGGTTGGCAACCTACGGACCCCAGACCGAATGCGGCCCACCGAGCTCCGCTGAGCTCTGGCTGCATTGCATCTTGCGCAAAGCCGCTGGCACGGCCGCGCACCTTCTGTGAATACGTTTAAGAAAGAACTGCAGATGCTGGAAAAATCGAAGGTAGACAAAAATGCTGGAGAAACTCAGCGGGTGAGTTCAGGAGGCTGCCTCACCCGCTGCGTTTCTCCAGCATTTTTGTCTACCTTCTATGAACATGTGATTTGATGCCAGCTGTCGGGGGCGGGACCAATGTGTATATGTGATAGATGTGGCCCTCCATCCGCTCACAGACATGCGTCCTGGCCCATATGCAAAACAAGGTTGCCGACCCCTGACCTACATCAAAAGTAAAATGATTTCAGTTGCATTAATTACCCCTGACCTTGCTTGAGGTGCTCATTGAATTATTTAAAAGAGCACTTTACTTATGTTATGCTTTGTACAGCTGGTTTACAAAGATTAATTGATCCGATTTTTATCTGTAAGATTGATGCTTTGAAAATTAGTTGAATTGATTTTATTCTGCCTGACTTTATAGTAATTTTAATTGAACTTCAATAAATTGTGATTACTCTGCCACTTCCTGACAATTTACATTAATTTATTTTAGTACTGCAGTCTAACCTTTGATCACTGTGCACTGAGGTTAGTTTTAATTTTTCACTTTTGAACAGTTAATGGCTTTTAAACGAAACACAAACTACGGTTATAACTCAGCATGTCAGGTAGCATCTGGGGAGAGATTGGGCAGGTGACATTTCAGTTCCTCCAGCATTGTTTTGCTCAAGTTTCTGCAGTCTCTTGTGACTCTTACTGCTTTTAATCTATCACAACCCAACTTCAGTTTGATTCGGTTTTAAATTCTTGCTGGCACTTTTTGGACATGATGCTTGATAAAAAGCCTGGAAATACGTGAGTTCTCTTATTTTTTTCCTGGGTTTTTTTGGTACTGCAATTGCAATCTTTCATCATTGGCTTGACAATGATGTTAATTAAATTTTGTGTTCTTCCTCTAATTAATCTGGAGAAAAACAAGAACAGGCCAAAATGAAGCCTCTATTTCTAAAGCACTATACAGGTAACATCAACACCAATATTTCCATCTTGGATACGAACAAAAATTAACTATTGTTTACCTAATATGTAAACTTCTATAAAATTGTTCATGTGCGGTTTTCACTCAAAACGTTCATTTAGCAGCAAAATTTGAGTCTGACTTTCATTAGAAGCTGCGCTGAAAACTTTTTTACTGTGGATCATTAATTCTGATTAAAAGTTTGTATCTTAAAGAACTATCCCTTAACTTTGTTTTTGTTTTATGTGAAAGCTGTTTCATTCAGCAGAATGTTCCAAGTTGGGTAAACAATAGTTAATTTTAATTCAAAATGTTGTTAGAATTGAAAATTAAATGGTTGGTGTTGATGTTACCTGTTATTCAGTCTTAAAAAAATAGTGTTTCAAGTAGTGCCACAGCCGGGAATCTACTTGTATGTTCACTGACCTTTGTGTTGCTGCTCATTAGTATTAAAACATGCTTTATAACGTCTCGTACTAGTCCATTCAGAATAATAATTGTGCACAGTGCAAATAAAGAGGAACTCAGCAGACCAGGCAACATCAGTAGAAATAAATGGACTGATGACATTTCAGGCTGGAACTTTATCTGAAAAAGTGTCACAATCTGAAACTTCACCTTTCCATGTTCTCCTGACCTGCTGAGCTATTCCAGCACTTTGTGTCTTTTATCAGGTTGGAACCCTTTAATGAAGGGTCTGAATAAGGGTACCAACCCAAAACTTCAATTTTCTTCCACAGATTCTGCCTGATCTGCTGAGTTCCTCCAGCAGCTTGTTTTAGCTCAAAACACCAGTAAATGCAGTCTCCTGTATATCTACAGCACAATTATGTTACTTGTTATTTGTCCTTGCGACCAACATCAGAGACCTATATATGTTTTTTTTTTAATTTTAGTGTTGGAGGAAGCCTGGTAACTGTTGAGCCTTTGGTATTGGTTTATTATTACCTCGTATCACAAGAAACCATGAAAACCCTTTGGGTGTAACTTCTTTTGGATAATGAGGGTGTTAGGAAATTGAAAGGATCTGTCACTGACAAATCAGTGACTTCCTAAACACTTAGATGAGGCGTTAGGTAAGTACTGGACAATATTTTTATTTGCGGTTTATTACATTTAGAAAAAAAATATTCCCAGCACTGTACTTCATTATTAAACCCAAGATAAACTAAAATATTTTCGGTCTCATGTTTTGCAGATTATGCACTGGAGACAGGGAGGGCATGAAGCTTGTTGATATGGGTATTTGTGACAGAGAAACAGATTAGTTTTCTGACCAGTTTAGAAGCATGCTGATTAGCCAATATGATCCCAACTAGAATAAGATCTGGTAAATTCTTCAGTACAGATTATCATAATAATTGTTAACTTGAGTAGGAGTGGCAAGAGGCATCATTTGTTCTGCAAGGGTTACAATATTATTTTTGTATGCTTTGCAAAATATGGAAAAGCTTTTTGAAATTTGTTAGGAAAATATTTTTAAATTAAATCTGATTTCTGCCAATCTGCCAATGATAGCTGAGAATATATTTTAAAAGTCCCATTGGTATAAACCCATATGTGTAACCAATGATATTGACATTCCAGAACAAAGAGATTAAATTGTGTAGGAAGGAACTGCAGATGCTGGTTTAAACCGAAGATAGACACAAAATGCTGGAGTAACTCAGCTGGAGAGAAGGAATGGGTGACGAAAAAGAGTCTCGACCCAAGACGTCACCTATTCCTTCTCTCCAGAGATGCCGCTTGTCCCGCTGAGTTACTCCAGCATTTTGTGTCTATATAAGAGATTAAATTGTTAGCAATCCTATCAGTTAACAATGTGAACACTTTCTATCATATTGTGTAGTGTACCATTATCATGCTAATTGGATGGATTCAAGACCAAGCAGCACAAATCTGATCATCCTCAGGTCCTTGGTACAGCATAAATTTATTCAACCACAATCGATAACCTCAGGATTTGGTATATTCTCTCATTACAACCGTGCCAAAGGATTAACATTAGGTTAATGATGAGTCCAAAAGGGCATACTGGCAAGACCACCATGCATAGCCATAATGAGGTGGCAAAATGGTGAGAATGTAGCGTAAGACTGTATTAGTGCATTTACAAAATACACTGACGTTAATCGCATGGGCAGAGTTTAGGAGTTTTAGAGCCATTGCCAAAGGTGTTTGGGAACTTTACTGCCCATTTGTACAAATTCTACTCTTATTATTTGCATCAAAGTGAAGAACCATTTTTCCGCCTGTTACATTCTCTCCTACTGATTCAGCTTTTGTCTATCCCCTTGAATTATTTTCATCCTTTACTCAAATCCCACCTGGTTAGTATCATCAGCAAATTTGGAAATATGACATTTGGTTCCCCTCAACTAACCATAAGTAGGTATAGTGTAAAGCTGGGACCAAAGCACTGATTTCTGCAGCAGCCATTTGTCTCAGCTTGTCCTACTGTGAATGATCTGTTTATTTCCTTCCTGCTTTCTGACAATAACCAATTGTCAATCTATATAACTGCTAATTCAATGTGCTCAATCCTTCTCATTCCCACACCAACCTGTTTGTCCTTGGTCTGCTGCACTGCCACGGTATAAACCTAGAGTATAGCACCTCATGTTTCAGTTGCTGGAGGAGAATGATGGTGGGGTCACAGTGGCCATGGGAGGTCCTAAGGCAATCAGTTGAGGAAATGAATCGAGCGCTACCTGCGGGAGTTGCACGGTGCAGCGGTGGAAGAAGCCAACAGCAACCCGCGGGGCCAGGATGACACCGACTTAATTGATCTAGCGCCGTCAAGACACAAGCCTTAAAATAATTTTTTTTTTTTTTTAAATTGCATACCTCTTTAGCCCACGATCGGCCATTCGGGACTTGAAAGTTACAGGATGGTGCCAGAATGTGGCGACTATTGTGCTGTTCCAAAAGAGGATCTATTGTACTTGTGCATAGTACGATTTAAATGAATGTAAATTAACACATCCTCGGATTTGTTTGCTTTTCATTTCCCAATTTATCAAGCACAGATTTACGACTAAATAGATCCTTCTGTTTGTTAATCTTGCGTGGCCTTTTATTCTCCAATATATCTGGCAGGTTTTGGGTATCTTATTCCATGTAGATGATTGTTTAGTTCCTCTGCCGTTTCCTTATTTCCCACCTACAACTTGCACACCTCTTCGCTTGGATGTGTATTGCTATTCATTGTTCCGGGATCTAAATCTTGGAATTCCATTCCCAATAATGTTGTGAGACCATATTCACCAGAACATCTACAGTCATTCTAGAAGTTGGATAACAACTGCTTTCTCAAGCAATAAGTGCTGGCCTTGCCAATGTTGTCCATATCCCCCAAAATGGACTGAATAAATATTTGGAAGAAACATTCAAACCTGCCTGTTAGGTTGCCAGCATTTGTGAGGAATGAATGATAAAGGGCAGACATTTTTCTCAGGTTTGGACCAACTTTATCCTTCAACAAATCCCAAAAAAGATTAACTGGTAATTTATCTCATTAGTCGCTGGTAGCACCTGCTGAATTCAAATTTATAATCAACCACATATAAAATGGATTCAGTAGCTAATGCTTGGTGTGGTTAGATATGTGGTGTAAGTGTTCATTTACATGTTCATTCTTTTTAAAATATTGTTAATTCTGTTTTGTGTGTGAATATAAAAGTCATGTGGTTCAAAGAAAATTAGCACGTTATTTGATATAACGCCAGATCACAATACAAACATGTTCCTGGGATGTTCTAATGAGATCACTTCTAAAGTGTAAAAGGCTGAGTCTACCTAATTTCTCTTCATAACACCCGTCCACCAAACCCGTCCCTCTCCACTAATCACAGAAACTGGAAGTAATCAGAAATTCAAGTGCCTCTATTGATGAATTGAGGGTGAGGGGTAGAATCACTTTTGCATTTCCATAACCGTTTTGGAACAGAGACCAAATTTGTTAACCCAACTTTACTTCCTCTCTGGAGACATTGCCTGATTTTGCAGCGCATTTAAGTTTTCTGGTTTATTGTAAAGAGTTGAGTTTAATCGCAGTCAGAAATACACAAGTGTGGATGAGTACAATCACTCCAGGTGAAGGGTCTCGACCTGAAATGTTGACTATCTATTTTACTCCACAGATTTTGCATGACCCACTGACAGCCTCGAGTAGCTCATTTTTGTGCTTCAGATTCTAGCAACTGCAGTCTTATGTGCGTCTGGAAATATTAATCATAGGGAGAGACAAATCCAGAAATCAGTGTAATAATAATAATAATAATAAATTTTATTTTTGGGCGCCTTTCAGAAATCTCAAGGACACCTTACAGAGATTAACAAGAATAATAAAACATATAATTGGAATAACATAAATAATAAAGACATCACAGAAACACAACACAAATTAAAAACAGAATTCAGTCCAAAAACAAAAAAAATCAAAAACACAATGTGAAGAGAGAGCAGCGGCAGTTAAAGCGTGCCAGCGTCCACTCTCCCTTCCGACAGCCATCTTGAACACAGACTAACAGGTTTACTTACAGACAAAAAAATCATCCCCCCACAATGGATACCACTGTGGGGGAAGGCACAATGTCCAGTCCCCAACCCCAGTTCACCCAAAGTCAGGCCTAATGAGGCCACCGCAATTGCCTCTACGGAGGCCCGATGTTCCTGGCCGTTCTGGCCGGGTGGTGTTGCCCCGGCGTCGGGAGAGTCCTCTCAGCGGCTGGGCCACCTGGAACGGCCCCTTCCTGACTGGGGACCGCGGCTTCCGAAGCCGACAAGGCCGCACCGGTTTGGAGCTCCCAGGCTCCCGATGTTAAAGTCGGCGCCGCCCGCTCCGCAGACCCGCAGCCCGGAGGTGTTGATCTCGGCGGTCAAAGCTCACCGGAGCTCCAGCGCGTCGATCCAGCGCGGCGACCCAGGCAAGGCATCGCCCGCTCCGCTCCACGATAGCGCTCCAGCGCTGTGCCGCCACCGAAGCCGAGGTGCTGGCCGGTCCCCGCCAGGAAACGGCGCTCCAAGCCCGCTGGTAGGCCACGAGGACGGGTTGACGGGCAACCCGGAGAAAAAGCTGCCTCACCGACCAGGTAGGGACCTAGAAATAGAATTGCCCCCTACCCCCCACATTAAAAAATCCATTTTTCCAACGGACGAAACACAGGACTTACTCAAAAGTTTTTAAAAAAGCGAATTAAACGGATGGCTGCTGGTTAGCAGCCGTTCCCCAAGATAGCTCCTCCCAAGAAGTAGGTTGTAGTCCTGCCGAGGTATTCTTCCCTAGATAAGTGGACACAGTAGAATGTGTGTGTGCTATCACCAAAGCCATATATATTTCACTAACACTTCTTAATTCTTGTACCAATCTTCATAAATATTATTTTAAAATGCACCTCAGCCAAAAACACATGTCCTTTGGCACATTAATTCTCTCATTATCATTGTTGGGCCATCCTCATGTTACCTACAATATACACCTTGAGGCAATTACTGAATGTGTTTCACTTGAATATAGATAGAGAAATATGGCTTTCGATTTTGGATTAGCTCTGGAAAATATCTGGGAGCTTTATAAAACTTGCAGTAATCCAACCAAATTTGCTGATAAATGACTAAACTGCAGTGAATGGCTGAGGTGGTTGTGTGCAAGGAACCCTGAGGCTTCTATCTCTTGAACATGTAGCAGTGAATACCAGTGAGTGGTTGGGTGGCAATGGGTGCGATTAAGTTGAAAAATGGCAAATATTTTGGGATGACACATCAAAGTTAGAAAAAGGAAACATTTGAAATTAAGCCGCAGTAGAGATATTTTGAAAGGAGAGTTGAGTTTATGCGAGTAACACAATATTTAAAGAAACTGTTTTCACTGTGACCCTAAGGGATTTTTGAAAGAACTGTAAAACTTATTGCTTTTCTTCCATTGCTCAGCACTTTCTTCCTCCTCAAATATTTACCCAGTTATCCTTATGAAAGTTGCCTCCTTCATTGTTTTATTCAATACATTAATTTCAGCCCATTTAATCTGGATTTCTTGTTACCAACCCTTCTCTGGTATGATTATAACAAATGGCAACATATGCTGCCCTTTGTGGTGTTGTCCATGTCTGATGAACAAATAAAATTAATCTGCTCTATCTCCTTTCCAGAAGTCTTTAAGCAGTCTGAGCGAAAGTGCAATTGTTAATGCCTTGAATAAGAGTTTTTTCCGTAGACAAATGAATGATGTTGAGAAGTTAAGGTAAATACAATATGAAAGCCACATGGAAAGGTTCAGAGACTGCAGGTCCATCAAGGTGGAAATGACCAGGATAAAGGGGATTATGGTGAATGAGGATAGGGTACACTTTTTGCAGAGATAAGTTAAGGGCCACAAAAAATCGTGAATTTGCTGACTGAAGGGCAATGGAGATTGATATTGAAATTACTTAGCTTTTTTAAGGTAAGTAATAATAGAGGGAAATGTTGCATAGTGCCTAAGCTGTCAGAAGATGCAGATAAACTGGAGGCCAGAGCAAGGGGGTGAGTGGGATTTAATTGTAAACATTCAGCTAAGGCGTTCAGGGAGTTTAAAATTTATTGCCACATTTTTACTTACTCGGTCATCTTCATTCAGGACATAAACATTTGCATGAACTCTAATTCATTCCAGAGAGGATTGGGTCAATTAAAAATGTCAAAATTGTGAATTTAAAAAAAAGATAAGGGTATTACGAAAACGGGATTAAGAAATGCAACTGAAGATGGGGGATAGGTGTACTGTGGCTTGATACTTTGCTAACTTGAGTGATTTATAGACAATGAGAACAAAAGAACATAAGAAAATAGATGTTGGAATAAGCCAATTGGCCTTTCAAGCCAAGCATCAGAACAGCCATCAGTGTTTTCAAATTGCACACGAATATTAACTTCTTGTGATTTGTGAACTTCTATGGAATTTGGACTTTTGTATTTGGCAATAGCTATATAGGGAGAAGTAGCTATACCAGTGGGAGAAAAGTATGTCTTGTATATTTACTTCAAAGTTTACAGGTAAAAACATTAAAGACCACCGCCCCTAAAATTGGATATGCATGTGAATGAAGCAATGTTCTGAAGTCTGACTATATACGTAGTGTATTTTGTACCGATTGAGAGCTGCCAATGTCATTTGTTGTTTTATAGCTGATCTGCTCCTTTTGAAATTCTATACTATCATTTCCCAGCTAGACACAAAATGCTGGAGTAACTCAGCGGTACAGGCAGCATCTCTGGAGAGAAGGAATGGGTGATGTTTCGGGTCGAGACCTATCTTCAGACTGATGTCGGGGAGTGGGCGGAACAGAGATGGAATGTTGTCGGTGACAGTAAGACTGGTGGGAGAACTGGGAAGAGTGAGGAGATGGAGATAGAGGGCTATTTGACGCTACTCCACTTACCTATCATCTCCCAGTATTACATTATGAGTACTGAACGAACTCAGCAGATCAGGCAACATCCATGGAGGGAAATGGACAGATATCATTTTGGTTTGGGATGCTTCTTCACACCTCTGCTTCATCATATATTTAGTCAGCTGATGGAACTGGAAACCACTGACCCTCCATCTAGTATGGATCCAAAACCAAGCCTGAATAAATTCCAGTGTTGCAATGTTGAGTCATTATTTGAAATTCGCTCAATACAGATCTTTTTACACGATATCTACGATAGATAAAAGCAATTTGTTTTGTAATGTTTGCTGTGCAGACAGAAAAGCTCATTTAATCCTATTTTCATCCAAAGTGTGGTGTCCCTAGAATTCCATTTGCTCTAGTTCTGTACATGGATCAGGGTTTTATTTAATCAGTTTTGTTGTGACTGCTTCTGTGTATCTGCAGGTTGTGTCTTTTGCCTGGTGTTTTAAATTCAAATTTTTTTCTCCAGAGACGAGAGAATAAATACACCATCTGCTGCTTCTAGTTTAGCCTTTAAGTGAATTCTGTTAACAGGTGAATTGCATCTCACTGACATGAAAGGGAAAGTTTGGAAAGATATGACTGCACAGGTCATTATACCAACAGGTATTTCGGTGGAAAGTACAATTTTCTGTCTCATTAGTATGTATATTTTAGAGAGTCACTTGCAAATCCTTCATAACAGATAGTCTTTGTTAGTTTTACAGATTTCTCTAAAAACTTTAGTCTCTTTAGTCATCTTGTTCGTTGAATTCCTGCTATCCCCTGTCCCACTTTCACGACCTAATTGGCGACCTCTGCCGAGTTTGCCCTTGACTCATACTCGCAGCATGGTCGTAGGAGGTCTTCGTAACTCTTCCTTATGCTCGTGAGTGGTCTCCGCGTACTCGTGGCCTCAAGTAGGTTGCGGTGTTTTTTCCAGCCCGATAGAAAAATATCCACGAGTTAAAAAAAAAGATCGGCTTGGAAAAAATTGATGCTTTTTACTCGTAGGTAGGTCGTAGGTCGGTAACTGGCCCGAGAAAAAAAAAATGCAAACATGACATCATTTTATCATGTGATCATTTCCCACTCGTAGCTAGTTGTAGTTGGTCTTAGGTGTGGAAGACTGAGGTAGAGGGGGATCGTAGGAAGTCGTAGACATAGTCGTAGGAGGTCTTTTACTTCGGCGAGTCAACACGACCTTGACATTTTTTTCAATTCGTCTAGGGTCTTCTAAACTCGTGGATTAGGTCGTCCAAATGGGACAGGCCCTTTAGGAAGCACAGCGAAGAATAGAATGTTACTGCATTTAAAGGCAGGTCAAACTGAATAAGAGTTCTGCCTGCATTCACTGTTCGCATTCCCCATAGCTCAGAACCTGCTCGCTGTGGATCCATAGGCTGATTTCCTGGCCAGTATGGTCTTGATGTGGTACATCGTAGGTCCTTGTGCACGTAATCAGATGGGTGAACTGAGCCGTTCTCAGGGAACATCTGGCAGATGGCAAGGTCATGCCTTCAACTTCACCATCTGCCAAAACTCCCACGGTTTTTTGATGCTTCTAATTTTTTTACAATTAAATATTTGTGAGCTATTAAAAAATAAATAAATAAAAGATTTAACAAATTATTTTTTAAATCAATACACGTACACTTAAAATACCTAAGGGGGGGGGTGGGGGGGACTTTGTGGACTTTGGAATACGAATACGCCACAGTCGTTACAGACTTCATAAAAAGATTTGTGGAGGACTGCATCCCTACAAAAGCCTTCCGAGTGTTTCCCAATCAGAAGCCTTGGATGAACTTTGAGATCCTTACTCTTCTGAAGTCCAGACACCGGGCATTCATGTCTGATGATACAGTGGTCTACAAGAAGTCCAGATACGACATTGATAAGGCCATCAAAAAAGGCCAAAAGGAACTTCTGCTCCAAGCTGGAGGATGAGACAGATGTTCGGCAGTTTGATAGGGAGAACACTGATGTGCCTTCTCGAGCCCCCATTTGCTGTGATGGTATTTCAGTCAGTCACAGAGGCCGACGTCAGAAAATCCTTCAGAGGGGTGAACCTTCGAAAAGTGTCTGGATCTGATGGTATACCCGGTCGTGTTCTAAAAACCTATGCGGACCAACTGGCTGGAGTTTTTAAGGGCATTTTCAATCTCTCTCTTCAGAGGTCTGAGGTTCCCACCTGCTTTAAAAGGACATCAATTATACCGGTGCCCAAGAAGAGCAAGGTGACGTGCACTCAATAACATCGATGGTGATGAAGGGATTTGAGAGGTTGATCATGGCGCAAATCAACTCCTACCTCTCCAAAAACCTGGACCCACTGCAGTTCGCCTACCGTCACAACAGATCAACAGTGGATGCGATCTCGCTGGCTCTCCACTCCGCTCTGGACCACTTGAACAACAAAAACTCATATGTCAGGCTGTTATTCATTGATTACAGCTCAGCATTTAATACAATCATCCCCCCCAAGCTGGTTACCAAACTCGCAGAACTGGGTCTCTGCGCATCCCTCTGCAATTGGATCCTCAACTTCCTCATTCACAGACCACAGACTGTTCGTATTGGTGGAAATGTGTCAGCCTCGATAACCATCAGCACGGGAGCACCTCAAGGCTGCGTGCTCAGCCCCCTGCTGTACTCTATACTCATGACTGCGTAGCCGGTCATAGTGCAAATTCCATCATTATGTTCGCTGACGACACCACTGTTGTGGGATGTATCACTGATGGGGACGAGTCAGAGTATAGAAGAGATATCGATCGACTGACCAAATGGTGTCAGCACAATAACCTGGCCCTCAACACCAGCAAAACCAAGGAACTGATTGTGGACTTTGGAAAGGGTAGGATGGGGACCCACAGTCCTGTTCATAACAACGGGTCGATGGTGGAAAGGGTCAAGAGCTTCAAATTCCTGGGCGTGCACATCTCTGAAGATCTCTCCTGGTCCGAGAACACTGATGCAATTATAAAGAAAGCATATCAGCGCCTCTACTTCCTGAGAAGTTTACGAAGAGTCGGTTTGTCAAGGAGGACTCTCTCTAACTTCTACAGGTGCACAGTAAGAGAGCATGCTGACCGGTTGCATCGTGGCTTGGTTCAGTAACTTGAGCGACAAGGAGCGGCAAAGACTACAAAAAGTAGTAAACACTGCCCAGTCCATCATCGGCTCTGACCTCCCTACCATCGAGGGGATCTATCGCAGTCGCTGCCTCAAAAAGGCTGGCAGCGTCATCAAGGACCCACACCATCCTGGCCACACACTCATCTCCACGCACTCTCAGGTAGAAGGTACAGGAGCCTGAAGACTGCAATGCCCAGGTTCAGGAATAGCTCTTCCCCACAGCCATCAGGCCATTTTAAACTCAACTCAAACAAAACTCTGAACATTAATAGACCATTATCTGTTTATTTGCACTTTATCTGTTTATTTATTCATGTGTGTATATATTTATATAATGGTATATGGGCACACTGATCTGTTCTGTATTCATGCCTACTATATTCTGTTGTGCTGAAGCAAAGCAACAATTTAATTGTCCAATCTGGGTCCCATAGCAATAAACTCTCTTGAATCTTGAATCTTAAAATCCCCAATGAGAGCATAACTGGGAAATTGCCACCAGAGCAGAGCCAGCAAAGACACGATTTACATTTTTGTGAAGAAGTCCTAAATGTTGCCATTTATGTGGGTTGCATTTGGTTATTTATCCCCATTTCTTTCAAATGAAATATGATGTAAATAATTCCACAAGACCTTTTACAGGAAATCTCTCAAACATTTCATTATTGTTTTAGATATTTAGAAAGATGGTGTAGCAAGATGGTGAAGCTCATTTGTAAAGATGTTAGTATCCAACATTTCTGTGTGTAGCAATACAAGATGATATTTTTTTTCTTATCAGCGTGTTCTATGTTCCAAATTGTTACTTAACAGGTAATTCATTAGATTTCCAAGGTACACAAAAATGCTGGAGAAGCTCAGCGGGTGCAGCAGCATCTATGGAGCGAAGGAGATAGCCAACGTTTCGGGCTGAAACCGTTCTTCAGCCTTCCATCCAGATTTGAGTAATATATCGTTGTAAAAGTTTGCCAATGCCACCACACCAGTTTTTCAGTTTTAAGGTGGAAAACAAGTATGAAATCAGAAAATATTATTCAACATATTTGGCAAAGCATTTGGCTATCTTGCTTTGATCTCAGGTAATTAGCCTTCTGGTAAATTAAATGAAAAACTGACATGCTGGCAATTTGTGATGGGAGCATTGTATAATGTCTACCTGCCAAGAAATGTTTACATAAGCTGAGAAGTTTCTTACCAACCACTTCTCCCAATTCCAGTGATTGACTTGACTGCTCTAATGGATGTTTATTCAATATCATTTTTCTTCATGATCTATAAATATAATATCGAATAATGAATAATTTCAGTCCAATATGGTGGAAGCTGTCATTTGTTCATTACATACAATAAAACTTCAAAGATCTGGTAGAGCTGCTGCCTCACAGCACCAGAGACCTGGGACCGATCCTGACCTTGGTTGCTATTTATGTGGTGTTTGCAATCTCTTAGTGTTTTGAAATTAGGGCAGAAATTCATGCCTGAATGTACATGCTGAAATATGTGATATAATAGGACCGTGTGTTGAATTCTTCCACCATTTAGTATTGGCGTGGATTCTTCTGTGTGCTTCGGTTTCTGCCCACATCCCAAAGATGTGCAGGATTGTAAAATTGCCCAGTTCGGATACGAAAATTGAATAATATAGGACTAGTGTGAACGGATGGTCGGTGAAGACTCGGTGGGCTGAACCTAGACCCAAACACACCAATATTTTTACCACAATTGTTATATAGATAATATATTTTTTAGTGAGTTTGGTGAGTTTAAATGGAATGAGAAATATATTAGTGCTTAAGGCCCTGACTTCTGATGCAAATTAACACATTACTTCTAACGCATTACCCATGTTCCTGACCCTTGGTATTCCACTCTTGCCTTTATTCTGGACCACCAACAGGCATTCCAGACAGAGCGAGCCAGAATCTGGATCATTAGTATTTTCAAATAATTGGATGGCAGATTATTGGAGTTTTACTCCACACTGCATTTTCTATAGATTATAGTCTCTGGAAAGATGATCGAATATCGCAGGCTGATATGACCTAATTTATACAGGTCTAGCTTGAAATGTCAGAGTGCAGGGCAGGATTTCTACTTGAAGATGTTGGATACATTAAGCATTTTTTCCAGGTATACAAAAGGATATTATGGCAATTATTCAAAGGCTGAATAATTAATCAAAAGGACAATGATGCAAGGAGTAATTGGACAAACAGCGGATCAGGCAGCATCTCTGGAGAAAAGGTCTCGTGATTAGTCCGAAGAAGGGTCAGGACCCGAAATGTCGCCTATTCCTTTTCTCTAGAGATACCGCCTGACCCGCTGAGTTATCTCAGCATTTTATGTCTGTCATTGGTGTAAACAGTTCCTTCCTACAAGGACTTGGACAGGAGATGTGCATTCAACAACTATTTACCAACAGATGTCAGTGCCACGGTTAGTGTTAAAACTTCTGAACTGAACACCATTATGAATTATAAATTTTGCACCATGTGTTTTGAAATTAGGGCAGAAATTCATGCCTGAATGTACATGCTGAAATATGTGATATAATAGGACCGTGTGTTGAATTCTTCCACCATTTAGTATTACAAGTCAATGAAGTAAAAAAATGGATGCCAACGTGAAAACCTGCAGAATTCACTGTTGTCTTTGAAATGTAATTGGATAAATACCTGACAGAAGGGGGGGGAAATGTAGGGTTGTGGTGCAAGAGCAGGGCAGTGGGACTAATTAGATAGCTCTTTCAAAGATTTGGCACTTGCATGTTGGACCAAATGGTTACCTTCTGTGCTGCATAATTCTGTGAAAATGAACATAAGGAGATGCTAATACTGGCAACACAGATCCAGGAACAGTCTTCCCTTTTGGAAGCATTGAGCAGGATCATGTTTTTAAATATATAAATAGGCTGTAAGGGTTTTACTTTGCCACAGAGGTTGGAGTTTTTTTTGATGTTTTAATTCAGATTTACAGTGGTATATTGAAAGAAAAGGTGAATGGAGTAAATATTCTTTGAATATTTTTACAATTGGCAGAAATTTTAAATGGTTATAGTTATCACCAGCATACCAAAGATGTTGACATTCTAAAAGTTCCAGTATAAAGATTGAGTTTATTTGCAAGCAGAAAGAATAAATCTTAAACTTGGCAACCAACTGGATTGTGTTGATGGAAGCTAAATTGCAACCAGAGCCTCCTTTGTGACCTGTAGACGATTACATTATTTTACTTGCGTTTTACTCGATCCCCTAGATGTAAGTGATGATCAAACAATAGTTTATTCACGTTTGTAGTATTATTACAGGACACCTAAATGCAAAATATTCTTGATATGAACTGCATGATACAACATAAACAGTAGAAACTAAACGCTGGATTAACACAGCGAGACAGGCAGCATCTCTGGAGAGATGGAATGGGCGACGTTTCGGGTCGAGACCCTTCTATACAAAACCCTTCAACATGAAAGGAATTAGTTAATAAAAATAGAATCTTGGTCTAAAATGCAATGCAAACCAAAGTTAGAATAAATATTGCTTTATAAGCCTTGAAGTGAAGAGCAAGTGATGTAAAAAAGGATGTTAACTGCAGGAGTAACAAAGATAATCATTCAATAATATTGTCCTCATAGTTGAAAATGTTTCAAACTAGTAACTCCACATGTTATATGTGTTGAATTTCCTGGAAATATCAATGATAAAAATAAAAATGAGGCATGATGCAACATTTCAAGAGATCAATCAACAAATTATTTTATAATGCACTAACTACCATTGAACATTTGAAAACAATTCCTGTTACTAGATAGAACAGAACATAAGAAAATGCTGGGAAATGGCTTGCTTGAAATTTTAATTTAAAATGATGAGCATGCAATGAACAAGATGATCATGCGATGAACAAGATGAAAACCATAAGGCTGTGGTGACTCCAAGATTACCAAAAATTTAGAGGCAACTGTGGAGTATGGAGATGAATTGTGTTTTCTTATGATCTTGCAAATTTATTGTCCCTTCCTCTCCCTTCTGTATTATTAAAAAAAAATAGCCATCTTTGAAATTTGGGCTTTGGAGCCGCAACCATTTGTATTTAGAATTGTGTTATGTTGTTTGACTCTGTCCTGTACCCTGGGATTTAATATATACTGTTTTAACTAGCATTGTGGGAAAACCTCTCAGTGGGTTTGCATTAAACACAGCAAATCCAATGTAGATGATGACTTATTCTGGAGTACACCCTTAAACCTGTAGCTCTCTCTCAATCATCATTAAAGCAATCATTTTTCCAACATTACCTTTTAATGCCACTACTTAACAATAGGAGGGTTTCCAATTTTCCAATAATTAGATTTGTTTAACATTATCATTGAAGTTAACGTAAAGGTGCAATTGCTCTGAATATTGAGTTGTGTGCCATTTTCAATAGTCATAGGAGCAGAATTAGGCCATTCAGCCCATCAAGTCTACTCCACCAGTCTATCATTGTTGTTCGATCTTTCCTCTCATTCATGATCAATCCTTCATGATTATTAAACTACCAATGTTATGTTTCCTTATTTATATACTACTGAATTACCTTTACTGTCTTAGACCTGTGGGCAACCCCCACCAATGTGTTCTGCCCCTGCATCAGGCACATGCCGTGAGTAATTACTCAGGGTAGGCAGTCAGTCGGCTTTAAAGAAAATCTTAAACCGCGCATGCACAGATTGTTCTCCTCTCCGTAAAAATAAAGAATAAAAATAAAGAAGGTAACAATTCAATTTGCCCAAGGCTTCCAAATCTCCTTCATTCTGAATTACTGAATGGGTGGGGGGTGGTGGGTGACGGCAGGTGGAGAGGTGGTGGGAAAAACGGGAGCACAGTTGAATCAGTTGTGATCTTATTGAATGACAATACTAGTTCAAGGGGCCAATTGGGGTGAGAGTTCCTTTCCCAGCACGTGGTGAGTCTGTGCCAGGGGAAAAGTTGCGAGGAGGGCAGGAGCGTTGAGAAGGAGGGGGTCGGGGATCATGCCAACAACTCACTCACTTACTGCTGCCGCGGCGCTCCGGGCGCAGAGCCACAGCATCGTGGCCAGGGAGGGAAGCAGCTCGGGTGGCTGCAAGTGGCCGCCGGACCTCAGCGCCTTCTGCCGGCCCGCTCACTTCTGGCAGTCCTCTCCGTCTGAACAGTGAGGGGATCAGCTCAAGAGCAAAGATCATAGAGCGGAGCGGGTCAGCAGGCGATGGATAACAGGACGGCGGGCAGTGGACACTCCTGTGTCAGCACGAACAAGGGACCAATTGAGGTTACTTGTACTGACACATGGAGTAAGCTCCACCGCCCACTGTCCTGTTATCCATCGCCCGCTGACCCGCTCTTGAGCTGGTTGCTCTGGCATGATCCCCGATCCCCTCCTTCTCAACGCTCCTGCCCTCCCGCAACTTTACTGCTGGCCAGACTCCCCACACGCTGTGAAAGAAACTCTTCCTCTTCACCCCCCCCCCCAGAGACGCAGTCCTTTTACAGCCGCTTCCCACTTTACAGCCGCCTGCGCTGTGCATGTGCAGTACACAGTCCACGCTGCAAAGGCAGAATTTCAGCTGCCCTCAGCTCTGCTTGAAATTGACGGCTTGAAGCAGCGTCCATGGCACATGGGCTGCACACACTTTCCCGTATTACACGTACTGCGCATGAAAGGCACGGATAATTATGCCTACCTAAGAGATCGATCTCTTAGGTAGGCATAATTCCCCCATTCCGTTACTATTTATATTTAATAATTATAATTTTATAATTTTAGTCAAGGTAGGCAGTGCCTACCCTGACGGCACGTGCCTGCCCTGCATCATTGGCTAAAATAACTCACCTCATAACTGGAATCCAATTATTTACTGATTCTTTATTTTCTGAGAGTTTTCAACAGTACACAGGCTACATTTTATTAACTGTTTTACTTCTATAATGTTCTTATCTAGCTTGAACAATGCACATGTTGTGGATTTTACCAGTATCAATTTCATGACAACAGCAATGTACAGTGACATGCTGAGAAAGTATTGTAAAGGACATTTGGTGAAAATATACGTGCAGTGCTTCTCAAATACCTATCCCACTCCATCTAATCATTGTAGTAAATCTAAACACGCTTCCCATCTCAACCCCTTCATTACAGACCCTAACTGGATTCCTTTAAAAACTTCAGGGAAGGCAGACGTTTAAGATGCAGGATTAAAACTTCCATTTGCGAGAAAGAAAATAAGCTCAATTCATAACCTGCTGTCTAAAATAGGATTTGGACTTGCCATGTGTAGTTCTCAGCAGAAGCAAAATTTGTTTGCTGAAACACATTTGAATGGAGGAGCTACATAGAAACATAGAAAATAGGTGCAGGAGTAGGTCATTCGGCCCTTCGGCCATTCAATATGATCATGGCTGATCATCCAACTCAGTACCCTGTACCTGCCTTCTCTCCATACCCCTTGATCCCTTTAGCCACAAGGGCCACATCTAACTCCCTCTTAAATTTAGCATGTCCCTTCACCTGTGATGGATTATCTTTCCCTCCTCATATTCGTACTACTTTTCCCATCTGTTGCTTTTTCAGCTTCCCTTGATCCCATGTTTCTCAACCACTACTTCTTCCCTTATACTTTTTCTTCCCTTTTTACCTGCGGTTTTGTTTTGCCCTCTTCTCTGTTTGATTTAAGTATCCTATGAACAGCAAGTCTGGGCCATTCAGTTCCTCAAGCCTGCTCCACCATTTGACAAGAATGTGCTGACCTGACTGCAATCTAAATTCTGCATTTTTGTTGAAGTATGATCTATTTTTTTTTACATACATTAAAGCTTTGCTTCCACTGATTTTTGAACTGTCTTCTAATGACACTCAAAGAGCCTTATCTTTTTCTTTAAAGCATGGCTTATTTTAAATGGTTGCATCGTAGACTAGTTTAAAAAAAAATAAAATAAGAAATACTCTTTCCACATCCACCTGTAAAAAGTTAAAACCCAGCACCAAAAAAAGTGGTATATGACTATTTGCTAACCCCAGAAACGGATCCATTGCGCTTACTCTCGGAATCCTTTTTTCAAGACAATTTTCGATCCATACCAATTGGTTACATACTATTTACTGTATGAGGTTTTATTTTTCACAACTTTTCAAGAAATAAGTTTATGCACCAGAAAGAAGTACAGCCTTGCGTTTCTTAGAATTGCTAGTTTGCCCAATTTGATCATCTTAGATTTAGAGAGAGCTTATCTGGAAACAATGTGTTAATATCTAAACCTGGTATCAAAAGAGTTCTGCCATGCAAATTTTTACTTGCATTAATGAACAGTTAAATCTCAATTTAAAAGTATTGTACTATCTGAAATATAAATGCAAATGTGTTTTTGGAAGGTTGCATTAACATAATACACATCAATTTCAATAATCTGTTAGCATTTCCATAATATTCTGGTACCAGAATCTCCTTTCCTTTGGAGCTCTACACTCTCTACACTGACTGCACGGTCACAGCCAACTACGCTTTTGAATCTTACATAATTATGATATGTACACTTTTATTTAATTTATCATATTTCTTACTTGTCACTGGAAATAGGTATTCAATACATTGAGTGATTTTAAAGAGAGATTTTAATAAGATTGCTAGCATCATGCTTGGTGGCCTGTCATTAGTTAACTTCTTAAACATGCATTCCTTAATGAAACGTTTCAGCCAAAGGTTACAGGGGTACTGTGTGAAGTTTCATGTTGCATCATCTTTCAGATATTAGAAAGGATCTTTTCTTCATCTGCTATGTGAATCACATCTCTAAGAATCTGTCACATCCAAACCACAACATGATGGATGTCTTGCCAAGAGTGCAATGCAAATCAAGAAACTGAAAGGACACAATCTTATTCAATAGCATGGAACAACAAAGGCAGCAACAAAGACTTTATCAATGACACCACGAACCAGTACTTGGTCCAGTCCTTTCATACAACAAATGGAAGAAGCAACCATCTTTTACAATGATGGAGAGTCAAGCCAAATCTTAGTAGTAGTGACAGCAGCAACAACATTCAAACAATAGAATAGATCATTATGCTGGCTTCTTCCTCTTTTCCAAGGCACATGGTCCACATTCGCAGCCACCCAGGTGCCATAACTTAGATATCAATATGCAAGTTGCACCGTTCAATAAGTAGATGATTATATTGTTTTCCTTTCTCCTTAAGCAATTATGGTAAAACTCCAGTAATCTGTTATCTGATTGTTCAGAAAATGCAAAGCTTCGGCATATGGCTCACTAGGGTCCCATTTCTTCTCGCTTCCTTTGAACTCACTGGAGCCCGGTTTCCCGCACCTCTTTTAAATTTCTCAGGCCCTATACTCAGGCTCTCTTTGAACTCTCTGAGGCACTGTCTCCAGCCCTCATGTTAAACTTATGTGGTTTCACTAGGACATTAATTCTACTAGCATATAACATTTAAAAGGCGAGTTAAACGCGTGATCAGTTCTATTGAAGTGTCTTTGAAGTCACTTTGCCTGAACTATCTAGTATTCCTAGCATGTTCTGTTTTTATTTTAAATTAAAAGTGTATTTGGGTATTCACAGCCGTTAATATCCATAAAGAACAATGAACGAATGATTTGCAAAAAAGTAACGATGATAAATGAAACAAGATATTGTAAGCTGTTTGTTGGGTGAAAATGAGATGCAAGTGCGACTTGGGTGGGGGAGGGATAGAGAGGGAGGGAATGCCGGGGCTACCTGAAGTGAGATAAATCAATATTCATACCACTGGGCTGTAAGCTGCCCAAGCAAAATGTGAGATGCTGTTCCTCCAATTTGCGTTTAGCCTCACTCTGACAATGGAGGAGACCGAGGAAAGAAATGTCTGCGTAGGAATGGGAAGGAGAATTAAAGTGTCCAGCAACGTGGAAATCAGGTAGGTTCAGGCGGGCTGAGCGAAGGTGTTCCGCGAAATGATCGCCCAGTCAGTATTTGGTCTCGACGCTGTATAAGAGTCCACATCTTGAACAACGGATACAGTCGATGAGGTTGGAGGCGCATGTGAACATCTGCCTAACCTGAAAGGGCCGTCGGGGTCCCTAGACAGAGTCACTGTGCACCTCCATCCCCCACCAGGAAGGCCTTCAAGCTCTCTGTTTCTTCCTCGACCGCAGAACCATCCCTCAACAACTTCTCCTTTGACTCCACCCACTTTCTCCAAGTCCAAGGCGTAGCTATGGGCACCCGCATGGGACCCAGCTATGCCTGCCTCTTTGTAGGGTATGTTGAACAATCGCTGTTCCAGGCGTACACTGGCCCTACCCCCGAACTCTATCTCCGTTACATTGATGACTGCATCGGTGCTACCTCCTGCACCCATGCAGAACTTATAGGCTTCAACAACTTCACCACCAATTTTCATCCTGCACTCAGATTTACTTGGACCATCTCCGACACTTCCCTCCCCTTTCTTGATCTCACACTCTCCATCACTAGAAATAGACATTGACTGACGTCTATTATAAACCCAATCACTCCCACAACCGTCGTGACTACACTTCTTCCCACCCTGCTTCCTGCAAAGACTTTATCCCCTACTCCCAATTCCTGCGTCTACGCCGCATCTGCGCCCAAGATGATGTGTTCCATACTAGAACATCCGAAATGTCCTAATTCTTTTGGGAATGGGGCTTCCCCTCTTCCATCATAAATGAGACCCTCACTCATGTCTCCTCGGTACCCCGCAACCCTGCCCTTGCCCCCCCCCCCCTTCCCCTAGTCCTCATCCCAAACCACCCCCTCCCCAGGTACCTTCCCCTGCAACCACAGAAGATGCAACACCTGACGCTATACCTCCTCCCTCGACTCTGTCCCCGACAGTCCTTTCAGATTAAGCAGAAGTTCTCTTCCAACTGCTCCAACCTCATCCACTGCATCCCTTGTTCAAGATGTGGACTCTTATACATTGGCGAGACCAAACGTAGACTGGGCGATCATTTCGTGGAACATCTTCACTCAGCCCGCCTGAACCTATATTGAGGTTACAAACAAATATAGAAACATAGAAACAAACAAACAAATAAGATGAGAGTTTTAGTAATATACTAGACCAAGTGCAGACCCGTTGGGTCTGTTCCCGCAATGCGTGGTTGCAAGGGGGGGGGGCGGCCTGACGTCATGGCGCAACGCCACGCGCTAGGCGTACGCCGTCAAGATGTTGCGTACGCCGTCGAGATGCTGCATATGATGTTGAGACGCTGTGGACGACGTCGAGACGCTGCATACGCCCTCAATGCGCCTGCGGGCCGACAGGCCGTTGACGCCCAGGATTTTCGGAGAGTGCAAGCCAGCGAGGACGGCGAAAAGCAGCGGTGGGAGCAGGCGATCTTTGGCTTCAGCCAGCGTGACAAAGCCGGGCTGGGGGGGGGGGGGGGGTGGCGGAAGTGAAATCGCAAGCGAAATGTGAAAAATGACGGCGTTTTTGGAGGAGAGCCGGGCGGCAGCAGCTGTAATGGTCGCTGGCCAGCAGGAGGCGAAAAAAATGAGTGAGTGGGGGGGGGAGGCTTTTATTAAAAATGTGTACAAATTTGATGAGGAGTGGATGAGCGAATGTAAAAGTGAAATCGCTAGCGAAATGGTAACAATCTCGGCGTTTTTGCGTGTGGTTTTGGCGGAGTAACGAATCAAAGGGCAAAAAAAATGACAAAGGGCAAAAAAAATCACTCACACACACACACACACACACACACACAGACACACACAGACACATAGACACACACACACACAACACACACACACACCCACACCCAAGTGAGATTGAGGGGGGATCTTATAGTAACTTACAAAATTCTGTGATGCCGGAGCTGCGATCAGCCCGGCGAGAGGGCCTGAACATCGCCCAGCCCCAGCGGAGGGCTCAAAGACCCTCACCACGGGTGAACAAAGAGGAAGGTGACTGAACTTTATTGCCTTCCCTCACAGTGGGAAACGTTGATTCCGCTGTGTGGGGATGTTCATGTTACATTCTTTCGTGTATTGTCTTCTTTTTATTCGTATGGCTGTATGGTAACTCAAATCTCACTGTACCAATTGGTGCATCTGACAATAAATGTAACTTGAACTTGAATTTACTCCAGCGCCTTTTGTGCTATGCATTTATGTTATTTGCGGACTGTGAAATCTATGAAGACGGGATTAATAAAATGATAACACAGAAAGGACACTTCATCAATTTTATCTATACCAATGACATTGCCAGATTTTTCTTTTAAATGTATCGAAATGTATTCAACTGCAGTTGAAGGAAGTGGAGAAAAAAATGCTGACAATAAAACAGAAAACAAAATGTTGAGTTCTTTAATTTAAAAACTCCAGACTGCAAAGCTGAAAAGTTGTAATGAGGCTATTTTTGTGGCGTTTCATTTCACATTTGAACTAGAAAATTACAAGTAAAAGTGTTGATTGAACCAAACTTAATGGAAAAGTGTTGATTGAACCAAACTTAATGGAAAAGAAATACATTTAAAAAAACCCCAGCAAAATGTCAATAATAAACTTTCAAGACAAACATGTAATGGACCAGTGAATCTTAAAACACTCCCATACTTGAGAGAAACATCGAGTGTTGGGGGAACTCAGAATATCGGGCAGCATACGTGGAAGGAATGATCAGATCATGTCTTGGGTCCGGACCCTTCAGATGCAAAACGTCACCTGTCCCTTCCTTTCACCGATGCTGCCTGACCTACTGAGTTCCTCCAGCACTTTGTGATTTCCTCAAGATTTCAGCATCTGCAGTTGCTTGCGTCCCTATGCTTGAGGGACTGTTTTACTATATTACATTAATAATGTGGACTCAGAATCTCAGTGTAAGATGGTCAACTTTTAAGACAATATAAAACTAGGATGGTTTGCTCACAAATTATAGAATGACTTAGATTAAAAAATATGAGTGGGATGTGACTTTACTAAGCATTGCATTTAGAAAATCATAATTCAATTAAGTAGAGTCAGAGTGGATTAATGAAAGGAATACATGCGTGAAAAATTTATTAAAATCCCCTGGTGTTCAGGAGACGTGCTGATGTTAGTTAGTTGGGAAACTTCCTCAAGCTACCATTGTTGAATTCCCCAGCAATGATGGAGAGAGGTTGGAGTATGCAGTCTGGAGTTTGTTGACCACAACAGTTCCTCAAGTTCCAGCCGAATATCTGCCTGGGGTGGGATGAACTCTGCAGACTTGATGATGGAGATGAATGACCTTAGGGGTTAGAAGGGACAGGGAAAGAGTTGGACAAGGCTGTCATGTCCGAGCACCAAAAGAGTTTACCATGAGGCAGAACCCACTGCCTCACCATTTTCCTATCAGTGACATGCAGTCTGTGATGGACCCAGAAATCTTCGGGCTGTAGGGTGTAGTCTGGAGATCTGAGGGTAAGCCATGTCTTTGTGAAACTGAGTAGACAACGTTCCCTTTAGTGTCCCTTTATTGAAGCAATCTGACCACTATCTCGACGGCATTTTTCCGGGCACAAATAAGGGCTTGGGTACTATCTTCACAGTGTCTGTGTCTGAGCTCTTGGCATTGTGGGAATATATGATCATGATTAGAGAATTGACTAACCGAGTCAGGAAAAATTGTGTGCTTGGGTACTATCTTCACAGTGTCTGTGTCTGAGCTCTAGGCATTGTGGGAATATATGATCATGATTAGAGAATTGACTAACCGAGTCAGGAAAAATTGTGTTTAGTGTTATTCCTACAGCAATGTACCCTCTTGCCCAGTTTAGTCTTTCATAGTTTTGTCAATCTGTATTGCTAATCTAAGTGTTTGTATGTTTTATCCCCAGACCCTTTTGTGGCTTCACCCTGATAGACTTAATGTTCAAAAACAAAGGGTGCAAGAGAGATTAATGCTGGTGCATAAGCTGTTGAAGAGAGTCAGCAAAACACAGTTGGAGCATACTACCTTGTACACGAACCAGAAAGATAATATCCACTCACAGCAGGTCATTTGGAAGGCAAATGAAATGTTGGGCTTTATTGCAAAATAAATGGCACATAAAAGGAAGGAGATTGTGCTACATTTGTACTGAGATTTTGTGAAATTGTGCCTAGAGTATTGCATACAGTTTTGTTCTGCCAGTTGAAGGAGTGATGCAATTGCACTGGAGGCAGTTTAGAGGATGAAGAAAGTGTCTTATGAGGAAAGGTTGAACAGGTTATGTCTAGATTTATTGGAATTGAGGGGAATGAGAATAAATCTTATTGAAACATGTGGAGTCTAGAGAGACTTTTTTAGATTATGTTTCCCCTCATGAGGGAAATGTAATACTGAGGGATAAGGCTTCAGAATCAGGTGTAGCTCATCAAAGTCAGTCGAAAAGGAATTTCTTCCCTCAGGGTCATAAATCTCAGGAATTATCTGAAAGCTGTGAAGGTTGAATTATGGATTTTATGCATGGTAGAGATGGATCAAAATTCTGTCTATAAGGCTGCCATGTGGAATAAGGAGACATAAGAAACTGAATATTGGGCAAAAAAAACCCCGAGTGCTGGAGGAACTCAGCGTTGGGAAGCATCTGTGGAGGGAATGGACAGATGAAGCTTCAGTTTGGGATTAATCTTCCGACTGATTAGAATGGCGGGGGGCAGACAAAACCTGGCAAGCGGAAGGTGGCCACCGGTGAAGGGGTGATTGGTGGAGTAATTGACAAAGCTAGAGGTGAAAAGGAAAGCAAAGAATGTCAGATAAGAAAAAAAGAAGTAAAAGTAAAGATGGAGCAAGGGATATAGGTGGAAGGGGACAAGGGAAAAAAGGGAGGAGAAAATGGGTTGAGGATGGGAGGTGCTTGTACAGAGGAGAGGAAAGGTGCAGTGTTACTTTGGTGGTGGGAGAGGTGCCCTGTGTGTGGCCTCACTCTAGCAATGGAGGAGGCCAAGGGCTGAAAGATCAATATCAGAATGGGAAGGGGAGTTCAAAAGGTAAGCAACCAGAAGCTCCAGGAGGCCTTGGCGGACTGAGTGCAAATGTCCAGTGAATCGGTCATCTCGTTTACGCTTGGTCTCATCGATGTAAAGGAGGGGCACATTGGGAGCACTGAATGCAATAGACGAGGTTGGAGGAGATGCACGTGACCCCCTCTCTTGGAGTTGGGAGGAGACTGGAGCTGAAGCCAATATCAGATATGTCATTATCTTATTGAATAACAGAGCAGGTTTGAGGTCCTTATTAGTTATTTCTCCTATTTCTTGTTTTATGAACAAAAGCGATTGAAATTTAAATAGACAGATGCGATATACTGCACATTGAAAGGAAAATGGGCCATCTACATTCACATGGGAATGGTGTTTAAGGAGCTTAAAATGAAATTGAAAGAAATCTAGAAACCTTGGTAATGCTTAATATATCTGAATGCACGCTTGATTGCTAATAGATGAAACTTAAATCAAAATATATTTTGATCAGATCAGCCCGTAGTGTGCAATTTCATTTGCCAAGAAAAATGAAGTGATACCAAACACTGGAATCATGCTAAGAGTCATAAATGTTATCCCTAATGTTTGGTAGTTTGAATTAGGATTGTAAATATATCGAAAAAAATATTCTTGAATATTAATGAACTCTGGGCTAGCCACACAAAGGTAATTTAAGAAACAATAAGTTGCTTGAAGAGACAGCCATTAACATATGGAGTTATAGAGTAATACAGCAAGAAACTAGCCTTTTGGCCCAAAGCGTCCGTGCTGTCCAAATGCAAATGAAAGCTAGTCCCATTTGCCTGCACTTATATTCTCCTGAGCCTTTCCTATCCAGGACTTCCAGAAGTGGTAGACGCAAAAAACCCTGGAATAATTAGTAATTAAGGGTTATTTGCTGGATCCATCTGAAAGAATTAATTCAGGTCCCGTATCCCAGTAACATAGGTAAACATGATATAATCTACACCCCGTATTTGCGTATGCAGCAGAATTCATTGGTTGCTTGGACTGAGCATCTAGAATCCACCTTACCTGAATGTGAGGTAACAAGCCGCTGGATACCCTCCAGTGCATTGAAAGATGCAGCATGGAAACAGGCCCTTCGGCCCACTGAGTCCATGGCGACCATCAATCACCCAGCCACACTAGCTCTATGTAATCCCACTTTCATATCCACACCCTACACATTATGTCCAATTAGCATATAAATCTGCACGTCTTTGGAATGTGGGAGTAAACCGGAATACACAGAGGAAACCCATACAGTCACAGGGAGAAAGTGCAAACTCCACCCAGATAGCACCTCGGGTCAGTATTGAAACCAGGGTCTCTGGCCCTGTGAGACAGCAACTCTACCAGCTGTGCCACAGTGTCACCATTGGCTGAAGTCAATTAATCTTTGTACCGATTTATGTCCTCTGGATGCTTGGCTTTGTTCTAAGTAAAATAGTTTAACTGCTAAGTGAACCATAAGAAAGTGTAATGGCACGTGTTCTTCCAAAATGAATCATACATCATATCTCATAAGCCACAGAAGGAAGTAATTTGGTCCATTAAATCTTTGCTGGTTTACCAGAGCATTGCCATCCATCCCATTACCCCTACCATTTCCGTAACCTACTATCTAATCAAATTCTCCCAATTATCTTGCCACTCACCTACACTAGCGTTAATTTATAGCAGTCAATTTACCTACCAGCATGTATCTGGGATATGGGAGGAAACAAAAACACCTGGAAAAAACTGTGGTTGCAGAAGGAATATACACATTCAGCACTGGCAGCAATTCAGGTCAGGATTGAACCTGGGTGGCTGGAATCAAAGATCCCTATATGATCTTTGGCTGGAACTTGGACACAGCTGCATGATGCTTCATACATTTTATGATTTGACCATCTATCCTAATCTAATATAAAGAAAAGGAACATGTATTCATATGCCTCATAATGTCATGGCTTTCTGCAGCATGTTTTTAGGCAAATATCACAGCCATGGCTAAAACAGCACTGGATTAATGCATATTAGGTTACTGTTGTCGCATTTGTTAAAGATGTGCTCGGACGAAGTGCGTAGTTACCAGTCGGAATTATACTCAATGAAGCATTCACATATTATTTCTGCTTTAAATAAAGTCACAAACTAAACATATTCACCAATCAAGACATGATATATACAATCAATGACATGCAGCAAAATTATAATACAGTATCTCAACTCTTTTTACACGTTGCAATGAATGCAATTTCTATTATTTCTTTCCACTTCCAAGCAAAAATGTGGTTGGATTATTCAGCGTATGATCAACCTCGGTGAGACCAAGCACAGGCTTGGCGATTGCTTTGCACACGACCTACACTTAGTTCACAATAACCAACCTGATCTCCCGGTGGCTCAGCACTTCAACTCCCCCTACCATTCCGAATTCGACCTTTCTGTCCTGGGCCTCCTCCATGGCCAGAGTGAGGCCCACTGTAAATTGGAGGAGCAGCACCTCATATTTCGCTTGGGCAGTTTGCATCCCAGCGGTATGAACATTGACTTCTCCAATTTTAGGTAGCCCGTGCTTTCTCCTTCCCTTCCCAGCTCTCCCTCAGCCCACTGTCTCCGCATCTTCCTTTCTTCTTCCCGCCCCCCCCCACCCTCACATCAGTCTGAAGAAGGGTCTCGACCTGAAACGTCGCCTATTTCCTTTGCTCCATAGATGCTGCCTCACCCGCTGAGTTTCTCCAGCATTTTGTCTACCCATTCACACAAGTTCTGTTATCCCACTTTCCTCACCCACTCCCTACAAATTAGGGGCAATTTTACAGAGACAAGTTAACCTACAAAGTCAATGCATCTTTGGGATGTGGAAGGAAACCCATACGCTTGCAGGGAGAATGTGCAAATTCAACACAGACGGTGCCCAAGGACAGGATCGAACTTCTGGTGTGTGAGGCAACAAGTCTACCAGCTGTGCCACTATATTTTGTTTTCCAACACACAAAAAATTATACGTTGATAACTTTTGGTTACTAAAATAATGAAAATATCCATTCTCAGTCTTAAATCTCTAAGTGACGCTATGTCCCCCTTTACAGCTATTGTATGTTGTAATTCTGTTCAAGGCTATGGGGCAGTACATTGGCCATAAAGTTGCTGCCTAAAAGTGCCAGAAACCCGGAATTGATCTTGAATATGGGTGCTGTCTGTATGGAGAAGCTATCCAAACCCATGGATATGCTAGCGTCTAGATCAAGGTGATGAACCCCACCACAGGACGAGGGGGGTGGAGCACCTCACCTGTGCAACGATCTACGAAGAGACTAGCAACACCCTCGGACAGGTGCAAACTTTATGGCACAACCCCAATATTGGCTGAAAGGATTACACCGCCTACAGGTGGCACCTGATCCATCGACCCTAAACATGCTTCATCAGGATGGTTGCCAATGAAGAGAGTGAAAACTGGTTGCCATACCATTGTTTTGATGGACTTTGGGGTACTATTGAACTGGTAGCCATACCTTTGGTTTGGTGGACTTTGGGGTACTGTGATACATTATGGCTCTATCATTCAGCTAATCATTGTTCTAATACTTGCGACCATTGTGTGTACCTACCAAGGACTTTGAATGTTATCATAGAAACATAGAAAATAGGTGCAGGAGTAGGCCATTCGGCCCTTCGAGCCTGCACCGCCATTCAATATGATAATGGCTGATCATCCAACTCAGTATCCTGTACCTGCCCTCTCTCCATACCCCCTGATCCCTTTAGCCACAAGGGCCACATCTCACTCCCTCTTAAACATAGCCAATGAACTGGCCTCAACTACCTTCTGTGGCAGAGAATTCCAGAGATTCACTACTCTCTGTGTGAAAAATGTTTTCCTCATATCGGTCCTAAAAGATTTCCCCCTTATCCTTAAACTGTGACCCCTTGTTCTGGACTTCCCCAACATCGGGAACAATCTTCCTGCATCTAGCCTGACCAACCCCTTAAGAATGTTGTAAGTTTCTATAAGATCCCCCCTCAATCTTCTAAATTCTAGCGAGTACAAACCGAGTCTATCCAGTCTTTCTTCATATGAAAGTCCTGACATCCCAGGAATCAGTCTGGTGAACCTTCTCTGTACTGCCTCTATGGCAAGAATGTCTTTCCTCAGATTAGGAGACCAAAACTGTACGCAATACTCCAGGTGTGGTCTCACCAAGACCCTGTACAACTGCAGTAGAACCTTCCTGCTCCTATACTCAAATCCTTTTACTATGAACCTATACTCAAATCCTTTTGCTATGAAATACTCAAATCCGTTTGCTATGAAATACACAAATCCATTTGCTATGAAATACTCATCCTTTTGCTATGAAATACTCAAATCCTTTTGCTATCATGTTTGATAAAAAGGAGGGAATGAAAGAGCTAATAGTCAAATCTAAAATGGAGTCATTCTTCTACAAAAGCATGGACTAGTAGAACAAAAGAATGGCTTGGTGCCAAGTCTGAATGACTTTGTAAATTATATGGAACACAATATGGAGGACAGGTTGTCTTTTCAATAAAGACATTAAGATGGAAGCCTGCAGTAATAACATGTGCATCATTCAAGGCCATAAAGAAGCCAAGATTGGAAAAAAAAAATGCTGACGCTCCAGAGATAAGTAATAACGTTATTGGATGAGCTTGATTTGGACTCAGCTTTTCTTATATTCTGAAAGGCTACAAAATCTTTCAGTCATGCCATATTCAGACTTGGTAGGAGTGTTTTACTGATAAGAAAAATGTATAATTGTGCTAACTGTCCTTTGTTCTGTGAGTGGAGCGCGAGAAGCACTGAGCAATGTTTGTGCTCATTGTAGATCTTTGCCACTCCTGTCTGATGAATCAGTTAAAGATTGCCATGGTTTATCTTTAACAGTTTTTGTTGCTATCTGCTTTTTAAGAAACAAACTTTGACATTGGTAAATGGCTGGTAACATCAATGAGGCAATAGCCACCACCAACAAGGGAATGTTTCCACTTTCACTTAGTCTTTGAGACCATTACCATGAACATGATGGGCCAGCAATACACACATGATGGCTTTCAAAGTAGGTCAAGAAACAGAGTACCTTGGGGCAGGTGATTCATTTCTTTGACACCTCAAAGCCTTTTCTACCGTCTGCAAAGCATGTCAGAAATAATAGTTTACTTTCCTGGATGAGGCAGGTCCCATATCAGTTAAAACGCAACACATCTTGGACAAAGCAGACCATTTGCATTTCCCCCATCTTCCATCTTAAAACATTCTCTCCACCACTGGGGCAATGTTGGTGCGGTGTTTGCATTCTGCACAGTGTATCATCCTATCCCAGCAACATTGTGGGAGAACCCATATCAGACAGATGGCATTGCTTACCCCCTCTTTCCCCTTCCTCACCTCCCACGGGTGGCACGGTAGTGTAGTGGTAGAGCTACTGCCTTACAGCGCTAGAAATCTGGGTTCAATCCTGACTACGGGTGCTGTACGTAGTTTGTACGTTCTCCCCATGACCTGCGTGGGTTTTCTCTGAGATCTTAGGTTTCCTCCCACACTCCAAAGACATACAGGTTTGTAGGTTAATTGGCTCGGTATAAATATAAAATTGTCCCTAGTGTTTGTAGGGTCGTATTAATGTGTGGGGATCGCTGGACGGCACGGACACGGTGGGCTGAAGGGCCTGTTTCTGCATTGTATTTCTCAACACAGCCCCAACATAAAATTACAATTAGGGATGGACGTTAATTGCTGGTCTTCCTATCAACACTGGCATTCCTTAAAATTGAGTCATTTTTTATTGAGCATGGCCAAGTCATTAGGTGGTAATAGCGCAATAACAAGATTATATACCCAACTGGAAAATTTCACCAGACATTAAAGAAAAAACAAATTTTCTTCAACACAGCATATCAGTTTGGAATTTACCTGGTAGAATATAGAATCATTCATTAATTGAAGTTTTTTTTACAGAATCACTAAAAACACAATGCGTTTTTTTTGTAAAGTGACATTGTTTCACATATTAAACTATTGATGTTCTGGGTATACGCATAACGAGTTTTAAATGCAGATTGGTTTGTGCCAAGTGTGTTATATGATTTACTGGAAGAAATGTATTCAAATGATACAAGAGATGAAAAACTATTTATATTGAGATTGTTCTTGTGCAGGGAAGATTAAGGGAGATTTATGAAAATTGTGGAACATTTTCAACAAGTAGAAGTGGAAAAGCTGTTAATACTTCTAAGAATGCTTATAACCAGAGGCCATAGATAGAAGATAATTAGCAAGAGGAGGAGGAGGAGATGATTTCCCCCCCCAGTAAGTTATGATTGCCTGGAACGCTGGAATTCCCAAAAGGAAATTTAATATATACAGGTGCACAACCTTTTATCCGAAAGCCTTGGGACTAGACACTTCTCGGATTTCGGAATTTTTCGTATTTCGGAATGGAAGATTTTTAGCGTAGATTAGGTAGGTAGCGCGGGCGGCTTGAAAAGTCTGGAGCGGCTGCCTCCTCCCCGGAGACCGGGGAATCATTGTAAATCATTGCTTAAATGTTAGTCAGTTAGTTTGGAGGGATTTTATGTGGTGGGGGGGGTGAAGGGGGAAACTTTAATTCTTAGTCCCCTACCTGGTCGGAGAGGCGGGGAGCGGGCAATGCCTTACCGGGTCGCCGTGCAGTAAGCTCCGGAGCGCTGTGGCCGCCGACTCCCAACATCGCGGAGCTGGGGCTGCGGGCGTCCGGCCGCGGGCTGCGCTGGATTTGGAGCGCCGCGCAGCCAGGGGTAGAGTTGCCGGGGTCGGAGCTACAACCGGCGCCGCCCGCGGCCGGATGCCCGCAGCCCCAGCTCCGCGATGTTGGGAGTCGGCGGCCACAAAACCTTCTCTGTCACTTTCAACCGTGTGGTTACCAAAGAGCTTGAATTGCACATTATATATTTATTTATATGCTATTATTCAAATGGTCCTCATAAGACAGGTTGGTAGGGTCGGGAGGGTGCAGAGAGCTGTGGCTCGCTGCCAGTTCTTTCCCTTTTAACTGCTCCAACATGATAAATTGACTCCCAGAAAGTCCTAGTTCATATACCAAGTGTTTTATTTTTGTGTTAGGGACAGACACGTATTTTTCATTCACAACGGCAAGATGATAGATGCACAAAGGTATTTATTTTTACAGTGCCAAATTATTTATCCTTTGGGAAGTTACTGTTGAAAGTCACTTGGAAAGTGCTGCAACACTTTGACATCACAGTTTTAATAACACTTTTTGTTAAACTAATATCCTCAGAGAGTGATGGGCTGACAATTGAGAACAGCTGACGTATTTGAAATGAGTTGCTACTATTCCCTGGATGCTAATTCCCTTATTGAAATGCATTATAAGGTGAGGAGAATTTGAGCTTGAGTTTTATTGATGTAACCTTTTGGGATGGAATTATTTCTTCTGGATTCTTTCAAGCAACATGTTGAATGCAGAAAATAGAAATACATCTTGAATTCCTATTTGAATTGCTCACAAATGGAGTGCTATCATGGCATGTTTTTATTTTCAGAGATGTTTGCAACCCATGAACATTTTACTCTTTCTGGCTTTTGGGCTGGATTAAGTGTATGATTTAGTGTATTGTTGCAAAATCCAAATGAAGTGACCATGTTTAAGCTTTATAGAAATGCTATATTGCCTGATTTAACAGCTTGATTCAATATGTTAATGAAATCCTTCTTTCTATTCTGTTTGCGTACATTACACCTCAACAGAATATCCTAATATCGCAGAATGATGCTTTACTGTAGCCCAACTGAAAGATCAGATCATTACGACTCTGAATGCATAAATTGGCTTTAGAATCCATTGAAATAAGTTTAGATACTTGTTAACAGCAATAATATGGAGGTAGGGTATAGTGTATATTTCAAACCAAAATCTGTTATCCAGCAAACGGTCAAATTATGCAGAAAACATTCTAAAGAGCAGATGAAACGGAAACATGAACAACGTTTTCTAATAACAAGACAATTTCTCCAAAATTACAATGTAAGATCGAGAGTTGCTTATATATTTTGTACTCACAAGCCAATATGTAACTTTCAAGCTTGATAAACTAGAGAAATATTCAAACATCTCCAGTTGTCTGCCTTCAGCCTCATCATTATTATGCTTCCATTTTAAAATAATTACTCGCTGTTTCATTTTATATAATCTGTAAAGAAGAGAAATCCAATTTATTTGTATTTTAGCTACAAAATTAAATATTGAACAATCAGAATAATCAAAGGATATTATCTCAGAATCCTAGTCTACAGTTCACAATATTGGATAGTGCTTTCCGGGTGTTAATTTGGGGAATACTCCTCAAGTTGTTTTTATTTTTGAAATAGAATTGAAATCTATGTACTGGAAGTTTTCCTTTATGATCCTCAACAATTTGAGCTCTTCAGTGATTTATTTTCAGAAAAATTGTTACAGTGCAAATCTTAAACATTTGGGACTTTAAACGTGGAGAAGACAGATTGATTTGAAGATGGTGAAACTGAAACACTTTTTTGCAGATTGATATTATTGTTTGATTGCGATAGGACTTCCCATGACTCTTACATGAAGTATTATTATTTTGCTTGTGGAGTTGTAATGTAATTATTTAATCTACAAGATTATTGTTGACCACTCCCAAAATAGTAGAACTGTTTTATCCCTACCACTTGGTGTTTTAAATATCTAGTTGTAATATTTTAATGGCAATTCAAAAGATCTGCAATATAAATAGTTATTTTAAAGAAAGGCTATGATGAAAAGTAATAAAAATAAGAAATAGATTTAGCTGGCCTAACATTTAAGAACAGTGTAGGAATGGATGCCTTATTTTTCTTTATGCCTGTTTTGAAACAATAAGAAACAAAGAACAATAATACATATTTTAAGTGAATTTCATGAGTATCATGACTAAGCTTAAATCAAGAACATTGCATCATCCTGCCCAATGAATAGATTTCCACCAATCCTGCTTTATAGCATGGCTTTGAGGGTTTCGGACTTACCATCTATTCAATAAATCTCTTTTAGACATCACAAAAAGTTCAGTTTTTGTTTTTCAAGTTGATCTACCACCAGAAGCATATGAAAGAATATATTTTCTAAACTCTGTTTAGTTGTACTTCTATTTTAAGAGGTAGACACAAAATGCTGGAGTAACTCAGTGGGACAGGCAGCATCTCTGGAGAGAAGGAATGGGTGACCTTTCGGGTCGAGACCCTTCTTCAGGCCGAAGAAGGGTCTCGACCCGAAACATCACACATTCTTTCTCTCCAGAGATGCTGCCTGTCCTGCTGAGTTACTCCGGCATTTTGTGTCTACCTTCGATTTAAACCAGCATCTGCAGTTCTTTCCTACCTATCTATTTCAAGAGGCATAAGTTTGACTCATTCTCTGTATGATCTTTAACATTTTATTGTATTGGTAATTGGTCAAATTTGCATATTTTCTAGGAACTGTTTCCATATATCCATTGCATATTTTTAGTGAAATCAAGTTATGTAATACTATTGAATTTAGAACACTGAATCCAAGGATCTTAGAGCATTAAAGTTATTTTCAATACTCAATACACAATAATGCTTGGAAGCAGAACATTCCCACCTTCTGGTGTTGAACTGTTTACACGTGCGTTTCTGCCACCACTCAAATCTTCCTTTCATATTAGTCTCCTGGATCCCAAAAGGTGAAGAATCCTTGTTGAACTTTGAAAATGGCTGCAATTTTTTTTTCTCTGCTGTAATTCTGTTGCTGAAGGCAAAACCAATAGAAATCCACAATTTCTGTCCAGTGTAAACAAGGTTTGATGTTTTAAAAACAAATTTGGGAAGGGTCTTCTTTTATTTTGTGTCTCTTTTAAACCTGTCAATGTGAGCATTTCAATGCAGAGGGTTTGTAAAATTAAATGTTTTATCATGAAGGACTTCCCTTAGTAGTAGACTCTAAAATTATCACCTTCTTTCCTTGTTTTTAATCTGACATATTTCAACCTGCTCCTGCTTTTGCATGTATCTTTCAAACCTTTAGTCATGGTTTCATTACCTCCCATCTTGACCCCTGCCAACCTCCCTTACATAAACGTGTTTATGAAAATACAGCGCGCAAACAGGCCCTTCGGGGGGGGACCGGGCGAGCGGGCTTGGGGGGAAACTGGGCGGGGAAGGAGATTCGCAAGCACTGCCGAACCGTCCCCGTTGTTCACCCCACCACCCCCACCGGACGGGACACCGGCCCCCAGACCCAGCGTGGAGAAGGGCCAATCCCAGATCACCTCCGCCTCTCCTGCCGGGCCAACCGACAGCCCGGACCCACACCCAGCGCCAACTCCAGCCCAACCCTGCTCCAACTCCAGAGGAACCTGCTCCCCGATGGGCCGCTACGGCGACAAGTGCTAGTTCGCCCACGGCCTTAGCCACTACACCAAGTACAAGCTGTACCTTGCACACCACCGGCTTCTGCCCTTACGGTACCCCCTGCCACTTCATCCACAACCCCGAGGAGGAGCGAGGGCCCTGGCCTCGCCTGCGCCAGAGCGCCAGCCTCCGGCCCAGCGCTAGACAGGGCCACGCTGCGGGGGAGGGGGCTGGAGATGGAGGGCTTCTGGGGCCAACCCGGCGGGACAGGCAGAGCCGAGCTGGAGCCAGCGGCTGCAAGTCCGGGGTCGCCCCGCCAGTCCGGTGCTACCCGGGACACCTCCGGACAGGGACGGGACACCGTGGAGGGGGCGGGGACTGTCCAACAGTAACTAAACAGCACCCGCAGCGACGGAGAGCCAACCCCGATCCTGACTACGGACGAAACGCAATCCTGCACACAATGCAGCACCACCGTTGCCAAGACTGTTTTATAGCTAGTGACCTATGACCTGGGCATGCGCAGTCGGAATACCGAACTCTCTTATTAACTTACACACCTGTACGTCTTTGGAGTGTGGCAGAAACTGAAGATCTCGGAGAAAACCCACGTGGTCATGGGGAGAACGTACAAACAGACAGCACCCGTAGTCGGGATCGAACCTGGGTCTCCGGCACTGCAAGCAGGGTTGTGGAGTCGGAGTCGGAGCAAATTTGGTGCTGATGGAGTCGGAGTCTGTAAAAAAGTCCTGACTCCGACTCCGGCCTCAACATAAATTTCAGTGGCTACGTAAATCGGAAAAAATCCCGCTTTTTAAACATGTCATCGTCCATAGTCCAAATTTATTTTCCTTTTAGCATAATGAATTATGTTTTTTTTCTCAAGAATAAACAATGAAAAAGCCACACTAGCATAGCTACAACCATTAGACTCAAAACTTTAAGGATATATAGGTTTAATAGGTAGACTGATGATTCATGTAGTTCTTATGAAATGCCGTCTTGTGAAATGTCATCATAGCAGATTTAGAATGATTACACCTAGGGGTCAGAGTCGGAGTCAGAATCTCAGCCGGATACACAAGAAATCAAGGAGTCGGAGTCGGTCGGATGTTTTGGGTATCGACTGTAAGGCAGCAGCTCTACCGCTGTGCCACCTTGCCATCCTTTGTCTTGCATTAGTTCCAACTTAAACAAGACCTTAAGTTAAAGATTCTCAATCTTTGTATTCTGAGACCATTCCTCCCTTTCTCTTTAAAGCTTGCCCAGCACTGGAACCATGTAAGGCATCTGATGGCTCCTATCAGGTAACACCCCTGATATTAATGCCCCATCGCCACATTGATCCATCAAGACTATAGATCCGGAAATTTAGATTTTAGATTAGATTACCTTTTATTGTCATTCAGACCGAAGTCTGAACGAAATTGAAGCAGTCATACATACAATACAATACAATAAAAAACAACAATAAACACATATTAACATCCACCACAGTGAGTCCACCCAACATCTCCTCACTGTGATGGAGGCAAAAGTCTTTGCACCTTAATGGGTCTGTCCCACTTAGGCAACTTTTTAGGCGACTGCAGGAGACTATGCGGTCGCCACATGGTCACAGCATGTTTGCGGGTGGTTGATGGGTAGTTGAAAAATGTTGAAAAATTAGCGGCGACCAGAATGAATCCGCTATGGAGAGTAGCGAGAATTCTCTTGCCGGAGGTGGGTCGGCAGGAGGTCCTAGTGGGTTGCCAGGAGGTCGAAGGTTCTCGTAGGTTGTAGCCGGTGCTGGCCGGTGAATTTCATTGGCTCAATGGGAAAAAAAACATGAGCGGCAGTTTTCAGAACCAAGGATAACCGACCGGTAATGTTAATGTCCACCGAGCTTCACAGCCGTGTATCTCTGGCTTCTTAAAAGTTGTCTCCACTCCTTCTTCCACCCCCCCTCATTTAAAGTACTTACGTGACCCTGTACACTGTGCTTTCACCGCCTTAATTACAGCGCCAACCTTCCTGTTCATCGCGGTGTGTGTCTGTATCACATTGGCTTTGCACCGTGTTAATTTCACTCAGACAGCGCTCCCCTCGCTTGACCTGTCCCCTGCCTACATAACTGGCTGGTGAAGGAAGCGATGTGTGTGTGTGTTCCACTCTGACAGTCGCCGTTCCAGTCACCGTTTTTTCAGGCGACTGTCGGCGACTTGACAGTCGAGTCAAGTCAAGTCAAGAGTGTTTTATTATATGTCCCGGATGGGACAATTAAATTCTTACTTGCTGCAGCACAACAGATTATGTGAATATGTAAACATAGTACGTAACGGAGGAAGAGAAAAAAAGAAAAAGTTCAATAAATAACAAATACAGTGCAAATAACAAATAATAATATAGTCTTTTGCAGTTCAGAGCTCAGAGCTTATCCGTTGTTGTGTTTAATAGCCTGATGGCTGTGGGGAAGGAGCTATTCCTGAACCTGGACGTTACAGTTTTCAGGCTCCTGTGCCTTCTTCCTGATGGCAATGGTGAGATGAGTGTGTAGCCAGGATGGTATGGGGTCCTTGATGATTTTGGCTGCCTTTTTGAGGCAGCGACTACGATAGATCCCTTCGACGGTCGGGGGGGGTCAAGGGTGGTGATGGACTGGGCAGTGGTCACAACTTTTTGTAGTCTCTTTCGCTCCTGGACGTTCAAGTTGCCGAACCAGGCCATGATGCAACCAGTCAGAATGCTCTCTACCGTGCACCTGTTGAAGTTTAGGAGAATCCTCTTCGACATGCCGAATCTCCGTAATCAGGAAGTAGAGTCGCTGATGTGCCTTCTTTATAATTGCATCGGTGTGCTGGGTCCAGGAAAGATCTTCGGAAATATGCACGCCCAGGAGTTTGACCTTCACTATTGTCCCATTGATATGAACAGGATTGTGGGTCCACATCCCACATCCCCTACCAAAGTCCATCATCAGTTCCTTGGTCTTAATGATTTTGAGAGCCAGTTTGTTGTGCTGGTACCATTTGGTCGGTCAGTCGATCTCAATTCTATACTCCTGACTCGCCCCATCTGTGATTCGTCCAACCACAGTGGTGTCGTCGGCGAACTAGATGATGGAGTCCGCATTATGTCCAGCTACGCAGTCGTGGGTATAGAGTGAGTAAAGCAGGGGGCTGAGCACTCAACCTTGAGGTGCTCCCGTTGTGGGCAACAGATGGCACAATGGGCTAAGTGTTCGGCTGGCGACCGGAAGGTAGCCGGTTCGAATCCCGCTTGGAGTGCATACTGTTGTTGTGTCCTTGGGCAACGCACTTCACCCACCTTTGCCTGTGTGTGAATGGGTGTGAATGTGTGTGAGTGATTGGTGGTGGTCGGAGGGGCCGTAGGCGCAGATTGGCAGCCACGCTTCCGTCAGTCTGCCCCAGGGCAGCTGTGGCTACAGAAGTAGCTCACCACCACCGAGTGTGAATAATGCGATGTAAAGCGCCTTGAGTATTAGAAAGGCGCTATATAAATCCCATCCATTATTATTATTATTAATTGTTACTGAGGATGAAGTGGTTCCTCCAATTCGAACAGACTGTGGTCTGTGGATGAGGAAGACGAAGAAGTCGCCGGTAGTCGCCTTTAAAATCGCCTAAAATCCACCTACCTGACCCCTCTTTTTCACCCTGTAAAATGCTTTTGAGAAGTTATTACTTCTCTGGAGGACATGGTTAGGTGTTTTGCTTCGGGTCTCTTCTTCAAACTGACTCTACAGTTTGAAGAGCGCTGACCTGAATCATCAGTCTGAAAAAGGGTCCTGACCCAAAATATCACCTATCCATGTACTCCAGAGATGCTACCTGACCTGCTGAGTTACTCCATCAACTGTCTTTATAATATAGAAAAGAAAGCAGGATTCAGAGCCAAGTGAAAAACTCAACTACCCCTATGTTTTAATAATAGGCCATATCTAAAGATATGAATCAGAGTACTTGACATGTAACTTATGGAAACACACTTTCAGGTTTCATTTTGTGATGGATAATAAGAGCACAGAAAATGTCTATTATTCATCAAAACATCATTATTAAAAATGCAGTTTCACATTAAGATTGGATGGAATTGTGTATTCAGCTTTTGAAGGTTGAGTTTTAATTTCAGATTTAGTTGGGAGAAACTTGCATCAAATTTGCTTTGAATCTTCTCATATCTGCTGTTGAGATGCTTGGTTGTTAAGTCTAGTCATCGTGTTGTTTTGAGATCTAATTTAAATTGCCATATCTTAGTCATTTTGAAACAATTGTTACAAGGAATGGAGATAAGTGCTGGCTGGAAAGGCACTTTGTATTTTTAGCTTTGGCTTGTAAGATTAAAGTAAATGACTGCAGTAAATGAAAGTATAACTGATGTACTATATTCTTTATATAAAGGTATGAGCATCTGACAAACAACCACTGGACGGATTGGTATCGGGACTTGAATAAAAGTACTGCCCCCCAGCCTGGAATATGGTACTTCCTAGTTTGACTGCGCTACGAATCGTGGTGATCCTGAGCTACCTGGCACAGTGTATTAAAGCAAACTGTGAGTAGAATCATTTTAATTCCAAAACATTTTTTTCTTTTAATTTGCCTAGATATTTGTGAATTTATGGGAATTCAGAAAACTTGCACGGTGGCACAGCGGTAGAGTTGCTGTTATAGAGTTTATACATTCTCCCCGTGAACTGCGTGGGTTTTCCTCGGGATCTCCAGTTTCCTCCCACATTCCAAAGACGTGCAGGTCTGTAGGTTAATTGGCTTGGTTTAATTGTAAATTGTTCCTAATGTGTGTAGGATAGTGTTAGTGTGCGGGGATCGCAGGTCAGTGCTGACTTGGTGGGCCGAAGGGCCTGTTTCCGCACTGTATAACTAAACTAAATTAAATGTATAAATGTGTGAAAAGATTGGCATGAGGAAAGACGTGGACATCTATCCAATTTTACAATCGTCAAACTACAAATTTATATTGGGGCTATTTAAACCTGATAATCTCATGCTTTAACAAGTTTTATTCGAAAACATTTATTACCATCAGTGGAAAAAAATCCCTGAAAGATTATAAAGTCCGATTACTGTAAAGGGTTTGGACCTTATGTAAAAATAAATAATAAATGAACAATATGTTGTTTAGAAAGTGATTCTCAAAATGTAACTAAACATTGAAAGGTGCCTGGTTTGTGATTAGCTTTAGGTTTTATCAAACAAATTTTAGAATTCTATTGCAAAATGACAATAAAAGATAAATCACTTTTGGAATAAGATCACGGACCAGCTGGAAAGAGGACATGACATTAGAAAAGTCAACTGCTCGAAATTAATGACCGGATTAGGCAATGCTCCAAACATTAGATGGATTTTGGCTGTGAAGAGGTGGATAAAATGTCATTAAAAAGTAACAGGTTGGACCTAGATGGCAAAGTATAATGTTGAAAATTCACTTTGCCAACACATGCACTTGCACCTTTTTTTATAGCTCTTTAGATAAGATGAAATTGGTCAGTATTCTAGGATAGACTTGAGGTTCTGTAAACTTGTGTTGTTAACCATGTACATGCTGCTCTTCAATAGTGTCTTCAGAAAGCATAACATCAGTTTCCATATATATGTTGGCGACACAACGATGTACCCAGCATAATCTCATACCAGTCCACCATTTTTCCAAAGTAGGATGACCAGAAATTTCTTCCAATTAAATGTTCGTAAGTCTGGTCACTATCTTATGAACCTTTTCAATCTACTTCCCTTTCCCTGACAATGAACTGGACTGTTCAAAATCCTGGTTTCACTTTTGATGCCAAGTCCTGTGCCTTCTCTAAAGTCTTCCATTTTCATCTCCATAACACTGCTTGATTCCAATTTCTTCTTGGATCATATAAAACGGTCACGTGCTTTTAAGCACTCTGGATTCACCGATTCACTCTTCCTGCACTGTTATTTCCTCTTTGTAAACTCAAGGTCAAAACAAAACTGCAAATCGTAGCATCACAAATTCAGTTTAATTTATCTCTTGTGTTTCCTGACCTACAGTGGTCCTCAGTTAAGTAAACCTCTGCAGTCAACCCCACTTAACGTGAAGGTTGTGTTCTTGAAAATAAGTCCATATTGTGATTTTCCACATTACAAAAAAGGGAGAACGTTGCATCATATGTGCTTGCTCACTGTCAAATCAGTTTGGTTATTTTATCATCTAACAATAAACAAACCGTTCTGTGTAAATAAGGGAGAATGTTGCAGAGTCATGCATATGCAGAGTCGTATATATGCAGAACACATCCGTGTGGCTAAAGTAATCTGAGAACTCTGCAAATACCAGCATTACTATTAGGTGATATGTAGATATAGCAGAATCAATTTGAGGTTTATCTTCAGATTTATTTTGCAACTAACGTGTAGATGTGGAAGTTTAGATTATTTGAAAGGCAGATAGAATATTAAATTTGAATGCTCCAGAATTTGATTTATATTGACAGTTGATAAAGTATTACTGGTAATAGAAACATAGAAAGTAGGTGCAGGAGTAGGCCATTAGGCCCTTTGAGCCTGCACCGCCATTCAATATGATCATGGCTGATCATCCAACTCAGTATCCTGTACCTGCCTTCTCTCCATACCCCCTGATCCCTTTAGCCACAAGGGCCACATCCAACTCCCTCTTAAATATAGCCAATGAACTGGCCTCAACTACCTTCTGTGGCAGAGAATTCCAGAGATTCACTACTCTCTGTGTGAAAAATGTTTTCCTCATCTCGGTCCTAAAAGATTTCCCCCGTATCCTTAAACTGTGACCCCTTGTTCTGGACTTTCCCAACATCGGGAACAATCTTCCTGCATCTAGCCTGTCCAACCCCTTAAGAATTTTGTAAGTTTCTATAAGATCCCCCCTCAATCTTCTAAATTCTAGCGAGTACAAACCGAGTCTATCCAGTCTTTCTTCATATGAAAGTCCTGACATCCCAGGAATCAGTCTGGTGAACCTTCTCTGTACTCCCTCTATGACAAGAATGTCCTTCCTCAGATTAGGAGACCAAAACTGTACGCAATACTCCAGGTGTGGTCTCACCAAGACCCTGTACAACTGCAGTAGAACCTCCCTGCTCCTATACTCAAATCCTTTTGCTATGAATGCTAACATACCATTTGCCTTCTTCACTGCCTGCTGCACCTGCATGCCTACTTTTAATGACTGGTGTACCATGACACCCAGGTCTCGTTGCATCTCCCCCTTTCCTAATCGGTCACCATTCAGATAATAGTCTACTTTCCTGTTTTTGCCACCAAAGTGGATAACCTCACATTTATCCACATTATACTGCATCTGCCATGCATTTGCCCACTCACCCAGCCTATCCAAGTCACCTTGCAGCCTCCTAGCATCCTCCACACAGCTAACACTGCCCCCCAGCTTCATGTCATCTGCAAATTTGGAGATGTTGCATTCAATTACCTCGTCCAAATCATTAATATATATCGTAAATAGCTGGGGTCCCAGCACTGAGCCTTGCGGTACCCCACTAGTCACTGCCTGCCATTGTGAAAAGGACCCGTTTACTCCTACTCTTTGCTTCCTGTCTGCCAGCCAGTTCTCTATCCACATCAATACTGGTCCCCCAATACCGTGTGCTTTAAGTTTGTATACTAATCTCTTATGTGGGACCTTGTCGAAAGCCTTCTGAAAGTCCAGATATAACACATCCACTGGTTCTCCCTTATCCACTCTACTAGTTATATCCTCGAAAAATTCTATAAGATTCGTCAGACATGATTTACCTTTCATAAATCCATGCTGACTTTGTCCAATGATTTCACCACTTTCCAAATGTGCTGCTATCCGATCTTTAATAACTGATTTTAGCAGTTTCCCCACTACCGACGTTAGATTAACTGGTCTGTAATTCCCCGTTTTCTCTCTCCCTCCCTTTTTAAAAAGTGGGGTTACATTAGCTACCCTCCAATGCTCAGGAACTACTCCAGAGTCTAAAGAGTTTTGAAAAATTATCACTAATGCATCCACTATTTCTGGGGCTACTTCCTTAAGTACTCTGGGATGCAGACTATCTGGCCCTGGGGATTTAATACTGGTAATACTGAAAGTAATATTACACCAGTTAATGAATGCTTTTTTTAAAGGTTAATTTGGCTGGTAATTTTGAATCATTGATTTAATTGGTAACATGATAGTTTAAAGCATTTGTCCATGAGAGTCACGGTGTCACAGAGCATTGAAAAAGGGTCTTTGACCCACCAAGTCCATACTGATTATCAAGCACCCATTTGCATCCAAGAATGGATTGACTGGGCGCATATTCACTGGAATATTCTCATCCTTCTCGAGGGGGAAACATATAAAATTCTTAAGGAATTGGTCAGACCAAATGCAGGAAAAATGGTCCCCATGTTGGGGAAGTCCAGAACTATAGTTTAAAAATAAGGGGTAGGCCAATTAGGACTGAGATGAGGAAAAAGTTTTTAACCAGAGAGTTGTGAATCTGTGGAATTCTCTGCCACAGAAGGCAATGGCGACCAATTCACTGGATGTATTCAAGAGAAGTAGATATAGCTCTTAGGTCTAACGGAATCAAGGGATATGGGGAGAAAGCAGGAATAGGGTACTGATTCTGGATGATCAGTCGTGATCATATTGAATGGCGCTGCTGGCTCGAATGGCTAAATAGCCTATTCCTGCACCTATTTTCTATGTTTCTATGCTCTAATCCATGTTTTTCTCCCACATTGCCTTCTACAGTATTCCCTCGGATTCTATCACTTAACCAAACATGAATGGCAGTGTGTGGTAATTAATTAATCTAACAACCTGCACATAATTGCAATATAGGAAACCAGAGCACCCAGAGAAAATCCATGTTAGTATAGGGAGAACATGCAAGTTCCACACGATAGCACCAGAAGTTAGGATTGAAGCTGTTTATTTCAGCTGTGAAGCAGCAGCTTTACCATTTGCTATGCAGTGCTGTCAATTTGTTAATTGGTTGATTTACTTGATCTGCATTTCAAAGGATTTTAGAATATATGTTTGGTCTAAAAAAATGATTGATTAGTTATTTGTCCAACAAAACAAAATTTTGTGCGATACGAATTGTCAGCAAATTGTCAATCAGTAAGAGTAAAAATAATTTTTAAATGACTTAACTTTATATTTTACTAACTGATATAGAATTGGGAATTGGGGCATCCCGTTTTGATTTTCTGACCAAGTGTAACTTACAGTAATAAGTAAAAGTGCTGCTTAATTATTTATGACACATTTATTGTTGAAGGAAACCATTGGCATCAGAAACAACCTCGATAAACGGTATACAAGTAAACCACTTAAAAGACAATACAGGCCTCTTGAAAGTGTTCTGCGAAAATAGGATTAATATTTCCATCTTAATATATTATAGCACTGAAAAATGTACAAAAAAATACCACAGGTATTCACTTATTTTGCAAAGCAGTTCAAATGGATCACTTGTACAAGATTCTGGTCTAATAGTATGCTTTGAACAAGAGAAGTGGAGTGGAAATGGAGGAATTAACTGAATTGAAATGGAAGACTATGGAGGAATTGCTTAAGTCAGGATCTTAAAGGTGGCATCCTCTGAGTTGCTATTGATGTCCTGTGCTAGAAAGTGAGACTAAACAGGATAATGCTTGACTTTAGAAGTAGCACAGGGTGCTCTGGTTTCCTCCCACATCACAAAGATGTGCTTGTTTGTAGGTTAATCAGTCTCTGTAAATTTCCCTGAGTGTGTATCGAGTGGATGTGTAAGTGAGATAATAGAAGTAATATGAACGGATGATCAATGGTCAGCATGGATTTGGTGGGTAGAAGGGCCTGTTTCCATGCTGTACCTCTTAAAAAAGAGAATTGAAACTAGTTGTTGTCTGTGAAAGATGGAAGGATTGTAACTGAACAGCATGCAAAAAAAACCACCCTTGAAGGGTGTTAGTACTTGCAAGGAGAAGGGAAGGGAATGAAGATGAAACATTTGGGAAAGTAAAGTAGGTGCACAGAACGATGAGCGGAAAATAATAAAACGTAGTGCTGATACTAAGCAAAGGCATGGTTGAAATGCACATGTGTGAATGCAGAAAAAAAGATAAATAGCTGCAGTCATGTTTTTGTGTGAGGCTGATGCGCTGGCAATGAATGAGATCTGGCTAAACAAAGTCAAGAAGAAGAAAACTTTATCTTTCTTGTAGCCAGACATGTTTAGAAAAGTTTGACGGGGGATGGGGGATCATTGGTAATTTGCTGTTTTAGGCTGTGGGCCGAGCATCGAAATGTGTCTAGAATTTAACTTTCGTGACCCATGTCTCGGAACTACATGAAATTTTGAACAGATTTAGATAAAATATAATTGAGAAGGAAGTCATAACTCGAAAGTGCCAAAAGTTGCACATTAATTAATTAAACTAATTAGAAAATGAGATCGAAAAAGTAAGCGCCATCTAGTGCCCAGTGCCCATATTACACCATGGGCACCATGGGGAGCCTAATTCCGTGCTGTGGTCTATTTAAACCATATATTATTATACCATATATATATATATATGACGTGAATACGACTTAATCAGATATAATTATGCTCCTGATCCAGCCTAATTAATGGGTGAGGGCAGTTCTTCTGGGTTCCCCCGTTTACTGAACCCCACTGACTGCCAGTGTGCAGCGTGGGGGTCACGACCATAGTGGGACTGGAGCAGTGCCAGGCTGGGGGAAGGCTAAGGCATCTTCCACTGACTGGAAAATGCCTAACCCTAATCCTAACCCGCCCCCCTTCCAGAGCTGCCCACGGCTGGAGCTGGAGCCGCTTTGGGACCGGCTGCGGGCTCCGTACGTGTGGCCCCGCAGCGCGTCCACCTCGGCCAGCATGCCCTTCTGGATCATCATGGTGATGATGGTGGGGAGCAGCACTGCCCTGCACGCCGCCCGGGCCGCCTTCAGCACCACCATAGCGCCGGCTCCGTCACTCCGCCTGCTCGCTCGCTGCAACACCAGCCTACCAACAGCCTGACCGACCACTCTCAGCACCCACCGGCCATCCGACCACTACTCTCAGTACCCACTGGCGACCCGGCCCAACCGACCACTACTCTCACCACCCACCGACGGCCCGACAACCCGACCGATCCTTCACAGCATCAATCGGCCAACCGACAGCCCGACCGACAGACGGACCGACTGACTGACTGACTGACCGACCGACCGACCGACCGATCGACCGACCGACCGACCGACTGACTGACTGACCGAGCGAGCGAGCGAGCGACCGACTGACTGACTGACCGACTGGCCGACCGACTGACTGACTGACTGACTGAATAACCGACTGACTGATCGACTGACTGACACTAATCCTAATCCTAACCCCAGCTCTACATTTGTTATTTATCATTTTTATTAAACAATTCACATCATAACTTTAGAAAGATAAATCAATTGAAATACAAAATTATCAGCAAGGTTAGCATTACCTTTATTCCTGGGAAACCTTGGTATTGTTTTGATGTATTTAGGAGGCAGCCATGATCCCAGCGACCAAGAAAAAAAGCGCCTGATTGGTCAATTTGCGTCCGACCTCAATGACAAACATGCATTGATTGGACAATTACTACTCAGAAAATTTGAGGTTTTTCGCACATTTTTTTTTAAATTTAAAAAAAATGTGCAAGTTTTGGTCTTGACGAGTTTCAGGTATGATTTATATAATATTTTTACACAATATGTTAAAAATTCAGGTAGTTCCGTGAGTTGGGTCATGAACTTGAACGAAAAAGCTCCTCGGCCCACAGCCTATTTTGATCAAAGATCATCTTGAGTGTTCACAAAATAATAACAAAGAGGTGGAAGCACAAATCTGGAAAAAAATTGAGAAAACCAAAAGAGTGGATTAGACAGTGCGGTCCTTGTTATCCAGATATTCTAAGGATGAATGTTGGGCCAGGGTGAAGGCGTATGCCACGGACCCTTTTTTGCCTGTCAGTGAATTTGAACTTATTACATTAAAATGAAGGTTACTAATATGTATCAATAATTAATGCACATGTGGTAGAGTCATACGGTATGGACAATAATAAATAAAATAATCAACATATATGATGTGTTTATGAGTTCAGAAGCCTGATGGCATGATGATAAAAACTGTTCTTAAGTCTGGTGGTGCGTGCAGCCATGCTCCTGTATCGTCTGCCTGACGGCAACAAGGAGAACAGTCTGCGTGCTGGGTGGCTGTGGTCCTTGATGATGCTGTGTGCCTTCCGCAGGCACCGCCGGTGGAAAATGTCCTGAATGGCCAGGAGACAGTTGCCAATGATGTGCTGTGCCTCCTTCACCACTCTCTGTGGTGATTTGCGGCTGTGGGCAGAACAGTTCCTGTACCAGACTGTGATGCAGCCCGTCATAGACTCTCGATGGTGCAACTGTAGATGTTTGTGAGGATGTTGGCGTTCATGCCAAACTTCCTCAGTCTTCTCAGGAAAAAGGGCCGCTGGTGGGTTGGGCCATTGTCCATTTGAAAATTGTAAAAGGGTGGTCTCCGAATGTGATGAGATCTGTAATCGTCTAGGGAAATAATGATCTAGTGATTGTTAATGGAAATGCCCAATGGAAAATATGAGGAAGCAGCATCTGGCCTCTAAATGCAGTGCCTTCTTTTTTCTGTTGGCAGCAAATAAAATGTTGATAAGTGGATGAATGGCAAATTGTGTACTACTCGTGAACTGTGATCTGGGAAATTCATAGAAAGGAACTCATGATTGACATAATTAGTCAAATTCATCAAGCAGTGAATAAGGTGCTTATGAGATTGCACCACTTATTTTTAATCCAGCAAACATAACTATGCAAATTGCTTTACATTTTAATGGATGAATATTTTTTATTCCAGAAATAGACCATGAATTATTTTGAAGAAGTGTTAGTAAAGATGTAAATCAATAATGGTCTCTGGTTTTTAAGAGTTGAAGTGAGAGATTTTATGAGAATGGTTAATTGCAGGATCTACAAAGTGAGCCACTGTCTGAACTATTGTTTGAATCATAACAGAAGTTTGATTAATCAACGTAAAAGTTGCTGGCAGAGCTGCTGCAAGACTCAAGCCAGGGCTGTTGAGCAATTTAAAAAAAATCAATTGAATTAAAAAAAATTAATTGGATTAATCAAGGCTGTAATTACACTGTATATAGAATGCCAATATTTTTCAATGCCCTGGAGGAAAACTCACTGCCTTTAATTTTGTAATGATCTAATGTAAAGCTATCTGCATTGACAGCTTCCTAATCATTTGACAAAATACTCATCATATTGAACTTTTCTTATCTCTATTACCAAGTCAAGTCCTATGAACCTCAGATCTCAGTATTGCTCCACTTTTAGTGTCTCCAGCATCTCCGATTTCCACTTGCCGCATATTGATCATTCTCAGATAACTTTATTATACTCACAGCTCATAAAAGTATTTATTTTGGATATCATACACCAAAGAGGGAGGAGCAAGGAGCTACAGATGTATGTCCCGGTCACATCTTTCCCTCTGTTCAATTGCTCCAAATTTTTCCGAAGGTTATGTTGTGTGTATATAGACTGCCAAGTTTTCTTCCTAACATCACTCACTAACGAATCTGAACTGTAAATCACATTAGAAAAGGTTTGCACGGTCCGAAATGCAAACTTTTCCCTTCAAAATATTGAAATATTGGGACTCAATCGGGAGGCCTGAAGATAATGCTGAAAGCCGTGGGGATCAGAGAAAGCACAGAGGGGGGGTAGTGAGAGAGGGACTTGCAGAACTCCCAAAGGGAGGACAACTGTTTCAACATATATTTTACATAACTGTATCAACTACAATCAAATCAAGTTCAGCTGCAATAAATAGAGCAAAGAGGAAGATACAGAGTGCAGAATATAGTTCTTAGCATGGTTGCACACCAGTTTCATAGACAAAGTCATAGACAATGTTCACATTGGAGTAGAGGTAAATCAGAGGGCGGTGGAGGCAGGTTCTCTGGAAGCTTTCAAGAGAGAACTAGATAGGGCTCTTAAAAATAGCGGAGTCAGGGGATATGGGGAGAAGGCAGGAACGGGGTACTGATTGGGGATGATCAGCCATGATCACATTGAATGGCAGTGCTGGCTCGAAGGGCCAAATGGCCTACTCCTGCACCTATTGTCTATTGTCAATTGAATCAGACATTCTCCCAGCTTATGGAAGGACTGTTCAAAAGCCTGAAAACAGGGAAATAAGGTGTTTCTGAGTCTGGTGATACGTGCTTTCAAGTGTATGTACCTTTGCCAACAGGAGTAGGTAGCAGATGGATTGATCGGGATGGGAGAATACTTTGATTATGTTGGCTGCTACTCCAAGGCAGCATGGAGTATTAATGGTCAATGATAGGAAGTCTGGTCTGAGTGATGGACTGGGCTACATCTACAAGTCTGTAATTTCCTGCGGTCTTGGGCAGAGTTGTTCCCAAACCACCCCAACAGTATGTTTTCTATGGGGTCTGTAGACGTTTGTATGAGTCATTGGATCCATACTGAATTGGAGTAGCGGAATTGAATTCTTGGCTGTTGCATCCCAGAACTAACTCTAGGACTATTATCCCTGGAGTGAAGCAGGCTGGAAGTTGACCTTGTAGAGGCGTAGAAAATGGTAGGAAGCACTGATAGAATAGTCAGATTTTTTCTCCCATGGTAGTTGAGTCTAAAGGTTTACATACGTTTACAGTGAGAGGGGAAAGCTTTAAATGTTATCAAGGATGTACAAGTTTTTCAAATAGAGGGTTTATGGAACAAACTGCCTGAGGAATGATAGAGGGCAGGTACAATTAAATGTTTAAAAGATATTTGACATAAATGGGTAGGAATGTTTGAGAGCAATATTGGTCAGCAACTACGAGATAGGTCCTGCTTTTTATGCTGTATACCTCTATGAATCCACTGATATGTGCACTTGGTGCAGTGCAAAAACTTTTACTCAATTGGAGTGTGCTTGGTCAAGTGCACCTATGGGCAGTGGGAATTGTTTGCAACTGACCAGTTGTACTGATTTAATGCAGACAAATCTTCATTCATTGAGAGTGCTGAAAATGGGCCCTGTTAGTTATAAATATTGTGAAATCAACACCCTTGCAACTTCTCAACATTGGAGGATGTTGTTCCAAAGACTTCTTGGCAAATATCTGCCAATAGTGCCTGCAGGGACCGAAAGGTTTCACATGGTCGCCTTGAACGAAGGGCTTCTCATTTCAGAGTGGTTGAGAACTGTTTGTAAATTTAGGTTGTTTTTTTGTAATTACTATGGCACCTTTTACAACAGAAGCTCACATTTCAATAAAGTCTTTAACGTAGCAGAATGATCCATGACACCATTCAGAATGCAGCAAACCTCTTCAAAGTCAAAAGAAAGGAACTGGTTTCATTTGTAAAGGGTTTTTCATACCCACTTCATGTCAATCCAAATCTTTGCAATGATGTGCTCATGAAATGTAATCAATATTGGAGCCTGTTTGCATGCAGCATAATTTCACAAACAGTAGGCATTTCCATGAGCAAATAATTTATTGTATTGCTGATGCTTGAAAAATATGTATTTGATCATGAGGTATAAATCTCCAGCTATTCAAAATATTTCCATGGATCTGTTCAGTCCATCTGTGATTTTGCTGTGAATATTTGTGGATTGCATTCACCTGTAATCATAGCCATGCGATCATTGGCATTGTAGTTGGCACAGACACATGAAAAACATTTGACGGCACTGGGCATGTACTCGCTGGAGTTCAGAAGAATGAGGGGGGGGGGGGGCATTGAAGGGTACCGAATAGTGAAACGCTTGAATAGAGTGGATGTGGAGAAGATGTTTCCACTATAGACAATAGGTGCAGGAGTAGGCCATGTATTGATCCACTCACTCAACTTGTCTAAATTGTCTCTTTGTTCCTCGCAACCAATAGAACGCCTGACAGTACAGCATAAGAACAGACCCTTCAGCCCAAAATGCCTGTGCTAAACATGATGCAAGATTTAATTAAGTTGACTGCACATGATCCATATCTCTCCATTCCCGGCATATTTGTGTGTTTATCTAAAAGGCTCTTATTCACCACTATCAAAATCTATTTCCATCATCATCCCGGACAGCATGTTTCGAGCACCCATTACTTTCTTTCCAACATCTCTGCATATTTACTTTAACTGTATCCCCCTCTCACCTTGATGCAATGCCCTCTTATCTTTGATATTTCTGCTCTGGGAGAAGGATTCTGAGTGTCTTCCCTATCTATGCCTCATAATTTCATACATTTCCATCAGATTACCCTTCAATGTCTGAGACTCTTAAGAAAACAATCCAAGTTTGTCCAACACTTCCTTATAGCTTATACCCTCTAATCCACGCAGCATCCTGATAAACCTTTTCTGCACCCTCTCCAAAGCCTCCATATATTTCCTGTAATGGGACAATCAGAACTACACACAATACTCCAAATGCATCCTAATCAAAGTCTTGCAAAGCTACAACATGACTTCTTAACGCTTATACTCAATACCCTGACTGATGACAGCACACTGTACATCTTCATTACTACTCTGCCTACTCGTGTTGGTACTTCCAGAGAGTTATACATTTGGACTCCAAGATCCCTCTGTATATCAATGCTGTTAATGGTCCTGTAATTAACTGTATACTTTCCCATTACAGTTGACTTCAGACTTGCTCAGTTTAAACTCCATCTGCCATTTCTCCACCCATATCTCTAACTGATCTATATCCTGCTGTACCTTTGACACCTTTCTTTATTATCTGCAACTCCATTTCACCATTTTTGTGACATTTTGTGACATACTAACCGATCCAGTTCGGGGGGGGGGGGGGAGAAGCATTGGAAAATCTCCTGCAATCTGTGGTGTAATATAAAATGACTATTCTGTAAAGATAGAAAGGGTGTTGTGTGGGTCTCGGATGAGTCTGCACCCAGAATGGTTATTCTGAAAGAAGGAATGCAACGAAGACTCACAATACTGGATCCTGGAATGGAGAGTTTCATCTTTTCAAGCAGACAGAGCTTATACTCTCAGGAGTTCAGATTCATTTGCGGCAATCTCCATGAAACATACAAAATTCTGACAGGGTGTTACAGAATAGATGTTAGGGGTGGGGGTGGTGATATTTTCCTTAGCTTGCCTGTCTGGAACCAGGGGTCACAGTCTTGGTAAACCACAGTAAGCCAACCATTCAAGATATAAGGGGAAGACATTTCTTCACACAAAGGGTAGTGAATCTACACTCAATAGTTGCTGAGCATTAATGGGCGTAAGCTGGCGAAATTATAATTTAAGTAATATATCTATTTCCCTAAGTGGACGAGCACTATCCCCATTTCGGAATCTGAACCTGTAATTTCCTTAAAAACATTAGATGTGATCAGATCCAGCTGTTGCCTTTAAAGGCCCTTAATTTACTAAAAGGGATGTTTTCAGCTGCCGGGTAGCTTTTCTTTGTTATGCTAATCTGCAGCACTCAAAATAATCCGATTGTAAATGTTGCTATCTTCATACGATCCAAATTTCCTCTGAGACTCTGATCACTAGGGTTTTACTATTATCTATTCTGTGGTGGCATATGTCCTAATCCCATTAGAAGTAATTGATCATCAGGATGGTCAGCTAATGAGAATGTTTTACAGCGGTAGTTTAGATTTTATTTTGTAATCCTCCAACCCCACTTTCTGAAAATTATATGCTTTCGAAAGTAGACAGATTTGCATTTACATTTGTACAGGAGGTGCCTGTGCTCCTGGTTTAGAACGTATGAATCTTGTGTTACTGACTGCAATTTAAAGTTAAATGTGGCTGAAGAAATTCTTCAGCCACTTGAGAATGTTTTTAAAAACGTCTTCTGGATTCAGTGTAAAATGAACAATAAGGTGAAAGGATGCACAGTTGTTAGTAAGATGACAAGACCAACACAAAATTATCTTGATAAACAAAAAGTGGTAAATCTTTCATGTTAAGACTGGAACTTTGTAGTGCCTGAGCAGCATCCACAGAAAAAAAGAAAGGTTTTGTTATTTTGGATGTATATCTGTCAAACTTGTGAATTATTGTGTAAGTTTGATAAAGAATGTGTAAGTAAAACAGTGCAATGTAACTTTTTCTCCAGAGATTGACCTGCTGCACATTTTCACCAATTGTTTATCAAATCACCCATTAATCTCTGCTTCAAGGAGAACAATCCCACTTTGTCTTGTACCATAATTGAAGTCCTTTGGTGCACAAAACCTAATTGCTGATTAGGTAACAAAAAACAGGGAACAGAATAATGAATTAATTTGCTGTAACTTTACGGGCACATTAACTCAATGGCACAACAAACAAATATTCAATAAACAATAATATAATAAATTATCTGTGATACTAGATAAGACTATAATAGTACGAGTATGTTTAAAAAGTCCATTGTAGTTTGTTGCTGAGGTAGGGTTGCGGTTTAGTTGCCATCTTGTTATTTGTTTTATGGTTTTCGAGCTTAGATTTATGGCTGATATTTCATCTCAGCACCATTTTCCTGAGCAGCCTTTCTCAGAATGTATGTTTTGGCCATACTCTACTCCATCCTCAACTCATGAATTAAGCATTTCCATCTATTCCCTGAATGGAAATTTATTTTTTATCATTTTCTGTCATTCTCCACACTGTTACTTCACACTGACGGGAGCATAATAATATTGAAATGGTTTACTGTTATTCTTGGCCACTCGGCAATCTCAACGTGTTTGTTGTTTTCTATGTATGTTGACTTACTGAATATAGTAGCAAAATAAATATTCACCAAGATGAACATTTTCCATTTTAGTTCATGAATATATTTCAGAAATTAAAATCTTGAAAGGATGTCAAGACATGCAAGGTTTCATTTCATGCTTGAAAATCGTTTTAAATGTAAGATTCATGAAATCAATCCTGATCAATGATGTGAGAGAAAGAAAACAGATGTGAATCTGAAGGAAACATTTCTAGTTATACTCGATATCTTTGCATGCCAGACTAGCTGGTTTCTAAGAATATCTGCACGGTTCTGGGTATTTGCACAGATGTTTAGTTTTTTCCCACTTTAATGCACCCTTAGTAAAAGTAGATCACCTACATTTCCTGGCAGGAGGGAGGGACAAAATGAATTGCAGTTCCTAGCCTTTTGTAATCAGGTAATTATCATGTAATTTACTCCAGGAGTTCAACTCCTTTCCTCGTGTTGTGAATGTTACAGTTCTTCATCGTCTCCTTGAGAAACTGTTTAGTCAGAGGGCAAAAAGATAATTACTTTGTTTGGCTCTTCTTCATTGAGGTCGTATATTTTGAAAGAAAAAATAGAAAGTTGTTTTTTTTTTAATGGTGGGAGATCCAACATGTGTTCAGCCGGAGCTGGTAATTCTTGCATACATCACTGAACGTCAATGCTGCAAAGCAGTGAGGAATGCAAAGAGTATGTTGGTATTTATCTTAAGAGGATTTGAGTACAAGAGTAGAGATCAAGATCAAATTGCTGGAGGATCTCAGCGGGTTAGGGAGCATCTGTGAAGGCAAAGGAATAGTTGATGTTTTGGGATGGAGGATCTCGACCCGAAACGTCACCCATTTCTTCTCTCCAGAGATGCTGCCTGTCCTGCTGAGTTACTCCAGCATTTTGTGTCTACCACAGGACAACATGTTAGAGTGAAGGGCAAGGCTGGCAGGATTGGGAATCCTGTTTAATGAGGGCTATTGAGGCTCCGGTCAAGGAAAGGAAGAAGCATATGTCAGTTATCGGCAGTTGGGATCAAGCAATTCTCTTGAGGGATATAAGGGATGCAGAAATACAGGAAGAGGAAAATTAGGAGGGTAAAAAGGGGATATGAGATATCTTTGGTAGATAGGCAATGGAGAATCCTAAAAGATTCAATTTTAAAAGCAACAGGGCAGGTAGGGAGAGAGCAGGGTCCCTTAAGAGCCGGTGTAAATGTTTATGTGTAGAGCTATGGGAGTTGGGCAAGGTCTTAAAAGAAGACAACTTGCCTGTAATTATCGTGGAGAAGGACATGAAAGCTAGTGAGGTCGGGGAAGGAAACAGAGGAAGTGTTACTGTCTTGAAGGATGATAAAGGTGGATAATTCCCTGTCGCCTGAAGATACTGTGGGAACCAAGGGCCTTGTTTCGGCCTCGATAGAGATTTTTGTATCTTCTTAGCCAATGGAGGATAGCTAATGTGCCATTGATGAAGAAGGTCTGATTAATGACATGCCAGGAATCTACAGACCAGTGAGCCTGCATCAATGGCAGGAATATTACTGGAGGGAATTCTGAGAGATAGAATCAGCTGCATTCGGAAAAGCAACGGCTGACTAGGTAGTATCGCCTACCCTGGGATAAAGAATGCAACTATCTATGATTTTATATACATCTATATGTAGTCAGCACGGCTTTGTCATGGAAAATCATGTCTCATGTCTTAGATTGAGTTTTTATTTTGAAAAGATAACCACGGCGATTAATGAGGAAGGATGGTTGATGTTGTCTATGTGGACTTTATCCAGGCCTTTGACAAGGTCCCACATGGTGAGCAATCCAATTGTACACAAAATTGGCTTAGTGGCAGGAGGCAGAGGTTGACAGTGGAAGGTTGTTTCTCGGATAGGAGGCCAGTAACTAGTTGTGTAGCCACACGGATAGGTGCTGGATTCCAGGATTAATAAATTTGTAGATTACATCAAGTGGACAGTGTCGTGGACTGTGAAGCTGTTGTCTCAGGTTAAAAGTGCCTAGATCAACCGACAAAATGGACAACGGAATGGCTGATGGAATTTAACTCAGACAAGTGCAAAGTGATACATAATAGAAAATTAAATGAGGGCAGGACATGCAGAGCGAATGGCAGTGCCATGGGGAATGTTGCCCTGGGATAGACCTAGGGGTATAAGTGGAAGAAACTGCAGATGCTGGTTTACAAAAATTAATATACAAGGTGCTTGAGCATCTCATGGAGAGGTGATGTTTTGGGGTTCAATCAAAGACTTTATTGTCATTCAAAAATACACCAACAGATGCAAGTCTGAATGAAATTTTGTTGCATCTGGCTCACCGTGCAACATAAAATAACAAAAGGATAAAATAGATAAAAAGATAAAATAGATAACAAGATAAAAATAGATAATAGTGGCGGCACATTGTATGGAATTCAAGAGTCTGATGGCTCGGGGGAAGAAGCTGTTGCAAAACCTGGCCGTTCTGCTCCTTATACTTCCACTTATACCCCATGGTCTATCCCAGGGCAACACCCCATACCTTTTGCCCGAGGGCAGCAGAGTGAACAGTCCATGATGGAGATGTGTGGGGTCTTTTATAATGGGGCCCCTTCTTCAGACTGAACGTGGCATGGTGGCATTTCGGGCCAGGACCCTTCTTCACACACTAACATTGAGAGGTGACATTTTGGTTGGGACCCTTCCTCGGACTGTTAACATGAAGAGGTGAAGTTTTAGGTCGGGGCCCCTTTTCAGAGTCTGAAGCAGCGACCCCACCCAACCCAAAATGTCACCACTTTATGTTCTCCAGAGATGCTGCCTTAATGGCTGAGTTACTCCAGCACTTTGTGTCTTTTAGTATTAGGGGTACAAGTACAAAGTTCTTGAAAGTGGCGATACGGGTAGACAGTTGCATGGCATGTTTGCTTTCAGTGAGGCATTGCAATCAGTGAAGCATTGCATAACATGAGTTGAGATGGCATGTTGCAGCTGTACAAGTTGGTGAGATCGCACGGAGTATTGCGTGCAATTCTTGTCGCCTAAATACAGGAAGTGTGTAATAAGCTGGAGGCAAAAAAGATTTGCAAGGATTCTGCATAGACTGAAGGGCTTGAGTCATAATGGGAGACTGGATAGGCTGGGTCTGTTTTCCCTGGAGCGAAGGAGGTGACCGTATAGATGTATATAGATAGTTGCATTCTTTATCCCAGGGAAGGCAAGTATAAAACTAAAGAACATAGGTTTAAGGTGAGAGGGGAAATATTTAATGGGAATTTGAGGTGCAGGTTTTTCACACAAAGTGCTTTGAAGAGTTGCTAGAGGAAGTGGCGGAGGCAGTTGCGATAACCACATTGAAAGACATTTGGACAGGTACATGAATGACAAAGATTTAGAGGGAGATGAGCCAAACGTAGGCAAATGGGACTAGATTTGGTAAGCACCTTGGTGAGCATGGACGAATTGAGCCGAATTGCCAATCTTCGTGTTGTATGACTGTCACGCCATTTTTCTGTACGATCCCCTATCCCTCAATCTCCAGAAATCTATCATTCTGTGTTTCGCAAGAAATCAATAAATGAATCTCCACAGCATCTAGGATAGGTAAATCCAGACGTTCAAGGCCCTTTGCGTGAAGACATTTCTCACCATCTCAGCCCTTACTCTGTCTTTAACTCCTAGTTCTAGACTCCTCAGCCATAAAAAACCTGCACTTTATCAACTGAATTTTTTTTTTTTCAGTTCAGGGAGATTTTCTCAAATTCCTGGCTGTTTCTTCCACTCATCCTCTATTTAATTCCTCCCCACATATCTACAGTGTGTTTCTTCACTGAGGAAGGATCCTGACCCAAAATGGCGTCAGTCCAATCTCTCCATAGATGTTGTCTGACCTGCTGTGTGCCTCCAGCTTTTTTTTTTACAGTGTGTCTTTCTTGGCTTTTTGCCTCGGTCACCTCCAACTCCCTGTCACCTGCCATGCTGTCAACATCTTGCCAGTGTCTGACTCATGGTCTTCCCTTCCCCGATGCTTCTCCCCACTACCCTACCCAATGCAATATAAGATGTGCAAGTACACAAGACGCTTACACACATAAAGCCATGCAGACAGACGCACACACAGACAGACAGACACTGACGCACATACACATATTCTTTGTTCTTTCACGTTAACTCTTGTCTGGATGTATTTTTCTCTGCTACCTTTCCTAGTTTGTGCTCCTTTTCGAACGATTCTCTCCTCCCTCGTTGCCTTATTTTCTGGTGCACTCCATTTTTCCAATTTCCACAGGCTCTTTTCTGCTTCACCCTCTTCTTTCTATTTGGTTCTCCCTTTTCCCCTTCCGTACTACTTGTAACCTCCTGTTTTTTTCTTTATGGCACATGTAGGATCGGAAGAAATCTGGCTGAGGATGGTAGAAATTGAAAAACAAGATGGGAAAGGGGCAATAAAGTTGTTCAGGATAGTTCTGGGGAAAATATGATTTAATGAAAGAATCAACTTTCTGGTGCATCAGTAATATTTAACTTGGATTTATGGTAGAAATCCCAATCCTATGTTGCATATGAGCTGCCTATAAAATGAGTAAGTGCTACTGAAAATGTTCATTTCTATATTTACCCCATATAAGTTTGCTTCATGAGGGGTCTCTGGATTACAATTAGAACAAAGTCCCAGCTGTTTGCTTGGCCCAGTGATGATCTGACTGGTTTTGTCAGTTAGCCTTGCTTTCACATAGTGAGAACATACCTAATAAATTTGAATTAACCTGTATAGTTGTGGTTGTTGCAGAGGACGGCTATGAGTTAATCTGTCAATCTATTTCATTTGTGTTGCCTTATGAATAAATATTGGACATGACACCAGATGAATTCCCCTGCCCTTCTATGAAATTGTGCATCTATCCAAGAGAATGTGATTTTCTCACAGAGAAAAGAGCTGCCCTGAGTGAAGAGTGACACCTAGAGTACCCTCTGCTACATTGTACCAGGCAAGGTATCGATTCGGATACTTGCTGGATTTGCATGGCTTAATTGTTCACTGAATAAATCTGTTTTACTGTTGAGGTACACCAGATAATTTTGTGAAGGTGCAGTTTTGAGCAGGATATTTAACCTATTTGATGCATTTAAAGCAATCAGGAAGATTTTGATTTTCCCAGGGCAAGGTCTATGGTTGACGAAGTGTGAAGATCCAAACAAGCAGATAAAAAATTACAGGGGTTTCCACCTGTAATTTTGCACGTCAGAAGCCAGGGACTCAGATTTTGAGTATCTAACATCATGTCTAACAGCATTTTATCCATTTATTATCAGGCTCATGCCCATTTGCTACTTACGTAAATGGTCTGTGGCCCAAATGCAGCATATGACACATTGGACCAGATCACTCACTGACTCTCTCACTGACCAGCAATTATGGGGATAAGTGCTGGCACTTTGCTGCAGTTCACCAGCTGATGTGTCTCCACCACAATTAAACACTCAAAGTCACTTTATCACAAGCAAAGATGGGTCACAGGGTATTCAGCTACCCCTGATGAAGTCTGCAGTGCACAAGATTTGTGAGAATTTGAATAGGACAATGAGGAAAGATGGAGTGATGGCTTCAGGTACACAACATTCTGCTGGCTAACAGCAGACCCAATGATCAATTCATTTTCTGTGTAAACAATTAACAGTTCCTCTCTATTCTGTTGTTCTATTTAAATTTGAGCTGAAAATAGTGTCAAAGCCAAGGCAAAAGTTTTGAAGATTTTCAGTGACGTAAAGATGAGTGTCAAAGACGTCCCCTGTATGCATTCATCTTTGCTCTTGCCCTGCAGAATATATTGGATGGTTAATTCCTATAATCATGTTTGTTTTTAATTATATTATATCAGTGGTACGTAGACTACCATTATAATATAATGTGCCCAACAGCATTATAATTATGGATCTCAAAATTGAGATTAAAAACATTTACTGTAAAAAAAATGGTTCTCTTCTTTCTCTTTCTTCCACATCTCAGACCAAGGCAATACCTAAAAATGAGAACCCTCTAAAGGAAAAATTCTACAACACAGAAAAATTCCAAAGTTTAAATCCTGCCACTTTAGGAATTAAATTCCCTTTGTTAACAGACAAATGGCATCTCTGACTGTAATTTTTTTAATCTTGCCAGTGTACCTGGAGAAAGTAAAGTTTCAACATTTATGCATGTGCAGTGCTATGAGCTGCAGGGCATTGCATCATTGATAATTTAGGAGTTGAAATTGAATACTGTTTGAAATACTTTACATAGCGTGAGAAATTTAAAACTGTCAATTTTGGTATGCATTTTTAGATCTTCTGTTAGCCTGCCTCTTGCAAAAAATCCACATTTGACCAGGAATTACAGTATGTGGAACAAACAGCACAAATATACATAAGGCCCACAATTGGTGGCGGTATTAATAGTGAGTAGAATAGTTGTTGGCCGCAGAATGATATTAATCAGTTGGTATGATTAGGATAAGGAAAGACCATATATTGATAATGAAATGGCCCAAGGAATTCTGAAGGAGTAAAGGGTGAACAAGGAACTCTGAAGACTACAGTACAAGGAATAAGATGTCGAAAGAGGTATATGGGAACTTGTCTTCATTAGCCAGTGGATGGAATATATAAACCGGGAGGTTATACAGTAATTCACTGTATAAAAGATTGATAAGGCCATGACTGGAGTACTGCGTACAATCCTGGTGGCTACACCAGAGGAAGGATGTGATTATACTGACAAGGATACAGAAGGATACAGAGAGGCCACCCTACAACGTGCCAAATAAATGATTTACTGGCCCGGAGTGACCAGGTATATTCAGGAGAAAACGGAGTCATGCGCGATCTGCAATAGGCAAGCGCCACACCAGCAAAAACAACCGCTGCTGTCCCAACCGACTCCACCCTTACCATGGTCGTCCGTGGCCGCCGATATTTTCGACTGGCACGGGAAACACTATCCTCGCCCCAGAGTGTTGGTGGATTCATACTCGAATAGGTTTGAAATTGATTCTCTACCAACCATCTCCTCTGAATTAGTCATCCTGCAACTTCGTCAGCACTTCTCCGCATTCCAGCCTGCCTTCAGACTGACAACGGGACACAATTCTCCAGCCAAATGTTCAAAGGCTTTGCCAAATGCTGGAACTTTAAACATGTCACCAGCAGCCCAGAGTACCCACAATCCAACGGACTTGCTGAACGCGCTGCTCACAGCGTTAAACAACTTATGGAACGTTAATTCCTGGCAAAATCTAATGTCCACCTAGACCTGCTGATTCTGAGAAATATTGCCAGAGACGGTGTTTTAGGCTCTCCAGCCCAACGACTGATGTCCCGGCAGACATGACCCCCACTGCCCGTGACTCAGGATCACCTAAAGCCTAAAGTTCTCTGCCCCGCTGTAATTCAAACGCACGTACAATCCAAACGAGATGCGCAGAAACGTGCCTATGACAAAACCAGCAAGCCACTTAAGCCATTAATCCACGGCTAAGTGGTTCGTTTACAGACAAACAAAGGACATACCAAACGGGTTCATCCATGGCCCGGCGAAAGAACCACAATCCTACCTTGTCGATGTCGGCGGCACCATCTATAGACGCAACCGTCAACATATCCTTCCAGTGAAGGAACGACGTCCAGCATTCCAGGGTCCTGACGCTCCTCCGCTGAACTTTAAAGTGATCACTGTTCCAGTCGCGCCAGTGCCAGCAACTGCTACCCCCGCCAGTCCCCGCGTCGGTCTACGCCCTCACCCCCGCTTGAATCTGGTTCACCAGTACCCCCGCGACGGTCTTCCAGTACGGTGTCGCCCCAGAGCCCTGTTGGTTCACCCAGACGTGCCCTTAACTTTTCCGAGGAAAAGGTTGATGAGGCAGCTCCCTACCAGGCTGGTTAGTAAGCCGCCTGATAGATACGGCGACTATGTTTAACTTCATTATTCTTAGATGTAGTGTTTTGCATTTAACAATTTATTTACTCATCGTTGTGATAACGCTGTATCTACTTTTCATTTATAGAAGAAGAGATGTAGCATTGGCTATAGTATGTTAGCCAATTAGAATGCTTAGTAATTATTACCCCGCCTAATTGTAACATTCATAGTATAGGATCCTGCCCACTGCTTGCCAGTCTGAGTAGCAGTGTGAACATGTGATGACCTGCTGTGTAGTTAATGACCTGAACAATAAAGACGCTTGTGTTTCAACCCATGTGAGTTTGAACTCTTTACAAAAGTGTGAATATGCACACCTCCAGATTCAGGGACAGTTTCTTCCCAGCTATTATCAAGCAACCGAATCATCCTACCACATCCTGAGAGCAGTCTTGAACTACTATCTATCTCAATGGTGACCCTCGGACTATCCTTGTTCAGACTTTGCTGGGCCCACCTTGAATATTATTCCCTTATCATTATTTATGTAGGGTAATGGCTCGATTGTAACCCAGAACCCATACACCCAGGCTGAGGGGGACCGGACTGTGATTCATCTGTTGGGACAGTGGGGAATAGGAGGCAGGGTGGACAGAGAGAGAGGATGGAGAGAGAGAGAGAGAGGATTCCTATCCATGCACATGTCCAAATGTCTTTCAAAATGTTGTTATTATACCTGCCTTAGTAACGTCCCCACCACCCACTGTGTGAAACAAGTTGAACCTCAGGTTCTTATTAATTTTTTCCCCTCTCACCTAAGCCCCCTAGTACTTTTTGGTCCCAGAATTTGGTCCCAGACAACTTTCCTTCCTCCCTTCAACCCTACCTGTTCCCGTGTCCACCCTCCCTGCGTCCTCTGATGATTTACCTTTACCTAGTTAGATTAATTTGGTTTAGGGACATAGCACGGAAACAGGCCCTTCGGCCCTCCAAGTCCACGCTGATCACCCGTTCGCACTTGTATTACATTATCTCATTTTCGCATCCACTCGCTACACACTCGGGGCAATTTTCAAAGGCGAATTAACCTACGAACCCGCACATCTTTGGAATGTGGATGAAACCAACGTTATATTGCACAGAGAGAACATGCAAATGCCACACAGACAGTGACCCAAGTCAGGGTCGAACCCTGGGCTTGGAATTGGCCAGATTTTGTCCCACTAGGTCAACATAAGCTCACAAAATAAACCACCACCAATTGGCGCATTTCACAGTAATAGCGCTTTCTCACGGGGCGACTTGACGCAAGATGTAACCAGAGTGAAGTGGTCGTGGTCTAGCACGATATCACACGATATAACGGGGGGTAGATAAAGAGTTCCCACGGGTACTCGGCATTTCTGTTATTTGTGCGAGTGACTTGTCCGTCTCCCGAGCTTTCCCGTTAAATCTTGAATGAACATTGTGAATCCCCATTCATAAAAGAGAAGGTAATTGCGCGGGAGGGTTAATAATTGACAATCTGCTGCTGCCTGCCCACTGAGTTAAAAAGTTCCCACAGTAGACTCACGATATACAGTGTATCGTGAGTCTTGCGTGGGAACTTTTTAACTCAGCGGGCAGGCAGCAGCAGATTGTCGCTCCCTTCAGTTTCACCCCACCTACACCCCTCTGCTTCCCGGCCATGTGTGTGACCCCTTCCCTCCGCTCTTCAGCTCCCCGCCCATTGCACCGGCGCGGGGGCTTTGCACTGTCTTCACGTCGGCGATGCCAGCAGGTCAGTGCCAGTCATCGGAGACGTCAGGACCAACGGGACACCGACCCCCAGGCCCACTGCAAGCACTGAGATCCCAGAGACCCACAGCCAGAAGCAGCGCAGCCCCGTTCCAACTCCAGAGGAACACGCTCCCCGTAGGGACAGAAGCTGATGGTGTGCAAAGTACGTCTTGTTCTTGGGGTTGCGGATGAGGGGGCACAGCTCGGGGTGTGACGTCTCCGGCCATCCCCCTGTACAGCTGAGACTGGGAACTGTGGGGTTGTTTGCAGTTGCAGAGGGAGGGGGCAAGGGTGGTACAGTTCACAGTCTCAGCTCCAGTCTAGGGGGGTGGCCGGAGACATTAGGACCAACGGGACACCGACTGCAAGCACGGAGATCCCTTGTCGCTTGCCACTTGTCGCCGTAGCAGCCCATCGGGGAGCGGATTCCTCTGGAGTTGGAGGGACAGGGAGACACAGCGGCTTTTGAGAATGGTGGGCAATCACTTCCAAAGTTCTGCCCACACAGTCAGTACACCTCTCCTACACTTGTCTCCCGCACTAAGATCATCTCGCAGAGAATGATCCCAGCCTAACAGCATGTTCATTCCAGATTACTCACCTTCTGCCCCCTCTGTCCAGCTTCCGGGTTCACCGTTCGCAGGAGTTCCCACAGTACACGCAAGAGTTAATACGGATATCGCACTGGCCACTACGTGCATATAATGTTGCAATCTTCAACCACAAGTGTACAAGTCGTTCTTGGAGAAATTCAAACTTGCTTGAATTTTCTCCCGAGTCACCAAGTTACACGAGTACCTGCCGTTAGCGCCACGGTGGTCCACGGTGGTCCACGAATGCCGTACGGTTATCGCACGGGGTTCCCACGATGTTCAACTCTGGTTAACTCTTGCGTCAAGTCGCCCCGTGAGAAAGCGCTTTAACTTCATCAACATCTACACTCCAGGGCGTTTGATGCTTTGTAATATCTTGATTCTGGTTTGTACTCTGAGGCCTTTCTCTTCCTGTGAATAGTCCCCACCATCTGGCATGTCATCACCTCTGCCCAAACTCTGATATTAAAGCTGAGAAATTGGCCCTCTCATGCACGTTTTAGTCACATGCAGTTTGATCACTTTTTGATTGTCACTGCTGAGATTTCTGCATGGGCCAGTGGAGAAGGGAGAAATTGTGTTGCTAACTCCAGTAGCGCTTGCAGCGCTAGAGACCCGGGTCGATCCTGACTACGGATGAAACACAGGTCTGTATATACGCAGCAGCTCAGCCGCCGAGAATGTTTATCTCCAGTGACCTATGACCTGGGCATGCACAGTTGAAATACCGACTCGCTTATTAGGAAAGGTATATATAGAAAATATAGTTGGACATTTTTCCCAGCAGAGGTGTCTAAAACTTGGAAGTACAGGTCGAAGGGACGAAAGATTTAGTATGCACTGCCTGAGTGATCGTGAAGGCAAATACCCTCAACATTAAAAAGTATCCAAACTAGCACTTGAAGTGCCTGGATATAGAAGGTTGGCACATAAATAGGGGAACAAAACTGTACACTGTATTCCAGGCCTCACCCATATTCTGTACAAATGTAACAATACCTCCCTATTTTAAAACTCCATTTGCAAAAATGGCCAAAAATGCCATTTGCCTAACTACTTGCTGCACCTAATTTGTGATTTATGCCCAAGAATACCTGATAAGTCTGCACTGCAATGATTAGCAATTTCTCTCCATTAAGATAATAGTCTCCCTTTATATTCCTTTTCTGCAGTGCATGACCTTACACTTTCCCCACATTAAACTCTGTCAAGTTTTCACCCACTCACTCTATCTATATCCTGTGTCATAGGCGGACTTGGATACCTTAATACTGTGCCCCCGCCTCCAGATCGTGAATATAAATGGTAAATAATTGGAGGCCAAGAACTGATCTTTGTGACACTCCACTAATTACACCCTTCCAGCCAGAAAAATACCTATTTATACTGATACTTTCTTCAATGCAAACCAGTATTAGGTCCATGCTAATAGGCTTCCTCTCATACCCTGAACTGTTATTGCGTGCATTAAACTTTCATGTGGTATTTTGTCTAATACATTCAATTGACTCTATTTGCTACTCCTCGGAAAAATAGAGTAAATTTGTCCAACATGTTTTCCCCTTCTTAACATCATGTTGACGCGGTTTGATCACATGAAGCTTTTCTAAATGACCAGCTATTCATTCCTTGATTATAGTCTCCAGAATATAGCCAACATCTGATCACAGACCTATTATTTCACACTGTTTAACTCCCTGCCTTCTTGAACAAGAGAATTTCATTTGTGGTTTAGCAAACTGTTAGTAGCCTCCTGGAACTTGCTGACTTTTGAAAAACTTCAGTCAATGTTTTTTCGATCTCTTGCTGATTCCTTTGAACCCCTTGGATGGAGGCCATCAGTTCCAGGTGACTTATCTGCCTTTAGGCCCATTAAGGGCCTGTCCCACTTGGACGACCTAATCCACGAGTTTAGAAGACCCTAGACGGGTTGAAAAAAATGTCACGGTCGTGTTGACTCGCCAAAGTAAAAGACCTCCTACGACCTCCTACGATTATGTCTACGACCTCCTCAACATCAGTCTTCCACACCTAAGACCAACTACGACTAGCTACGAGTGGAAAATGATCACATGATAAAATGATGTCATGTTTGCATTTTTTTTCACGGGCCAGTTACCGATCTACGACTACCTATGACTACCATCACGTGATGGCCTACTACGATCTACCTACGAGTAAAAAGTATCAATTTTTTCCATGCCGACCTTTTTATTTACTCGTGGACATTTATTATCAGGTTGGAAAAAACGCCGTGACCTACTTGAGGCCACGAGTACGCGGCGAGCACTCACGAGCATGAGGAAGAGTTACGAAGACCTCCTACGACCTTGTGGCGACCATGCTGCGAGTATGAGTCAAGGGCAAACTCGGCAGAGGTCACCAATTAGGTCGTGAAAGTGGGACGGGGCATAAGTTTGTTTCTTGTGATATGGCTGTTTCAAGTTCTTTCTTCCTTTCTTAAGTTAGCGCTTCTGTTATATTTGGCGTAGTTGCTGTGTTCTCCACCATCAGCACTCGTGCAAAGTATTGGTTTAACTTATCTGCCATTTCTTTGTTTCCTGTTTCACCATGTAAGGATTTCATTCTTAACCTCGCTACCCTCTTCCTTTTTGTGCAGTAGGGAGAGTGGAAGCAATATTGGGAATTCCAAGCTTTGTGGTCTATGATACGGCTTCAAATAGAAAGACAAAGGAAATGGGGAGTGCACTGGAGGGTAAAATTGGAAGAATACAGAGTTGTTGAATGGTTGTTGGCACGGTTAATGGTACAGTGTTGGGCAGATGATTTGGGGAAATGTTTGCAGTGGCCAAGGGAAACTCAGGCACATTGGATGAAAATGTTAGCAACTAAGTGTCGGTGAACCGGGACCCATAGAACACCAAAGCAATTAGTGAATGGAATGTGGTGTTTGTTAGTAGTTTTAGATGCATGAAAGGAGAAAAATACAAAGCTAGCCGGAGAACCATATTCGAGTCAGGAGTTGACACATCATGAATGAAGCTTTCAACAGCAGATGGCTGAGACAGTTGAGACGATGAAAATAGTCCGTCTTTTGTTGTAGAGAGGATTTACGATCAATTGTTTAGCTGAGGGAAAATTAAGATACCAAAGTTAAAAAAGTGGCGACGGAGGGAGATTAATTCAGTGACTATGCATGAAATCTATGACATCGCTGAAATTAATGGTTTTATCATTACCATTGAAGATAATTATGGATCATCCATGACCAGATAAAGGATACGCTGTTCATGTCTTTATCTCTTTCACTCCTCCTTGCAGATGTGCCATGCAGATAGAGTACACTCATAAATACTGTTTTGATCTGTGTTGCTTACTTATACTTACTGAAATCTACATAAAGAGTTGTGAACATTTTCCTGCATATAACATGCAACTTGACATGAAAAGTGCCAGTACCTTGGTGGAAACTTCCAAATAAAAATAATTGTCTCATCAAGATGCGACGTCCATCTATGTTCTCCTGGGATGCTGTCAAACCTGCTGAGTTACTCCAGCTCTTTGTATTCTTTTGTGCATTCACCAGCATCTGCAGATCTTTGTTTCTACTTTCTCATGTGGAGCCCGTTGAAAGACCCACTTGGACCTGATGAAACCATAGCTACAAATCAAGAAATAGTCTGATAGATTTTTCAATATTGAATGAATCAAAAGACACGGGGTTAATGCAGAAAGTGACACTGAGTGAAAGATAAGCCATGATGAGATTGAATGGCTGAAGAAGCATGATGGGCTAGATAAGCTATTCCTGCTATTTGTTATGTTGTCATTATGTCATTGATTCAGGCGATGCATTTGTGGCTTTTGAACTATCTAATTTCTTATCTACCTTCCGTGATTAAAGTTGTGTGCATGCATCTGCATATCTTTGTCCTCAGTGCAATTTATTAGTTATGCATTATCTGCATATCTTTTGTCAAGAATAATGGTAATTATAACATTACACGGGAGAATACTTCTTTACAATTCAGCTTTAGTTTTACAGCTGCACCCTTTTTTATTGTTAAGATTTGAGTTAAATAAAAATACTTTATCTATATAAAGATGCCTATTTAATTCAACCATTTACAGGCATTATTGTTACAGCAGGATATCACAATTATTATTCTATCCATAATGTATTTTTCTTTGAAATGGATGTATTTGTTTTCAAAATAATAGGGTGATTACATCTGAGAAACAGAATTATTTGCTTTTTAAAATTGTAATGATATTTTAATTCTATTCAATTTACTCGCACTTTAATAGGTTTTAAATGTTAGGGACATTTAATACCTAATAACTTGCATTGAGGATAAAGCTGCAGCTAATGCTAGGCTGACCGTCAAAGCTTCTTCACTGTACCATTGGAGATCCTGCCACCATTCAGACTTTGCCTTGGGTAAAACTGCTGGATCACACACTCTGCAATTCAGGTTGAATCCTGACCGCATTTGCAGTCTGTACGTAGTTTCCTTGTTCTCCCTGTGAACGATCTTGTGTGTTTGCCCCGGGTGCTCTAGCCTCCTTCCATATTACAAAGACATTCCCATTGGTTGGTCAATTGGCCAGTATAATTTGTCTTGTGAGATGTCACTGACTCAATGGGCCAAAAAGGCCTCCTTCTGTATTGTATGGAAATATGAAGTGTTCAGATGTTTTGTGCTAGCAAATTAGGATTGGATAACTACATACAGTGCCTCCATAATGTTTGGGACAAGCCATCATTTATTTATTTGCCATATACTCCACAATTTGAGATTTGTAATAGAAAAAAAGATCACACGTGGTTACAGTGCACATTGTCAGATTTTATTAAAGGGTATTTATATACATTTTGGTTTCACCATGTAGAAATTACAGCTGTGTTTATACATATTCTCCCCATTTCAGGGCATCATAAGGTTTGGGACACATGGCTTCATAGGTGTTTGTAATTGCTCAGGTGTGTTTAACTGCCTCTAATGCAGGTACAAGAGAGCTCTCAGCACCTAGCCTTTCCATCACCTTTGGAAACTTTTATTGCTGTTTATCAACATGAGGACCAGAGTTGTGCCAATGAAAGTCAAAGAAGCCATTATGAGAAGTAAGAATAAAACTGTTCGAGACATCAGCCAAACACTAGGCTTATCAAAATCAACTGTTTTGAACATCATTAAGAAGAAAGAGAGCACTGGTGAGCGTACTAATCGCAAAGGGACTGGCAGGCCAAGGAAGACCTCCACAGCTGATGACAGAATAATTTTCTCTATAATAAAGAAAAATCCCCAAACACCTGTCCGACAGATCAGAAACACTCTTCAGGAGTCAGATGTGGATTTGTCAACTGCAGTTGTACAGGGCCTTGGTGAGACCACACCTGGAGTGTTGCGTACAGTTTTGGTCTCCAAATCTGAGGAAGGACATTGTTGCCATGGAGGGAGTGCAGAGAAGGTTCACCAGACTGATTCCTGGGATGTCAGGACTGTCTTATGAAGAAAGACTGGATAGACTTGGTTTATACTCTCTAGAATTTAGGAGATTGAGAGGGGATCTTATAGAAACTTACAAAATTCTTAAGGGGTTGGACAGGCTAGATGCAGGAAGATTGCTCCCGATGTTGGGGAGGTCCGGGACGGGGGGGTCACAGCTTAAGGATAAGGGGGAAATCCTTTAAAACCGAGATGAGAAGAACTTTTTTCACACATAGAGAGTGGTGAATCTCTGGAACTCTCTGCCACAGAGGGTAGTCGAGGCCAGTTCATTGGCTATATTTAAGAGGGAGTTAGATGTGGCCCTTGTGGCTAAGGGGATCAGAGGGTATGGAGAGAAGGCAGGTACGGGATACTGAGTTGGATGATCTGCCATGATCATATTGAATGGCGGTGCAGGCTCGAAGGGCCGAATGGCCTACTCCTGCACCTGATTTCTATGTTTCTATGTCAATGACCTGTCTGCAGAAGACTTCATGAACAGAAGTACAGAGGCTACATTGCAAGATGCAAACCACTGGTTAGCAGGATGGCCAGGTTACAATTTGCCAAGAAGTACATAAAAGAGCAACCACAGTTCTGGAAAAAGATCTTGTGGACAGTTGAGACGAAGATGAACATATCAGAGTGATGGCAAGAGCAAATTATGGAGGAGAGAAGGAACTGCCCAAGATCCAAAGCATACCACCTCATCTGTGAAACACAGTGGTGGGGGTGTTATGGCCAGGGCATGTATGGCTGCTGAAGGTACTGGCTCACTTATCTTCATTGTTGATACAACTGCTGATGGTAGTAGCATAATTAATTCTGAAGTGTTTAGACACACCCTATTTGCTCAAGTTCAAACAAATGCCTCAAAACGAATTGTACAACATGATGATGATCCCAAACATACCGCTAAAGCAACAAATGAGTTTTTCAAAGCTAAAAATGGTCAATTTTTGAGTGGCCGTCAATCACCCGATCTGAACCCAATTGAGCATGCCTTTTATCTGCTGAAGAGAAAACTGTAGGGGACTAGCCCCCAAAACAACGTAAGCTGAAGATGGCTGCAATATAGGTCTGGCAGAGCATCCACCAGCGAAGGCACCCAGCAATTGGTGATGTCCATACATCGCAGACTTCAAGCAGTCATTGCATGCAAAGGATATGCAACAAAATACTAAACATGACTACTTTCATTTACATTACATTGCTGTGTCCCAAACAATATGGTGCCCCAAAATCGGGGGACTATGTATAGATATTTCTGTAATTTCTACATGGTGAGACCAAAATGTATAAAAATGGCCTTTATTAAAATCTGACAATGTGCACTTTAACCACATGTGATTTAAAAAAAAATTACAAATCTCAAATTGTGGAGTATAGAGGCAAATAAATAAATGATGGGTCTTTGTCCCAAACATTATGGAGGGCACTGTGTGTGGGGAAACTGTGGGCAACAAATCCTATTGAAGGGGATCAGGCCACTTTTAATTTTCTATTCTTCTGCAGAGGAGATTCAGTCTGTTTCAAATTGAGGATCAGTACCCGTGGTTCCATTAACTTTCCTCCAAATTGTTCAGTTATTTAAGAAAGGATATTTTTCAGTGTAAATGAGAATTTGTATACAATATGCAAAATAAAAAGTGGATTTTATAATGTTTGGTTTCAGGCAGAATGGACATGTTAAAATGAGTTTGTACCTAGTTGTTCTTAGTCCTTTGGGCATTCAATGTCTTTGATAAACTGTTTACAAAAAAGATATGTGATTATTGGTATGGTTCTTGTGTTTCAAAGTCTTTTCATATTTTCTGGATGATAGTTTAGGAATGAATGATGTTTCTTTCTCATTTGTATTTTGTTGTGTTTAATCATGGGCGACTTTAATCTACATATGGATTGGGTCAACCATATTGGTAACAGTACTGAGGAGGAGGATTTCCTGGAATGTATACCAATATGTAGAGGCACTGACTTGAGGGCAGGTCATCCTGAACTGGATATTGTGTAATGAGCAAGGATTCGGTAGCGATCTTGTTGTGCAAGGCCCCTTGAGCAACAGTGACCATTATATAGTGGAATTCTGCATTGGGATGAAGGGTGACACAGTTAATTTAGAGAATAGGGTCCTGAACTTGAATAAAGGAGACTTTGAAGGTATGAGATGGGAATTGGTTAGGATAGACTGGCAAATTATACTTAAATGGTTGACAGTGAAGATGCAATGGCAAAGATTTAAAGACCGCATGGATGAACTCCAGAAATTGTTCATCCCTGTCTGATGAAAAAATAAAACTGGGAAGGCGGCTCAACTGTAGCTAACGAGAGAAGTCAAGGATTGTGTTAAATCCAAGGAAGAGGTATTTAACTTGTCCAGAAGAAGCAGCAAACCAGAGGACTGGGAGAAATTTAGAAATCAACAGAGGAGGAAAAAGGGATTAATTAAGAAGGGTCAAAAGAGCATGAAAGAAAGCTTGCGGGGAACATAAAAATTGACTGTAAAAGTTTCTTTAGGCATGTAAAAAGGAAAAGATTAGTGAAGACGAATGTAGGTCCCTTACAGTCAGAGACAGATGAATCTATAATGGGAAACAAGGAAATGGCAGAACAGTTAAATAAATACTTTGGTTCTGTCTTCACTAAGGAAGACACAACCAATCTCCCGGAAGTACTAGGGGACCGAGGATCTCGTGGGAGGGAGGAACTGAAGGGAATCCACATTAGTCAGAAAATGGTGTTTGACAAACTGTTGGGACTGAAGGCACATAACACCCAGGGCTTGATGGTCTGCATCCCAGAGTGCTCAAGGAGGTTGCCCTAGAAATTGTGGATGCATTGATGATCATTTTCCAATGTTCTCTCGATTCTGGATCAGTTCCTGTGGACTGGAGGATAGCAAATATAACTCTATTTTTTAAGAAAGGAGGGAGAGAGAAAATGGGGAGTTATAGACCAGCTTGCCTTACATCGGTAGTGGGGAAGATGCTGGAGTCGATTATTAAAAATTTTATTACAGCATATTTGGAAATCATATGGGATTGGTTAAAATCAGCATGGATTTATGAAGGGGAAATCATGTTTGACTAATCTTTTGGAATTTGAGGATGTAACAAGTAGAATGGATAAGGGAGAGCCAGTAAATGTGGTATATCTGGACTTTCCAATAGCCTTTGGCAAGATCCCACACAAGAGATTAGTGTTCAAAATTAGAGCTCATGGTATTGGGAGTAGGGTATTGACATGGGTAGAGAACGGGTTGGCAGACAGGAAGCAAAGAGTAGGAATTAACAGGTCCTTTACAGCATGGCAGGCATTGACTAGTGGGGTGCCGCAAGGCTCAGTGCTGGGACCCCAGTTGTTTACAATATATATTAACGATTTAGACAAGGTAATTCAATGTAAAATCTCTAGGTTTGCGGATGACACAAAGCTGGGTGGCAGTGTGAGCTGCGAGGAGGATGCTATGAAGCTGCAGGGTGACTTGGATAGGTTGGATGTTTGGGCAGAAGCATGGCAGATGCAGTATAATGTGGATAAATGTGAGGTTATCCACTTTGGTGGCAAGAACAGGAAGGCAGATTATTATCTGAATGGTGTCAGATTAGGAGAAGGGGAGGGGCAATGAGACCTGGGTACGCTTGTACATCAGTCATTGAAAGTAAGCATGCAGTTACAGCAGGCAGTGAATAAAGCTAATGGCATGTTGGCCGTCATTGCGAGAGGATTTGAGTTTGGGAGCAAGGGGAGGTCCTTCTGCAGTTGTACAGGGTCCTGGTGAGACCGCACCTGGAGTATTGTGTGAAATTTTGGTCTCCTAATTTGAGGAAGGACATTATTGCTATTGAAGGGAGTGCAGCGTTGGTTCACCAGGTTAATTCCCGGGATGGAGGGACTGACATATGAAATAATGGTTCGACTGTGCTTGTATTTGTTGGAATTTAGAAGGATGAAAGGGTATCTTATGAAAACATATAAAATTCTTAGATGCAGGAAAAATATTCCCGATGTTGAAGGAGTCCAGAACCAGGGGTCACAGTTTAAGAATAAGGGGTAGGCCATTTAGGACAGATGAGGAAAAACTTTTTCACCCAGAGATTGTAAATTGTGGAATTGTCTGCCACAGAAGGCAGTGGAGGCCAATTCACTGGATGTTTGAAGAGAGTTGGATTTAGCTCTTAGGACCAAGGGAATCAAGGGATATGGGGGAAAAAATGGAAATGGGTACTGAGTTTGGATGATCAGCCATGATCATATTGAATGGTGGTGCTGGCTCGAAAGGTGGAATGGCCAACTCCAGCACCTATTTTCTCTGTTTCTATGTTAACTAATTAACTTGAAAAGGGCAGTGAATGCATCTCAGGCAGCATCTCTGGATAGAAGGAATGGGTGGGAGATCCAGAGATGCTGCCTGTCCTGCTGAGTTCCTCCAGCATTCTGTGCTAATCTTCAATGTTAACCAGCATCTGCAGTTCCTTCCTACACAATGCTTATCATCTGATTTTGCATAACATTTGTAAAACCAAGGTCCCTTCGCCTCTTCCGTTGCTCCTTTCCTCTCACTCCTTTATACATGTCTATTCACCTCTACACTCTCAGTCCTAATTGCAGCGTCTTGACCTGAAATGTCGACTGTCCCTTTGCCTCCACAGATGCAGCTCGACCTGCTCAGTCCCACCAGTAATTTGTTTTCACGAGGGACTACAACATCAATTCCAGTCTCTTGTGTATCTGGAATGTAGAGTTCTACTTTCTAAGTATATGCTTCATCCTGATTTATTCTTTATTTGTACAGCATTGGAAAGCTTCAATAGTTAGCTTTACAAAACTCTGGTAGCTTAATTGTGCTAATTCATTTTAACCTGATTTCAACTTTAAAAATGAAGTTTTATGATTGCTAGCCCCAAACAATAATTGTACTCCACCCTGATTAATATTTCCCTCGTTAGTTAAGAGTAGATTTATTCACAGTTATGCATTCTATCGTCAAGTTAAATCTAAAAAGATACAGTGGCTTTCACTGTAACTGATTTAGAACATCTTTGCAAGGCATTCGTCCTGGCAAAGAAATACCTCTAAGAGAAATAGCAAATGGGTGCATATGCGGAAAGGGTGCCAGTGCTGAAAATCTGAAATAAAAAAGGAAATGTTGGAAACACTCACTGGTCCATGCAACATCCATGGAAAGTGGAGCAATGCTGCTGATGCTTGAGATTAAAGACCTTGTTCAGAACTTAGAGCATATTCTGCATGGAATGGGCAGGAATCTTTCTTGTCCTGTACTTAAATGGTGATGCTATTCTTCATGACAGGAAGAGATGTTAATGTCCATCATTTGTGTTTTCTGGATCATTTCCAGCTCTGGATCTTGATTTGATCCCTGAATAATGAAACTTAATGAAGAACCATTAAAAGTACACGTTTGATCCATAATGGCTGATTTCAGACAGAGGAACAGTCAGGCAGCAGCAATGACTTCCGAAAGGTGGAGGATTTCATCAGCCAGGGAATGCTGAAGTTGAATTCTATTTCTTACGAAAATGGATTTATGACATTCGGAAGGACAGGCTTGAGTTGTGATAGACCAAAAACCTTCACTGTACAAAATGTTGCTGCAATGCAGTTGATTCTTTAGAGTACATGCATTAAATTTACAAAACCTTTTTATAACAAACAATCATTATCTTCAACAGTAAGCAGCAACTGAAATCATAGGAAGAAGTGTATTTGTCAGAAAGATTGCCATCTATACCACTGACACCTGTTGTGAAATACATTGTTGCTTGCATTGACTTTGGAATGAAATACAGCAGGATGACAGGCTGTAATTGACTGTTGAAATGGTTGGCAGCTGTAATTAGACATCATTTGGTTGTAGCAAAGTGTTAGCATTGGAAGCGTATTACGTGAGATGAAGGACGGAATAACAGAGGCAATAGAAATTAAGCCTGAGGTGAGAAGATCTGTGGTATATCCATGTGTTTGATGATGATTCAAGGAAAAGTTAGATTGTTATGGCAGGCTTGAAAAGCTACCAGGGAGGAATGGACCTACTGGAGATGCTATTGCAAGGCCAACCCGAACCAGTTTGTACTTGTCAAGGAGGCAAACCTGCATAATATCTATATCTTGTGGGAGAGACAGCAAGTGTAAATACCATGGTGGTGGAAACATTTCCTAATGAGTTGAAATGAATCATTGAGGAAGGTGGCTGTTTTCCCAAACAACATTCTTTTTCAGAAGGAGATGCTTTTGTACACATCAATCTTGAGGATTTAGAAAACATCTCCAGACTTCAAGATATCTGAAGATCAGAAAAAAAATCACAGTGCTGGAAGACCCAGCAGGTCAAACTGCATCTCTGGAGGATATGGATAGGTGATTTTTCAGGTCAGGCCCTTCTTCAGACTTCATGACCTATACATGTCCTCCAGGGATGCTGCCTAACAGAGCGAGTTACTGCAGCGTTTTGTTTTAATTTCTGTAAATCACCATCTGCAATTCTGAAGATCACATTAGTCTTCTCCATGGAGCCAAGCTGGCGGTGCTGGCTCGAAGGGCCGAATGGCCTACTCCTGCACCTATTGTCTATTGACTGTGAGTTAGGCCTCTCTTAATCCAGAACTCAAGGCTCTAAAGAAATAATCAAAAGAAAATCTTCCAAGAAAGAGACCTGGATTTTGGCACTGTCCTTCAAAGTTTATATCATTGTCATTTCTCTCCACTTTGTTCACAAACTGCAAGAAATAATCGGGTAAATAAATCATTGCTCGTTATTAATAATGCTTTTAATAATGCTGCTCTGATATTGAATAATTATTGAGGTCAAAGCTCACAACATTCTTTCAAAATAATTTCAGCTTTTCAATGTATTTATGATTTTAAAAAAAAGGCTGCTTAATAAGACACCGGGGAGCCAAGAACTGTTACTTTCAAGAAAAATGTTTTAACATGTTTTTCAAGATCACAAGATATCCCAAAGCCCCATTTGTTCCAAAGTTACTGTCTTTGGATTAGTACCGTCAAACCTTTCATGAGTTCTTCTGAGGGAATAGATAAAACTGACTTATTGTCTCATTCAAAAGTAAGAACTTGGAAAAGGAGCATTATTGACAATAATTTTGGTTGTAGATTATGAGCTTGATGCAGAACCTACAACTTTGCGGTGTGCAAGGATGGTAGAACTGAAACAACAGGAGAAGCCTGGCAGTTAAGATAAGATGTAGTGCAAATTGCTATTTAATGAGTCAATTTTGGAGCAGAGGTTCCAATAAAATATTTAAGTAGAAGAATATTTGTCTTTGTTCATGAAAATCGTAAACTCTTCAATTGGTATCTGGTAAACTTGTCACAGGAAATCGGTCCAACACAAATTTCAATGCAATCATCAAACATGTTACAATTTACCTCTGAAATGATAACCCGCTAGATGTATGCCATATTTATGCAATAACATAGAACTAGAAGCTGGTGTGAAGAGCTGTTGAAAGTGCCGTGGGAATGGTAAATCTAAAAAACCCAAGAATATATGCGTTTAAAGTATTTTGATTTTTAGAACAGAATTTGTAGTATTTTATTAAGTTAGTGGCTGCATTTTAGTGGTTCATGACAAAGTTCAAGAAATTGGATGTGCTTGACCTGTAACATTTGAATTTTACTGATCTTTTGACTGAAACAGAATAGAGTAGACTAGAATAGTGAAAGGCTTGGATAGAGTGGATGTGGAGAGGATGTTTCCACTAGTGGGAAAGTCTAGGACTAGTCAGAGCCTCGGAATTAAAGGACGTTCCTTTGTGAAGGAGATGTGGAGAAATGTCTTCAGTCAGAGGGTGCTGAATCTTTCGAATTCTTTGCCACAGAAGGCTGTGAATGCCGTCAGTTGATATTTTTATTACAGATAGACAGATTCTTGATTAGTACAAGTGTCAGAGGTTATGGGGAGAAGGCAGGAGAATGCAGTTTGGAGGGAGAGATAGATCAGTCATGATTGAATGGTGGAGTAGACTTGATGGGCCGAATGGCCAAAGTCTACTCTTATTCCTTATGACCTTATGAAACCAGGTCATTATTACAATAGGGTTTAGCATGATGACTGTATTGAACTTGATCCTTGCGCCCACTCTGACTCAGCAAGGGCAGTACCACCAACACTTCTAGGGAAAGCCTTTTGCCAAACCTTCATAAATTATGTTTTATTATGGTGTTTTGAAGATTTTCGTTCTACCTGAAGTGTATTAACATAATTTTTAATTGTACACAATTTAATTGCAGTTATATTTGTGCACAAATTGAAGTAAACATTTGGTCATTGGACTAAACTGCACTACCTTGACATTTTGCAGCTTCGCCAACTTTTACCCGAATCCCAGTGGATCAAATTGGAATATCTGGAGGAGTGGCTTCATTTGTGTGCCAGGCTGTGGGAGAGGCTAAACCACGTATCACCTGGATGAAGAAAGGGAAGAAAGTCAGTTCTCAACGCTTTGAGGTAAAAACTCACAAAACTCAGGGTTGAGCAGAGGGGGAAGGGGGGGGGGGGGCAGAGAGGGAGTGGGCAGAGTGAAGGGGGGTCAGAGAGGGAGGGGGGGGCAGAGAGGGTGGAGGGTTAGAGAAGGAAAGGGGGACAGAGAAGGAGGGGGGAGGGAGGGAGGGCAGAGAGGGAGGGGAGTAGAGAGGGAGGAGGGTAGAGTTTCAGGGGCGCGGGGGGGGGGGGGGCGGCGTCACAGGGGAGGGCTGGATCCTGAACGCAATACTCCACCACTCACCCAGAGGTCCCAATACTCACCACTCCCTAGAGAGGGAGGGAGGGAGGGGAGGCAAAGAGGGAGGGAGGGCAGAGAGGGAGGGGGCGGCAGAGAGGGACTTCCACCGGCGGTGTCTTTTGAATAACGTCACTCGAAGCGCGTGGAAGATTCTGTGTGTGCGCGTCACCGAGCAGACACATTGTGACGTCATCAGCGAAAGCTCGTCGTTTAAATTCAAAGCCTTTTGATATTTTTAAACATTTTCAGTAAAAAAGTCGAGAAATAAAGCATGAAATCTTCAGATAAGGTGCTTTAGCTCTCAACGGGAAAAATGTCATCCGGAATATGTAAGAATGTTATCGTTACCACGTAGTTTTTTCGTGAAGATGTAAATGCGCGCGCACACACACACACACACGCACACACGCACACACACACACACACACACACACACAGTTATAGAGTTACATAGATTTCAAGCTAGTAATATAATGTACTATGGTATTCATCAATGATTGGATACCCTACTGGTCCACCACCGACTTTCCGGCAACAGGTGGTTTGGCGGTTTGGCGCCTCCTTTGATCAGACAAAATTACGAGAGAGCATTTGAAATCCCCACCGCAAATCTCCCTAAAAACAAGGCGCCTAGGCCAGGTGTTTTCCGACCTCATCAGAATTTCCACGCCGATCAGCAGGGTCGAATCTGCTTCCTGCGGCCGGGGCTCCGAAACTCCAGCCCGGCCGGAGCCGGCAGATCTGCTCCCATAGCCGACTTCCGCGGCCGATTGGAGGTTCTAATTTGCTCCCTGCGGTCGAGGCTATGGAACTCCGGCTAAGACACAGTCGGCAGATCCATTCCCATAGTCAACTTCTGAGGCCGACTTTACGGGCCAATATCTCAGTTCCTTGACTGCCTAGGCCAAGGGTTCTCAACCTCAGGTAAATGTACCCCCAGGGGTAAATTTCGCCTACCTATGGGGTAAATTTGTTGATTCTGGATTTGTATATATTTTTTCTCATTGACTGACTGTGGTTTGGTTCTGGTATACCACCGGTCTGTTCATCATTAGTTCATTAGTTCATAAATAAGTGAAATAACATTGTTATGTGATATTAAAGTTGCCAAGGGTAAACGGATGGCAACCCCTGGCCTGGACGGACTGTTCCGCTACCATTGGACTCGTTTTGGAGGCTGTGTCCTCTGTTGGTTCGGCAATGTGGATATTCCAGAAAGGCTCTGGATCCAAGGGTGTCGTAAAATCGGTGGTGGACCTGTTTTTATTCCATTAGTTTGGTGATTATTATTTGAAGGAACTGTATAAAGTGCATATGGAGTGATACAATGCGGTTTACTATAGAAAACGGATGTTTCTTAGAGAAATATCAGCTTACAGACAATTCTCAGGAACGGGGTTCTTACGTAAACTGGGGAATGCTTATATAGTAATTGTAGCAATGTTACAAAATTTTGAGATTTTAAAAATCAAGTCTGCAATTTATCCCATCAGATAAAGCATAAAAAGAAGTTTAATTTGACACCTAATTCACTTTCATATCTCAATTATTTAAAATGTTATGGCCATTTTCATACTCGGAAATTAGCATCTTGTTCCCTATTGATTTTCTATGGACATAACAAAAAAGCTGTGATCGTGGACAGTCAAAAGCCCATAACTTTCTTAAAAATTAAGAGAACTGAATGAAATTTTCAGTTATCATAGATTGAAGCATTCTGAAACAAATATAAAATAATCTTGTTCAAAAGGGAACTGCAGATGCTGGAATATCGAAGGTACACACAATTGCTGGGGAAACTCAGCGGGTGCAGCAGCATCTATGGAGCGAAGGAAATAGGCGACGTTTCGGGCCGAAACCCTTCTTGAAATTGGAGGAACAGCACCTCATATTCCGTCTGGGGTCCTTGCGTCCTTATGGCATTAACATTGAATTCTCCCAATTTGGCTAGCCCTTGCTGTTTCCTCCCCTTCCTTAACCCTCTAGCTGTCTCCTCCCACCCTCCCATCCGCCCGCCCTCGGGCTTCTCCTCCTCCTCCCCTTTTCCTTCTTTCTTTCCCCACCCCCCATCAGTCTGAAGAAGGGTTTCGGCCCGAAACGTCGCCTATTTCCTTCGCTCCATAGATGCTGCTGCACCCGCTGAGTTTCCCCAGCAATTGTGTGTACCTACCATAAAATAATCTTACTTGGATAACCTGAAATTAAAGCATATAATTAGTTAGTTACCTAATTGTAGCTAATTCCAAACTTCAATTACTAGATCTAAACATCTATCCATTTCTTAATAAATGATTAACATTTTTAAATAGCCAAAGTGTCCAAATAATATTCACAAATAATTCACAATAAAACATGATTTTTAAATCTCATTTACATTAATTTATAGGCCAAATGGAAGGAATTTAGTGTTTAATTGCTGTAAATTAAAGTCCATTTAAATCAGCTTTCTAGTGGGATCCTGTGAACGCGCTGGTTTAGAACGTTCACATTGCGGTAGATTTGTACCCTCAAATGCCCAGAAAAATACTGCGGGATATAATGGGCCCAAAATTAGCTACTCGCAACATTAAACTTTGTATAAAGGGATCTTAAGAAGCCCTTTTTAACGTAAAAATAAACAGCCTACCTTCCATTTTCCCCTGTATGAAATCTGGCCCGTTGTCGGCGGTCGGGGGTTTAGAGGTTAATTTTTAACCTACTATAACAATTAAATAACGCCCTTAAAACTAATAATAGCTCAAGCGAGGGAATCTTCCAGCGATTTTTCGTTAATAATTAACTAGGCTGAAAAACCTCGATTTGAACAGCCTAGGGAAAATCGCATTTTAAACCCGCCCCCCTCTAAACGGCGCCAAAATCACGCACACGGGCTGGGACAGATTTTCAGCGACGCTTCAGGTACGTTTTGCAACATACCTAGTAATTGATATGATAATTGTTTGCCTTTTATCTAATTCTTACTTTTACTATTGCTTCATCTTTAAAGAAGAAATATCATTAAGATTCTCTTTCTTGACCCTTTCAGCATTTAATTATATATTCTGCAATTAATTTTCAGGTAATAGAATTTGATGATGGCACTGGTTCAGTGCTACGAATTCAACCATTAAGGGCACCACGAGATGAAGCGATTTATGAATGTACAGCAACAAATAATAATGGGGAAATAACAACAAGTACCAAGCTAACAGTACTATCAGGTAGTCAATTTTTTTTCCTTGTACGCTTGCACTTTGTTAAGATACAATATCTATTCTAATTTAGGCATGTCTTTCATTATGCATTGTCATCAACTTAAAATAAATATTCAGATTCAAATTAGTTTATTGTCATATACAACCAGAGTGTAATTGAATTCTTTGTTCACTCACAGAGTAAACAGAATACTGTACATACAATAGTGATAAATACAACAATACAATCAAACTTGGGCTGAAGGGCCTGTTCTATGTTCTAATAAATACAATGAAGACAAAGGCCTAGGTTTGTAGTAGAATCTGAAAGATTGATTAATTGATACTTTATTGTCATGTGTTCTGAAGTGCAAAACAAATATAAAGTACAATCATGGAATGACCGAATGAGATGGTGTTAAGAGAGATGGCATCGTAAAGATCTAATTTTCTTGCATGCAAATATCAGGGGGTCTAGGTTGTTAAAAGAATGTACACATTTAATGAGTGTTCAGTTAAAATATTATATATATGTATAGTAATGAATTATACAGAACTCCAAAGAGAAAATATTTTAAGATCAGGAATTGTGATCATGAAAGATTTTTCTTCTCTAATTTCTCTGCAGAATGTTACAAACAATTTTACATTCGGCATTTCTATTTACTTTGCTTTCTATTCACCAACAGCAATCACCCAAGCTATTTATTGTTATTTTAACTCCTCTACTCAGTGGCAATGAGCTTCATTATTCAGCTCATTTATGCTTTCTAATTCTGTGATCATTGATTTAAATGTGCAAAGTCATCACAAATACAAACTAAATGCCTGGAATTTACATAACATGGATAGAGTTTGCATGCAGACCAAGTTAAGAACCTATTAGATTATCTGCAATTGTCTCACTTTGCTGAAGAGTTTGTCAGTTTGGTACAAATAACAGCAAGCTTAGTTTAGCTTGGAGATACAGCGGGGAAACAGGCCCTTCGGCCCACAGGGTTCGCGCCGACCAACAATCCCCGCAAATTAACACTGTCCGACACCCACTAGGGACAACTTTTACATTTACCAAGCCAATTAACCTACAAACCTGCACGTCTTCGGAGTGTGGGAGGAAAACGAAGATCTCGGAGGAAACCCACGCAGGTCACGGGAAGAACGTACAAACTCCGTACAGACAGCACCCGTAGTCGGGATGGAACCGGGTGTCCGACACTGCATTCGCTATAAGGCAGCAACTCTACCGCTGCACCACCATGACTGGTCGTAGTGTCAATCTATCGTCATCTATAAATGTGAAATAAATTTCTCAAGAAATTATACAATTTACCAATTCAATGTTGCTCTCAGACAACTTACTGATGCTGAAAAAAAGGTTGCTTGCAACCTTGTGGCTGTATTTGACCCCAAGATGCATTCTGAACACTTTTTTGCCACATCAGCAAGACGACTTATTTCTTTCTACCTTTCATTATATTATTTAACCACCTGACCTGAGCTTGCCTACTGCTAAAACTCACGTCAATTGTTACCTCTAGGTTTTACCTCGAGTTCAAATTGTCAGCCTCGTCTCTTTGACTGTCTATATATTTGAGATCATACACTATTGTCTGTATCCAAATTTACAGCAAGTCGCATCTATGCTTGCTAGATAAATTGGCTCTTGATTTATATATATTTCAATTTAAAACTTTTTTTTCCAATTCTGATGTTTTGCTCATTTTTGGATTTTAATTGCTGCACTACTATCTTCTATGCCTACACCTGTCAAAATCAAAAACTTTGATTTCTTTCCACAAAATTTATTCTCAAATATTTTTCTCTATTTGATCTTCCATTTAATCTGTGATTCTTTTTTTCCTCATATGTCCTGATTGTTCCTGGTGTGATCTAAAAACCTGAAAGTGTTGGGAATACTCATCAGGCCAGTGAGGAGAGAAGCCCAATGAGTGCCACTGAATCAGTGATGGGGCTGTCCCACTGTACGAGCTAATTCAAGAGTTCTCCCGAGTTTCCCCTAATTCGAACTCGGAGAATTATGGTAATAGCCGCTGGTAGGTACTCGGGGCTCTCGTGGACATTTTTCAACATGTTGAGAAATCTTCACGAGTCTTCCCGATCTTACCGCGTTTCCCGAGTACCTGCCATAAGCGTTACGAGCCGCTAGGAGACGTCCCGAGCTCCGACATACCCGCAACGTACATTCTACCACGAGTTTGATTTTTTTTTTTTAACTCGGGAGAGCTCTTGAATTAGCTCGTATAGTGGGACAGCCCCTTGACTCTTCATCAGAACCACAAAGTAGGAAACCAAGTGTGCTTTACTGGAGAATTGGAGATAAGAGATCAGGGAATGTTCAGTGATGGTGTAGAGACCATCCTTGTCAAGGTGATTAATTGCTTTCCATGCCGTCTCAGAGAAGGAGCAAGTCTGCTTGGAAGACTGTAAATAAATGTAGATGAATGAGAGCTCTGGACAGAACAAAGAAAGTATGCTGAGATGCAGAACTAAGCAGTTGCTGGAAATCTGAAATATAATAGATTGCTGGAAATACTCATTAGATCAGGTAACATCTATTGAATGAGTGAAGCTGAACAACGCATAAAATACACAAGACTGGAAGAAGGGCAAGTGAATCGCTCCTTCGGATAGATCAACGATATTTGGTCTCCTGAATTATAAGAAGGGATGGCATAAAAGGGGCTATTACATCTCCCATTTTTCAGTTGCTTACGAATGCTGACAGAGGAGTGGATGGGAATAGACGATGTTTATATTAATGGGATTGTATTCAAACTAGATGAAATTATAGAAGGCTGTAAGTTAAAGATCAGGGAAACATTTCCCTGGCTGCGAGGAGAGAAGAAATAGAGCAGGCGCTGTTGGAAGCACAATCACCTCTCAGGGGAAGAGTTTCCCCATGTTCTTTCCACAATCCCAATTCTGGTCGAGGCCTGTTGCTTGGCCGACTGAGTACCCCTAGTATTTTCTATAAACAGTAGTTTTTATTTCTGATTTCTAGCAAGGCAGATGAAAAAAAAAATGTTTCAGTTATCCCAAACGTGTAAATTTTATCTCTAAGTTTCCTATGGAGTCATGTCTAAACATAATTAATAAGCAGAATCGGTAAAGTAATCGTCATTCATAATATAGAGAAAAATGCAATTTCATGGTGTACACATGAAATACTGGCCTGGTCTGAAATGTCAGTGTTGCCATTTTTTTAAATAGTATCTTGCTGTGTCCTTCAGTTTAAAATGATAATACTTTCTTCCTTTCATGAAAACGTCTGTTCATTATACTGGATGGTCCCAAAGAAAGATAAGAGCAGGTAATGGGGTGATAGGAGAAAGGTAAGTTGCAATGCTAAAATGAATGGGAGAGGGAAGATGTTTGTCAGTGGCATTGTTCTGGCCATCTCCAAGGTCAAGGCCGTAATTGTTTTCCATCTGTTCCGTACATCTTACTTAACATCCAAAAATCTATTACTATAGCATACCCAATGCTTTAAGGTAGAGTATTCCAAAACTTTGCAGCCTGATGCTTGAAACAATTTCTCCTTTTCACCTCGTCTAATTGTAAGACCATAATTCCCTAATAGCAGATTCCTGAGCAATGGAAAATGTTACTCTGTCCCCATACAATCTATTCTCCCTTAGGGGCTAGCAAACATCAAGCAAATTAACACCTAACTTTAGACATTCCAGGGAATATAAGCTCTCTGTATCCAGGGATCATTCTGTTTGGGTATTATTCTGGTAAAGGAATGTGTGTAGTTTAGAATTTATTTTTGTACTCCATGTGTGGTCGGAGCCAGGTCTTTGCGGTATACTTTCTTCCCTATAATTATATATGTGAGAAATTCAACAACTTTTTTTAATCTTTGTTTTTACAATGTCAATATCAAAGCAATTTTTATGATTAATTTACATGAATTCCAAAATCTATTTTGGGCCTACATCAAATTCAGATTTTCATCAACACTATTGTACCGTACTTGGTTAAAGTGTAAGAGCTAATATTTAATTCCAAGAACACAATAATACATGAGCCGGAGTAGGTCACTTATCCGCACAATACGATCATGGCTACTCAACTCCTTTTTGCACTCAATTTCTCAACTTATCCTTAAATACCCCCAGTGATCTAGCCTCCATAAGTCCCAGAATAGATAGGGTAAATAGGAATAGGAAATAGATAGGGTGGATGCACAAGTCTTTTACCCAGAGTAGGGGAATCAAGTACCAAAGGACATAGGTTTGAGGTGAGAAGGAAAGATTTAATAGGAACCTGAGGGGCAACTTTTTCATACAGAGGATGGTGGGTATATGAAACTAGCAACCCTATTTGAGGCAGGTACAACAACAACATTTAAAAGACACTAGACTAAGCGGGACGGGAAGCCTGGTTCCCCAACGCAACCCATTCCCGAATGCAATATTCCACCACTCACCCGTTCCCCCAATTCAACCCGTCCCCCCAACGCAATATTGCACCACTTACGCATAGCCTCAAACTGCGCAGGCACAGCTCATTTCCCCTCATCCTCTGAATCTGAATCTGAATCTGATCCTCCAGTACTACCTTCCCCCTCTTCACCCTCCCTCTTCTTTTCCCTCTCCTCCTTCCCTCCCTCAATACCTCCCTCACCTCTCCCTCCATCTCCTTTCCCCTACCCTCAGTCACTCCCTCCCTCCCTCCAGAACTCCTCTCCCCTCCCTACCCCCCTCCTATCCCTCTATCCCACACTCCTCACCTCCCCCTATCCCCCCCACTATCCCTCCTGACCTCCCCCACTTCCCTCCTCTTCCTCCATTCCCCCTCCTCCCCCACTCCCCCCCCTCTCCCTCCCTACCCCTTCCTCTCCCTCAATCCCCACACCCTCCTCACCTCCCCAGGATCTTTCCCCTCTCCTCCCTTCCCCAATTCCTCCCTCCCTCTCCTTTCCCCTACCCTCAGTCACCCTCTCCCTCCCTCCATCCATAAAAAGCAGCATCTGCAGTTCCTTCCTCCACAGGTCATTCATAGTTAGCTGTGGTTTAGATCCCGTTGACTTGACGAGTGGACCAGTTTGCATCGTGTGTGTGTGTGTGTTACTCAAACTGCGTGCAAACTGCTCGGCCACCTTGCAACCCGACTCACACTCCCTCCCTCTGCCCACTCCGGCTCAGCCGCTGCTCGACCCGTCCCCGCCCTGTCCGACCGCCCGGCCTGGCCCCGCTCAACTGCTGCTGCTCAGCCCGTCCCTGCCCACCCACCTACCTGCCTGCATGCTCGCTGCTGCCGCGGGGGGGGGGGGTGGAGTCGGTGTTCGTCACGGTGGGCACCACAGGTTTCGATGAGCTGGTGGAGAAGGCCGTGAGGGTGAGTTACTGCAATGGCGGCGGTGGAGGAGACGGACGTTGGGGGGACGGGTAGACGGGACCGCTATTGTCGCGGAGGGCAGGCGGGGGAGAGGGGTGAGCGATGAGGGAGAGAGAGACTGGACCAGGGCCTCCATTGAAACCTCCCCATGGCCGCTGCCGGTGGTGGGGGCGACGATAGACATGTTACTGTGAGGAGGGGAGAGAGGAGTTTGTGAGTAAGGCGGGACAGGCCAGAAGTGAGGCAGGAAGGGGCGACGCCATCCCAGCCGTGGCATTGACTGACAGGAGAAGAGACCAATCTGACTGAAGGAATCTGCGCACGCGCGTTTTTAAAGATTTTTAAACCTCGACAACTTTTACAATATACCACCGATCGGAACGAAACATTTTGCACTCGCAGCACAGGAGAACGGTGAGTAACCTGGCAAAAAATCGTAGCACTACCGCGCATCGTTTTTGCGCAAATAGAACAACTCCGCAAACCGGAAGAGCACGATCAGAGTCTTTGTTATGTATAGATATAGATGTAAATATGAAAGGTTTAGGGGCATTTCGGCCAAATGCAGCAGGTGGAAGGGCCTGTTTCTATGCTGAATGACTCTTTGACTCCAGAACAGTTGTTGGTTGTTGAAAGCTGTGAAAGGTGACATTGTTAGAATGTAACTATTCCTTTAACTCACTGATTTAGAGAAGTGGGGTTGGATGAAGTATAATCTGAAGATGAATAGTCAAGGCAACTGTCGGAATCAACTTGCATCAATGGATATTGAAGGATTGTTGCACAGTTAAGGGAAGGGTGGAACTACTGAAAGAGACTGTTTTTTAACTGGACCGATCAGTTTTAGCAGAGCTTTTCAGAATGTCAGACAATTGGCCAGCTCCAATGAAACTGGATCAATCTGTAAAGCTTTTTACTTTCCACAGATGCTGCCTGAATTGCATGTGCAGCATTCTTCTTTATTTGAATTTTCTAGAAGATCCTGTATATTGTATATCACCTCACTAATGTTTTTATTACTCCCTCTCCACTGCCTTATTCATCTGCTATTTCATCACTTTCAGATGGATTATGTGTCGACACCAAGCCTTACCGCCCTGCTTCAGCTGGCACTGTCACAGTCACACCACAGTCACTCTTGGTCTCCACCCTGTTATAAACATTCCCTTTATTCTTTCTACCCGTACCGCATCCTTACAATTTAAAACTTGCCCATTTCTCATTTTGCCTACTCATAATTTTTTCTTTTGTTCTTGGAATTAAGTTTAGTTTAGCGAATCAGCGTGGAAACAAGCCCTTCGGCCCACTGCCCACCAACGATTCCCCAGTATATTAATTCTATCGTACACATTAACCTACAAACCTGCACATCTTTGGAATGTGGGAGGAAACCAGATCACCCACGGAGTAAATCCATGCGGTCACAGGGAGAATGTACAAATTCTGTACAGACAGCACCCATAGTCAGGATCGCACATGGGTCTCTGCCATTGTAAGGTAGCAACTCTACCGCTATGCCACCCTCATTACGTTTTTAACCAAAAAGTGTGGAATAGAAGTGAAGAAAATCTGGAAGCATAGAAGGCCCCTGAAAAAATTTATGTACATAAAATGCATTGGATAGTACAAAGAATAAATGTAAAAGCTAATTGGAATTCTGACCTTTACATCCTGTAGGAAGAGTCTAGACCACTCCTGGAGTAAGGAGAAATTCGAAGCAGCACAATAATGTAGCATTGATTTACCAAAATTTTTTTTAATCAGTTTCCATGTCTCCACAGATGCTTCCTAATCTGTGTATTATTTCCCATATTTTTCAGTTTCTATTTTTGATTTCTGGCATCTGCAGTTTTTGTTTGCTTTTTAGCCTCATTGCTTGTTTTGTTTTAATCATACTGGCATTTGACTATTCCTTGACCAAAAAGCAAGCAGCTAAAGTTAAAATCATGATCCATGGATGACCACTTGTTATAATTTTCCCAGCATAAAACTCTGTCGATAACCATCAACACAGGGCACCTCAAGGCGGTATGCTCAATCCCCTTCTCTAATATAGAAACATAGAAAAATAGGTGCAGGAGTAGGTCATTTGGCCCTTCGAGCCAGCACCGCCATTCAATATGCCATTTGCCATTCCCAGCTACAACCTCTCAAATTTGTCAAGTTAGCACTTGTTTTATAATTAATATCATACCACTAAATAGATGCTTTTGATGTTAGAGGAGCAGGCCGTCAGTGAGATTATAGTTGCTCTTCAACTTATTTCCAGCAGTTATTGTCTTCATGTATTTTTTTTATCACCTTCTGCCAGCAAAATGTCATTCCAAATTTAAAATGTTAAATTGTAAAACAGTATCTGATGCTGTTCTGCAAATTGATTTATAATGTATAATTATCTCTGCAAATTGAGGCAGGGATTGCACATGTTTAGTTTAGAGATACTATATGGAAACAGGCTCTTCAGCCTATGCTGAGCATCGATCACCTGTTCGCACTAGTTCAATGCTATTCCATTTTCACACCCTCACCCTACACACTAGGAACAATTTACAGAGGCCAATTAGCCTGCACACCTGCGTATCGTTGGGATGTGGGAGGAAACCAGAGGAAACCAATGCAGTCACATGTAGGACATGCAAACTTTACACAGCCACAGCATCTGAGGTCAGGATCGTACCGGGATCATTGAATGCGCGTGGCATTCTTCAAATCGGAATCAATGTGGTGGTTTATAATGTTGCTGTGAATGATACATTGTTGAATGCACCTTCTTCCAGTCTTGATCTGCCATCTTCAGTCCATAAAAATATTTTATGAACTTGAGCAGTTCTTTTGTTGAATATTTTTGTTGTCACTCATGGTTGGATCAACCCCGTCTGCAAACTGGATATTTACATTACTTGGTATTTTTTTGAGATTTCTAAATGCAAATTGTCTGCCAGATTTGGCAATATTCCAAGGTGACTTATTGGTTCAGTAATTTAGTTTAGTTTATTGCCACATGTACTGAGGTACAATAATAAGCTTTTTTGTTGCATGCTATCCAGGACCTTCAAACGCTCATCATATGTTAACCCACTCATTCCTGGGATCATGCTCGTAAACTTCTGGACCCTCTCCGACGCCAGCAACTCCTTCCTCAGACATGGGGCCCAAAATTACAATCTTCAAAGGCATTGTGTTGTATTGTGAGCAGCTTTGTGCAGCATACCAGAGGAGGGATGTGCGAGTGTTCGAGATGGTCTAGAGGAGGTTTACAAGAAGGACAATTGGGTTAACGTACGATGAGCATTTGATGGATCTGAGCCTGTATTCGCTGGAGTTTACAATGATGAGGGGAAGCCTCACTGAAACTTACCATATAGTGAAAGGCCTGAATAGAGTGGATGTGGAGAAGATGTTTCTACTAGTGGGAGAGTCTAGGACCTCAGAATAAAAGGACGTACCTTTAGAAAGGAGATGAGGAATTTCTTTAGTCTGAGGGTGGTGAATCGGGAATTAATTGCCACAGATGACTGTGAAGGCCAAGCCATTGGTTATTTCTAAAGCAGAGATTGACAGAATCTTGATTAGTAAGTGTGTCAAAGGTTATACGGAGAAGGCAGGAGAATGAGTTTGAGAGGGGAAGATAATAGACAATAGGTGCAGGAGTAGACAATTTGGCCCTTCTAGCCATTCAATGTGATCATGGCTGATCATCCCCAATCAGCGCCCCGTTCCTGCCTTCTCCCCATATCCCCTGACTCCGCTATTTTTAGGAGCCCTATCTAGCTCTCTCTTGAAAGCATCCAGAGAACCTGCCTCCACCGCCCTCCGAGGCAGAGAATTCCACAGACTCACCACTCTCTATGAGAAAAAGTGTTTCCTCGTCTCGATTCTAAATGGCTTACTCCTTATTCTTAAACTGTGGCCCCTAGTTCTGGACCCTCCCAACAATGGGAACATGTTTCCTGCCTCTAATGTGTCCAAGCCCTTAACAATCTTATATGTTTCAATGAGATATCCTCTCATCCTTCTAAACTCCAGAGTGTACAAGCCCAGCTTCTCCATTCTCTCAGCATATGACAGTCCCACCATCCCGGGAATTAACCTTGTAAACCTACGCTGCACTCCCTCAATCGCACGAATGTCCTTCCTCAAATTAGGGGACCAAAACTGCACACAATACTCCAGGTGTGGTCTCGCTAGGGCTCTGTACAACTGCAGAAGGACCTCTTTGCTCCTATATTCGATTCCTCTTGTTGTAAAGGCCATTCACTTTCTTCACTGCCTGCTGTACTTGCATGCTTACTTTCATAGACTGATGTACAAGGACCCCCAGATCCCGTTGTACTTCCCCTTTTCCCAACTTGACGCCATTTAGATAGTAATCTGCCTTCCTGTTTTTGCTACCAAAGTGGATAACCTCACATTTATCCGCATTAAACTTCATCTGCCATTTATCTGCCCACTCCCCCAACCTGTCCAAGTTACCCTGCATTCTCATAGCATCCTCCTCACAGTTCACGCTACCACCCAGCTTTGTGTCATCTGCAAATTTGCTAATGTTACTTTCAATCCCTTCATCCAAATCATTGATGTATATTGTAAATAGCTGCGGTCCCAGCACCGAGCCTTGCGGTACCCCACTAGTCACTGCCTGCCATTCTGAAAGGGACCCGTTAATCCCAACTCTTTGTTTCCTGTCTGCCAACCACTTCTCTATCCATGTCAGCACTCTACCCCCAATACCATGACCCTAATTTTGCCTTTCAATTTCTACACACATTTTTGATTTGTTTGTTTTAAGTCTCGCTGCTACCTCACTGCTGTGTGGAAGTCTGTGGATATGTTGCATCTGTGTTGGATCCTACACTGTGTCTTAATTTTTTGCATTCATATTTTTTTAATTCCAATGTTGCCTTTTTAGCATCAATGCTAATATTTATCTATCTCCCTTTTGTTTAGGTCCCTCTAAAGGACTTTCATAGTACACCATGTCATGTGTGGCTTTGTCTGGTACTTATAGCTGAAGTTGTATTTGTAAATTGTTTATATTTTATTTATTTTCCTGTTTATGTGTATGTGTATAAAGAGTGCTTTTAATACTACTACTCTTCCCATAGGCACTGATGGTATTTTTCTCACAATTTTTAATATCACATGTGACACTAGCATTTCACGATTGTTGTCATCATTTATTGTCATATATTTTATAGTCCCTAATCTTTGCTATCAATTCCTTTATCACGTTTTAATTGTTTTTTTTGTGGTATTGAAGTGCAGCCGTACCACCCCTTTTAGTCCTTTCTACTTTGTTTGTTGTTTTGTGTTTTGATTTCAGTGAAGATTTTGGTTATAGACTTATAAAGGGGCTGTCCCATTGCGGCGACCTAATTGGCGAGTTTAGAAGAGTTTAGGAGAGTTTAAAAAAATGTCATGTTGAAGACCTCCTTCGACTATGTAGAAGACCTCCTTCGACCTCGTTCGAATATGTTAAAGACTAGCTTCGGCTAGCTACGACTAGCTACAACTAACTTCAGACACCAAATAGTGGAGCGTGAAGACGACCTCCTTCGATCTCCTTTGACCTTCCTTCAACCTCCCTTCGACTATGATGAAGACTATCTGTGACTACCTTCGATTACCTTTGACTACCCTCGATTACCTACGATTAACGTGCCGACCTACTACGACTAAACCTACGAGTAAAAAAGTATCGATTTTTTCCATGGCGACCTTTTTTTACTCGCGGGCATGTTGAAAAATATGCCGCGACCTAGCTGAGGCCTTGAGTACACGGGGACTACTCTCGAGCATGAAGGAGAGTTACAAAGACCTAGGACCTCGTGTCGACCATGCTGCGAGTATGAATCGAGGGCAAACTCGCCAGAACTCACGGATTAGGTCGTCCAAGTGGGACAGGCCCTTAAATCTTTTCTGTGACATAGAAATAGATTAAAGGGCCTGTCCCACTTACATGTCCTTGGCACGCAAATTACGCGACCTCGTAGTCGCGTTGAGCTGTGACGGTCGAGCGAAGGCCGGGCCCGATTATATGCGTACGCACGGCGTCTGGGGCGCGTGACGTCATTTGAAGATGGACATAAAGCTGGAGTAACTCAGCGGGATCCGCAGCATCTCTGGAGAGAAGGAATGGGTTACGTTTCGTGTCGAGACTCTTCAGTCTGAAAAGAAGGGTCTTGACCCGAAACGTCACCCAATGCTTCTCTCCAGAGATGCTGCCGGTCCCGCTGAGTTACTCCTGCATTTTGTGTCTATCTTCAATTTTCTTGGCCCCGCTCTGGGAGTAGAAGTGGGGGCGGATCCGGACCGCAACGGCCGTGAGCCCCAGGCCGAGCTCGGCGATCATTTGTTTGCTTCTGCTGCTGTTGAAGGTGAGACGTTGCGCCGCGCCAGGGTCTTGGGCCTGTCCCACTTTTGGCCGTCAGTTCCGCGACAGGCCGTTGGCGCGCGAAGATTTAGTTCACTGCAAGAATTTCGGGACCGCGATGTCGCGCGATGTCGGGACCGGCCCCGCACAACTCCATACCCCTCCACGCTTCTAAGTGGGACCAGCCATACGGTGCCCGTACGCCTCAAGCGACCACAAGGTCGCGTAATTTGCGAGCCAAGGACGCATAAGTGGGACAGGCTTCCTTCCACTGTGTATTCACTTTCTAAATCTGCTTGCCCCAGTGTCAATATGGGTAATAGTACTCAAGTCAGTGCTCGCAAGGTTCTGCTGTTTTATTTGGTTCCTAGCTCGTAATACCATTTTGCTAGATCTTCAAGTTCTATCATCTTGTTAGATCCTACAAACTCTTCACCTTTACTTTCCAAGTTGCTTATCAGACATTTCTTCTCTTGTAACCTGGTAACCTTTGGGATGCTGCTATTTTATGTAAAGAACTTGTGCGTCATTCATAAAACAGCGTGACTCATGTTTTGTTGAATAGGATTTCAAAAAAACAACACACCCCATGTGCGTGACTGTGCAGGCATAGCTATCAAAATATTGCGTGTTACCACCCAATACCATGAAATAATTATCGGTTAGACAAAATCTGACTGAATACAATTAATTCCATTTGACTAGATTACCTTTGGAGTAGAGGCAGTGTTTATTCTATGAAAGGTGTGCACTGTTGCCTGTGAATAGTATCTAAAAGTTTACTCAATACACCTGCTGTGAAGCGATTACTCTGATAAAATGTTTTCACACAGGTACAGATTAAATCTGTGGGTTTTTCAAAAACCCAGATTTGTGTGTAAAAGTCTTTAACCTTGAATTTACTGTTAAACATGAAAATTAGTTTAGCAAGACTCCGAAAATTATATTTTTTCTGAATTTGGGGCTTGCAGTTATTGGAGCTGGGATACCTAGATGTGTTACCTTCTAATATTTTATCAGAAATGTCATGAGGCTTTCAGTGATAAGTAATGAAAAGAGAAAGTACTGATCCTTTGTCAGGGACAAGTCCCAACATTGAAGACTATCTGAAAAGTATCTATGTGATGCAGGAAATGTTTATGACAGTGAAGTGAATTCTAATGTACTGCGTGTCAACAAGAATCGATAGAGGCTACCAGCTCAGAAACAATTTTACTTTCAAATGTATCTGTAGTTACAACTGCATATCCTAGCAGCAGTGTTGTGAGGTTAATGCAGCAATGCTGAGATGATGTTTCACAGTGAATGTGCAGTAAAATAAGTTCAGAGCAAAGTCGACGGCAGCTATATCAGTGCTTTTTATCCAGTAATCACTTTCATTCCTTGGTTGCTAGTTTTTGCAGAGTAATGCCCAAATCAATTACTCTACAATAAATCCAGACTTCATATTGAGATGAATGTTTTGCATTAAGCATTATGATAAGCAGTCAAATAAATCAGATTCCAGTAGATCCAATCTATAACATATTATTATATACTGTAGCTCTAATAAAGAATAGAATTGATTATTTCTGTGAATTTCGTATAATAATATTTGGACCTGGAATATTCTTGATTTAAAACACGGCATGATATAAATCTGGCAATATACAAGGGGAACAGTAGTACAGTGATATTACTGGGTTAGTGATCTGGTGGCCTGAACTAAAGATCTAAAAATATGATTTTCAATCCCAAGCCGCAGCTAGGTATTCTTTCAGTTGATTAAATAAACTGGCATTAAAAAAGCTAGTATCATTCATGGTGATTGTTATAAAACCCATCTAATTTGTAATGGCTTTTATGGTGGACTATCGACTGTCCCTTCCTAATCTTGCTTAAAATTGGCTCCAAATCCACAGCAACGTCGATTACTCTTACTAACCTCTGAAATTGCTTAATGAGTTATTTCAAATCATGATGAGCATGGAACACTTTTCTATCATTCATCTGTCAAAGAAAAACTGAACCCAATCAGTAAAGAAGTACTTTCAACCAAGAAAAACTAAGGTTAAATCCTGGCGTACTATGTACATTTAACAAAAAGTGCCCATCTCTCAATCAATATGAATGTTTTACATCAGATGAATGGTTTAACTATGGCACTTTCTGTAGATTGGGATTTGTGCCCCTTTTCATAGCTGTGCAGACCTGTGTTCATTAATCACTCTGATCACTGAGTGTATTGCAATGTAGGGTAAACTCCAGTAGAACGGGCACTAGGCACGTATCACACACATTTGCTACATTCCTCTTCTGTCTCTGGGTTTGGTTTTTGTATACGTGAAGCAGGATGCATTGTCAAGTACCGATTAATAATCTTTAATTCAGATCTTGAGTGCAAATGACCAACAAAGTTCTCACATTTGTTTCATTGTTCAAGCATCACATGAGCTCCTTGCATTACTCATATATTTCTGCTATCAAAGTTTCTCATCTAATGTTGTGTGAATTACATTTTTGAAACTTACCTGAGATCTGCTGTAATCAGATTGCTCACTTATAATGAGGTGATGCTAGTTATTTGTCCAGACAAGTTGAAGGATAATCAGTCTTGGTCATCGTGTATTTTGCTTAGTCATTCATTTGAACTGTAACTAATCATGCAATGTCATATTGTGGTGAAATACTAGACCACAAATATGCCCCCATTTTTAGTTCAGATTCAGATTCAACTTTAATTGTCATTGTCCGTGTACAGAACAGAGACAACGAAATGCATTTAGCATCTCCCTGGAAGAGCGACATAGCATATGATTTGAATAAATATTGACATTAGCATATATACAGACATAGTGTTTTTCCTGTGGGAGGAGTGTCCGGGGGGGGGGGGGGTGATTGGCAGTCACCGAGGTACGTTGTTGAGTAGAGTAACAGCCGCCGGGAAGAAGCTGTTCCTGCACCTGCTGGTCCGGCAACGGAGAGACCTGTAGCGCCTCCCGGATGGTAGGAGGGTAAACAGTCCATGGTGGGGGTGAGAGCAGTCCTTGGCGATGCTGAGCGCCCTCCGCAGACAACGCTTGCTTTGGACAGACTCAATGGAGGGGAGCGAGGAACCGGTGATTCGTTGGGCAATTTTCACCACCCTCTGCAATGCCTTCCGGTCGGAGACAGAGCAGTTGCCATACCATACTGTGATACAGTTGGTAAGGATGCTCTCGATGGTGCAGCGGTAGAAGTTCACCAGGATCTGAGGAGACAGATGGACCTTCTTCAGTCTCCTCAGGAAGAAGAGACGCTGGTGAGCCTTCTTGATCAGAGTTGAGGTATTGTGGGTCCAAGAGAGGTCATCGGAGATGTTAACACCCAGGAACCTGAAGCTAGAAACACGTTCCACCTCCGTCCCGTTAATGTGGATGGGGGTGTGCGTGCCGCCCCTGGATTTCCTGAAGTCTACAATGAGCTCCTTGGTCTTCTTGGTGTTAAGGGCCAGGTTGTTGTCAGCGCACCATGCTGCTAAGTGCTGGACCTCCTCCCTGTAGGCCGACTCATCGTTGTTGCTGATGAGGCCAATCACCGTTGTATCATCTGCATACTTGATGATGGTGTTAGTACCATGTAGTCATAGTCATAGTGCAGTCATAGGTGAAGAGGGAGTAGAGGAGGGGGCTCAGCACACAGCCCTGTGGAACGCCGTTGTTCAGGGTGAGGGTTGAAGAGGTGTGCTTGTCTAACCTAACAGACTGTGGTCTGTTGGTTAGAAAGTCCAGTATCCAGTTGCAGAGGGAGGGATCGATGCCCAGGTTACCGAGTTTGGTGATCAGTTTAGATGGTATAATGGTGTTGAATGCTGAGCTGTAATCGATGAACAGCATTCTTACGTAAGTGTCTCTGTTGTCGAGGTGGGAGAGGGCGGAGTGAAGTGCCGTTGAGATGGCATCCTCCGTACTCCTGTTCTTACGGTAGGCAGACTGATAGGGATCCAGTGTGGGGGGTAGGCAGCTTTTGAGGTGTGCCAGGACCAGCCTCTCGAAGCACTTGGTGATGATGGGGGTAAGTGCAACTGGGCGGAAGTCGTTGAGGCTTGCCGCAGTGGAGTGTTTTGGCACTGGCACGATGGAGGTGGTTTTAAGGCACGTGGGGACAACTGCTTGGGCAAGTGACAGGTTGAAGATGTCAGTCCAGATGTGCAAGTCCCCGCCAAACTGATTACGATGTTGTAGAATTCTACATCTAAATGATAAATTTACTAAAATATTGAGTAGGGTTATGCTGTGTAAAATTCTGTTAAAAGTTCCACCTCTTACAAAAACCAGCCCAGTTTTCAACTCCCAGCTACCATTCCATCTATCGGAGCCTTTTACCTTGTTGGCAGTTTCTTTTGCAGTTATTCCTGTTGTGTATGGTTTACAAAATATGTAAACAAAGTTAATCAAACAGGAGATACAAGAGACTGCAGATCCTGGAATGTGGAGCAAGAAACAAACTGTTGGAGGAACTCAACGAGTGAAGCAACATCTGTGTGAGTCAAAGGGATGGTCCAAGACCCTGCATCATTCAAACAATACTGAACAAGAGTACAGGGACTGATGGTTTTGTGCAGAGGAAATGCTGTCTCACACATCTGAAATTTTTGAGAAGATAACTAAAATGTTGATGTAGGCAGGGTGGTGAACGCAGTTCAGATGAACAGATTTTATTGTTCATCGATTCGTAAGTCTTTTGACAAAGCCCTGCTGATATGCTGGCTCAGAAGGTAGGGCAACGTGTTTGGCAAATTGGATCCAACATTTTCTTGGTGGTAGGAGGCAGAGGTGGTGGCTGAGGGGTGTGTTTCTCACTGGAAGTCTGTAATCAGTGGTGTACCACAGAGAATAGTGCTGGGAGCATTGTTGTTTGTCATAATATAGAAATTATTTCAATGAGGTGGTCTGATTCATAAGTTTGTGGATGATATCAAAATTGGTGGAGTAATACATAGCAAAAGAAGTTTTGAAAATGTACGGAAGGATGTACATCAGTTGGAAAATGGGGCAGTGTAATGGCAGATTAAATTTACTCCATACAAGTGTATGGTAATATATTGTGGGAGATCAAATACTAACAGAATATAATCAGTATTTACAGAATATAATCAGTCGGCTTACAGAGGGACCTTGCAGAGCAAGTTCAAACCTCTGAAAATGGGAGATACAGGTGGATAGTAAAGAAAGCATTTGGCACCTTCGTAAGGTGTATATGTTGGGATATCATGTTGCAACTGTTAAAACATTGGTCAGGCCACATGTGGAATATTGTGTAAAGTTCTGGTTGCCACTGTACAAGAAGGATGTGGTAGTAGTAGACAAAGTGCTGAAGAAATTCACCAAGATGTTTCCTGCAATGGAGGGTTATAATTATAAGGAGAGATTGGATGGGCTAAATTTATTCTCACTGGCACATAGGAGGCTGAGAGGTGACCCATAGAGAGGATTTGAAAATTATGTGGCCCATAGATTGGGTCGATAGTTATTGTCCATTTCTGAGAGCAGGGAAGGCTAGAAATAAATTAACTCTAGCATTTTGTGTCTTATCTATAAATCAGCTTCTGCAGTTCCTTCCTGCACACTCTATCATTATGGAAGAGTTGGATTGAAGGGGCTATTTCTGTGCTGTACAACTCTGGCTCTGTTTTATGATACACATGTTGGATTCATCAAAAATGTACTGTAATCAAGTCCCTGTGGGAATAATGCAACAACCCCGCTAATTCGTGGTTCATGACTGCTCATACGGAAAGAACTTATTTTGGGCATGGTATTGAGAATCTTGAATCCATGCATTGGGAGCATACAGAAGGCAATCACACCCACCAGCCACTTGCTCGCATTATCAGGCGCCTCCTTCTCCATCTGTGGATGAGTGCAATTTCCAAAGCAGTTTTGTGAGTTCTGAGGTGGTTGATAATGTGGGAGTGGAAGCAAAATGTTGAAAATATTCACCCAGTTAGTCTGCATCTGCGGAAACATGGAAGGCCCTTTGCCGAAACTTGGAATGAACCCAGTATGACTAGGATAATCAGATCTTTGAAAGAATCCTTTTGGCTTCTCACACATTTATGCATGTGATAATTCCATGTTGGATAGTGGCAATCAAAATACACAAAAATCTAAGGAGAGAATGAAACTCAGCAGTGATTATGTCGTAGGTCTCAACAATGAGACAACCATACTGCTCAGGTAGTAGTGGTTCTGGAACAATTTGATAAAACATCAGGGAAAAACTCTTGAGAATCATGATTTCAAATCATTCTATTGTGATAAAGCCCAAGGTGTGTGAGTCATGCATTCTTAGTGGCTATTGTCTAATTGTGTAAGTTTTAAGTGAAAGTCTTCTTTGCGTTTCTGCATTGCGAGCAATCGGTCTTTACTTTTGATCATTTCTGAAGTTGACCTCAAGGTAGATCTGTATTGTGTCACGTGATGTCGCTGCTACGGTATTGATGATCTGTGATCGTTTAACTTTTGTTTAATGGTGACATAGAAACATAGAAACATAGAAATTAGGTGCAGGAGTAGGCCATTCGGCCCTTCGAGCCTGCACCGCCATTCAATATGATCATGGCTGATCATCCAACTCAGTATCCCGACAGTGTGCCGATGCTGTCTTTGTTGCTTCTTCAATTTATTTTGTAGGGTTGGGCTGTATGAGTAGTATGACTTTGTATTTCAGTCTGTTTTTATTAGAACTAAGAGGTTGGCACAGCTGCATCTCTTCTCATTCACGGATCAAGGAGCTTCCCCATTAGAAGCTCTGTGATGAACTGTGATCTGCCAACTTTGGCTTCTTGTGGTCATTTACAAACATACTGCTCGTCAGATTGACAATTTACTACACACAACAGGCAATTTACTACACACACTGCTACACAGTATCGTTTTTTTCCCCCAGATAGAAGTGTTCATTTATTACCCTCAGTGGGCTGCAGCATTTAATCATAACTTTTTCCAGGTGAGAGAAACATCATTCATATCACAAAATATGTTTACATAAAATAATTTATATACCTGAGCACAAAGACAAGGTTGGGCCAGAATATTATTTCAATGTTTTCAAATGGAACGTAACAGTGTATTAGAGGAGAATTTTACTCATTCATTTTAAGGAGCTGAAAGATCATCATTTATTGCCCATTCCTATTTGCTCTTGAGAAGATGGTGGTGAATTGTTTTCTTGAACCACTGCGGTCCTTCTGATGGAGGTATTCCCACAGTGCTGTTGAGTAAAGAGTTCCAGGATTTAGACCCAGTGACATTTAAGGGCTGGTGATATGCTTCCAAGCCAGGAGTATGTGTGACTTGGAGGGGAATCTACAGGCAATGATGTTCCCATGTATTTGTTATCCTTGTCCAAATCGCTGGTAAAAGCTGTGGGCTTGGTTGGTGCTGTGGATTAGCCGCAGTGCATTTTATAGTTTAGTGCACATTGCAGCTACTGTGCATTAGCAGTGGTTGTTTAAGAGTATTTAAAATGTTTATAGTGATTGATGGAGTGTCAGCTAAGAAGTCTATTTTCTTCAGGATAGTATTGACTTTGTTGAGAGTTGTTGATGTTGCTTTCATCCAGCCAAATAGCGAATATTCTCTCATTCTCCTATGTGCCTTTGAAAAGGTGGAATAGAAAGATGGTGTTAGGAAGTGAGTCAATCACTGCAGATATCCAGCCTCTGTTCTGTTATTGTTATTCAGCTGCTGGTCCAATCGAGTTTCTAGTGAGTGGCGAGACCCCAGGATATCTGGTGGGAGACTTGGCAATAGTAATGTCATTGAATGTCAAATGAAGATGATTAGATGCTCTCTTACTTAGTCATTGCCTAGCATTTTGTAGGAACCAGCCACCTATCAGAAATTAAATTGCATGTTAGTGAAAAATTTTGTGGCAGTGACTTTAGCCGTCTTAATATTTAGCTGGGGAAATATTCTGTTAACAGAGTGCAGGATGATTGACAAACATTCTTGACAATTCAGAAGCACTGGAATAAATAAGAGAGATGGTGGTACGGCAACGCTTGTTGTCATCAGCGCACAAGTGGATTGAAGGTTGATTAATGGACAGAAAAAATAGGAGTAAATAGGTCATTGTGCCAAGCAAAAAACAAACTTTTGGAGGAACTCATTGGGGCCGGCAGCATCTGTGGTGGGAAATGAACAGTTGATGTTTCATGTTGAGACCCTTTCTCTGAACTGAACCAAGCTACCCCAGGTATCTCCAGGCCGGGACCCCCAATGCTGACGCTGCTAGGTCCCACCAATCTTCCATTATCACTGATCTCATCACACGCCCCTACACGTATCATCTCATCGACCATCCCAATCTCCTGCCTCTTCTATGATTCCCCTTCTCCAACCATTCTGTCATCCCTGAATACTCCCACTCCATTTCCTACCATCTGCGTCATGTCTGACCCGCGTTTGCACATCCTACCTGGACTCCCAATTCTTGCTGAGTGGCCTGTCCTCAGCAGGAGCTTAATTTCTGAACCACTGCACCCACATCTCAATGAGTTCCAGGCCTGCCATGGCACCTCTGCATATTTCTTTGGCAAGAAGTCCTATCTCCCCCCCACCCCTGCTGTTGACGCTTTCTCCCATCTCCATTTCCTTTTGGACATCCCCTTTTAACCTCACTTGACATTTACATTTTCATTTGCCAACTTGACATCATCCATCATGACCTCTCCATTACACCCACCCATTCCAACTTCACTCTTTCCGGAATAAAATAGTCCAGACAAGAAGGGTCAAGGCCGGAAACATTAACTGTACATTTCCATCCACGGTAACTGATCCGCTGAATCCTTCAGCTCTTTTTTTGTTGTTGCTCCAGATCCCAGCATCGGCAGTCTTTTGCGAGTGAGACCAAGCCTTGAAAATTTGTTTACAGTTGTAGTCTCACTATCAAAGGAATGATATCTTACAATTAAGGGAGGATAAGGGAAGTTTGCAGGATTGATTCCTGGAATGGTTCATTTGTTGTATGAGAAGAGATTAAGCACACTAGATCTGGGGGCATCAGCGCCCCCCGGAGCCAATCACTCCCACAAGCGTCCCCCTGGACACCGCGTGCTCCCTCTCCGGTGACATGCGAGCACGGACGTGGGCCCGGGAGAGGGGCAGGCAGCGGGTGATCGATGGTCACACCAGTCGGCTGTCCAGGGGGATGCTTGTGGGGGTGATTGGCTCCGGGGGGCGCTGATGCCCCCAGATCTAGTGTGCTTAATCTCTTCTCATACAACAAATGAACCATTCCAGGAATCAATCCTGCAAACATGCTCCTGGACCTGCAAATGGACATATTGGCCAGGCCCAGGAGCAAACCGACAGGGAGATCCCCCCCCCCCCCCCCCGATCGGCCCTCCCCACTCCCTGCCTTGTGTCCAAACACCAGGATTGTGGGACTAAAATGCATCAGAACTTGAGGAGCAGCCCCTTCCAATATTCCTACAGGGCAGCAACCTCACACACTCCATATACACGTGGAACACTGTCTCTATCTTGCTGCAGAAAATCAAGAGGCCGGCGAGCCCATGAACCGGCCCTGTGCAACAATCTCCACCTCTCTCTCTCTCCCTCTCCCTCTCTCTCTCCCCCTCCCCCTCCCCCTCCCTCTCCCTCTGCCCCTCCCCCTCCCCCCTCTCCCTCTCTGGCAACTTTGAGAAATATAGGATGAAATCTTAAGTGAAGCTGAGTAGGGTGTGGTCGGGAAAAATGTGAGTTAGAATATGTAAAAATGGAAGCGCTAGCGATACAAAACAGGCGCGCACACACACGCAGACACACACGCACACAAGATGAAACTTTTAGTATATAGATAACTAAGATTATAGATAACGGAAATAGTAATGCTGAAATAAACGATCCAGTGTGATTATTGATTGTATACTAAGATTCTGGATTTGTCAGCTATCCATCAAACACACATCTGTCAAATTTTGTCATTGGGAAATTACACTGTCAATGTTTCTAATTACGCAAACCAGATAATGTGTGTTGTTCCCCCTCTTACCATCTATTCATCATCACTCCCTCTGATTCTACATTTCACTCCTCACTTTGCTTTCTTATCAGAATCCACCATCTGCAGCCATTTGTTTTCTTTACTTTTCATTTTGTAATTAACTCCACCCTTCTCTTTCTAATCTGACTCAACTTCCAACCAACCTGTCCTTATCTGGAGTCACCAATCATCTGCCAGTCTTGCCCTGCCCCTTCCCCTCACCTCTTTCTACCAGCTCTGTCCCGGACTGCTACTATCTTAAAGAAGGGTCCCCGCCTGAAATGTCATCTCTGCATGTCCCTCCACAATGCTGCCAGACCCGCTGAATTCCTCTTGCAGTTTGTTTTTTTTGTTCAAGAATCCAGCATTTGCAGTCTCTTGTATCATCATGTGTGTTGTTACATTCAGTATGCCGTGTACTTTTGGGTGCCGAGCTAATAGACCAGAATTCATTCACAAAATAGATCAAGGCTAATGGTGCTCATTATAACATCTGGACATATAGTATATATCAACACATCTATATAAGGATCAGATGTGTGGTCATAGCACTGTTGTTAGTTATTCAAAATTGCATTCTCAGGTTTAACCTCCCTATGTTTTAAAGAGCATGGCGCTTTATTGACCATTTCCCATTAAATCTGCTGCAATGCAATGTCATTACAAGCATACATATTCTTTTAACAAGTTCATAAATGCTAATGTCTGCCAATCAACCCCATGCCACTGAAAATGAGCTGCAAGTATGAATTCCTATTCCTTCAAATTTTCATATTTTTTTAGTATGGTTTTACAAACATCCCATTTAAGTTATCACCACATTATTTCCAAATTCTGTTTTTTGTTCGCTTCTAATAACCGTTCTCCTATCTCATTTCTCTTTCTGTATTTACATTGAATTCACCCATTTTCATTTTTTTCACCTTGATGATTTGTATGTTTATTCTCAAATGTTAAAACGCATTGACTAAAGAGATATCCTATTAGTTGTCCATGCGCCTTGGATCCCAGATACTATTTTCTTTCATTACTGTGCCTTAAACCTTCCTTACTGTGCCTTACTATCAGCTTAATTCTTCAGCAATTCAGGGACCAAAGCTATTTTGAACTGAAATATAAAGGAGCACCTTCAAATCATGGCAAATAAACTGGCGGATTGATTGTAATCATGTATAGTTTTTTCCCTTGACAGGAAAGCATGTAACAAAAAGCTTTCTACTGTACCTCAATACACATCAAAAAACTAAAATAAACTAAAACACCAAAGATGCCCTGCTACAAAAACTCACATCGTTGTGTTATAATTATTGTGAAACCCATTGTGATTCAGTACCTTAGTCAGTGTGTAAGGGTGTGATTCAACAAGTTCTACAACAAATTAATTTATTACACTAACAAAACTAAGAGAAAACGTATGCCGAGGTAGCTATTTTATGGCTACAAGTCTTCCCAAATGATTTTCCAACATGGCAGCCAAGGGAAATATCAACACCGAAGCTAACATGTCAAACTTTTTAAGAATATTATAAAAATTCATGAGGACATATGCACTATCTGTTTAATTCATAATTTCTTCATTGGACAATGCCCAAACTTCCAAGGAATTCATCTTTTGAATCTTCATCAACGTCCCTCTTTTGCAGATGTAATTCTCCTTGCTAAGAAAAACCAGACAAGACAATATTTCACTTGGACCCTATACAATTTTATTAAGATATCTTACTCCTTTTGCAGCCAAGTGCAATACATTGTTTGTTTTCCTAATTGCTCGCTGTACCTTAATGTCAACTTTCGGTGATTTATGTCCAATGACAACTAGGTCGCTCCAAACGCCAATACTTTCAAATCCCTTGCCATTTGAAAACAAAAATTCTGCTTTTCTACTTTGTCCGTCAAACTGGATGACCTCATATTTTGTCGCATCTGCCATGTACTGTGCCATTCACCATCATCTTCTCCTCCGCCTGAAGTGTCTTAGATTGGCATCATGCTGCTCACATCGTCAGAAATCTTGTAAACACAGAACTTGGTTTCACAGAATTTTTGGAATATTGTGAAATAATCTGTAATTTCAGGAAAATACCATTATGCAATTGAATTTCAGACAGGTGCGGCTGAACTAAACCTGTGTGAAACGTAACAAATAAATTTAGAATCACTATCTTTTATCGTTGAGGAATCCTTTATGGACCATCATGACTCCACAGGAGCCAAGCCCCAATTTCATCCCCATAAGCATGCATGATATTTTGTGTTATGTTCTTGCCCATCTGTTTAATATGACAATTTGCAAAATAACCACTGATGCCACGAACATCTAATCTTCATAGATGCCCAACAATGCCTCACTCATCAATTCCAAGTGAACAATCCATTCCCCTCCAGAGATGCTGCTTGACCCAGTGAATTCCTCCAGTAAAATGGTTGTTTCTTTACTAAGTGGTTCAGATTTAATTTCTGGTGATCAGGTTTCTAATCAAAATTATGCTGGAAAATATGGAATGAGAAGAGTAATTATATTTGGATAGTTATATGGACGGGAAAGGAATGGAGGGTTATGGTCTGAGCGCAGGTATATGGGACTAGGGGAGAATACGTGTTCGGCACGGACTAGAAGGGTCAAGATGGCCTGTTTCCGTGCTGTAATTGTTATATGGTTATATGGTTATATTTCATGGTGCACTTTGAGGTCTAAACATCTTTGTCACCTCTTTGCTGGAGACCATTCACAACTGTATTTTCTGTGAGCTTGCAATGTTAATATTCTCTACCTAAAGCATATGTTAGATTATAGGTATCCTTGAATTTGCAGGCTTTTAGCATCCCTCATTATATTTCACCCATTGATCTACATTTGTTATAGAGACATTGGTGTAAAGTAAGTGACTTGAATGTTATGATAAATCGTAAAAGGTAGTCATAGCAACTCCACTGATAGTCTATTGTCATAAATTATAGAAGGGTTTGACTGACTTGCTTAGTGTCTTATTTATCTCGTTTGAGTTCTGTTATATTGGAATCATCGATTTAGCTGTGAAGAGAGCTGGATATTTAATATCTTGATTTTTGAATAATATCTGAATTGCATCTATATTCAATGTCATGTCTGCATAGTTTCATTGAGTTTGCAGCATTCAATACACTGGGCACCATTAACTACAATTAACAATAAGATCAATTCATTCCAAATAACAATATGATTTCACCATTTTCTCCAAAACACTCCAAAGGTACTTATAATTCTGCTATCAGTGCTGCATACTTTTTTGTTGTGTTTGGTGAAACTTATTCTGTCACACCATTCTTAATTACTAAGAATCTGACATCTGTTCAGCAGAATAAGCCAATGATCCAGGATGCTGTAACCAATAGCATGATTATGCACAATTTCAAAATAATTGATTTTTCCCCCAGAAAGATAACCCCATACGTAAAATTCAAGTTTCATGTGATCAAGTAAATTCAAGTTTCATGTGATCAAGTTTTAGAACTCACACATACAACAAGAAGATGTACATGACCTGTGACATTGTAGATTTTTCATGTCTACCATTCATTCTGGGTTAAAAGCTTCATGCCATAGCTTTCCTTGATTAAAATACTTACTTGTCCTCCTGGGCAATTACATCAATGTACTCCAGCTCCTTAATAATGAATAGCTGCAGGTTCAGTATTGCTATGAATGCTCTTCACAAGCACAATGATCTCTATAGTAAGACAAATTTGCATGTAGAATAGAGACACAAGAAGCTGCAGATGCTGGAATCTTAAGCCAAAACAAACTGCTGGAGGAACTCAGCGGATCAAGCAACATCTGTGCTGGAAAATGGACAGACAACTTTTCAGGTTGTAACTCAAAATATCGTCTGTCCATTTCCTTCAACAGATGGTGCCTGACCCACTGAGTTCCTCCAGCAATAAAATTAAGACACAAGGGACTGCAGGTGCTGGAATCTTGAGGCAAAAATAAACTGATGAGGAAACTCAACAGGTCAGACAACATCTGTGGAGGTGAATTGGACATATGGCAGTTCAGATTGGGACCCTTCTTTAGTACTCCAGCAGTTTGCATATACAATGATCTCCTCTTGGTTTTCCAAGCAGGCACTTGTAATAATATGAAATCTACCCAGAACAATGGCTTAAACACTATGGAGGAATATTTCTGGAAACTGGACACAAACACCTAGAAAACAGTAATCAACGTTTATCATCTTGATAGCAAGGATGCCAGAAATACTCCAAAATCAACCTTGCATGACGACAAAGTGAGAGGTGACATCTATCCATTAACATCTCAGAATGATGCGGGACTGTGGATTAACCTTCAAAATCTTTAAGAATGGAGTCGTAAAAGTTAACCATCAACAAGATGCATAAACTTTTAATTACAAACTGTGGACTATCTGAGTTAGAAATGCAGATATCAGTGACAACCATTCTATGCCCAGTAACCTGATGTGTGCTGGGGTGTGGACTATATCCAGTTATATCTGAGGTCATGTACATCTTATTGCTCCAAAAATAAAATTGTGTAGTTTCTAGAAATATGTGTAAAAATAAAATCCAATGAAATGGAAATCTGAAATAACACAGAAAAATCTGATGGTATTCACAGGTCAGACTGCATTTATAGAGTGAGAAACAGTATTAACATTTCAGGTCAAGATCTTTCTTTTTCGAACATCACAGTGTGGTACATCATTGGAATCAATTTCTCACCATTACTTTGGCAAATGTTGCTATGCTATCCAACTCTCAGTACCTTGCCAAAGTTGCACAGATCCTTCTAGATCCAAATTTGAAAATTAATTATAAGCCTTACAAAAGCTTAGAAAACAGAATGAATCCCAAAAGAACCCACAAGTAGAATTCAGACAAAGATTGATACAGAATGTCCTTGGCAATCTTCTACATAAGTTATCGAAAAGTGGACTGAATCCACACAGACAATGGAGGAGGTGGGTATATGACTCGCGTGGAAATTGAAAGCTTTCCATTTACAGAGGTAGTCATCGGGAACAGTTCATGGAACACATCAGGTCTTCGTGCTTTTTGATCGGGCTGTGAGTGGTTATCACAGCAATACACTCCACAATTATTTGGGTTGAACAAACGTTCTAACATGCAACCTCCATCTCTTTAAAAAAAGGACATGGGTGCCTGGGAACAGCACCATCTGGAGGTTCCCCTCAAAGTGACTTGGAAATTTGTTGTTGTTTGGTCCAAATTCTGAAACTCCCCAATTGTGAGAGTACTACAATCAGCAGAGCGATTGCAGCATTTCAAGAAGGTATCCCTACCAATTTTGCTCACATGCAAAAATGTAATAAATAAGTAAAAGATTAGTGCTCTACATCTATACCAGTCATATATGAAAACACGGTGTTCCTCAAATGAATTTAAATCAATTTTAATCTCTTGTACTTGTGCAATCTTAAGAATGTTGACATATTTCATCTCTTGAGTATCATGATCATTATGAACTGACAGTTTCAAGACCCATTTTTGCTATGTTAATTATTCAAGAAACAATCACTGTTGCCAACCTTGATTCTTCATCCTCTGTAGTTCAGTTAGGACCTGTATTGCACATGCTGAATTAAGTTTTTTTTTAATATTCATTGTTGATTAATGATTTTGAATGTAACTCAACGAATTATATAATAAATATAATTATGTTTGTACTCTGTAACTTGAAGCAGCAATGAAGGTTGGGAGTAATTCTTTTTGTGAGAATAAAGCCTCTAGAAAATGAGAGGTTGAGCAAAATGACAGTCATGATCATTAATACTCCAGAGTTAAAGAGCCAAACGTACATTCATTAGCAAATTAAGCACAGAAAAGGACAGTGCTATGTGTAGCGCAGATGTAGAGACTTCAGTAAAGGATCAGATGCTGCCATCCACGTGCCAATTTTCATCCAAAACAAGTGCATAAGCATTATGCAGGAAAGATTTATGCAGGAATAAGATAGAAGGCAGCAGATGACGGGGAGGAGAAAGCACAGTATATGACAGATCAGATGAAAGGAAAGAGGATGAGAGAAAATTGAGTCATATTTCTGGATGCAGGAACAGTAACAATCTTTAAGAGGAATCTGGACAGATACTTGAATGAGCTAGGCATAGAGGGATGTAGAACTAATGCAGTGGGATAGATAGGCATGGTGGTCAGTATATACATATTGGATCAAAGGGTCTTTTTCTAACCTTAAATCAGGTCCACCACTGATTTTCCGGCAACTGGTGGTCTGCACCTCCTTTAATCAGGACAAAATTATGAGAGTCCACTTGAAATCCTCCTTGGTAGTCCCCTCGAAAGTGGGGCGCCTAGCCTAGGCTAGGTGAGGAGGCCGATTCCAACCTCATCAGGGTCCCCACAGCCGATGGGCGGATCGAATTTGCCCGCGGCAGCCAATGCTCTGGAACTCCAGCTCGGCTGGAGTTAATGGATCCGTTCCCATAGTCGACTTATGAAGCCAACTAAGTGGGCCGTTATCGTGGCACCCCGGCAGCCTAGGCGGCCTGTCCAGTACCATTGGACTCTTCTCGGAGGCTCACATCATAAGGCAGGAATGGTGGGTGCACCTGCTCTACTGCATTTTTGGCAGATTCGCTAAATCTCGAATTGGCGGGGGTTGGCCTGGTAGTCCTGCCGGGAAAGCGGCGCCACAGCTCTGCGAGCAACTGCCGATCCAACCCTCATTGGGAATTCTGAGGGTAACTCGTTAACTGGCTGCCATGCAAGAAATTCAAGTTTCGCTGTAGAATAAATTGACTTTTAATATTTGTTTTATTTAAATTTCTAGCAGTCAGTGGTGCTTTCGAGACATGGGAGGGGTATAATTAGTGGGTATGGGGTATATTGTTGTATCATTATTGCGTGACCTCTGTTCATCCTGCAAAACCGATAACATGGCAAGGCTCTGGAATCAAGGGTGCCAGAAAATCGGTGGTGGACCTGCACTACCCCTCTATGACTCAATGTGGGATTGCAAAAAGGGTAATGGTGCAACAAAAATGCCTTCTATTTGTTCCTGAGATTAACCTTAACACAGAATATCACTTGCATTTTAACAGAGGAACAGCTGCCTCATGGATTCCCCACTATTGATATGGGCCCACAATTGAAGGTGGTGGAACGGACCCGCACAGCTACAATGTTGTGTGCTGCCAGTGGGAACCCAGATCCAGAAATTACATGGTTCAAAGACTTCTTACCAGTGGACACAAGTAACAGCAATGGGCGAATTAAACAGCTCAGATCAGGTAGGACGTTTTTATATCAGCTTTCTATTTCTATTAAGCAGCTTGGTTATATGTGGGTTAATATTTTAATAACAGCTGCAATGGTACGTTATTTCTGTAATTGAATTTGGTATTCAAATCACTGGTGGATTTTGATTTTAAGAAGATATCAGCCATTGTCGCATCCATAGATGTGACTGGTTTACTAGGCAGTCTAGTTGGATGTAAACAGTGTTGCGATCATTTGATTTCTTGTACAGTGGAAGTGAGCAGTGTGAATTGTCCACAAACAATTGTGACGTATGGGTGAATTCTGTTAACCACCTGTCCAGTCGATAAATGGTGGTAAGCAGTGCTGACTTATTGAGGCTGGATTGCAGAAATTATCTGGTTGGTATTGTACTCCGCATATAAAACAGCTTTATTATTTAAATAGAAGGTGGCATTATAAAAGATGTGTCAAATCCTATTATATTCAATTTTGGAAATTAATGGGAAATCTTTCACCGTGTTTGAATTCATATGCAAGGTGCTGAGAAATCTACGGTCCAATATAATGTACATGCTCTCTTTATGTTGGCATATATATACATTCCACTTACTTAACAAGTGGAAGATATAAATATCTCTTCCAGGGGGAATTTGTGATTAGGTTGATGTGGCCAAGACTGAGATATCACAATTTCACATGATCAAGTGTGCACGAGAGTACAATTGGATTTTATTAAGTAAAAGCTGCAGGTTTATCTGCATGGTTATTGGTAAGCAGCTCAACATAACTTTTTTGAGGATTTTGAATTCAAATTTTTTTTTGAAATAAGTCTGATGAAACACAGTTCAGTGAAGGGTTCTCTTATGAAGGCCGTCTAGTTGGGCAATTATCAGCAATTGATAATAGTGCTGATAATAGTAATATATGAGAATAGTGTTATTCCCATGTTAGTTTGCCACACCATTGACTTGTTTCCAAATCTTAATTACTGTGCATATCCTCCAAGATCCATATTTTACAGTCATTCATTGTTATCGGGACACAAACTGCCTGCCAATATTTAAAAAATTGGAGATACTGCTGAGGCACTCTCCTGTGTAAAAGCCTTAATACGCAATGCGATGGGTGGCTCCTTGAGTATTGGAAGGATAGTGAGAAGAAATCTCTTGCTGAGATTCATCCCCATCTCCACAGCAATCGTCATCCTAATGATCTCTGTAAATTAGAAACCCCTTGAATCCCACAGATCCAACATATGGAATAATGCAAGTTTTGGAAAGGCCATAAAATTAGGCTAGCTGAGGTAACATTGAAAGACTATAGTAAAACCAAAAAGGAAAGTGCAAAACTACATTGAGTGACTTTGAGTATAGGAATGAAACAGGCCATTCATTCCAGCTAGTCTTTGCTAGTCTTTTATGGTCCACACAATTGTCCCCCTGGCGTACTTCATTTAATCCTATCAGCATGTCCTTCTGCTCTTTCCTCCATTGAGTGTTTATCTAGCTTGCCCTTAAATGCTGCTTCACCGTTTGCCTGAGCTACTGTTTGTGTTGGAGCAATTCACATTTTTGCTCTGTAGATGAAGATTCTCCTGAATTCCTACACTAGATTTGTTAGTAACCATCGTTAATTTTTTACCCCTATTTTCAATTCCTCTTCCTTGACCCTATCAAAATCTGACATCATTTGAAAGACCTCAGTTACATAAATTCGTCAACCTTCTCTTCTCCAGAGAAAAGAGCTCCAGCCTTTCCTGATATATGCACTCAGTTCCGGTATCATCCTTGTGAATCTTTTCTGCACCTTCTCTAATTCTGCTGTATCCTTTCCATAAAATAGGCTAGAATTGTGAGTAGTAATATGTTTGGTTTCTTAGAAGTTTTACCCAACCCCTACTGTTCAATTCAATCCAAACTTGCAGAATATATGCATGTATGCAATTTTTTTTAAAGTTATGAAGCTTTAGAATTTAACTCGATAAGTTGTTTAGAAATAAAAAAGTTTGAAAAGGACATGGTCTTTGGCATTTTTTTTAAATTACAGGAGATAATTAAGGTAGGATTTCAAAGGCAGATAATGAGGCAAACTCAAAGTTTAAAAACAGGAATGGATTCTATATTCTATAAATTCTGTATGTATTCTATAAATTATTAAAGGAGAATAATTAAATATGGGGTGATACATCATAGGAAAGGAATTTCATGGATCTTTTGGTTTATAGGAGTGTGCTAGAGAAGTGAAAGCAACCACTGTGATGTCAAGAAGAGAGACAAAGTGGTGGCAGTCATTTCAGCATCCTTAATTATTGCTGCAATTAATAACCAGTTAGTTGTTAGAAATTACTTAGAACCACCATGTACCATTTTCACAATGGGTTGTGCGTGAGAAATCTGAACAATTCTTTGAGGAAAAGATAGATATAACGGATACAACTAAAGCCAATCGTGATATACCAATTCTTTAATTGGTAACATATAAAATTCATTTGGAAAAGAATAAAAAAAGAAATCAGAACATTGCAATTTGTTGGCTGATTACTTGGAATTTGAACACTATCTTAGCATTCAGATATCAGCCTGCATCTGTCCACTGTACATGTAAATAATTTCAATTGCAAAGCTTTCAATGGTATCCAGATATTTGGAGAATGTTTCCCACTTCCTATTTCTCATGTTGAAGATCACAACTGTTCAAGTGATTGTATGTATCTTACAATTGTAATGAGAGTTTTATCTCAATTATCCTATAAAGCAACGAGTTTTACTTTTTGCTTTACTTTTGCGTTACTTTTGGGGTGAATATCTTTTTTCTGAAGTCCCCTTTAATGTTTTCTCTAATTAACCATGTTGAATTTTCCTTAATATATTGACCTCTATACCAAGAGTAGTAAATCCCTCTTGTTCTCCTTTTCAGAGTCTCTTAAGTTTTATTTAGTTAAATTTCTCCTTTGATCTCCTTACAACAACAAAAATCCAGCCTATTCTCTCCTCGTGACAATGTTTCAACTGTCAATACTGTCATAGCATGCACCCTCAGAGTTGTTGTTCCATCATTTCTACGGTGTGTTGACTGGTACTAGGCATCTGTCGACATACTCAAGATCCATCTGTTGCCTTTAATACTTGGTATGTTATTTTAACATTTATTATGCATTCCCTGCCATTGTATGTCCTCTCCCAAAGCAATGAAAGGTTGCTGGACATGAATAAATGTCAACATGAAGAAAGATTTTAAAAAATGCTTTTTATTAGAAATTCAATGCTAATTCATTGGATGGAGTAGATCAAAACAGACAGATGCAGAAACGAACATACAATTTTAAATGAGATTTTGAACCTTGAACACGAGAAATCTTTTAACTTGTTTTCATGCAAACAACGGGATGCATGGTCTCTGAAGCAGCAACAAATACTGGAAGTTTCCTAATACAGTCCTACTTCTGTAACATTGCTGAAAGCTTGTAAAGGAAATAGGACTAAAGATATCAGGGAATAACACTATGGCTCAGCATTTAGTCAATTGACACATTCTGATACTTTTAACGACATTGATATGAGGCCCGAGGGGGAAAAAACCTAAGGAATGGCACAAGAAAACGTAAAATAACGAGGCTTCAATTTTAAATATTTCCCATCATGACCCTATTGCAAGCCCCAAATCAACAAAATGACATCCACTGGGTACTTAATATTTTGATATTTTGATGTAAATTTAAACAAGCAAAATGCTAACTACATTGGAAGTTCATAGACTAAACTGTTGATACTTTATTGTGTATAATCATGAGGCACAAAAGTTTGAAGTGTAGCTAATGGTTCCAGAATTATTGATACAGGCAAGTCTGTTTGGTTTCTCTCTCCAAAGAGGTTAAATAGATAAACTGCTGAAGAACATCTTAATTTTCTCAAAAGCAAGTTTCTGAAGCAGACCTAATTTGAAAGGTTATGTGCTTCAAGATTAGTTACAGCTGCTTTCTTGAGAGGAAGAGAATCTTACCCAATTTAGATGCATTAACTGGCTTTGAGCATCCTTGTTACTGCCAAAGTTTGGAACTAAAGTAAGTAGTGAGATTGATGTATAGTTCTACTTAATTTTTAAATATTTGTGATATTGCAATGGTGTACCGTGTATTCTGTATGAAGACTCAGCTTGTTCGAGAGTAAACTGTAATATTTAATTATATTTGGTATTTTTGTAAATTATTTATGGGCTCATTGTGAGTGTCTGTCATTATACAAAATTAGAGAATTAACTCTGATGTCCTGCATCTGAGCAATCAGTACCTGTGGACTGACTGCAGTAACATCAGTAATCACGAAGGATACAACTGCAAACTCCCTAGGTGAAATAGTTAGTCAGATCCATTTGACAGTTCAAAGTTGAGCGTCTTTTCTGTGTTCCAGCAAACCATGCAATTTCCTGATGCAATTACTTTAGTTTCCAAAAGTCAAATGATAAGTTTCCACTTTGTTATTGGCAGAGAAAATATTTAACATATCCCTAATAACTATCTACAATTGTGACACTGAGCACTAATCCAAAGCTTTAAAAGCTAATCTTTAATGTAATTTTAAAAGTCAATTGAGCGCTGTCATATAAATATGCTAAACCAGCCATCACTGTCATTGATGATAATTTCTAAATATTGTTTAAAACTGTAAAGGCAGAAAATGATTGAAATTCACTACAGATGAGTCTGCATCTAAAATCATAAAACAGGTTAAATGTATGCAGTAACCATTCATTAGAACTCAAAATCTCACTGGTCTTGTTTCATGTATGATGGCTCATTGTATCTCTTGAAATTGCTTGAAAGCAAAATGTTCATTCTGCCTTGGGGTTGTTAATCAGATCATAAATAAGTGGTGCTAAAATCCTATGTGCCTCCTTAAAGCCTTTTAAATAAATCACTTAATGATAGCTGTACTTCATAGATTGGGCGATAAGAGTTGGTAAATAGGAATGATTATATTTTGCAAGGCCATTACCTGTATGAGTTGAAAAGTGGTCACGTCACAAAAGCCTTTCACTTGTCCCAAGTGACCATGCACACCAAACGTGTGCAGTGTCCATGATAGTTGCCATCAGCATACTTTTCAGTTCACCAGGTGATGCCTAGGTGAATTCTTTTAAAAGGAACATGTTTCTAGCAAGTCGTAGGCAGTGCTACTCAGCCAAACTATTCATCAGATGAAAAATGAATTAATAAATACTGGAAAAGGAAATGTCAGTAATGGTAGGAAGTGGCCAGGGAGAAGTTCATTAGGGCACAAGGGCTCTCTATGAATGGCAGCACTTTTGGAAATCCTGCACTGTAGCCAAATATCAAAATTGAAGGTTCCCCAGGAGACGCAAGAGACAGCAGATGCTGGAAGCTCAGCTCATGAGTCTTGCAAGTTGTTTCTGCTGAGATATGACACTTTGTATTGCTCTACTAACAAAGTGCAGAACTTTCTAACAATAAACAAACTGGTCTGAAGAAGGGTCCCCACCCGTCTGTCCATTTCCCTACTGAGTTCCTGACCTGCTGAGTTGCCTGACCTGCTGAGTTCCTCCAGTAGTTTGTTTTTTGCTGGTTCCCCACTTTGCTGGTACAGCAATGCAAAGTGTCATATTTCAGCAGAAACAACCTGCACGACTCATGAGCCCAGGTTTCTGAGGTTGACATAAGAGCCTTCAGGCATTTATGTTTGTTTATTAGGTAAATTGCAAGTCCAACCAGGCGACTCCACAACTTTAAAGCCAAGTTCATCACCATTACTCTCAGAAACCTGTTTCTTCACTTCCAGGTTTAGTGTAATCTACAAAATTTGAAATTGTACCCTGCGTTTTAATTGCTAAAACCTGACCTGATGACATTTGTGGAGAACTCTCAATGCATAAAGGGCCTGTCCCACTAACGCGACTTTTCAGCGACTGTCTTCGACCTTCAAGCGCGAGGGCACTCGCCTGAAAAACCTCGAGCCGGATCGACCGTCTGCACACACACACACAAACACAGCGCAAAGGCGGGGGCCAGGGAAAGTGGGGGAGCGCTGTCTGAAATTCACACCTGCGATGAACAGGATGGTAAAAGACGGCTGGCACAGTAAGACAGTAAGTCCTCTAGAGAGCACGGAGAGGGGGGGGGGGGGGGGGGGGGAAGAGTGGAGACACTTTTAAGAAGCCAGACAACTTTTAATACAGTTTAGCGGGCATTTAACATTACCGGTCGGTTTACCTACCTTTTTTTTCCTCAACGAGCTTTACCTTCGACTACCTTCAATTGCCTTCGATTACCAACGATAGCATTATGACATACCCCGACTAAACCTACGATTAAAAAAATATCAATTTTTTCCACGGCGACCTTTTTTTACTCGCGGGCATTTTTCAGCATGTTGAAAAAAACGCCGCGACCTAGCTGAGGCCTTGAGTACGCAGGGACTACTCTCGAGCATGAAGGAGAGTTACAAAGACCTCCTTGGACCTCGTGTCGACCATGCTGCGGTTATGAGTCGAGGGCAAACTCTTCTAAACTCGCGAATTAGGTCGCCGCAGTGGGACAGGCCCTTAACTGCTGCATCATGCCTAACTACTTCCAGAGCTAAATGCCTTGAGAGTCTCTGTTTGTGAGACCATTGGAAATAAAAACAAATAATGCTGAAAATATTCAGTGGGTCAGACAGCATCTTTTGAAGGAGAGAGCGAGTTGTTGTTTCAGGATGAAGACCCTTTATCAAAACTGGAAAAGTGTGAAAATAAGTTAGTGTTAAGTTGCAGAGGGGTGGGAGGTCAATGTTTCCCAGTACATTATTGCACCTTGCCCCCAGCAATCTTCCATTGAAGTGGAGTTAATCTTCAAGGCAAGCAGGAATCTCTTTACCCTCTGTCACATCCATTTGAGAACCAATGTGCAGGAAGGAACTGCAGATGCTGGTTTAAACTGAAGATAGACACACAATGCTGGAGTAACTCAGGGGGACTGGCATCATCTCTGGATAGAAGGAATGGGTGACGATTCAGATCGAGACCCTTCTTCAGTCGAACCGAAACTCTTCCCCATTGTCAAGACTCTAATTATACTAAGCTGAATTCAACGTACCAGAGTCTTACAATAGGAACTCTGCTTTGATTTTCAATATGACAACCGAGTACCTGAAGGACTAAGGAAATACTTGAAGGAAATGCTCTGAAAGCCTTCATGGAATTAAATCTAACCATCTCACCAACTTACCCTGTTCTGTGGTTGCTCATGGTGGAGAAGGAGCACATAGGACAGCACTGAGAACTTTGGAGTCCGCTCAGTACAAGCATGCAGAGACCCAGCAAAAGCAACAAGAGCATCAATTCCCAACTTGCCCAACTGCCCATCACATTAAACACCTTCTCCCATGACTGTGGCAGTGCCTATAAATCCCATGTTGGCCTCATCAACCATCTCAGAATCTACAAAGCTTGGGTGAAAGCCGTCAAGATGCGGCTGAAGAAGGAGAATAGTTGTGCAGAGTATTATTCTACAGAGGTCACTCCCAGTAATGAGAAATAAAATCCAATCTGCAGCCAATTCACCGTTTCTAATGAAAGGAAGGACTCTAGTCACCACCTTGCTGGGCGATGTGTCTTTTCTTTTTCTAAAGGTGTTACTCTTTTCGTTTTCTTTGAGTGGAGTGTAAGCCAGTATTGAAATAATCCATCAAAAGGTTATTGATTTAATTTGGTGCTGAAAAGAATTTGATTAGCAGTTTTATCATTTGGCTGAAAACTGAGTGAAGATTTATCATTTCCAGAACTTTAAGATAACTGCACTGACAGGTTGCTTATCTTTTATTAAAAATATATATATTCTCTGCTTCCAGAAAGATAGCTCATAGATACTTGTTGCGAATATGCAAGGACAGACAAAACGAGATACAATAATTGCTCAAACCATCCACAGTTTTTCCACATTGGCTGCATGCTGCACAGTGCCCTCCATAATGTTTGGGACAAAGACCCATCATTTATTTATTTGCCTCTGTACTCCACAATTTGAGATTTGTAATAGGGAAAATCACATGTGGCTAAAGTGCACATTTTCAGATTTTAATAAAGGCCATTTTTATACATTTTGGTTTCACCATGTAGAAATTACAGCAGTGTTTATACATAGTGCCCCCATTTCAGGGCACCATAATGTTTGGAACACAGCAATGTCATGTAAATGAAAGTGGTCATGTTTAGTATGTTGCTGCATATCCTTTGCATGCAATGACTGCTTGAAGTTTGCGATTCATGGACATCACCAGTTGCTGGGTATCTTCTCTGGTGATGCTCTGCCAGGCCTGTATTGCAGCCATCTTTAGCTTATGCTTGTTTTGGGGGCTAGTCCCCTTCAATTTTCTCTTCAGCATATAAAAGGCATGCTCAATTGGGTTCAAATCAGGTGATCGATTTGGCCACTCAAGAATTTATCATTTTTTAGTTTTGTTGCTTTAGCAGTATGTTTGGGATCATTGTCTTGCTGTAGAATTAACCACCGGCCAATGTGTTTTGAGGTATTTGTTTGAACTTGAGCAGATAGGATGTGTCTATACACTTCAGAATTCATTATGCTACTACCATCAGCAGTTGTATCATCAATGAAGAAAAGTGAGCCAGTACCTTCAGGAGCCTACATGCCCAGGCCATAACACCACCGTGTTTCACAGAGGAGGCAGTATGCTTTGGATCTTGGGCAGTTCCTTCTCTCCTCCATACTGTGCTCTTGCCACCACTCTGATGTTTCATCTGTCCACAAGACCTTTTTCCAGAACTGTGGTTGCTCCTTTAAGTACTTCTTAGCAAACTGTAACCTGAGCATCCTATTTTTGTGGCTAGCCAGTGGTTTCCAACTTGCAGTGTAGCCTCTGTATTTCTGTTCATGAAGTCTTCTGCGGACAGTGGTCATTGACAAATCCACACCTGACTCCTGAAGAGTGTTTCTGATCTGTCGGACAGGTGTTTGGGGATTTTTCTTTATTATAGAGAAAATTCTTCTGTCATCAGCTGTGGAGATCTTCCGTGGCCTGCCAGTCCTTTTGCGATTAGTAAGATCACCAGTGCTCTCTTTCTTCTTAATGATGTTCCAAACAGTTGATTTTGGTAAGCCTGAGGTTTGGCTGATGTCTCTAACAGTTTTATTCTTGTTTCTCAGTCTCATAATGGCTTCTTTGACTTTCATTGGCACAACTTTGGTCCTCATGTTGATAAACAGCAATAAAGTTTCCAAAGATGATGGAAAGATTGGAGGAAAGACTAGGTCCTGAGAGCTCTCTTTATACCTGCATTAAAGGGGCACTTAAACACACCTGAGCAATTACAAACACTTGTGAAACCGTGTGTCTCAAACATTATGGTGCCCTGAAACAGGGGGACTATGTATGTACACAGCTGTATTTTTTACACGATGAAACCAAAATGTATATAAATACCATTTAATAAAATCTGACAATGTGCACTTTAACCACATGTAATTTTTTCTATTACATATCTCAAATTGTGGAGTACAGAGGCAAATAAATAAATGATGGGTCTTTATCCCAAACGTTATGGAGGACACTGTATATAACCATATAACTATATAACAATTACAGTTGGAGGACACTATATATTTGAATAAATATAGAAAACCCAGTCTATATTTTTTGAAAAAAAGAATTAAAAATGAGTAAAATAAATCATTCAGAATGGGGCAAGACATGAAACTAAACTGAGCAGAAATGAAAAATGCATGCAGATTTTTATACTTGAATGTCTTTTTCCACATGAATTTTTACCAACATATTTGATCGCTCACATTTTAGTTGGGTGAAATCTGTTTTAATGTTAGCATCAATATTCATATAATTGGGACATCCATGCTTTATTGATTCATTGGCACAATTTGTATATTTTGTAAGCTTCAAACCCAACCTGTATATCTTATACAGAGAGCTGCTTGCTGGACTTGCAGCTGGAGTTTACATACTGACCCATGGGAAGCAGGCCAGTGCTGTTGAAGAGCTTTCTCTGCAGACAGCTGCACAGATTGTCCATGAGATTAGGGAAAGAGTGGGAAGAGGCGTTTAGAGAGTGCGAATGTGAAATCAATCCGTGTGAAAGAGAAGATAGAGAGGGAGGGTAAATTTCAAAGCTCTTTAACAAAGGAACATCCACAATCACCAGAGGGCCAAGACCTGTGATTGGGGAAATAATCTGCAGTGGTGGGATTAATTGTGCAAGAAGTTCATAGTACAGTTTCCCTTTATGTAGGATTTTACCGGGAAAATCATCAGACACTGCAAAATATGGCCATTATCGTATACTAAGCACTATTGTTGTCCAAAAAATTGCATAAATGGATTTTATTTTATTTTATTTTTAGGCATGAGATTATTCTTTCAGTTTTGCTTTTTTAGGTAGAATTTTGTTTATAACTATGTGAAAGATGAAGTGTCAATAGATGGGATGATTTTTTTTGTAATTATTGAAAATGATCAATAAACAATGAAATGAGGCTGCCTCTGAAACTATTGCAATAGTTCATGAAAATATATGTATAATTAAATTAATCTTAGGAAGACTTAAACACTCCTCGAGGCATAGTGTTCCTTTCTTTTATAAGCGCTCTCACTTTTAGGTCACTCGTCTACAAATTGGCCTTTGAATACATTTTACAGAAATTTATAGCATGGATCCCCAAATCCCCTTTGCTAATACAATCCCGCTTATTTAGAGTCATAGAGTCTTACAACGTGGAAATGGGCCCTTTCGCCGAATTTGTCCACACCGGCCAATATGTCCCATCTACACTAGTTCCACCGGCCTGCATTTGGCCCATATCCCTCTAAAGCTGTCCAATCCATTTACCTGTCTAAACGATTCTTAAACATTGTGATAGTACCTGGATCAATCACTTCCTCCGGCAGCTCGATCCATACACCTACCACCCTTTGTTTGAAAAAGATACCCCTCAGATTCCTATTAAATCTTTCCACTCTCACCTTTAACCTATGTCTGGTTCTCGATTCCCCAACAGGGCATCTACCTGATATTGTCCGCTCATGATTTTGTACTCTATATTTGCAATATAGAGGCAATAGTTATTAAAATGTTCAACATCAAATCCAGCATTTGAATTTGAAAAAGCATACCTATCTCATCTGAGTCTTCGAAATGGGCAATTCAGCCTATCATGTTCACGCTCACCTTTTTACTCATTAACACTAATTGATTTCTCTGCATTTGGACTGTATCATTTTACACCTTGCCTTTCTTAAGTATCTATTTAAATGCCTCTTAAGTGTAGTAATTTTATCTGATTCCACCACCACCTATGGCATCACATTCCAGATATCAACCACTTTTTGTGTAAAATAACGCCCCTCAGATCCCCTTTAAAAATCCTTCCCCTCACCTCAAATCTATGCCCTCTTATTTTGGATATCCCTCCCATATGACGATCTGTCTCTTAAAATCTTATACTTTTATCAGGTCACCCTTCAGACTTCTATGCTCCAGGGAAAACAAGCCTAACCTATTCATATCTCCCCCTAACTCAAGTCCTCCAATCCTGCTGAATTTGCCCTAACATCCCCTCTCCACCACAATCCCCCTGTTTGGCGACCAGAAATGCACGCAGTACTCCTCAAGTGTGGCATAACCAATGTTTTGTAACATTTCTGTCCCATGTGTTGCATTTTCAGGGGAACTGTGGACTGGGACCCCTAGGCCTCTCTATTTGACTTCCCCAAAATGCATCTGGTTTTGAAAAACGTGTGTCTGTGAACCCCTTATTCCTAATCTTAAATGCTGGGGCGAGTCTTAACTTAAACTACCACCCTGGGAGAAAACAGGTAAAGCGACAAAGACTGAATTGAATCTGGGGCCTGCTTGTCTTTGTGCATCTGTGGTATAACAAGGCTATTCATGTTTAAATTTAGAGGGTAAATATTAGCAAACTGTTCACCTATGGAAGTATCATAAACCTACTCTGTTTCCCCTGCAAATTTCTGTCTACACCATTGTAATTGATATGCAAATATAGATAATTTTCCTCGCTAAACCAGGCATTGCTTTGTGAGACTCAGTTTGGGAATTAACCTTCTTCTTGCAAGCAAAACAAAATGAAAGTATTGGCAGTAGAAGATACTGAGGTTAAAAAAATACATGTCTAGATTGCTGTATTATTCTTAGAAATATAACATAAACATGTTCAAGAGAATTGTTGTCAAAGCTACTAATTTATTTTAGTTGTGTAAAATATTTCCAATTGTTTTGTACACTATGGGAAGAAATTAAGAAATAACTTAAATGTTACATTGTGTTCTTTTAAATTTATTAAAATCTCTTCAGGTAACTGACATGTAGATATTTGCAAGATGCCATTATTCTTGTTACAGGTTAAATGATAATATGTTTGTTTACTTTTACATAATTTATTTAAGATAAAGGGCTTTTAGTTTTTCATTGTGCCAACTCAATTTATACAGGTATATCCTGAGTTGTGATCCAAGCATTCGATATAAATTTATGAACCACTTGTGTTAAATCCTTATCTATCAATAGCTTTAAAGGCACGATGTGTCGTATTTAATTCTGTTTTCTGTCTCTCAGTTGAACTTCTCAGAATCCTTTGGTAAGTGCTTGGTGTTCAGAATGCAGTTTGCATAAAAGCAGTGGTGCATGGCATTCTTCTACTAACTGAGCCATAAACATTTCCCTACCATGTCTCATAACAAGCTCCTTGTAATAACACAAAATATCATCTAATGAACCCTGACCAAATTATACATTCTTCTTGCTGTCCAGGAAAAGGTTTAAAATCTGATGCAATGGTTGAAAATGCTTTAACAAAAAGGGTTGAAAGAACATGAACCTTTTCCCCTGATATTCCACCCACAGCACAATGCTGTTCATACGAGTTAACCAGCAGAAGACTGATCGTTACTCCAGAACTTGGACACGTCCAAGCACTTACATGGATGCTGCACTGCTGAGAACAGCTTTACTAACCTTCTTACGAAATTGCTCTGACTTGTTATTTTGCATCAACCTTTTCTGTCGCTTAGAAAGAAATATATATATATATATATTATATATAATAAAAATCTAATTCTTTCCTGTTTCTTTTGGTTTTCTTTGTTTTTTTCTCTCCTCTATACTAATACTTCTCTTTAATCTTATTTGCATTCAAATTACCTCACCAGGTGGTACACCAATCCGAGGTAAGAATGCTGAACGTGCTCAAAATCATCGTCCACGCTCCATTTCTCCTCTTCTTCCAATGTTTTCATTTCCGTGCATTCTCTTGGCCCCAACACTTTGCTTTCTGCCCATCCTTCCCCTTCTCTCATTTTTAAACCCGTGCCCCATCTGTTCAAACTCCAGCGTACAGTGGCTTTTGTTTTCTATTGATTTACTTTTTTTTTACACAAAATGGACGCAAATTATCATTTGTCAGAACCACTTAATCACCCAAATAAAATCTGATTAACATGTTTTTAATTTGGAGATGTGCCTGAAACTTGTGTGTGGGAATTTAATGTCTCCAGGAGGACTGGCCATTATGAAAGAAAAACTGATATTCAACAGAACTGCTGCAACATTTTATATTTTGGACTAGTTTAAAACATCTCTCCATGGCATTAGCATTCTAAGTGGCCAACATAATTATGTTATACTTGATGTGTAATCAATAATAATTTATGTGACCAATACACTGTTCATTTAAAAAAAAAAATTTTTAGCAAAAGATTCTTTCAAGATTTGGCAAAAGTGAATTCACCTGTTAAATTCAAAGGTTCAAATTGGTGCATTTGCCAGTGTCAATATGCAAATAAATCTGAACTAAATCAATTTGCAGTATGAGATAAGAGCCTATTTGTTCGCTCAGATGAGATTTTAAAGAAAGCCAATGATATAATCTGCTGCTTTGATCACTGTGATGGTGGAACATTTTATTTTTCAGCTTCAGGATTTGTATCATTATATCTGTTCACACATCCTCGGTATTAAAAATAGACACAAGGGCCATGGTCAGTTTTTAAAAATGCAGCTACAATTAAGTTACCATCACTAAATTATGAAATTAAGAAATTGGTGGTTTAACTATAAATCATGCACTATAAAATTTGTATCAGGAAAAGGATTATATTTTATTCACCAGTCCACTCACAATATGAAGTGTAAATGAGGTGACTAGAAAGTATGATTTTTTCCTTAAACTATATGTGGACTGTTTTAAACTGACACTTTCCCCTTCAGGCTCCACAAATGATGTGGTTTGTGTAATAAGTATTCCACAATTCCAGTAGATTAAATAAAATCATAAATTGATAGGTTTATGGATTTAATCTTCCTGCCAGGATGCCTACCCACTTAGCTGTGGCTACACTGGAGAGCCTGAAGCAGATGTTTATTTTCAGTCTTCCTTCCCCTGAGCTTTAAATTGATATTGCAATTCCAAAATTCAGGCTTTAATATTCTATTCTCCCTGTACTGATCACAAACCACCTGACTATTTTGAAATCATCAGCCTGTGGGAAAACTCAAAGCTTCAGACTAATCTTCCTCTCCTTGACCGCAATGGTAGGTTAATTGGCTACCGTAAATTACTGGTTAGAGTGGGTTACAGGCAAAAATGAATCAGATGGGAGAGAGAATAAGTTGCAGGGGTACAGGGGAAATAGGCAGAGGGGTATGGAAGTAATGGGATTGCTCTCCTGAGTCTGTAGCATAGACTCTGTTGCTGAATGGGTTCCTTCTGTGATGTTATAAGTTTAAAATAAAATAATCCATTTATTTTGTTGAAACCCTGATGCCATAACTACATATCCCCTCACAGTGGGACACGATTTAATACTGTTTTAATTAACTTGCCTTTGGTGATCCATCAATGTCTTTTGTTTGGCATTGGATTTGTTTTCATAAGATGCATGTGAAATAAATATTGCAAACTCCTTTACAGAATTAACATCTAAACTATTGAAGGGAATATCAGGAAGTTGACAAGAGTTTTTTTTTTCTAAACTGGAGAGATGAGTGTTTAGAAAAAGTTGTTTTGTGAAGTTGTATGAAGATTTAATTAAGTCCTGGATACTGAATAAAGTACATAAGGTAAAACAAATTCTGTTCAACATAAATTTGAAACATTCATCAGAGGAATAATTGGGCAAGTTGGGAGTTTTTATTTTCTAAGTGGATAGTAGGATTCTCTTTTACAAGGGTTCGATTGGATCTGCTATACCCTGCAGAAAGCAGAGAAGTAAGCACAGTGGCGAATAAATAGCTTTTAATTTACAAGTTAATCACTGATTGAAAAATGAAAACTTTGCAAGGACAGGTAGATAATATTAAGTTGATAGCCTATTCAAAGTGCTAACACTGGGATAAATGACTTCCATTTTTGCTCTTAGGTTTTTAAAATACTTTTTATATCCTCTCACTTAAACTGTTCACAGTACGCCCAGTTTTAAACCAGGCTTTTCCATTAATACATTCAATTTAGTTTTTTTTAAAGAAAACTGTGCTTCCAGCACATTCTTTAATTAAAAATGTGAACTATTGCCGAGATTGTAAATCATTAGTTTTAACCACATTCATTACAGTTCAACATGACTGGTTTGCAGTATCTGTTGTGCAAACATGGCTTCATAAAAATTTGGTTGCCCATCCAGAATGTGTATGTGTATATATATATATATATATATATATATATATATTATCACACACACACACACACACACACACACACACACACACACACACACACACACACACACAACATTCAACATATGTTGGAAAAAATCAGTCTGTAGTTTCACAGTGTACCAAATTGTAATGTGAATTTCATATTTTCAGCAACTGAAACTGTATATGTAATCTCCGAGGAAGATGTAATTCATACCTGTACTACAGAATTGGGGTCAAGCAACAGTGTTCTATCTTCTCCTGGTGACATTAAAATATCTAGGCATTGGAGCTATTCAATCACCATTTTCATACCATTAATAATATCAAGCATTGCCAATTAAATCACCCCATTTCATTAAAACATTAAAATATTTCTCATGAATTTTAATAAATTGAAATGTGCATTACATGAATTAACAGAGTAGGTCTGTTTAAATTAAGACAAAATAACTTATAAAGGAAATGTATTGATGGAATTGTCATAATAATAACCGTATATATTAACTGTGCTGTTAAATATGTTTTTTAAAAACCGAATACAGTTACAATGCGCTCAGCGATAAAAGCCAAATTAAGGATGACAGATAATCTTCAGTGAATCAGCAGGGTATTTAACAATGCTTTTAAAATTGCGAATATTGTTTTGAAAGTTGCAGTTTCTTCATGCATTAAATCAATGCAGGGTTAATTTGTGAAGAAGTGGATTAAATCTCTGATAATGCAGTATCACCATTAGCCATCTGGTTATAAAAATATTTCATTTGTTTAAAGGAAATTCACAGACCTGGGAAATAACATACTGAGTTATGTGCAATAGTGAGGTTTCAGTTAACCTTACAAATACTCACCAATTTTTGTGTTGAGCAGGGATGTGGGCAGAGATATCAGTTGTGAATGTTTCTATTAAGGGCCAATGCTTTTCTGCTTATTCGTAGTCGCAGATAATCAGCGAAAATGTCCTGTTTATGAGGAATAGAAGGGGTGAAATGTCCAATTTATTTTAGTGGTGATGCAAATCCTAGACATATTTGTTTTCACCTTATTAACATCCACATGTGCACTTAACCATTAAAAAGGTCAAAAGACCTAAACAAGGAAATAATGAGTGTCAACATTTTATTTGTCGTCCAGTGCAAATTAAGTTAAATTTTAGTGAGGAGAGATTTGGATATATTAGTTCAATTCCCATCAGTTTCTTTCATTTTTTAGTATTTGATTTTTTAACCATCCAGAATGATATAATGAACACTGTTGGCTACGAGTTCATATGTCAGATAAGTTAAGACCCAGTTCACGATAATTACACTCATTTCACAAAAATGCTTCATATTGATAACATTTTGGCAATCTCTAATTACAAAATGGCTCATTAGGAAAATACAAGTCTCATTAAGGCTGTTAATGATGCTTTATACTACAACCATTTTTAAAATTCCAGTTCCTGCACCTGGTTGCAGATGGCAAATATTCTTGATAGGCCTTGATGACCATGAAACGGTTCATTGAGCTTAATTTAATCTAATCTCACGAATGCCATTTAATGCCCAAATGCCATTTTCTCTGTGCATTTGAGGACGCATGGCGTAGAATATTTTTATTGCTTTAAACAATATAATCATGACAGACGTATTTGGGGATTATAGAAATTTTACAAAAGGTCTCATCTGGGAGAGTCGGCATTCAGGGAGAGAATCCAAAGTAATCCAAAATAATGTTGATAAATTATTAATCTTTTTGTTGATGCATTGTTTGGGTCCCAAATTTGGTCTTTGCTACTTTTTTTCCAGAATGGTTTGGATTCAGCAACTTGTTCCAAACTATTTTTAGTTGTTCCAGTATTTAACTACGTATATTTGAAAGTCCTAAATTGGAATTTTTAAAATGAACTTGCATTCAATATGTTTGGATATATTTTAATATTATTACCTAAATTTGAATTGGCCTATTTTTAACCTGCTAAATTTCGGACTGAAATATCCTGCATTTTGTTTTAAGCTGGATTTTTCATTGGCATTCTTTTGGTCCACATCAATGCCAGATTAGACCTTTAAGATCTTGTATTTTACTTCTCTGATGAAAAAATACGCTATTTTACAGTCACATATTTATTTGCTTGTCTCATTCTAATTACTAGAATTGTGAAGTAAGATTCTCCAAAATAAGACCTGCAAAGTAAAAATAGCATAATTATTGGGTTCACAAAGATCTTCTTTTATTTTCATGTTAATTTGTCACATATGTGCCATATTTGGGGAGTATTTTATGTCACAAAACTGCATTTCATTGCATTTTAATGTCTAAATCAGACATATTTGTTTTATAAAATATACAAAGCATTCTGCATTACTCTTCACACGTGATAAATTCCTGGTTTATGGACACAAAACTTTTCACATTATACAAATGTGTATACTATTGTTATTTATTCATGTGCTCCACATAGAATCCAAAGTATTAGTGTCACTATTTATCACTGGTCTATAGTTTAAATCATAAGGACCTATATTTATTCAGTAGCATACCACAAGAGAACCGTGTTCTTTCAGTTTGTGCAAAATTCTCTAAGTTTTGATTTGCTAAGTTTATGATTACTTCAAATTTCAAAAAAGGAGGGAAGCAAATAACAGAACTTTACAGAAAAATAAATATTTGTTGCTATTGCTTTCCTGATACATTCTTCTCTTCCCCCCGCCTGGAGCAAAGTGCATAACTAAGTAAAAATCTAAAAATAAATTGGTTAGCGATATGACAGAGACTGTGATCGGACTTAATTTTCAGCATTTAAAATACAGCCTCAAAAATGATTCTGCAGCTGGGGGTGAATAATGATCATTTCAAAACATAATCAGGTAAGATAGCCTTCTGATTTGTGGCATATATTTATAAACATTAATCATTTTATACAGCCAGAAACGATTAACCATGATAAGTTACTCTAAATCCCATTTTTAACATTGTTTCATCCAAAACATTTTGTAATAAATAACGTGTTTAAGGCATTTTAAAATAAGAAATATCAATTACAATGGGGGGGGGGAGAAGAGGGGAATCCCTCACAACAGATCTTCCCACATGAAATAGCTCTTCACGTGTCATCAAAGTTCCGCTTCACTGTTATTTATAAAATATTTTAAATTGTATATTGGGTGTTGTAATTTCCTATATAATGTTGTCTGTAAAAAATAGAATAAAATTAAATTAAATTATGACTCCTTTTGTAAGTGGTAGCATAGTTTGGTCACTAGATTATAACATAGGTCTGCCACAGATCAACAGCATCAGAAATGTTTATTGCTGACTAAGTGGACGTTTCCTAGGGATTGATCTAACCAAATTGCTAACACTGCAGTCAATATTTCATTTATTGTACTGTTGGGCCACATTTTGTAAACATTTAGATGAAATTGGGAATCCCAAAACAAGTCTCCATTTTTTAAAGCAACGTACTTATGCATGATGGACACAAAAAGCTGGAGTAATTTGACAGACAGCATCCCTGGTGAAAAGGAATAGGTGATGTTTCAGGTCGAGGCTCTTCTTCAGACTGAGAAAGGGAAACGAGAGATCTGGACGGTGATGTAGAGAGATATAGAACAAATGAATGAAAGATATGAAAAAAGTAACGATGATAATGGAAAGGGCCATTGTTAGCTGTTTGTTAGGTGAGAACAAGTACAGACAATGAGACTCAACAAGACAACTTTGAAGCTGGTATGACTTGGGTGGGGGAGGGATGGAGAGAGAGGGAATGCAGGGATTACTTAAAGAAATCAATATTCATACCACTGGGTTGCAAGCTGCCCAAGCAAAACGTGCTTATACATATTTTGTATTGCTGATTTCATTTTCTGAGAAACAAATCTGTGGTCACCCAGATGCAGTTAAACTGTTTTCCCAATTTAATCTATAAAAAAATCATTTAAGTAGTGGTTATCTAGTTTTATTCAATACATTTTATGTTGTATTAAACATGATGGCAAGTAAAAACATTTCTGTACCACATAAGTTCAAGATTTTTTAAGGCAAAGTTTTCTTGAAAAAGTATCTATGTTTATCAAAATCCCATTTTACATTGAAAATAACTTGTGGCATAATAATCATCATACAAGCTTTCTCATTCGTGAAGTAAGTAGTGGAGTATCCATCACACATTTCATGTAACTGCATAAAACTTCTTGATCATTCATCATGTATGAGTTGAAGTATTAGTTACATAATGGTGCTGTTTCAGTGTAGGTCAAGGTTAAAAACACAAGACATGTATGTGGTGTTAACAAAACTCGTTCATGTTTATTAAGTTGGATAAGACCCATTCAAGTATGGAATTGTGAAGTTGGCTGTGGTTAGTGGGGAGAATGGAATTCTATTTCAAGGTCAGTTCAGTTTCATGCATGAAAGTGTTTACCATTTTATAGGGATGTGCTCATTTAAAATAATAATCCGAAGAAATACTTTTCTTTTTACTTCATATGTGGAAATCTTTGTAGGTACAGTAACAATTTTAAAATTAAAGATATTAGCCCAAGGGTGCAATAACATATTAATAATATGTCTCTTCATTTCATTCTTTCACAAGTTGGGAGAAACTACAAAAAGGAGACTTGAATGTTAGCATTCACATTGCATTGCATTAGTATCTCAAAGGTGGATCACATGTTGATGGATTAAAAGTTACCAGAACTGTCTGTGTTGTTATACAGGTGCCTTGCAGATTGAGAACAGCGAAGAGTCCGACCAGGGCAAATACGAATGCGTAACAACTAACAGTGCTGGAACACGTTACTCTGCTCCAGCCAACTTGTACGTCAGAGGTAGGAAATGCATTTTTTCCCATTGGTCCCACATTAAGTCATGCTTCTGTAAATGTATTGCTAATGAGAAGTTTTCTGGGCCTGAATGCTTTTGTGTTTGAATAATGAAGATATTATTTGAGGCCAATATTGTGTTTTTTGTAGGTGAGAATTCCAACCTTTTGAAATCATTTGTGTTATTCCAAGAACATGTCTACAAAAAGTTAGCATAACGGATTGCTTTTTCTGTTCTAAGCAATCACAATATTATATACCTAAATTAGGGATGCCTTGTTTCCACTTTGGGTTTTTTGTCTTTGAGGTTTTTTTCGCTCCTGAGATTCTATTTTATCAAAGGTAGATCTGAATGGACAATTTTTAAGGTACCATCTTATAGAGGTCTCCGAACTTTTGTTGGTACAGTAAATAATGGAATTATTCAATTTAATTCCTTTAATACCTTCAAAGTGAGTGCTTTTGTTAGATATTTATTTATTATGTGATCTTTGTAAGTGAGCTTTCCTATTGAACATTACTAGTTATGTTATTTATTCTTTTAGATCCATTTAGAACGTTATAAATTTCTCATTAGATAAATGTCATCCCATTTCCTTTATCATTCACACTAGATTTTAACACACCAATTCTGTGCACAGTCAAAAATGAGAGGTAATACAACAGGGATAAAATTGGTCTTGATTTTGGTCCCCTTACAGCCTTGCTTGCAAGTCAGCAGTGGACAGAATGCAGATTGTTAGTTCATCTGTACATGTTTTGTTTTTGCTTTGGGTAGGTGCAAGATGCGCAGTCTAATAGACCAGCAGATGATGCTTTAAAATAAGAATACAAATTTTGGTTGCGCGATGTTAATATCATGGCATTATATATATGGCGACAATTAATAATTGTCAGTTGTGTAGGAAGGAACTACAGATGCTGGTTTAAACCGAAGATAGACACAAAATGCTGGAGAAACTCAGTGGGACAGGCAGCATCTCTGAAGAGAAGCAATGGGTGACGTTTCGGGTCGAGACCCTTCTTCAGACTGATTGTCAGTTCCTTGTCTCACTTATGATATCACTTTAGATGTGCTGTTCATTTCACATGGTATTTAACAAGTTTTTTAGGTAACAGTAGAAATGGTTTCTTGGATGAGCCAGTGGAAAATTTAAACCAATAGATGTTGCTTTATATACTATATTATAATTTATATAGAAAAGTAGCCTATTTGTGTACATTGCCCCATAAATAATATCAGATACATTTTAATTATATTGGTTGAAGGAAGATGTGCGCCAAAGCACTAAACAACATCCTTGATTTACTACATATAGCGGATAGAATAGTGCACATTACCAGCAGATCCACGACATTAATATCCAAAAATATGGTCATAAAGTGTCAGCCTTGTTATGTCGTGAAATGGTTCAACAGCCTTCTGACTCAGTCAGCAGTGCCTCTTGTCAGTTAAGACTGACACTAAGCCTTGAGAATTAACAAGTGCTAATGTCAAATGTGAAAATCCCATGCAAGCTAGAAGTGGATGTGCCCAGGAAGCCATTATTCTTCTGTCAGCAGTTGTCAGTGGGCAGAAAGTTTCCTTGATTTTAGTACTTATCCTGCAGTTAGCTCTCATGGCATTTCCTTATTGGTTCATTCTCTGTACATGCACTAGATAAATCCTCTCAAGCTCTCTTCTGAAGCATGATGTCTAAATCTCAATTTGCAAAATGAAAACAGAAAGTCAGTGTTTCAAGTTGATAACCTTTCATCATAGCTGGAAAAAATAGATGTCGCTATACATTATAATTTTCAAATCACTGGTCGGCATGGACTTGGTGGGCCGAAGGACCTGTTTCGGCGCTGTATCTCTAAAGTAAACTAAACCAAAGGAAATGGTTCCCTTTGGATCGTGAAAAAGGAAGAGAGGGACTAATGTGTCTGCTGGTAACAACTTCTCATCTTATAACTTAGCAGATAACATCCCTGACGGCTCAACAATTTCGGATAGTCAGCTACACCCGTTTTGTTTCTCCAGCAATCATACTTTTTTTCCCGTCTCTTCTGGGATTCAGATCTCATTCACCTCCTTCCTCCTCCCCATTCTTAACAATTTAAAACTTGGTCCATTTCCAACATGTCATCTTCCTCCCAGATCAACACTTCCAGAGTTGGTCGGGATTTCTTTTTCAGATTCCAGCAGCAGTGTTTTTGATACATATTTATTGTGGCTAGAGGCTTTCAACTTTCAGTAAGAATATTAAGAACATTGCTGTTCCCTCAGGCTTTGTACAGATGTGAATTCTGAACTTTATGAAAGAGTGAAAGAAAGCAAGTTGACATTTGCTAGAGATAGTTTATAATCCTCTGTCAATTAAAACCTGCTCACTTTGAGGTCATAAAAATCAACCAGAAATTTGAAATGTTACTGTCAAATTGTGGATTAGAAAAGTTGGTCATAAAGTGAATTATATTTCTTTACAAATCCTCTAAATCCACATGCTGGTTTGTGAGTACTGCAAGTTAACTCTTTTCACATGTAATTTTAAATCTTGGACTTTTTATATCATATTCTTCCTGTACCATGTCTACTAATGGGACAGTTCTCCTGAAGCAATCAACTGAAAGGCCATCAATCTGAAAAGTTATCTCTTCTTCCTTCACAAACATTGCCTTTTTGGACCAACATCACTAAGATTTGGCATTTTCTGTATTTTCATAATTTTCCTGAACTCTGCCAAGCCCAGGAAGCATGTTTACCTTCAATTATTTAATTGAATTCTTAGACCACCAATTCGAAATTTAGACCATCAGTTTTTCTTGGTCTCTATCATGTTTTGCAAAGTGGAAGAAAATAGGAAGAAGATACAGCAGACAAAATGAAAAGATGAGATTAAAGATTAAAGAAAAATCTCTGTAACAACTTCAAAGGATAGCTGAACTTTGGAAAAGGTTAGTCGAATGTGTCAACTGGATTCAAAACCAACTCCATGGCACTCAACCATAAATGTGGAGGGATGATTCCACTAGTGGGAGAGTCTAGGGCCAAAGTTTATAGCCTCAGGATGAAAGGACGTTCCTTTTAGGAAGGAGATGCGGAGGAATTTCTTTAGTCAGAAGGTGCTGAATCTGTGGAATTAATTCCCCCAGAAGGCTGTGGAGGCCAAGTCAATTGATATTTTTAAGGCAGAGATAAATAGATTCCTGATTAGTACAGGTGCCAGGGGTTATCCTTTTCAATCGCTGTTTGTATCAATTTTAACCAGACTAGCAACAGATAACAGTAGCATCTAGGCCTTGTCGCTTTGATTTAGATCAGCCAGTAGCTTTCTTTACTGTTTTTTTAATTATCAAACCCACAAAGTACTGAACCGCAACTTTTTCTTTTCTCTCTCATCTCCTTTCCTGTCATCTTGAAGCTTGTCTAATCCACGGGGTACATTGCCCCTTTTTTTCACCAATCCCAATAAAGCAAATGCCAGTCCTCTGCATGCTGGTTGTGTGATAGTTGAAATTATATATGTGATATATATAAGATATGTGAAAAGAAAGAGATTAGTTAAAACAAATGTAGGTCCCTTGCAGTCAGAAACAGGTGAGTTGATCATGGGGAACAAGGATATGGCGGACCAATTGAATAACTACTTTGGTTCCGTCTTCACTAAGGAAGACATAAATAATCTGCCGGAAATAGCAGGGGACCGTGGGTCAAAGGAGTTGGAGGAATTGAGTGAAATCCAGGTTAGCCGGGAAGTGGTGTTGGGTATATTGAATGGATTAAAGGCCGATAAATCCCCAGGGCCAGATAGGCTGCATCCCAGAGTACTTAAGGAAGTAGCTCCAGAAATAGTGGATGCATTAGTAATATTCTTTCAAAACTCTTTAGATTCTGGAGTAGTTCCTGAGGATTGGCGGGTAGCAAACGTAACCCCACTTTTTAAGAAGGGAGGGAGAGAGAAAACGGGGAATTACAGACCAGTTAGTCTAACATCGGTAGTGGGGAAACTGCTAGAGTCAGTTATTAAAGATGGGATAGCAGCACATTTGGAAAGTGGTGAAATCATTGGACAAAGTCAGCATGGATTTACAAAAGGTAAATCATGTCTGACGAATCTTATAGAATTCTTCGAGGATGTAACTAGTAGCGTGGATAGGGGAGAACCAGTGGATGTGTATCTGGACTTCCAGAAGGCTTTCGACAAGGTCCCACATAAGAGATTAGTATACAAACTTAAAGCACACGGCATTGGGGGTTCAGTATTGATGTGGATAGAGAACTGGCTGGCAAACAGGAAGCAAAGAGTAGGAGTAAACGGGTCCTTTTCACAATGGCAGGCAGTGACTAGTGGGGTACCGCAAGGCTCAGTGCTGGGACCCCAGCTATTTACAATATATATTAATGATCTGGATGAGGGAATTGAAGGCAATATCTCCAAGTTTGCGGATGACACTAAGCTGGGTGGCAGGGTTAGCTGTGAGGAGGATGCTAGGAGACTGCAAGGTGACTTGGATAGGCTGGGTGAATGGGCAAATGTTTGGCTGATGCAGTATAATGTGGATAAATGTGAGGTTATCCATTTTGGTGGCAAAAACAGGAAAGCAGACTATTATCTAAATGGTGGCCGATTAGGAAAAGGGGAGATGCAGCGAGACCTGGGTGTCATGGTACACCAGTCATTGAAAGTAGGCATGCAGGTGCAGCAGGCAGTGAAGAAAGCGAAAGGTATGTTAGCTTTCATAGCAAAAGGATTTGAGTATAGGAGCAGGGAGGTTCTACTGCAGTTGTACAGGGTCTTGGTGAGACCACACCTGGAGTATTGCGTACAGTTTTGGTCTCCAAATCTGAGGAAGGACATTATTGCCATAGAGGGAGTGCAGAGAAGGTTCACCAGACTGATTCCTGGGATGTCAGGACTGTCTTATGAAGAAAGACTGGATAGACTTGGTTTATACTCTCTAGAATTTAGGAGATTGAGAGGGGATCTTATAGAAACTTACAAAATTCTTAAGGGGTTGGACAGGCTAGATGCAGGAAGATTGCTCCCGATGTTGGGGAAGTCCAGGACAAGGGGTCACAGCTTAAGGATAAGGGGGAAATCCTTTAAAACCGAGATGAGAAGAACTTTTTTCACACAGAGAGTGGTGAATCTCTGGAACTCTCTACCACAGAGGGTAGTCGAGGCCAGTTCATTGGCTATATTTAAGAGGGAGTTAGATGTGGCCCTTGTGGCTAAGGGGATCAGAGGGTATGGAGAGAAGGCAGGTACGGGATACTGAGTTGGATGATCAGCCATGATCATATTGAATGGCGGTGCAGGCTCGAAGGGCCGAATGGCCTACTCCTGCACCTAATTTCTATGTTTCTATAAACAGTTTTGTTTTCCTCAGATTCTGTCCTCCCTAATCACAGTCGTTATCTACTCCATTAAACTTTTTAATCCTCATTCTGCCTTTTATACAGCATTGAATGTCTTGTTGCCTTCTAAAGCAGCCACCATCTGCTTTTTTTGCAGCCGCAGGATTAACTCTGCCAAATCAGGTTTTCATACTAGACGTTCTCCACACCAAGAGCAAGAGAACCCTAACAATAAGCACAAACTGTTGCGGCTCAGGTGGATTTTCTTGTTCTGCTGATTATAGCCATTGATATGGATGACCAGCAATATGCTCTCTTCTTAGAGGAATTATCTTTGCATGATTTCATTTTAAGCAATCCAATTACAATCAGAAGAACTTCACTACTGCCATCTCATCTTGTTTGCATCCTGCTAACTTTGGAGTCTCCCAAGTACCTACTCTCGGCCACTCCTTTTTGCCTAACAAATACAACTTACTAATAGTCACTTAAGATTTTCCTCGTGTGCTCTGGTAACACACTCTCTGCACCTTTGATAAACCTCCCCATTGTACTCATGTTCAACATCAGCAAGATGAATGATTTATCTGATTATCAGATCACAACTGTAATGTTTATATCACTATCTTGAGTTAAAACCTTGGAAACTGATCTTTCTCTTCACAAAGACCATCATGATGCGCTTCTCCATACTTATTGTCACTTTCCAAATATGACTATTGCATTTCTCTTCACCCTGGTCTTGCACACTCAATTTTTGATATTATGCAACAAATCAAGCTTATCAGCCACTCCTGAACTCCGGTTGCTCAGCACTTTAACTCCCCCTCCCATTTCCAATCTGATCTTTCTGTCGCAAATTGGAGGAACAGCACTTCATATTTGGCTTGGGTAGCTTACTGTCTCCGACGATATTCTATCTCTGTCCCGCCCACTCCCCTGACATCGGTCTGAAGAAGGGTCTTGACCCAAAATATCACCCATTCCTTCTCTCCAGAGATGCTGCCTGACCTGCTGAGTTACTCCAGCATTATGTGTCTACCTGAGCTTGATCAACTGTTTTAGCATCAACTTCTTATTCTAATTCATGTTTTTAACTCATTTTATGATCTTGCCTTTTCCCGATCGCCGTAATTCCACTTAACTCCTTCCTCGAAGAAAAAAATAATATTGTGCTAATTGTGTGTTATCACCACCATGTTTTTAAAAAAATAAACAAAACTACACTTGATCAGTGTTGTCAAATGTTGTTCAGCGATCCTGTGCGATCTCTAAATTAGCAGCATATTAATGTGATCAAATGACAGGTTGACTAATCACATTGATATCCAACTAGCTGAACAATTAATTTATCCAGCAATGTGGCCCTCTGGTGCTTTTTTTGATTTTGGCCTCATCCTCACATTTTGATGTTTTTTGCAAAATATCACCAAGAATAATTCGAGCTTATTTTCATTATACATGGGGTATTTTAATTTCTGGGCAGCATAATGGTGCAGCAGGTAAAGCTGCACTAACCTGCATTCAATCCTCACCTCCGGTGTTGGCTGTGAATGTGTGGGTGTCCTCTGTGGGTCCAGTTTCCTCCAGAATCTCAAAGACATACAGGTTGTTAGGTGAATTGGCCACTGTAAATTGCGCTTTGTGTGTAGGTGTGTGGTATAATCTGTAGAAAAATAATTTGGATTTGTGTAAGAGTGGTCAGTGTGGACTCTGTAAGCCAAAGGATTTGTTCCCATGTGTATGAATGTTAGTAACTACGTCTTAAATTGGCCATCTGGGCCAACACTAAATATTGGATAGTTAATGTCGTTTTTCCTTGATGCTTATGTTGCCATCTTATAATATTGTGTAGTAAGAGAAAATAAGATTCCAGGTAATAGAGATCTTTTGTTGAGGTAATTCATCTTGTTTAAAAAAAAGCAAAAGCCCCTCTGCCAACTAGTTGACCAAATTTACAGATATCTTTGATTTGAATGTTTTGACATGGCAACTAAAAGGAACATTGGTTTCCATTAAGTAAAGGTAGACAAAAATGCTGGAGAAACTCAGCGGGTGTGGCAGCATCTATGGAGTGAAGGAAATAGACAACGTGTCGGGCCGAAACCCTTCTTCAGATCAAGTAAATTTGGCAATTTTATAATTAGGTTATGAAAAGACATGTGATTTACAATTTCAGTCATGATTGATTAGTATTAACTTTTAATTACTCCTCTGAATTAACACTAGAAGTCTGAAGGAGGGTCTTGACCCGAAATGTCACCTATTCCTTGGTCCCATAGATGCTAACACTAGAAGTGGTTTATTACCACCTACATAGATTTACAATGAAAGAGGCATACAGAATGGAAATAGGCCCTTTGGCCCACAGTGTTCATGTTGACCACTGTATAATACAAACTCACAATCTTAACAACTGTGAATTTCCTCAGGCAGATGATGATACTGTGTCAACCGCATAGATAACAAGGGTAGGGCCCCAGGAGGTGCATGTTCAGACCCATGTATTAGCTGGCTATATTCTAAATGACTGTCCCCCCATAAGCAAGTTCGGTATCTCGATAAACGCAAGGAATCATGGGATTTGTCGAAGGTCATTCAGGATTTAAAAATAAGTGAACGCAGCGCTGTATAAACTGTGTATGAATTGTTAAATATTCTACCAAGGACAAAATCTAGAATTCTGTCAACTCAATAGCTTCCTTTCTTGTTCTGCTGTTCACACACTACTTACACAGTCCCAGTTCTAGTTCAGTTCATTAATCTGCAATTATGAGATATTCAAAAAGTTAATTCATTTTCTTATCTTTATTCATAATTTATGTGTAAAATTATATTTAATCTGAGGCAGGCAGCGACTGTATCAGTGTGATGTGGGCTGATGCTTTACCTACAGGCGGTGTGAATGTACCATTAAGGCAATGATTCATCTCCGAGGAAAACTGAATATAGGGTTGGCCCTGTGAAGGAGCCGCCAATCTGATATAAGACATTTAACTGGGAAATGCCTGCCCTTTAGTATTGGATAGATTGAGTGGAGGGTCTGTGCTGTTTCAAGTTTGCGGTGGTTGCGGTGTGTTTCCCCCAGCCATCTCGCCCAGTGCACGTTGACCAGCACAGTTCACCAGCCCTTGTTAGCAGAGGCTCTTTGTGCAGGTGTTACCCGAAGCCCAAAGGTTTTTTGGAGGTTCTGCGTTAGGCTCAGGCACGCAGCGAGCTAGCGAGAGGTCTGTCAGATCAGATCAGTTTGCCGAGTGGCCGATAGGCCGATTTTAATGGGTCGTTATTAAACTGTTCCGTCTGTGTGGCATCGCCAGCTCTCTCTCTCCCAGATCCCCCACCCAAACTGTCGACAAAGTCTGACTGAGAAAACGCTTCCACTCATATTACGGGTTGGCTCCGCGTTTGCCTACTCCCTGGGGCTGGCAGTGCCTCCTTCAAAGAGAGCGAGAACCACTCCCGTCAGCTGGGGAGCTGCGACCCACTCCTGAGTGAATCCTCTAGTTTGCCTGCGGTTTCAATGGCTGCAAATTCTCATAATTATCACCTCCCGGTCACCTGGACCCAGCTCCCAACTGTGTGCCCTGACAGACTGGAACCAACCCCAGAGGTTAAAGCAACAGCAGCTTTATTTAAGCCAACCCACCTCGAAAGTTTAACCAGCCTGTTCGAATCCAATCTGAGCTTTCCAAGCTACCCCCACACAGCACATTCTCCTCGTTTCCTTCAATCCAGGAAGGTTGTTTAGATAGGAATATAAGGTCTGTCTCAAATTGGTTGACCCCACAACTTGTAATTCGTGTAAATGAGTATCGAATTTGAATGGCTGTGACTCAGGCTAATGCATGATTGACAGGTTCGTACCAGGCATTCTTGAGTTTTCAAGGCTGGTGCTGTATTGAGTCAATAATTTAAATAGAAACAATTGTGGATTTGTGCAGCGTGCAGTACGTTGTGGCCTAGTGCTGACATACTTGACGGATACATTTATTTTTAAATATCATTGAGATGAATACGCAGGTCCGTCGTATACACACAGTAGCTCAGCTGGCGAGAATGTATATCCCGAATGACCCATGACCTGGGCATGCGCAGTTGTAATACTAAACACGTTTACGCACACTCTATGCCCCTCTGTACTTTCAGTTCAGCCTGCAGATCCTCATTTGGAACCTGTATTCTAATTGATCTGCCTGATTGCTCCTTTCCACTTCATTCTTCTCTGCTGTATCCAATAGCAATCATTGAATCACCGACTATTTGTTCAGCAATCATTGCCCTGATCCTCTAATCGCTTCCCTCCTATTTACCTGTTTCGTGATCAGTGTGTCAACAATATTGTTTCTTGCTGACTCTCTTTTTCCTGCCATCCTCATGCATTTCCTGTCTTTCCTAAAATTGTGTCCTAATCCAACCCTTTACCTTCGCTACCTCCTAAACAATCTTATTTTCACTAGCTCGGCTACCTATTCTCGTAGCTGTACCTTTTTCTCTTTCTCTTCATCCCATGTTTCTGCCTTTGACACTGAAAAACGTTTGTTCAAATTTAAATATGTATACCCACAATCACCACTCTACCATGCATATTAGGTAATCTTCATTTTGAGCACCATGAACTCATTCCACCTTCAGAGATGTTTAAGAACGAACTGCAGATGCTGGAAAAATCGAAGGTAGACAAAAATGCTGGAGAAACACAGCGGGCGAGGCAGCATCTATGGAGCGAAGGGATAGGTCACGTTTCGGGTCTGAAGAAGGGTCTCGACCCGAAACGTCACCTATTCCTTCGCTCCATAGATGCTGCCTCACCCGCTGAGTTTCTCCAGCATTTTTGCCTACCTCCTTCAGAGGTAATCGACTAGCAAAACACATCATTACCTGCTCATCCAAAGGTAAATTAACCCTGCTCATTATAGCCCTTTCTTGTTCCTAATTTCTCATCAAATCTGTAGGACTGGTATGATTCTCTGCTCAAAAATGAATAATTATCAATTGTGTCGATGTCCTGACCAGACATTTTGATAAATAACAAAATACCAGAATTCATTATGCTCTTGGGAAATATCTTTACTTGAGATTGAGAGATCACAGTAACCATAATATAACAGTTAACATAATGAGATTTTCAGATTATTTCTGCGCTTCTTTATACTATGGACTGAGTCCTACATACTCACAAGCATCCACAAAATCAATTTTCCTATGATCCTATGATCCTATGAACTGGCACTTGTTCTGGAGTCTGACCAGTTAACCTTTTCCCAACTAAAGATATCTGCTAGTCAACCTTCTCTCACTACTCTGCCCATATTGCTGAGATCTTACTTTTTAGGTAATCCTTTCTACCATTCATCACAGTATTTGCTTGTGTTCCTCTGATCTAAACTAAGTAAAGAAGAAAGCTTTAGATTCCATGTGAGTGTGTTGGTGAAGTGGGCAAGATGACAGTAAGTAAAATTCTGTCTAGAAAAGTGTAAGGTGATGTATATGGGAAGGACAAATAAAGTAATAAATTGTAATTGAAGTGAAGAAATACATAGAACCCCTTGGAGATCATATCCACTGATTCCTGAAAGCAACAGGAGAAGTAGTTGATGCAGTTAAATACAATACAATACAATACAATTCAATTTATTGTCATTTGGACCCCTTGAGGTCCAAACGAAATGTCGTTTCTGCAGCCATACATTACAACAAATAGACCCAAGACACAACATAATTTACATAAACATCCATCACATTGCTGTGATGGAAGGCAAAAAAACTTCTCTCTCCACTGCACTCTCCCCCCCGATGTCAGAGTCAAAGTCAAAGCCCCCCGGCGGGCGATGGCGAATTGTCCCGCAGCCATTAAAGCCACGCCGGGTGATGCAAGGCCACACACCGGGTCTTGATGTTAGAGCCCCCGGCGCGCTCTCGCAGTCCCGCAGCCATTCCAAGCCGGTCGGGGCGGTGCTGTAAAGCCCCGCTCAGGTGCTCTTCAACCCCGCAACTCTGGCGGGAGAAGTCGCCGTTGCGGAAGCCCTGAAAAGCGGTCTCCCTCCAGGAACCCGCGGGCTCCCGGTGCCGCCCGCCAAACCCGCAGTTGCAGCCTCCGAAGCTCCGGGGGTCGGGTCGTAGCAGCGTCCACCACAGCTCCACCCGCTCTGGACTCGGCCAGCTCCGCGACGGTGAGGTGAGTAGTCGGCACCACAGCCCCCGGTCTTCCTGTTGGAGGCCGCTCCTCGTTGCAGCCCCAACGACAACGGAGACCCGACAAAGAAAAGGTCGGGTCTCCCGTGCAGGGAGAGATTTAAAAGGTACCCCCACACCACCCCCCCCCCCCCCCCCCCCCCCCCCCACACACATACCCCAACAAAAATAACAAAAACTACATAAAAACATAAGACATAAAATAATAAAAACGCAGACGGACTGCATAGGCCGCTGCTGACGAAAGTCGCGCCGCCCACCGCAAGGGATAAAACAGCATAAATCATGTTTTATTAACTCATTTAGTTATTGAAAATAAGTACATAGAATAATGTGATATACAAATTGGGCTACAGTTAGAGTTCTCTGATTGCCTCAATGTAGGAAGAGTGTGCATGGAAGGGAAGAGAGAAATGGATTTTGGTAGCGCTAGTGAAATTGAACAATAATGAAATATTGCCTAGATTCTCTTTATTGCAGTGAAAACTGAGTTTGCCTAGATAGAGTGGATATGTAGAGTTCATTCCCCTTGATAGGTCAATAACCAGGTGCATGTATTTAACATGATTAACAGAAGTTGAAAGTATTGTGAACCAGTTGAGGGTTAGTGTGTATTGACACATGGCTGAAACGGTAGTAAAGCAGAAACCCTTATATTTATAAAATGACTCAGAAGTACACTGTGTGTCTTAAGGTAAAAGGCTATATACCGAGTAGCTCAGCCATGTGGACAATTTAGCTTCCTATTTAATACATTTCTGATTCACATTATACCCGGGAATTACATCAAACTGGCTTAATACACCTAATAGATCAACAGAATATAATACATTTTGAAGAATAAGTCAAGATCTATAAGATGTTGGATCTTTGTCTTAATTAATCGTTGATAATATTAAGGAATACCACAAATGACAGGAGAGCTGAAGATTAACATTCAACAACATTCTATAAGGTGAAAGGGGCAGCAGTCACAACTTACTTTTGAAACTTGAACCTTTTGGTTAGGGAACATGCAAATGAAAGCAATTTTGATCATTGCCTTAATGCTTAAAATATTAGAACTCGTGATACTGGACTATTTCACCCTCTTTGTTAAAACCATGTCTTAAAAGAAGGAATGCTGAAGTATTTGCTGTACAGCAAATTAATTCAATTTTCTTAATAATCTCAAGCTCTCAGACGTGTCATAACCCTTTCTCTTTGAACTTTCAGAGTTTTAAAATAGCCATCAAGTGACTGGAACAAATACGGTAACCCCGTTCCGAGAAAAAGGATATTACAACTGTGTGTGTGCGTGTGTATGTGCTTGTATCTGTGTGTGTGTTGTCACTAATTTGTCTGCGGTTAACAATATTTCTATTCCATATTGTTTGATCAGAATACAAAGACAATGTGCTGAGCACACTGACAACACTATCTTATTCCTTTCTTTTCCTTTATAAGTATTACTCATATGTGAAGGGCTGGGAAGTGAAGCAGAGTGCAAAACAGAACATATACGGAAAATTGCAATGTCAGAATGCCAAAACGAGCATATTCCAAGCACAATTACCACAGTGGAATTCCAATCATGATAAATGCCTGTAATATTTGGTGCTGGTTTATTGGGAAGAAGGCAGGAGAATGGGGTTTGGAGGGAGAGATAGATCAGCCATGATTGAATGGTGGAGTTGACATGATGGGCCTAATTCTACTCCTATCACTTATGACCTTATTGACAAAGAGTTACATTTATTTAAGATCTATGTTTTTATAACTTCTGATAACAAGGAGGAGTAATATTATGTTTGAAGGTTATGTATATGTGCTGGTCTGATTTGTACTCTACATAAATCCTATCTGCTGAAATGATTGCCTCATTATTTTTATTTAAACTGTTCAGGTCTACATGGTACTTTCCAGCCCAGAATCAATGAATTTATGTGATATGTTAATTAATTCATAACTTTTTCCTTCCGACAAGTGTGCAGTAATGGAAAAGTTAATTTCCCAATGTACAGAAGTGGGTAATTTTTTAGGTATGTGACATATGGTGTCAATATAACAGGACAAATAATTTTGTGCTTTTTTGTGTGTAAGTGCGTGCGCGTGTGTCTGTGTGCGCGTATGTATATGTGTGTGCGTGTAGCAGAAAAACCACCATGCTATTGTCTTGTCTTGTTTTTTCAGTGCTGAGAGGATTGATGAAGCCTGGCCTGTTTTTACTCTCTGTGTTTTTCCTTGTCTTTTTATTCCCTCCTCATCCTCATTGCACTCTACCATCAAACCCTTCATCTCTCAGATCAGCGAGAAGGTTGGTCTCTTTCACTTCTTATCCATCTACGCCACGCCAAACGGATTGTCCTATAGTGAGACAAAGGAGAGCTGGGGTTTCTGGCTCCTTGCCAGTCACGGCCTAGCCCTACCTGTTGGAGTCTAATGACTTTCTGCTTAAGTGTTTTTAAAACCTTATGGAAGTGTCAGCGTGCTGCATGTTAATGTTGGTTTCTGTTCTCAATCACTGGCTTTGCTCTGTGCCATGAGGAGAATCTTAACTGCTCTCTGGTTCTTTCACAGTTGGTAGCTGCATGAGCATTATTTTGAAGCAGTAATCTTAGAAGCCCAATTTTGAATTCAGCTTTTAAAAATGTTGTTTTTTTTAATTCCATGCGATCATCATGCCAAATGCTGTTATTTCACCCATTTTAAAATTATGTTCTATTTTTAAATATTCAATATATCCTTATGTAATGCACAAAATTGAATAGCTTTAAACACCTACAAATCTATTTTCTAAATGCATGAGTAACACCAGTTTTCTGGAACGTTGAAGTTAACATGAATTCTAAATGTAGATATAACCATATAACAATTACAGCACGGAAACAGGCCATCTCGGCCCTTCAAGTCCGTGCCGAATACTTATTTCCCCCTAGTCCCATCTACCTGCACTCAGACCAACAGACCAACAGATTATATCAGCAGACATAATCATACATTGGTAAATTTGAAAAAGAATGTTCATGCATTTAGATCAGGCCAAGCCTGTGGAGATTGTGACCTCTTACCATAGTGTCTTGATTGGGGATTTTACTTATATATGATCTACTGGTAGCTCGTGGCGGAAATGGGGATAAAGTAAGAACTGTATCCCAAAGCCGTAACCCAACCTCAAAATATAATATTTGTAACATTCTTTTAAAAGAGTTCTGAGATGCTCATTGACAATTTATTGGGGTTTCTTACCAATAAACAGGTTTTGAATTTGGTTTCACTTTTACACCAAATTTTATGTTTTTAATAAATCAATTTGATTTATCAATTTATTTTTATTTGGATTTGTTACGAATTGTGTTAAACATTATAGACACAAAATGCTGGGAGTAATGCTGGGAGTCAGCGGGACAGGCAGTATCTCTGGAGAGAAGGAATGGGTGACATTTCCGTCGAGACTCTTCTTCAGACTAGTCATTAACACTAGTGTTAATCATTATATGTTTATTGGGCCAAACAATGGCAGATATTTTACATGTGTGTAAAAAACATTGGAATTTGGTTAGAAAGTCCTAAGCTATCTCAAAACTGGTTTTACTCATGCTTTCCAGTTGATATTTGTAGGTCAAATAATGGAGTTTAATTTAATAGTTTAAATTTTGGGGCTCAACTGAACTTAAAATATCAAATCCATAACCAAATGTATTAAAGGTCTTGACATATTTGAACAATGTTTCTTGCAGCAAATTGAATTAGTCAATAAGAATAGAGGTTTATTTGATTAACTATGAAGACCTCTGAAAAGTACTCAAGTATGAAAGGCACTATAGGCTGATTTTTTTTCAGAGAGTTTAAAGTTGAGTGCAGTTTGGTTTATTATGTTTTTGGAGATTCTTCTACCCGACTCTTAACTGCCTTTTAATTGACCTAGCAATCCACTCTGCTTTGTCCATTTTAGCCTCTTATCTAAATTTGAAAGGTGCGAGCAGAGAAAATCCAAACTAAAAGAAAAGGCCCATTACATTTTCTCTTTCCAACTTTGCCTCATTTCTCCCAATTCTTATGGCATTTTTCTATAATGACTTTATATTACCCAGTGATGCTGATAGGCCCCACTTCTATATCTGAATAATTCCAATGCCACTCATTTTGCCTGCACAATAATCTAAGGGACCCTTTCTCCATATCTTTTGTCTCTTCCAAAATTAACCCCCATATGATGCAGAAACAACATGTCTGTTGGATTGTACACAAAATTGCTGGAGGAACTCAGCGGGTGCAGCAGCATCTATGGAGCGAAGGAAATAGGGGATTTGTGTCTTCCCTTTCCATCAAAAAGCCACATTTTTTCCATCTTTCAAGAAAAATCTAACAAAATATTTCAGATTAATGTGAGTTACAGTGATTAGTAAACAAGTACCACTATAAAATATTTAAAATATCTTAGTTTGTTGCAATATGAAAACAGATTTGAATTTATATGGCATCTTTCATGTTCCTATCAGAACCCCAAAATATTTTATAGTAATTTACCATTTTAGGGGGATGGCAGCCATATCTGAGCAAAGTAGCAAACGCTGTTTCTTCATCATTCACCATTTTGTCCAACATTGTGGATAATGAATTTTTAAGCTGTGAAAATACACATTGAAAACATCTTTAGAATAGCACAAAAATGCCACAAATAAAATCCAAACTCAGTTTTTTTTCACGTTTGTCCTTTTCCTCCAATTTATTCAGGCATATGATATTTGGTTAGATTTTCCTTTAGAAGATTTCATTTTTTTCTTCACTGTAGTGTGAAGATGAAGGAGAAACATTGACTTCATATCTGGGTCTCATCAGTGTTGTTCATTTTCTGAAGCCATCATGAACAATAGTACAGCGCATGAACAAACGCTTCCACCCACAGCGTCTTTTAAATCTAATTCCAAGTGCAAGTGAAATCAAACTTTTTTTTGTTAAAGTTATACTTCAATTTTTTAAATTATATCTTAGTTGACAGCATCATTCAGTTATTTGAGGTCTCTAGAAGCAAAAAGGGACTAATTTAATGCCTTTAAGCAATATCAGCTACCAGCTTGAAAGCAACAGAGTAATCAATACGTTTGATGCTAATGCTATGTGAATACGTCAGAGCATGTTGGAAATATTATTTCTCCCCTTCTTTATTTTTTTCTCGGTGAGTTTGTGTTTAGTATGTGCTATAATAGATTCTTGCATGGAAGGATGTGTGGTTTAACACCCAACATTTTGGCTTGCATTTCATTCTTTATGTAACATATAACAAACAAAAGCATCACAGCTGCATTCGCAATTTGGGAATATTCTTCAGGAACTGACGTCTGTTTTACTATTAGTTCCGATATTAATATTTGAAACCTTAAAACTAGTTGACATGGTTAAATGGACACAGGAAAGTGCAGATGTGAAAGATTGGGAAAGAAAAGGCTTCAACAACTTAGCAATGTTAAGTTTTCCATTGTAGTTAGAAGTATAATCTGAAATGTTATACTAGTCGTGAGAGGAAATGTTTGTGTACAAACAAATTAAAGCAATTTAAATTATTGTTTGCCAAAATTATAGTTAGTTTTCAAAGTTTTGAGCAAGAAAACTTGTCCAAACTAGATTAAACTTTAATGTCAACTCCAAAGTAATTATATCTTTGAGATTCAGACATTTCAAATGGTGACTAGTTAACATTTACAAATTTACTTTGCTTTTTTCATCGTGCACTGCATAGCCCATGAGTTCATGCTGATATTTATAACAAAATGAAGTCATAACTTCTCATATTTTGGTAAGTCATGTCCTCGGTAATTAGATGTAGTTTTACTTATCAAGACTAAACCCTTTGTACCTTGGTCTCATTTTTAGCAGCAGCGTTTATAAGAAACTAATACATTGTACATTGAGGTAGTTAATATTTTATGGGTTTGGTATTATTTTGTGGGAGACACGGAATAGATCCTTCCATCCCATTTGTAAATAAATACAAAATTACACTTGCAGAGATCTGAGATAAGATTGGTTGCTTGGAGCCTTTGAACACATAAAATTAGGGACTATAACCATCGTATTCCCATTCTCTTTGCAGATTAATTATGTTTTATTTTGTTTGCTCAATTTTGTCTACTGGTAATTCTAATAATTGTCTCAGATTGTATACCATAGCTGTTTGGGAATGTGACTCAAATGTGGCCCACAAGTAGAATGATATGGAATAAGAATTTGTAGGCATTGTCGATGTAAATAGGGTTATGCATAGTTTTGACACCACTTTAGCACAAATTCTGCAAAATATACCACTTCTACAGAGTATCTCCAGTCTTCTACATGTTATGAACTTTTTAAATACAGGCAACTGTAAGTAAATAAAATAAGGACGAGTTCAATGGAAGCTGCAATTGCTTGCACTAGTGAAGGTAGAGAAGCATTTTGTGTGGAAATATAATTTTGAATGTCCATCCCAGTTCTGGTACTTAATAGTCTTAATAGCTCCATAGTTCCATTGCTGACATCTGATAATATAAATATGCACCTGTGACATTCTATGACATACTCAAGTGCATGGTGTTTGTTTCATGTGTGTGGTATTTTGTGCAAACCTTTTTATTTCCACATTTAATTACATTAGCTCTTTGTGTTCCCTCTTAAACTTCTTGCTTAAGCCTGATGCATGATTGAATGTAAGCACACTGCATTTTTTGCTTATGAGGCAAGCGTTTGTAAATTGGTCACTGCACGCTTTCAGTGCAGTGGAAATGAACTTCCCCGATTCTCAGGTTTTCAATAGTTTATCCAAAAGTTATTATTCAAAAGTGGTATTTCATTTTTGTAAAACAAGACTGAATTGATCAGCATTTAATAGTCTGGAGATGTTCAGTTTGATAAATCGCCATCATGTGAAATCATTTCCATTTCCATGAATAATGGTGGGTTATTCTCTGTAACTACTTGCACATTAAATAGTAACAGGAGCAAAACATCCAGTCTGGAGAAGAACAGTCAAGCTTCATGACACTGCAGCTAATCTAAACCAGACATGATAGTCTCAAACAGATAAAATGCTATTTTATGATCCATGTCATGGCACTGTAATTTGAGCAAAATGATGTTGATGTGTACCAACGAACATTTTTCTTGGAGAATTTATATCTAAATAACAACATTCTAATGGTACTGAAGCCACTGGTTTTGAGTTTTTCTTATAAATACATTAGCTATTATCTTGGGTATTATGAAGGGTGAGTTACTTGAAATTTTGTAATTTTTAGTAAGTATATTATAAGTATTCCAAATTGCAAAATTGGTAGTTGCGAGCACACCACATTTCTTTTAAAGAGTATGTCTTGTCATGTTTGATTTTTCTCCCTTTGCAGCTTGTAGTGAAAGATGATCTGGACTGGGTGATTATTTCACAACTTGTATTATAATTTTTATCACTAGCCAACAAATATACAATTTCAGCAGATTGAGGTATACAGTTCTTCTCCTTATTTCTCCTACACTGAAACTCAAGGAGGGCCATGTAGGACGAACACAGTTCTTGATGAAATTCAATTACATGAAGCCAGCTGAGCTGGGCAACTTCAGGTGATGAATATTACTCTAACTCAAGCCAACCCAGTCTAACAGTGACAAGCAATTAAGTTATCTTGTCCTGGTACTTGCAGTCTGATTGATAGCCAAGTACAGCAACTCCCATCTGTACCCCACTGTTCTTAAATGACTAATAAAATTGTGGGACTTTTTTTTCCTTCAGGAAAATCTGTAATGACATTTACCAGTTGCACTATTATGTAAGGGCATTATGCCCATTTATAATGCAAGCGTTACAACATTCCCATAAAATGAAATCAATCAAAACTAAGTTGAACAAAGATATTTTTTATATTGGGTCAATGGTTTGAGCTACAGTTTTTTTTAGGAGTAAAAATGCAAGACCAAACTAGCAGGTTGATTTCTTGCATTTGTAAGATAATTCAGAATATTATGTTACACTTTGTACTGTTATCACCCTTTGAGAAGATTTATCTTAATATATTTTGGGTTGATGGAACACCATTGTTTAATGATACAGAGTTTTTGGATGTTGATTTTAAAATTTTAGGTAGGTAAACTTGAACAATTCGCCATTTAAATTTCCTCTCACCTGTTATGTTAGATATTTTTTAAATTATTCCCATATCAGACAGTTTGATGCATTTCAATGCATGTTTTAATTAAAAAATTGTCGTATTTCATCCAGCTGTATTTTCTTTTGGATTTGTGCATGACAATACTAAAAGCAGTATTGAATTTTAAGTGATTTTCAAACTTCTGTTCAATTTTAGTTTTATATAGTTTAAAAACTTAAGTTGGGAAACCTGCGTAAATTATTTGTTCAAATTATTTACCAACTATTTATTTGGTGTAATAACAATGGTTAGACCTTTCCAGATCTTTTAGTAATTTAATTCTGTTTCAGAAGTTAAAAATAAAATGTGGTGTAGAGCAATCTGCCATTTTTGTAAAATTTACCAGACCGCTATAAGCATATATTTTGTTGGAAGCTGCAAAAACAACATTTAAATACCTTTATTTTAAGAAGAGGAATGATTTATCTTTTAATTTTAAGCTTTCCATATTTTAAATTATCAAAAGAATATAATAGATACAAGGTTGTCAGCAGTTATTCTTGTTTCTGCTGTATGTGGATCATCATAAACGTTTTGATTGTAAGAACAATATAGAAGAAGTGTATCTGCCTTATTCACCCAAGAACTAAGGTGTTCTGTATTTTGGATTTTTAGAAGTGATCCTTTATTGCGATTACATGTTCTCTGCAATTAATAAATGTTTTGCTTATTTAGAGAACACTGTAGGTGAAGATAATTTGAAGAATGAAATTGTAGGGCTCATAGTTCATGCAGATCACCTCATAAGTTATTGACGTTAGTTTTGCTGCCTATAGCATAATGCATCCCTAATGAAAAGTTTAAATGGTGTGCAAATCACCTATATCACTGGTATTTCCAGATTGCTAGTGTGCACCCCCCCGACTACCTGAATTAATTTCAAATATACATTTAAATAAATAATAAAAATTCTACATTCTGAAACATTACATTTATAAATATTACTTACGATTCAAATGCAGAGTATATTTCTTTTGTTCAATACATATGCCAGGTGGAGTAGAAATATGTTGTTCCTCATGCAGGTTTAATTTGCAGCATACACCAAATATTGTTGCCTGTTGCTTGCATTATTTAGGCATTGGCTATACAGTTTTTTAAATTTTATGACTGCTGTTTATTTTCTCAATGAAGCAACTAGTCTTTATCAAGAAACCTTGGTGTGGTGGGTGGATGAGGCCTGTGGTCACTGCATGTAATATTTCAGACTTGGTATTCTGTATTACTACCAGAAGTATCTTTCTTTTCAGTGCGCCGTGTCCCCCCGCGGTTCTCTATCCCACCCACTAGCCATGAAGTGATGCCAGGCGGCAGCGTCAACCTCACTTGTGTAGCTGTGGGGTCACCCATGCCCTTTGTGAAATGGGTGGCTGGAGCAGTAGAATTGACACCAGAAGATGATATGCCTGTTGGACGAAATGTTCTGGAACTAGTTAATATCAAGGAATCTGGGAGCTACACATGTGTTGCCATGTCTTCGTTGGGTGTCATTGAGGCATCAGCACAAATAACAGTTAAAGGTAAATAAATAAATATACCACTATTATATATTCATATTGCCTGTCTTCATTAATTAGAGAAGTACTTCTTATTTGGCAAAAATGAACTGTAATTTTAACTTTTCCTTTCTGGTTTTCATCTTCCTTTGCGAAAAAAGGGAGTTTGCTATAGTTGTACATTTATTCCTACTTGATAAAATAACTGATTTGGTAGTGCGACAGAAATACAAGAAGTTTACAATAAATGGATTTCTCTTAAAGTTAGTTAATTCAAACTTCATTTGTGACACAGCTAGCAGACCTGCTGCCTTAAAGCTCCAGCAGCCTAGTTTCATCCCTCAAATTGCCCCCAATGTACAGGAAGTGACAAAATATGGGAAGAGGTGATGGGAATGAAGAGTGAATAAAAATTGGATTTGCGTAAATGGATGTTTGATGGGGAGCATAAATTTAAGTGTTGATGGGGCTATGTTTGTGCTTAATGGTAATTCAGAGGCAGCAAATTTTGATAACAATTAAGTTATGGTTTATATTTCAGGCAATTATTTTCCTAATCCCTTAGTGAATTGGTTTTAAAATGTAGTTAGTCATATCTTGATCCATTTAAGTTATATTGTTATTCATTTCACTCATCTAAATGTTTATGTTACACCTTGAAGTAGCTAATAAATATAACTGTTTATGCATTCTAGCTTTACCAAAGCCACCAACTATGACAAGTGTTACAGAGACAACAGCTACCAGTGTTACACTGACCTGGGAATCGGGAAATATGGAAATGATACCGTTCTATGTGATTCAATATAAACCAAAATCCTCAGATGGACCCTTTCAGGAGATAGATGGAGTTGCCACCACACGGTACAGCATTGGAGGCCTCAGCCCATATTCAGAATATGAATTCCAAATTATTGCAGTAAATAATATTGGTAGAGGGCCTCCCAGTGAAATAATAGAAACTCGGACAGGTGAACAGGCTCCATCGAGCCCACCTTTAAAAGTTCAGGCACGTATGCTCAGTGCCAGTACCATGTTAATCCAGTGGAATGAGCCAGAAGAGCCCAATGGGCAGATTCGGGGATATCGGGTGTACTATACAACTGAATCCAAGTTGACTTTGAATATGTGGAACAAGCATAACTTGGACGATAGTCTTCTAACAACCATCAGTGGCTTAATAACAGGCACCACATACAGCATCCAGGTACTGGCATTTACTTCAATGGGGGATGGACCACCGTCTGATATTATACAAGTTAAAACCCAGCAAGGAGGTGAGTTGCAACATTTTTTCCACCTGTGGCTGTTTTTACATTTTGACTTACAAGCTTGGATAAATTGAGGACAATTAATGTCTCTGACTAGTGTTTAAATAGCATTAGTAGATATTGAATTTGCCCAGGTTAAAGTCACATAGAATTTAATTTCCATGAAGCACATTTTGATTACAAATCCCTTCTATTTTTGATGGATCCTAAGTTCATGCCAAGTGAATTTAGGCAGGTTTCGAGCATGTGATCACCTGTTGCAACGCTTCAGCACTAAACATCAGAATGAATTTGTTTTGCTGTTTCGGTAGAGGCAACCACCATCAGATTAGATTAAATATTTTGTTGGCACAGATTCTTGTCATAGTATTAAGTGTCCAAGCTGCTTCCTCTGCAGAAGATGGTGACTCAATCTCAATGCACTTTCAAACCTGTTAGCAATCTACAATTCCTTCACACAAGTCACTCTTCTTGATACAAACAGTGCGTTAGTAGATTGTTTGACTTGGCAATATCCAAAGATCCAAAGATCTTGCAAAGCTGCAATAGCATAGTGGTTATATTACTGAACCAGAATTATTGATTTCAAGACATGAGTTTGAATCACATTACAATGGCATAAAACATAAACTCAAGTAATAAAATAAATCTGGAGTTAAAAAGCTGGATTGCATTACAAACATTTACCTCACCATTGCATTTCATTAGAAATTCTTCTGTTCTCCAGATTCTCCAGATTGGCTCTCAGCTAAATTGGTTTAGCAACCCATTCAATTCACGAATAATTAAGATTGACCAGTAAATGCCGGTCTAGCCAATGATGTCCACAACTAGTGAATTAAAACTTACATTTCTCAGCAGGTATCGCTGAATAGTAAATAATACGGTAACTTCCCATTTGCCACCCAGCTAGGATCATGAGATTTATATAGGGAAAAATCTTTATTTTTATTGCACAGTGTACATTGTGATTACATGAGTAGCCTATCTATTATTCTACATTTGATCTTGCACTACTGATCTCAAACCTGCAAACTGCAAACATACTGACCTGCAAACCAGGTGATCTCATTTCTGATTACTGCCATTTATTTAGTTACACTTGATGGTACAGATCAGATATTTGGCCCCTTTCTAATGTGTTTGGAGGCATTAAGCCAGAATTTTCATTTCTTATTGCTCTCCAGTGACAACCAGGAAGATTGTGTTTGGCTATTGTCTTAAGGATATGATTAGATTTAACTGTGAAGTTTCTATGCCAAAGAGTGATGCAAATATTTGCAATCCATTCCCAGTTATTATATGCTCCTCTTATAATGCCTCCTCTTTGTGATCTGAAATGTATGTTTTTTCCCCCCAAGACAAGGCAACATTATTTGGTATTCACTAGTTTAACATGGTCCAAAAAGCACTGTTACTTCATAAAATTATTCATGTGGAATACTTTGTTTAAACGCTTATTAACATAGGGTATTGCAACAGCAAATATACTTTGTAGCAATTTTATGTGTGCAGATGTACAAGACTAAACGTATTAAAATGTGATTATGAGAAGTAATACATGCTTGTGCTGCTTATATGTAGCTTCAGGGATCCCAACAAAGAATATTATTTGTGTCGTATGGTGTCAGAGAAGAAAATAGGTTGCTGTCATCTGCCCTTGAACTGGTGAATTTTTTCCACCATTGGTGTCATCTGCTGGGAGGTCAACTCTCAGCTGATCCACAAGCCCTGGTGCAAGTGGCCGGCTGCACTCCAAGAATGGCTTTCATAGCTGGAAAGCCTGGAGCCCATGCTAACCTACTATCAAAACTGCCACTGAGACTGAACGTGAATGTCAACGAAATACATGGAAACTAATTGAATACTGTAAGAAAGTCGAGTTACTGAAGTGCTGACAGCTGTTTGTTCCCATTAATTTCAATTGGAACTCACCACATGTGCAAGATTAACATGCCACTGGTTCAGAAAGCTGATTTGTCCACTTAAGAGCTGGAAAATTAGAGGTTTGCACTGCTCCATTAACACCATGAGGAGTACAAAAGCACATTGCAGGTATCCTAAGGCTGCCACTTAGCAGTTGAAGACAGGATTTTACTTGTTCTTGAGAATCCAAAGTGACTGCCCAGTTAATTGATTAAAAACCAGGAGATTCCGCCTTCATTTCTAATCTAACAAAAGTAGTTGCACACCGGGTACTTTTTTTTGAAAATAATAGTTGATAAAATACAGAACAGACTTTGCTAAAGGACTATTTGTTTGAAGTCTGTACTGTATGCCAAAGCAAAGCAGCTTTGACAGAATTATTGCCAGGAAAAGTATTTGAGAAAATTAATACGTGATGGATTTTTGGTATAAAAGGGAATATACTTTAAAAGGTTGAATGTTGCTTTTAATGTCATTCCTCTGTAGTTCCTGCACAGCCAGCTGAGTTCCAAGCTGAAGCAGAGTCTGATACCAGTATTGCGCTCTCTTGGGTGGTGCGTCAACAAGAAAAAATAATCAATTACGAACTGGTGTATTCTGAGGAAGCAGATGGCAAAGAGGTATGATGAGGTCTACATCTGTACATCTGTAGTGGTATGAAAATTAAAGGGATATGCGAGGCTCCCACTAAGTTAGTCATAGAGCTATACAACACAAAACAGACTCTTCAGCCCAACTCGTACATGCCAACCAAATTGTATAATCAAACTGATCCCTCTTGTCTACGCTTAATCAGAATCCTTCCAAGTCTTTCCTTCCATATACCTGTCAAACCATCTTTTAAATGTTGTAATTATACCTGCCACTACCACTCCGTCTGGCGACTTGTTCCATATGAGCACTGCTCTACGTGTGAAAAGGTTGCCCTCGGGTTCCTTTAAAATTTATGGGGCTTTGTTCCGAATATGAACTTAAACAATGAGTAGCTAGCTATTAAATAATGATCGTTGTAAATGAGCCGAACGTGATCTCAGAGTAGGGGATTTTGTTTCAGTTAGAAGAATTTGGTTTCTCTTTGCATGATAAAACAAATTGTATCATATTTATTGATGCCCAATGGATCTACTTCATCTCAGACTAGGATCTGAACTTGCTAATTAAACAGGGGCAAGAATTTAATATAGATTTAAATAAAATCTCTGTAAGCTCACAGAATTGAAAAAAGACAAAATAACAAGCATTACTTTTCTAAATAAAATGAGTGCAGTTGTCAAGTGATAAATTGGTGGATATAACCAATTGTAGCGAGAATATTGGAAATGCTTTGTTAAAATACGCCTGTTAACAAGTGAAGACACATAAGTAAAATGCTAACATGGAAGCATAGTACTGGTATGTTAGAGAAAGCAAATTTAATTGATGTGCAGTTGAACTTCAAAGTTTTACTTGGATCTTACTGATTTACAGGTCAAAATAAAGCCACTAAAATAGCAGGTTAAATACTGTTGCGTAAATAATTACTTGAAATGTTAGATGGTTGTAAACGCAAATTTCTATTTGCACACGATTTTGTATTTTTTTCGCACTTTTCCAAGATTCAGGAATTTAAAGTTGATGCAATATAATCTATGCAGTAATTATATAAATTGTTGTATAAAAGCATTAGGAAAATACCTCTCATTCAATAATCAGACTAAATATCCAACGTAACTTAACTTGTTGCTCTTAATTATACTTAGCAGTGTGAAGAATAGCATTCAAAGAACACAGATAAGAGCAATAGTTCAGTTAATGCTTTCAAGACTCACTGAATTTTCATTGCAGGAACATGTAATCTTTGACCCTAAATCTTCATACACTGTGGATGGACTGAAGCCAGATAAAACATACTACTTCCGTTTAGCAGCACGTTCAGAGCACGGTTTAGGAGCATACACACAAATAATTTTTGAAAAAACCATGCAATCCAGTAAGTATTAAAATTTCTGTTCTGATTTGTGCAAATTGCAGATGGTGGTCCAGGGAATGTGATGAATAAGAATGGTTAACAAGCTCAGTTGGTAAAGCTGTGTTTATTCAACACAAATAATTACTCTGGGTATCACCTTTATTGTAATGTACATTGTAGTATAATGTGCATTTTATTATTTCTGAAACACGTTTGTTAAAATTGAACTTATTCCAACCCAACAGATTTTTAACGTGCATTATCTTCGGTCTTATAGTTTGAGTTTGTCTTTCCAAATAATTGACAAGTTTTGCGAAAGCTTAAATGTCTTGATGCTAAGGTGTAACTGAAGACAGTGAACCATAATTTCCCTTGGTTTACAGAACAATTAGCTGCATAAAAATGCTGCTCCTGTGCAGATTAGTGCATTTTGGAATTTACAAAATATTTTTATAAACTTGTAAAGTGGCTTTCATGATTTTGAGTTGACCCAAAAAGCTTAATAGCCAATGAGGTAATATTACAAATTAAAATTGCAGCAGAGTTCCCAAAGTTCCAATGTAACAAAATCGAAATAATCTATTTCACATGTGTTAATTGACGGATATTAGTGAGGACACTGCTTGCTGGTCAACTGCTCTTTTGCAACTTTTAATTCTAACCTGCGGACCAGACCAGGCCTTTATTTACCAACTCATCTAGAAGATGGAATGCAAGCGTAGATATTTTGTGTGCATGTATCTGAAATGGGCCTTAAATCCACAACTTGGAGAGGAATGTGTGAGCCATCAGAACCATTGCTGACGTTAAGAGAAGAGAGCTTAATAGCTTATGAATAATCTTTTACTGGAACTTAACTGGATTTATACATTTTTAGATTATTTAGCTTGTGTCTGCTAAATGGGGAACTGTTTAAACAGGTACTCATTATTTATGGCAATTTTTAATGTATATTGACTTGAGTATGTAATATGTAAGGGGGTCCAAAAGGAACATAATTTGTCATGTACAGTACATTTTGAAGTGAAGGTATGCAGTCTGACACTGGAAGTGATTGAGATTGCTTCATACTTTAAAGGTGTTTTAGTTTTCTCACAGGAAAGATTTTGAGACATTTGCATCTCATTAATTTTCAAAAATTACAAATTGAGCTATCAGTATTCAAGAATATTTTGTTTGATCTAGTGATACAGTTTAATGGTCAAGTGTACATCTCTAGTGCAAATCACAAACCTGATTTGGAAACAAGTATAATTCATTGTTTAATCTCTGCTTTGAGTGGGAAAAAAATCATGAGTAGAAAATAACTGGAGTATTTGAAACATATCCTCTTTGGATCTTAATTACAAAAAAAAATAAAATGATTTTCCTAAATATTGAATACAAATAGAAGGTGGGATACTGTACCACAAAGGAACATAAATTAAAATTATAGCTAGGCTGTTCAGGATTGATGGAAGGTGGATCTTTATATGTAGAATAGTTGGACAATGGTAATTGTCTTCCCATGAAAGAATGATGAATCCAGGTCACTTTCAAAATTTAGATTAGCAATGTTTTTTCGGGTAAGAGAAATGAACACAATGGGACTTCAGTGAATAAATTAATTTAAGCAAAAAAATGAAACAATCTTCAAGAAACATTTAACGGTTCAGGGAGCATCTGTGAAAATCGAAACAGATTGATGAAATGCCTTCATCCTAACAGGTTCATTCTTCCCCGAGATGCTGTCTGACTTATTTGTGTGTTTCAAGCACATATTTTTGATTTTTAAATATAGGTGGACATACAAGCATGCAAATTAGGATGCCATTTAATAAGACTATAACTGATCTGACTGTAATCTCAATTCTTTTGCAGTCATTATCTTCTTTTATTCCACAAATGACCAAATTTGTTTCATTTTCACGGGTTATCATGGTAAGTCTTTAGGTCAGTGATTACCAGGTTACAAAGTATAGTGCTATACCATTCCAGTATGGTGTTTTCTAGTAGGTTCAATAAGTTTTCTTTGACTGGTTAATTCTGGGGCCATGATCCATACCATTTGATTCTCAAAGCAAAATGGTTATTTTCTTTTAGTCACTGTACTTTCTGGGTTAAAATCCAGGTGCATTGTCAGTTAATAAGTTAGCTACCTTCAATATACATTGAAAACTAAAACAAGTTGTCCGTAGCAGAGTGTCCAGAAGGAAAGGCTGAATCGGTCTTGTTGAAATCCGAGTATTTTGTAGAGGGTTTTAACCAACAGGCAAGAGAAAGTGAGTAGACTGTTTTGAGAGCTGTGACAGTGTGCGTTGCACCCATTGCAGCTTGCTGCTACTGCAGGCCAGTGCAATATCAGGCATTGAAGACCACATATCATACACAAAAATTACATCCAGAGGGAGTTGAAATTTTCTGCTGCCGGCTGGAGTGATGAGGCTGTTTGGTACTCATGGATAAATGCAACATGATTATTCATGGGCATGGTGGTGCAGCAGTAGAGTTGCTGCCTTACAGCGCCAGAGACCCGAATTCGATCCTGACTACGGGTGCTGTCTACGGAGTTTGTACCTTCTCCCTGTGACCTGCGTAAGTTTTCTCCGGGATCTCCGGTTTCCTCCTACACTCCAAAGACGTAGAGGTTTGTAGGTCAATTGGCTCAGTATAATTGTAAATTGTCCCTAGTGCGTAGGATAGTGTTAGTGTATGGGGATCGCTGGTCGATGCGGACTCGGTGGGCCTGTATCTCTAAACTAAACTAAACTAAAAACCTAAATGTGGGCCATTTCCTCATCCACCCTGCAGCTGCTTTTATTGCCATCTATATGATGTATTGCTAAATGAACAAGACTTCTTTGACTGAACTTCTCAAGCAAGCAATCTATATTGCCTGAAAAGAAGGCCGCAGTCAGACGACAACACCACAACATAGAACTTCTCCTTGCAAGTCATACAGCATGGGATTTAAATATATATTGTTCGTCCTTCACCATAGTTGGGTCAAAATACTGGTTCATAATTGAACAACACTGAGGAAGTACTTTTAAGACAAGGATGGCAACTATTCCACAAGATAACTCGCACCTAATCAATGGCATTTACTCTCAAGATCAAGAAATACTACAACTATTCACATTGCATGTACTGCTTTCATACCTATTTAATCAGGAAAAACCTGTGTTTTTAATCATGGTTAAACCTTTAATTTGGAAATTGGGAATTTCAGGAAAAATGACATTTAAAACTATTTAAGCATCATTAAAGAGCCCTTGAACATGGTGGCTGAGTTGTACAATGAACAACATGTTTATGGAAGCATTCCCATTATAGATGTGAACATGGATATTTATAATGGGAAAAGATGACTTCAAAAGTGCAGGTTAAATATTCTGAAGGTACATTCTCTGAAACCCATGATTTCTTCTTGTATATGGGATGTGTACCCACTCCTGAGTGCCTGTGAAAAGATGATGGTGAGCCATCTTCTTAAACGACTGCATAAAGGTATTGACAGAGTGTTTATAACTTAGAGCTTTATAGGATATTAATTCAGTGATCAAGAGTCAAGAGTGTTTTATTGTCATATGTCCCAAAGCGGAACAATGAAATTCTTACTTGCAGCAGCAGAGTAACAGGTTTGTTTACACGGCACTCAATAAATAATATATTAAACAAACATAAAAACTAGTCCTATAGATTCCCTTCGATGATGGGGAGGTCAGTACCCGTGGTGGATCTGGCTGTGATGCAACTAGTCAATATACACCTATAGAAGGTCAAGAGAGTATTAATCAACGTACCATATCACCTTAATCTTCTGAGGAAGTAGAGGCTTTGATGGGCTTTCTTTGTGATTACATCAATGAGCTGGGTCCAGGTCACATCTTTAGAGTGATGGTAAAAGATGGGCAACAAATTTCCAAATTGATTTGATATGTAATTTGAAGGTGAAATTTTTATTGCTCAATTCCTTTTTACATTTGCTGGCCCTTTCAAGAATCCAGAGGTCACAATTTTGTTACATGCTATTGATGAACCTGGCATAGACTTGATGCTTGAATGGTGTCCTTGTGTAACAGTCGTGGATTGCCTGCGTACAGATCATAGTCTGGTGTACTGTGCATGGTGAATGTTAGGCTGATTGATATACAGCACGGAAACAGGCGCCTCAACCCGCACACTGACAAAGATAAATTTATCTGAAATAGTCACATTTGTCGGCATTTGGCCCATCCTTATAAATGTTTTCTATTCATGTACAATGCCCTCCATAATGCTTGGGACAAAGACCCATCATTTATTTATTTCCCTCTGTACTCCACAATTTGATATTTGTAATAGAAAAAAAAATCACATGTGGTTAAAGTGCACATTGTCAGATTTTATTAAAGGCCATTTTTGTACATTTTGATTTCACCATGTAGAAATTACAGCTGTGTTTATACATGGTCCCCCCATTTCAGGGCATCATAATGTTTTGGACACAGGTGTTTGTAATTGTTCAGGTGTGTTTAATTGCCTCCTTAAAGCAGGTATAAGAGAGCTCTCAGCACCTAGTCTTTCCTCCACTCATTCACTCACATTTGGAAACTATTATTGCTGTTTATCAACATGAGGAACAAAGTTGTGCCAATGAAAGTCAAAGAAGCCATTATGAGACTGAGAAACAAGAATAAAACTGTTAGAGACATCAGCCAAACCTTAGGCGTACCCAAATCAACTCTTTGGAACATAATTAAAAAGAAAGAGAGCACTGGTGAGCTTGCTAATCGCAAAGGGACTGGCAGGCCAAGGAAGACCTCCACAGCTGATGACAAGGAATTCTCTCTATAATAAAGAAAAATCCACAAATACCTGTCCGACAGATCAGAAACACTCTTCAGGAGTCAGGTGTGGATTTGTCAATTACCACTGTCCGCAGAAGATTTCATGAACAGGAATACAGAGGCTACACTGCAAGATACAAACCACCGTTGCCGCAAACATAGGATGGCCGAGTTACAGTTTTCCAAGAAGTACATAAAAGAGCAACCACAGTTCTGGAAAAAGGTTTTGTAGACAAATGAAACGAAGATTAACTTATATCAGAGTGATGGCAAGAGCAGAGTTTGGAGGAGAGAAGGAACTTCCCAAGATCCAAAGCATACCACATCTGTGAAACACGGTGGTGGGGGTGTTATGGCCTGGGCATGTATGGCTGCTGAAGGTACTGGCTCACTTATCTTCATTGATGATACAACTGCTGATGGAAGTAGCATAATTAATTCTGAAGTGTATAGACACATCCAATCTGCTCACATAGAAACATAGAAATTAGGTGCAGGAGTAGGCCATTCGGCCCTTCGAGCCTGCACCGCCATTCAATATGATCATGGCTGATCATCCAACTCAGTATCCCGTACCTGCCTTCTCTCCATACCCTCTGATCCCCTTAGCCACAAGGGCCACATCTAACTCCCTCTTAAATATAGCCAATGAACTGGCCTCGACTACCCTCTGTGGCAGGGAGTTCCAGAGATTCACCACTCTCTGTGTGAAAAAAGTTCTTCTCATCTCGGTTTTAAAGGATTTCCCCCTTATCCTTAAGCTGTGACCCCTTGTCCTGGACTTCCCCAACATCGGGAGCAATCTTCCTGCATCTAGCCTGTCCAACCCCTTAAGAATTTTGTAAGTTTCTATAAGATCCCCTCTCAATCTCCTAAATTCTAGAGAGTATAAACCAAGTCTATCCAGTCTTTCTTCATAAGACAGTCCTGACATCCCAGGAATCAGTCTGGTGAACCTTCTCTGCACTCCCTCTATGGCAATAATGTCCTTCCTCAGATTTGGAGACCAAAACTGTACGCAATACTCCAGGTGTGGTCTCACCAAGACCCTGTACAACTGCAGTAGAACCTCCCTGCTCCTATACTCAAATCCTTTTGCTATGAAAGCTAACATACCATTCGCTTTCTTCACTGCCTGCTGCACCTGCATGCCCACTTTCAATGACTGGTGTACCATGACACCCAGGTCTCGCTGCATCTCCCCTTTTCCTAGTCGGCCACCATTTAGATAATAGTCTGCTTTCCTGTTTTTGCCACCAAAATGGATAACCTCACATTTATCCACATTATACTGCATCTGCCAAACATTTGCCCACTCACCCAGCCTATCCAAGTCACCTTGCAGTCTCCTAGCATCCTCCTCACAGCTAACACTGCCCCCCAGCTTAGTGTCACCCGCAAACTTGGAGATATTGCCTTCAATTCCCTCATCCAGATCATTAATATATATTGTAAATAGCTGGGGTCCCAGCACTGAGCCTTGCGGTACCCCACTAGTCACTGCCTGCCATTGTGAAAAGGACCCGTTTACTCCTACTCTTTGCTTCCTGTTTGCCAGCCAGTTCTCTATCCACATCAATACTGAACCCCCAATGCCGTGTGCTTTAAGTTTGTAAACTAATCTCTTATGTGGGACCTTGTCGAAAGCCTTCTGGAAGTCCAGATACACCACATCCACTGGTTCTCCCCTATCCACGCTACTAGTTACATCCTCGAAAAATTCTATAAGATTCGTCAGACATGATTTACCTTTTGTAAATCCATGCTGACTTTGTCCAATGATTTCACCACTTTCCAAATGTGCTGCTATCCCATCTTTAATAACTGACTCTAGCAGTTCAAACAAATGCCTCAAAACTTAACTGCAGATGCTGGAAAAAATCGAAGGTAGACAAAAATACTGGAGAAACTCAGCGGGTGAGGCAGCATCTATGGAGCGAATGAATAGGTGACATTTCGGGTCGAGACCCTACTTCAGACTGAGGGTCTGAAGAAAGGTCTTGACCCGAAACGGATCATTGTCTTGCTGTAGAATGAACCGCCGGTCAAAACTCATTGACCGGCGGTTCATTCTACAGCAAGACAATGATCCCAAACATACTGCTAAAGCAACAAAGGAGTTTTTCAAAGCAAAAAATTGGTCAATTCTTGAGTGGCCAAGTCAATCAACCGAACTGAACCAAATTGAGCATGCCTTTTATATGCTGAAGAGAAAGCTGAAGGGGACTAGTCCCCAAAACAAACATAAGCTAAAGATGGTAGCAATACGGGCCTGGCAGAGTATCACCAGAAAAGACACCCAGCAACTGGTGATGTCCATGAATCGCAGATTTCAAGCAGTCATTGCATGGGAAGGATATGCAACAAAATACTAAACATGACTACTTTCATTTCCATGACATTGCTGTCCCAGAAATGGGGGGACTATGTATAAACACTGCCGTAATTTCCACATGGTGAAACCAAAATGTGTAAAAATGGCCTTTATTAAAATCTGACAATGTGCACTTTAACCACATGTCATTTTTTTCTATTACAAATCTCAAATTGTGGAGTACAGAGGCAAATAAATAAATGATGGGTCTTTATCCCAAACATCATGGAGGGCACTGTACCTGTCCCCATTCCCCCCCCCCCCTCCATCCCCTCTCCCACCCCCTACCCCCGTCTCCCCCCCTCTCCCTCCGCTCTCTCTCCCTCTGCTCTCTCTCCCCCGCTCTCTCTCCCCCCTCTCTCTCTCCCCCCGCTCTCTCTCCCCCCCTCCCTCTCCCCCCTTCTTTCTCCCCCCCCCCCCCTCTCTCTCCCCTCTCTCTCACACTCTCACGCACTCTCTCATTCCTCACTCACTCCTCTCTCATTCCTCACTCACTCACTCCTCTCTCACCCTCACACTCTCTGTCTCACTCTCTCTCTGACATCTTCTTATTTTGGATTTCTAACATTTGCTTTTTGCTTTTGAAGTTTTTTTTAATGGTTTATCAGTTCATTGAATTAACAATTGTTATTGTGCGAGCTCATGGTTTGTGATAAGTTTTAAATATCCAGGCTCAGCTGTGGGATGATGCCCCCTACATGAATCCATTTAAAACTGTTGTCCCTCTGTTCATTAGTAAGGATATCACATTGGACACACTCGGCTATTTACTTTATATGCCTACCCAGACAGTACAAAACCTTTACAGTTAATGTGCCAAATTATGCTACTTTAACTGTAAATATAGTTTAATTACTTATGCATTTTGTACACTTTAAGGTAGGTACTTTGCATGATTGTTCAGCATTTATTATCTTTATTTTGACCTACTTATTATTATTATTATTATTTTACTATATTTATGCATGACTGAATGCAATTATCATTTAGTAAATGTAAACATTTTCAAATATTTGATGAACTTTAATGTTGAATTGCTTGTTGTCTGCATGCATTTTTATTTTGGTATGTATTTCTGGGTAGTCTTTTGTCATCTTATTTCATTCATTACTTTTCACCCCCTCCATTTATTCACTAGCCCCCTCTGCCCCCCCTCAAGATGTCCATGGTCTCGCCATTAGCTCCACGAGCATTCGGGTAAGTTGGCGTCCACCGCCAGCAAATAGCCGCAATGGAGTCATTACCAAATACTCCATTATATATCAGGCGGTGGACAGTGAGGACAACAAGAAGCATGTTTTGGACAACATTGAGGCAGACACAACCAGCTCGTTAGTTGAGGGTCTGGAGAAGTGGACCGAATATCAGGTGTGGGTAATGGCTCACACGAACGTTGGGCCGGGTCCGAAGAGTACTCCTGTGATTGTCCGCACGGAAGAGGATGGTAGGTCATTTGAACATAAATTAAAATATATTTAATATTGTGGTACAACTTTCAAAAACACAAATTTCAGTTGGCATTTATTGAAGAAAAGTGCAATTTAGATGGAAATCGGGAATAATTTCTGAAATCATGCATTTTAATTTAATTGTACTAATTGGTTGATATTAAAGTTAGCATGCAATGCTTTGATTGCAGGCTGTTCTGGAGAAATGACATAGCTTATTAGTGGTCCATAATAAATTCTTAATATATGTTGAGTTTATACAAGATTGATTCAAAATCATTAAGAAGCCTATTGGCAAAGAGGTACTGCAATTGTTTTTGAAGAAATTGTGGTGTTCAACTGTTTAAGAAAATATCTATTGACAGCAATGCACCAGACATTGAGGTGGAGCATTTATCTGAGCTCAGAACAATCAGCCTATGCAATGTATTAATTCAACCTTTCTTGTCGTCAGGCTTGGTTAACAGGAGGTTTACCTCAATAATTTTAACTCTATTTGAAAATAGCGTATCTATACATAATTAAAACTGATCTTGTTATCTTCCGGTTGCGCGGTCTTTCTATTTGCGCAAAAACGGTTCGGGATAACGCCATGATTTTTCGCCAGTTCACTCACCGTTCTCCTGTGCTGCGAGTCCACCAAGCTTCGTTCCGATCGGTTGAATGTCGTAAAAGTCAGCTAGGTTTAAAAATCTTAAAAAACGCGCGTTGGCAGATCGATCTCTTCTCCTGCCGTTCAGCGGCGCACGGATTAGTCTCTTCCCCTGTCACTCCCCGGGACGGTCCGCCCCTTCCTGCGCCATAGCGTCTTTACTGGAGCTGCGGGTGGCCGGCGGAGGTTTCCAACCAGACTTTTGGAGGGACCCGAAGTAGCCCAGCCCAGCCCAGCCTCAAGCAGCAGCCCGGCCCCAAGCAGCAGCCCAGCCCCAAGCAGCAGCCCAGCGTCGGAGAACCTACCCAGCCCAGCGTGGGATACCCAGCCCGGAGTCGGAGACCCAGCCCAGCCCGGAGTCGGACACCCAGGTCAGCCCAGAGTCGGAGACCCAGCCTGTAGTCGGAAATGTTGCCGATGCCAAACAGAAAATGGAGACTCTGATCCCGGCGGAGGTGAACGACCAGCGACCAGCGCCCGCTGTGAGTCCCCATCGCACCGCCAATTCCAGCCACTACCCCTCTGGTCCCCCTCGTTGGCTCCTCGACCCCCCCCCCCCCTCCCGTGATGCCCCCTTCTCCCCCATGGCTCTTCCCCCGTCTTTTCTCTGAGCTCACTCCCCCCTGCCCACACACCCCTCTCCCCCACAACTCCCCCCCCCCCTGCCCACACTCCCCTCTCCCCCCTCACAACCCCCACCGCCCCGCCCACACACCCGTTCCCCCCCCACAAGCCCCCCCTGCCCAGACACCCCCAGCCCACACGCAACGCCCCTGCACACCCCGCCGCCCACACACCCCGTCGCCCACACACCCCGTCGCCCACACTCCCCCGCCCACACTCCCCCGCCCACACTCCCCCGCCCACACTCCCTGCCGCCCACACTCCCTGCCGCCCACACTCCCGGCCGCCCACACTCCCCCACCCACACCCCCCCCCTGTCCCCACAACCCACCCCCCGCCCCCACAACAACCTACCCAACAACAACCCCCACCCAACAACCCCCCCCCCCCCCCCCACAGCCCCTCCACCCCCACATACTCCTCCCCTCCCACACATGAAGAGCGTGAGGGAGTGCTTGGGGCTGAGCCACGCCTGCGCAGTTAAGGGCTATGGGTGAGTGGTGGAATATTGCGTTGGGGAACAGGTTGCGTTGGGGGAACGGGTAAGTGGTGGAATATTGCTTTGGGGAATGGGTTGCGTTGGGGGAAGAAGCCTCCCGTGTGACTGGGACCCAACGGGTCCCACTTAGTCTAATAACTATATACAGACTATATATTTTATTTGTATGAATGAAGTACATTCCACAATGTGAGATGGATAGATTGAACCATCTTTGTGTCTTGATTCAACCAAATCGGTTCTTATTATTCCATGGAAACAAGGTAACACTGGTACATCAGCTTTAACTCCAATGACCAAAGTTCGATCCTGACTTGGTGCTGCCTATGTAGAGTTTGTAAGTTTTTGTGCCCACATGATTGACCCCACGTTCCTTAGAATTGTTGGTTTGTAGTTTGATGAACTACTGTCGAATATACCGTATGTGGGTGGGAGAAGAATCAGGGTGGAGTTGATGTACATCCGAGATAGAATAGGTTCCAGAGATATCAAATAGAGAATGGGTTTGGTGGGATTTCTTTGTTAACTGTCAGAGATTCAATAGGCTGAAAGATGTATGTTGTAAAACAATATGAAGAATATTTCTCTGATATCTAGAACTAATTATATTTCTTTAATTTCTGCACCAGTTTATTTTTATTTTTATTTTTCTGGAATATCAGAAAGCAAAGAATCTGTGAAACTATTGCAATATGTTGGACACTGAAAGCTTATGGTTCTCAAACACCTTCTGCAATATCTATTCAGTTATCTTGACCAGTACATTCTAAACATTTCTACACCTTAGACATGTTCCATAATCTCTGAGATGCAAGGTGTTATTTATCTGCTGCGTTAGCCTGAATTCTGAATAGCTTTCTCTCTCTTTCTCATCTCTAGTCCAAACTTGAGAGTGTCATTGCAAGTGACTGTAGCGATACATTTCCAAGAGTGGTTGCAGACCAAAATGACTTTGATATAATATTTAAAATATACTTGGACAGGAGCATGCAAGCAGGAGCAGGAAAAGTTTAGAGAAATACAGCTGAAACATAAGCAAATGGGACGAGGTTAGCTCATGGACGAATTGGACGCGATGGGCCTGTTTCCGTGCTGCATGATTCGATGACTTTATAAAAGGGAATATGAAATATGAAGGTTTCAGAGATGTGATCATAAAGGGTTTTGTCAATGAGAAAAGTGTGCTTATGGTTGCAAAAAGACCATGGATATACATCAAACAGATTATATGGATGGCAAAGTGTGACTAAGGAGCAAAGTGCCAAGCAAGAAAATGGATAAAAGTGAGATGAGATGAAGACTGAAATGTCTGAAGTTGAGAAATCACTTGGAGCAAATGTGTATGGGCTACATAAAGATACTTAGTATCTTTGGAGCTTGGTTGGTGTTAAAGGCTGAAGACATTAAAGCTGAAGTGAGAGGAGTGGAGCAAGTTGAAGTGCTTGTAGCAGGATATTGTGGAATGAGAAGAGCGCTGAAAAAGTAGGGAAGGATAGGAGGTCAGACCAACATGGGATTATGTGAAAAGTGCTTCATGTTACCAGTGCAGATGTGGAAGTTTCAGAAATGGATTTTGGAAGACTTAGGAAAAAAAAGAACAATGACTAAAAGTGGAGAGAGTCAGGAAATAAGTTCTGCCACTTGTAGGAGCAAACGTATGCACATATATTGGACTTTCAAATATAATAGTATTATGAGAGTGTTGGGCTTTCATGACCAGGACATGACCTGGGCTCGGGGTGTCTAAAAGTGCACTGTTAATAAAGTTTCAAAAGCTGAATTTATTTTTATCCCATTATTGACCCAATGTTCATATAGGGAAAACGAATGTGTTTTCAATCTAGGAATTTACCATCCTAAATTGAAGGACCAAAAATGGGGGATAGAGGGGTGGTGGAGGGAAACAATGTTTACTCTGCTGCAGCTTATATACTGTATTTGACAGTGAGAATTGACAGTAAGAACCCTGTTGACGGGGAATGGCTATCCTTGAAAGGAATCCCAGTTGCATCCATCTGATTGATCTGCTAATAGTGTTTATGTCAGAAGTGGAAGGGGTGTTGGGACGTAAATTATGACAATTAAATCTCAGTGCGTGACTGAGTAGTAACATAGAAACATTTGAACAGAGCCAGTTGGACATTAAAAATTATCGAAAGGTAAGGAATCGCAATGGAAGACAATAGGCATTGTTCAGATAATGTGAAATAAAGCAGATTGGGAGACAATAAATTTAATCTATGAAATAGCAGCAGGAATTATTACATACATGGGCAGACAAGTGTGGAAGCTAAAGTGTCAGTGGGTTTGATGGTTGATATTTCTGTGGAAAATGGAGATCCAGAGTGTTTTCCAATTGAAGAAGATGACCAGCAGCAGTGGAAGGTGAAAAACCGAAGATCTTGACAGCAGTGGAACAAAATCAATACCAGGATGAGAATAAGCAGACAGTGATTCAGCAGAGGGTGATAAATCCTGATAGAAAATCATCAGATTAAGAACTGAGTCACAGTCCAGATACCAGAAATACTGGCAAAACAGCCTTAGTAGAAAACAGCAGCAATGTTGAGCTCATTCCGAGTTCCTAAAGTAATCGAGAAATAGTCTTTAATGCAGAATTCTGCACCAGAACTCGCAGCAGCACAGCAAAGCAAAGAAATCAAAAGTTCACTGAAGTACAGTCAATCGCTGAGAAGGTAATAGAAGTAGAATTGGAATAGATGAAATGTAAGTTGGATAAACCTTCAAACTTTCACCTAAATGTCTGTGGTTTCTTAGAAATATTTGACAATTTTTTTGCTATTTCTTGCTCAGCCTAAATGATTTTCTACCCTAACTCATGGGACCAGTTCTTTTGCTAACATTAATTCATTTTATATACATATCATTCACAAGCCCACAGTCAGGTCTCCAGCTCATTTTCAGATCCAAATTTCACTTTTTCTGTTGTGTAAATTAGCATTTTATTTCTTGTTTCTAATGCTGTTTTCAACTTTTAAGTATTTCTGATTAAGAATTGAATGTGTAGTATAAATCCCAATAGTCAGTATTGTTATTACTTATGCTAAACTATATATCTGGACTAATTGTGTAAGTTATTTTTCTGAGTGATCTGTTATGTTTCCATATGATAATTTAGTACTTATTGAATATTCAATGTCAATTAGGGAATAATAATTAGGGAATAATAATAAATGAGAAAATTTAGTATCGGTTTCATCATTATCCATTGCAAATACATTGAGTGTATGTAGATGTGTTGAAAATATTCCTTCGCTCTCCACTTCCCTTTGTGCTGTTATTTGAGAAAAGAATTGGTGTTTAGAATTAAATTAGTGGGATTTGCAATTTTGAAAAAGGAAGTCAGAGAGATTAATTTGAAGTAGGAGGTTCTTTGAATGGATGTTTTAAATCACAACAGGCACAGTTACTTTTGTTGATACTGGACATTCTGATTCATATCCATCCATTTGAAGAGAGTCAGCTGATCGATAGCAAAAAACAAAGTGCTGGAGATTCCAGTATCTAAAGTCTCCTGTGTCTCAGCTGATCAATAGTTATTTTAGATGTGAGCATATGAATTAACAGCATGATGAGGCCACTCGGTCCTTCAAGCCTTCACTACCATTGCTGATCTGAATGTAACCTTAGATCCATATTCTAGATTCCATCTATCCACATCATTCACCTCCCTGCTGATGAAAAATCTATCTGCCTATCTCAAAACAAGTATTCAAAGATATTGGTTTCACCACCCAAGAAAGAGAAACATCAGTCTCTTTACTGAAGTGTCCTTATAGTCCTGAAGTGTCTTTACAAGTGCCCTTATTTTTTTTGAAAATGACCATGGTTCTAGATTCTCCCTTCAGAAGAGGCATCCACCCTCCCAAGGCCTCCCTTACAGTTCAAATTTACAGAAATGTCAGGGATCTTGACGAGGGTAAAGCAGTGGATGTTGTCTATATGGACTTTAGTAAGGCCTTTGACAAGGTTCCTCATGGAAGGTTGGTTAAGAAGGTTAAACTGTTGGGTATAAATGCAGGAATAGCAAGATGGATTCAGCAGTGGCTGAATGGGAGAAGCCAGAGGGTAATGGTGGATGGCGGTTTGTCGGGTTGGAGGCAGGTGACTAGTGGGGTGCCTCAGGGATCTGTGTTGGGTCCTTTGTTGTTTGTCATGTACATCAATGATCTGGATGAAGGGGTGGTAAATTGGATTAGTAAGTATGCAGATGATACCAAGATAGGGGGTGTTGTGGATAATGAAGAGGATTTCCAAAGTCTACAGAGTGATTTAGGCCATTTAGAAAAATGCGCTGAAAGATGGCAGATGGAGTTTAATGCTGATAAATGTGAGGTGTTACACCTTGGCAGGACAAATCAAAATAGGACATACATGATAAATGGTAGGGAATTGAAGAATACAGTTGAACAGAGGGATCTGGGAATAACCGTGCATAGTTCCTTGAAGGTGGAATCTCATATAGATAGGGTGGTAAAGAAAGCTTTTGGTATGCTAGCCTTTATAAATCAGAGCATTGAGTATAGAAGCTGGGATGTAATGTTAAAATTGTACAAGGCATTGGTGAGACCAAATCTGGAGTATGGTGTACAATTTTGGTCGCCCAATTATAGGAAGGATGTCAACAAAATAGAGAGAGTACAGAGGAGATTTACTAGAATGTTGCCTGGGTTTCAACAACTAAGTTACAGAGATAGGTTGAATAAGTTAGGTCTTTATTCTCTGGAGCGCAGAAGGTTAAGGGGGGACTTGATAGAGGTCTTTAAAATGATGAGAGGGATAGACAGAGTTGATGTGATCAAGCTTTTCCCTTTGAGAATAGGGAAGATTCAAACAAGAGGACATGACTTCAGAATTAAGGGACAGAAGTTTAGGGGTAACATGAGGGGGAACTTCTTTACTCAGAGTGGTAGCGGTGTGGAATGAGCTTCCAGTGGAAGTGGTGGCGGCAGGTTCGTTGGTATCATTTAAAAATAAATTGGATAGGCATATGGATGAGAAGGGAATGGAAGGTTATGGTATGAGTGCAGGCAGGTGGGACTAAGGGAAAAAAGTTGTTCGGCACGGACTTGTAGGGCCGAGATGGCCTGTTTCTATTTGCTTAATTCATCTGCTGTCTTCTTTTCTATTATTAATTCCTCAGTCTGTTTTTCTAAAACCTCTTTGCGCAGTTGGAGTCCTTCAGAATATATCGACGCTTTGCTAAATAGAAAATACTCCTGACCAACTACAGGAAGATTAATGCTGATTGCTAACTGTGATATAATTGCAGCGTGTCTGCGTTGATAGAATATATCATACAAAGGAACTTTAAAAAAATACTGTAAGAAGATACAATATACCAATCTCCATTACTCATTACTGAATCATGCTATCCCGGTTCATATGTTGCAATGGTAGGGAGCATGATAGTTGGCCTTAGATGTCCTTCGGCTTTGTAAGAAAAGAAATAGCCCATTAAATTACTTACCAGTGAAAACTGCTGAAAGGAAACCTATGTAAATGTGAAGTGAAGGCAACAATTAGATTCGGAATGATGGCCATTAGTTAAATGATCTTCCAATATACCCTCACTTCAGATAATATGTATGGGGAAAGCAACAGAACCTGCATTAAGTGCACATAAATCAGAGAAATTGCTTAAGTACAGCAGTAAGGTATTAATTTTGCTTTCCTTCCCCTGCACCGTGATCATAGTTGGAGACGCATGAAAATCTGATTATCATTTTAGTGTATCCCATCTATTACTTTATAACATTTCTGTTTATCATCAGATTTCTGTTAGAAATAACCCTATAGTGAGATCTCTTATTCTGGTTAGTTTCTCTCCATATACAGAACAGACCCCTCAGATGAAGAAAATTGGAGCTGGGAGATACCTATCTGCCCTCCAGGAAATTTTATTGAATTAGGGTTTCATTTTCTGAAGGCAATTAGAAAATATGTATAATGGATATTTTTTGTTGAATATGATGTTGCCTTCTTAAAACAGTTATTTCTTAGGATGGAGAGTGGAAGAAAGTGTTCATTATCAAGCATGAAAGAACTTATGGATTTCTGAAATTGTTCCTGAAAGGTTGATCATTTTATTTTTTATCATAGTGCCGAGTGCACCACCACGAAAAGTGGAAGCAGAGTGTGTGAACTCAACAACAATTAAAGTAACTTGGAAGCTACCAGTTTCTAACAAACACCATGGACAGATCCGAGGATACCAAGTCATTCATGTGCGCTTGGAGAGAGGGGAAACACGAGGACATCCTGTAATTAAAGATGTAATGTTAGCAGAAGAACAGGTAAGAACAGTTATGGTTAGTCATTAAATTTCTGAATCATGAGTTCAAGAAAGGAGTTATTATATCTAACATGTATTTATGCAGTACCAAAAGTAAAATGTGAGACTAGGTGTCTCAAATGGATTCTGAAGGCAGACACAATGAATTGGGTTTGGTCCCAAAGGCTTTCCTGTTAAGTGTGAGTTTGATGTAAATGTGTAAATGCTCTGAACAGATTATTTTTTTTCAAGAGAGAGTTAGATTTAGCTCTTAAGGCTAAAGGAATCAAGGGATATGGGGAAAAAAGCAGGAACAGGATACTAATTTTATATGATCAGCCATGATCATATTTGATGGCGGTGCTGGCTCGAAGGGCAGAATGTCCTACTCCTGCACCTATTTTTCTATGTTTCTAAATCTAATGGTTATTCATAATATACATTTTACTCTTTTCTTTTTCACTTCTATCAATAATGTTTGCAACATTCAACATTTTGTTTTCACAAGTTATAGGAGTTAAAATTAGACCATTCGCCCCATCGAATCTACTCGGCCAATCAATCATGGCTGATCTCTGCCTTCTAATCCCATTTCCCTGCTCTCTCCCCAAAACCCCTGACGCCTGTTCTAATCAAGAATTTGTCTATTTCTGCCTTAAAAATATCCACTGATTTGGTCTCCACAGCACACTGTGGCAATGAGTTCCAGAGATTAACTACCCTCTGACTAAAGAAGTTCCTCCTCACCTCCTTTCTAAAAGAACGCCCTTTAATTCGGAGGTCATAGACTCTCCCACCAGTGGAAACATCCTTTCCACATCCACTCTGTCTATGCCTTTCATTATTCTGTAAGTTTCAATGAGGTTCCCCCTCAACCTTCTGAACTTCAGCGAGTAGAGGCCAGTGCTGTCAAATGCGCATCATATGCTAACCAACTCATTTCTGGAATCATTCTTGTAAACCTCCTCTGGACCCTCTCCAGAGCCAGCACACTCTTCCTCAGATAAGGTGCCCAAATTTATTTTCATCTGCACTAAGATTTCACTGTGAGCAGAATTGTAAAATGGGCTGTTTGGAAATTCCTTTTCATCATTAGATTTTGTTTCCTCAAATATAACAAAAGCAAAACACGCAGATATGCACAGATTTAAAAGTTGTTTACTTGCTGTTTATTGCACTCTATATTTAATACAACATAATACTATATATTTATGATTTATCTGACTATTCTGTGTCTAGGTTCAGGAATGTAACTGGTAAATTATTTTATTATTAGTACCAACTATTATTGCATGATTTGCTTTACTTCCAGTGAAACCAAATAGAATCAAAATAAAACTGATTATGATGCAAAATCATGCGTTAATTTTGAGATTAAATGCTTAGTTTAATATCTTTGGTAGTGGGTTAGATTATTAGCAAAAATTGAAAATATTTTTTTGTACTACTCTTTCTTTGTATTTTTTTTGTATTACTCTTTCTGCAGGACTAAGTAGCTTCTTCCAGGTTTCAATAGTATTTTGTAGTTGTAATGGTAGGTGACACATTATTGCTTACTTTTAACTTTCATTCCTTTTTTCTTTCGTTTTTTTGAAGAACCCTCCTTGCTTCAAATCAAATTGAGACTTTGTTTTCAATATAACATATTCTCGATTCCAAAGTCCAAGTCCATAGAGAATACAATTTATTCAGAGAAAGAAAAGCAATGTATTTGATGGCTGGGAAACCCCTTCCTAAGCATGACATATGCGATAGGAGAAAGAGAAAGCCTTGCAATCTAGAACCTACTTTGTCATTTAGTACATCATGGGTAATATGATCTGAGCCAAACTTTGCTTTTCTCCCTTTTTCCGTAGACCACACATCTCTCTCAAACATATTCTGTCTTGAATTTTTAGTCTTTGATATATTAAATGATATTTAATCTCTTCAGTTCTTTGCAGTGGAGAATTCCAAAGGTTCATAAATATCAGAGAAAACAAATTCTTCCATCCTATCGTGGGGGCCGTGAGACTTGAAATGACCTTGTTTTCTAAAAAAAACATGTCCCCTCGCCTCAGAGAAAACATTTTTGCAGCATCTCTTTTGTAAAGCCCCTTAAGAATCTTAATACGCAGCAATGCTCATATGATATAGTTTAACCAGCCCACATCCTCAGAAAACTATTCATGCCAGAAGTCGATCTCTGAAGCCTCTCCCGACTACCTCCCTCCCATAATGTAGAGACAAAACCTGTAGGCACTACTCTTAGTATGGTCTTGCCAAAGTCCTGAGAACCTGTGGCACAACATTCCTACTTTTATAACACATTCCCTTTTGTAATAAAAGAGTCAACATTTGATTTGTCCTCCTAATTATTTTCTGCATCCAATGCAGAGCAGCACAGCACAGGAACAGGTCTGTCAGGCCATGGTAACTGTGCTAACCATAATGGGAAGTTAAACTAATGGAATCTCCCTGCACATAGTCTATATTCCTGCCCCTTCATGTGGCTGTCTAAAGCTGTTTAAACATGCTCCACCACATCCCATGGCCTCAGATTCCAGGCATCTACAACTCTTAGGGGAACAAATGCCTTCTTTAAACTTTCTTTCTCACGCCTGAAACCAAATTTGAGGAAGGACATTCTTGCTATTGAGGGAGTGTAGCGTAGGTTCACGAGGTTAATTCCCGGGATGGCGGGACTGTCATATGTTGATAGAATGGAGCGGCTAGGCTTGTAAACAATGGAATTTAGAAGGATGAGAGGGGATCTTATTGAAACATATAAGCTTATTAAGGAATTTGACACGCTCGAGGCAGGAATCACATTCCCAATGTTGGGGAGGGCCAGAACCAGGGGCCACAGTTTAAGAATAAGGGGTAGGCCATTTAGAACGGAGATGAGGAAAAACTTTTTAACCCAGAGAGTTGTGAATCTGTGGAATTATCTGCCTCAGAAGGCAGTGGAGGCCAATTCTCTGGATGCTTTCAAAAGAGAGTTAGATAGAGCTCTTTGGGCTAGCAGAATCAAGGGATTTGGGGATAAGGCAGGAACGGGTTACTGATTGTGGATGATCGGCCACGACAACAGTGAATTGCGGTACTGGCTTGAAGGGCCGAATGGGCCACTGGCGTGAAGGGCCGAATAGACAATAGGTGCAGCCTACTCCTGCACCTATTGTCTATTGTCTATGTCGTCTGGTGTTTAATATTTTCACTCTGAGGAAAAAAGACTTTAAACATCTGTTTTATATACTTCTCTGTGGTTGCCTCTGCGATGTTTCCGAGAAAACAATCCAAGTTTGTCCAAACACTCCTCATAGCTAATCCAGGCAATATCCTGGCGAACCGTTTTGCATCTTCATTTGCTCGCTAACTCTATCGATTTTGTAAGAAATTACCTCCATGTACAATGACAAGCTGACTATCCCTAATAATCCAATCTTTTTCATATGTGAGCAGATCCTATTGGTAAGAATCTTCCCCATAATTCACTGCCCTAAATTTTGCTGGATTATTCAGATTACCCTGTTCAAAGAACATTAGTTATTGGCCAGTTTTGTGGTACCTTGCCTGTGATTAATGATGATTCTAAGATCTCTGTCAAGGCCCGAATTGTACCTCTCTGTGTCACATCTAGGGGAACACATGAAACCTCCTGTGTTCTATCTGCTTAGGCACTTTTATACATTTTTATTCTTCCTTTTAGGTGGATAATCCTTTCCCTGACATCTGCTTATTTTTTGCCAACTCACTTATCCTTTGTAAAACTTCAAACTGCAATCTCCCTTGAATTAATTTTTGTATTGTCAGCAAATTTGGCTATACTATGCTCAATTCGCCCATCTAAATCAGATCATAAATAGTTGGGATGACAACACTAATTCCTTTAGCGCCCTAAATTATTGAATTGACAACCTGAATATTATCCATTTATACTGGGTTCTCTTTCGTATTAGAATCTGATGCAATGTGCTCCAACCATGTGCAGTAACCTTTAATGTGGTACCTTACTGAATTCCATCTGGAAATGGAAATGTGCTGTATCTATCATTACCCCTTTAATTACTCAGATCAATACCCCCACAAAAGAGTCTACACGTTTTTGAAGACAATTGTCCTTTCAAAGTACCGTTGAGTTTGCTTGATTGCAATATGATTCTCCTGTTGTCTCTAAATCATGGATTCTAGCATTATCTCAATGTCAGGCTAACTAAATTATAGTTTGCTGTTTCTATCTTCTGCCTGTTTGTATAAATGAAGTTATATTTCCAGTTTTTCAGTCTGCCAGCACCCATCAAGAGTATGTGGAATTGTGGATGTGTATTAATATACTGAATTGCTGATCATGTATAAGTACTCAACTTCATGTAATGAAGCCATGACAGTAGAACTACATCATTAATTGTTGGGTACAACATTGTGTGTTATTGCTGAATAATCTGTGATGATTAGGTTGGCCTGACCTTATTACAAATGGAATAAACCTTTAGTCGATTTAACAATAGATTTTCGGACTGTAAATGCCAATGTACTTGGCCTGGCTTGTCCTGGATCTAAATCTTAGCTGAGGTAAATGTAAATTTGGTTTCTTGCAACAAACATTAATCCAGAAACTGAGAAACTTTGTTCCAATTGTGTATGAATTAATGTTATCCTTGTCCTTGGATACAATGTCACGGTGTTTGAGTAGAAATTAATCAGTTGTCAACTTGTCACCTGCCTTTATTAGTGTAATTTTTCATAATTTTGGACACAGGTTTTTGTTTCAGCACAGTTTTTTTTAAATGAACCACACAGGTAGCTTAGAAATATATGCAAATTGAGCATAAGACAATGGAGGACAACTGTACTATTGTGATTGTTTGCTGTTCCTGATTTGGAACTTCTGTATTACATTGTGTGTAATATTTAGTCTTCATTTTTGGATATTATCTGTGATTTATGAGTACCTGAAGTGTGGCATGAAACAAATGACCAATGTCAACCAAGAGCTATGCACTACAAGAGGTTAAATAAAGGGTAAGCAAAAGTATTAATATCAGCAGGTCACAAACACTACCACCATAAATGCAGCTAACTGAAAATGAATCTGGTATTCATTCATGCCAGGCTAGAGTTTATATTTTAAAATATGTTCTGTATGTTTTTCCATTTATAGTTAGCATGTATCCTCACTAATCCAGTCTGAATTGTCTTCCTCTAATCCCTTCTTTCTAATTGTCTTTCTTTTCCCCAAAACCATCCATTTAGTGGGAGTCTGAGGACACCCAGGACTATGTGAGTAATAAACATGCAATTCTGGGCATGGGCCTTCTATCACAAGTCATCAGAGGGATGTCAAAGATGAATGTAACAGAGCAAGTTTAAAAAATAAATATTTAGAGTTTTTATAACTATTAATTCAGAAAACTATGTAAAATTGATTAGAGTTTCTGTGCTTAGGGAAGTCTATTTTTACATCCCATGACAAAGTTAAAATTGTTGGCCACTGAATCAAATAGCAGCACTAACTGCACCCATCGTGGCATGGTAATGTTCATCTTAAAATTAAACACCATCAGAATCGATAATCAAAGCCATACTAAGACATTTTATTAGTGGGTCATTAGACGATATAAATTCCACAATCTTTTTTCTGGTCTTTTTTGATGCAATTCCCCGTGGACTTCATTATACTTAAATAAAGGCAGCCTTTTCTCCCACCAAATACAATCTTGCCGTTTGCTCAATTCTTCTCCAATTCCCAAAGAGTAAAACGAATGCACGGTTGCCACAAAACTGAAGGAGAATTGCAATATGGTAATTCAAAGAACTTCGGTCTTCCTAGCACTAATGGCGCTTCTCATCTACAAAATAAATTCTGGCATGTCACATTTCCCCTCTCAGAGATTCAGTGCAAGCAAAGAGAAACACAGAGAAAATGTACAAATTCCACACAGATTCTGCCATGTCAGAATAGAATCTGGGACCTTGGAGCTTGTAGATCTCAACGCCTCCTTGAAAACATCTGATGTTCCCAGTAATTTCCAGGAATCCCTTGCCAGTGACACTCAAAATGGGGAAAGAATATTCAGGGCACCATTGAGAACCTCAAGTTTAAGAAAAAACTGCAGATGCTAGAAAAATCGATGGTTGACAAAAATGCTGGAGAAACTCAGCGGGCGAGGCAGCATTCTTCATCGTCTGAAGGTCTCGACCCGAAACGTTGCCTATACCTTCGCTCCTAGATGCTGCCTCACCCGCTGAGTTTTTCCAGCATTTTTGTCTACCATTGAGAACCTTAAGGTCATCTGTCAGGAGCACTCTCCCAATAGAAATTGCACACCACAAAATGCCCACTGTTTTTCCTGTCAAGTGCTTCCTATCCCATCTAGATTAATCATTTTTGTTTGTTGCAGTGGCCTCATCAGCCACCTTGGAACGCATGTAATTGAAACTGAACATCCTCTTTCTGAGGAACTGTTATAAAATCAAATGTGAATAGAAATTAATAGAAAAATCAAGGAAGTAATCATCAATATCGTCATAATTATTTTGTGAATTGTTCTTACACAAAGTTCAGGATGGATCCTGGGTGCCTGGAAAGATGAGGCAGCAGACCAACTGCTGTTCTTCCATACTGCCCTCTTGAGTGTTACTTAAAGTAGCAATTAAGATAAAATACAATCAAAGCTAACTTGATTTCTTTCTTCAATTTTAAATCTTTGCAAAATTATATTTCTGGATTCCCATAAACACTAAGTTTCTTTACACACGTGTCAAAGTCCAGTTTCCCTCCCAATTATTTCATGGAAATCCAGTTTCCCTCGCATTGATTTAATGGAAAATTAATATGCTTACATGAATCTATATGGAGGTAGAATGTAGATACATGTGAATAAACTAAAGGGACTATAGAAGTATTAGTTTGTTGACTCTTAGGAAAGGGATTAATAAAATAACAAATGTACAATATACACCTTTGTTGATCCCTCTTTGACATTCCTACCATACCATTTTGCATTGATTTTTCTCCGCTCCTTAAACTACTTGTTTGCATGAGAAACATACTTGCTGGGAGAATCTCATGGGTGCTTTTTCTCTTCTTCACTGTTATGTGTGATGTGTTGCAAACTAATATTGTTTCATTAGTACAGATTTCACATAAATCAATGGTGCTGGAGCAGTTAAAGCTGGGCAAATCTCCAGTCTAGGCAACAAAGCATGATAAACATCGGCTTGTTTTCAACATGGCATGAAAGATTTAGGATAAACAATGGACAGGATCAGTTCGAGAAAACAAATCCCACAGTCAACTGGCAGTGTTGACAGTCTAGAGGATGTATGGGTAATTTGTTTTCTGCCTCCATGCCTGAGGATATTATTAAAAGCATGCCTTTCTCTGTCATAAATGGGTTAGGCTGTACAATTGGACCCTTTGTTAAACTAAATTGCAAGATGACAAACTCAACAAGCTCAAATTTGATAGATACTCAGATTACTCCACCTTGCAGCTCAAATCTGAATCCCCATTGACTGTGCCATTTACAGGCCTATTGTTGGCCACGGTAAACAAATATATTTGTGTGGAATGGAAGTTGAGACTCCTGGTTCGTTTCCCTACCATATGCGCATTCAGATAGGAAAAGGCTCTTAGCTGCAATTGAAATCTTCAATTGCACTTCATCGTTCCTGCCCACCAATGGACCTCTTAAAAGGATTCAGTCTCTTTTAATATTGTTCCTTTCCCCTTTACTGTTATAGCGCCATTCATTTTAAACTCCTACTTAATAATAATAATAATAATAATAAATTGGGCTGAGGTCGATGTCAAGAGTGACGTAGGAAAAGTGAAACATAATTTTCCACGTTTAATTAGTTATTTCCATATCCAGCCACTCAATCTAGTGAAATTGTTCTAGAATTGAAGTTAGTCAATATTCCAAGGCAATTATATAATTCGCAGAAAGATGTGAATGCACATATGGTAAGGAAGCGAACCAGGAATCTCAAACTCTATTCCACCCATATATATTAATTATCCACACCAAATTAATTCTCTTCCTGTGGTATTGTTTTTGAAGTAGCAGCAATTTTGTTACTGCCCAAATGACTAAAGAAATAAAATCATAAATTGGGTAAATCTATACTCAATCCATAGATGGACATTTCCAATTGCATGTGTAGGATATACTACACACAGAAGAAACAAATTAATATATAAAAATTCCTACTTGCTCAAAAATGAACAGCTTTACTATATGTCCTAAATAAATCAAAGCATTACTCATCAAATATAATTAATTGCAGCGTTTGGATGAGGTGACTGTGTATACAGCTGTATGCATGCGTGGGGCAGGTGGTGTGCAGTGCAGTGGTGTTGCTTTACAAATTATTTCCTCAGTTATTCTCTTTGATATTTTTACTGCATTATTTCCTTCACATATAAATATCTGATATGTCTGTTATTTTTGTGGGTTATTGACTTTGGTGCCTCTGGCAGAACAGTAACTTTGGTAAGATGTGATTGATTAACTGGATCACAAAGATTGCTTCTTGTTTAATTAACTGGGTGGAAATTTGATACACTGATTTTTTTCTGATGAAATGTGCTATAAAATCTGACAAAATTCCTGTTGTTAATTTCTTCAGTCAAAAGTGAAGAAAATATTTTGTTTACGTTCATTTGAATTATTACGTAAATTATGTTCTGGAGTCAGATTCTCGAAAAACATCAAATTTAGTTAATTCATTTAAATCCATGTCATTTCTGATAAAGAAAACATTTACGTAAGTATGTGCTCCCTGCAAAGCATTCAGGAGTAGAGCACTGCCAAGATCTTCCAAGTATACCCTTGCCTCATCCTGTTTTGATTTTCCCTTTGTCTGTTGCTGGTCGAACCTCCTTGTTACGGATGATTGGTCCCTGTACAACAACCAGATTTATGATAAATTCTGTCAAGTTCGATTATATAGCAACCAGGCCTTTGTTGCACAGTTCATTGGCCTTCTGCAAATCCAGAATTATCTTTATTTGTGTTTGTGTAATGTTGGCTTCAAGTCAAAATCTATTTATTTCTGATGCATTTAATAATAGGTAGCTTACATTGGGGGACTGCTGCCTGATACAACATATTCCATAACAGTGGCAGCATATACCATAAGAGGGGACGGAGCTCGTAGCAAACCCAAGCTGGTTACTACTTCGGGGGCTGGTATGTAGGATCTGAAGTACTGTAACTATTCTCTGATTGTGTTTTCATTAATAGAGAAGCTCTTCAGGCAAGCAAAAAAAAAATCCATTCATGAAGATTTATATTAATCATAGTATTGGCATTAGTTATTTGTCAATTCCCACTATGTTATCTATGTTATCTTCAAATAGTCAATTTCCCAAATCAGCATGTGAAAACATTTAGACATGAAACAAAATTATTTATTTGTATAATGTGCATGTGAGGCTGCAGTGAAAATGAGTAATATACATTTCCATGGCATTAATGGTTAAATTCATGTTCACTTTTGTGAATGTCGAAGATGAACTACACGATAAGTGGAGTCCGCCAAAAGATGTGTAAATATTAAAGGATTCCTTGAAATGGTTATAAACAGCTATAATGTGATGAAATGGCTATTTAAATCTGACAGCATTAAACTTGGATGGTTAGTTAAACGGGGCGAGAAAATATAGTTAATTAGTTAAATTATTGTTGTTATTTTCCAGAGCTCAGTTTATTGTTACAAATTCTGTGAAAATTTTACAGTATGTCAAAAACATACAAAAAAAAATCATCAAGACATGCATTAGGGCAAGTTGCAGTTTGGGAACTAGTTATAGAAAAAGAAAGTTAGTTACGGGTGGAAATTGGATAAAAAATATCAAACTAGAGATTCCTGTCTTTATGCTCCAACTGGGCCACTGAAAATCTTAACTTAATTATGTTGATTTTTTTAACCTTTAGATTAAAAATAAAAAGTAAAAAAATGTCCATCATCTTAAGAATACTGTCTGTACAGTGAGGGAAGATGCAAATCCGAGTATTCAAAAAAACAGATTTAGCTCATGTAACTTATACTTGTATTTAATATCATTGTCATATCATATAGACAATTGGCCTCTGGGATACTAATCTTTTGAAACTGACAGCTATTTGTATGAGCTAAATGGATAAATACTCACTAGTTTATTATAATCATGTTTTTTTCTTAAGTCCCAGGGAAGCCTGCGATGGTTATCAGTGTCACTCAAATGAATACAGCCCTTATTCAGTGGCAGAAACCACAAGAAATGGTGGGTGAGCTGCAGGGTTTCCGATTGCAGTATAGCTGGGCCGACGAAGACAAGCCAAACATTTATGATCTAACTAAAAATGATGACCATTTTACAGTTACAAACTTATTAAAGGGGGCCACGTACACCTTCCGTCTGTGTGCCAAAAACAAAGCTGGATTCGGCGAGGAGACGGTGAAGAAAATAATAACACCAGAAGAAGTTCCAACTGGATTCCCACAGAACCTGCGCGTTGTGGGACTTACAACATCCACCACCGATCTATCATGGGACCCACCAATTATTACACAAAGGAATGGGAAGATGATCCTTTATACAGTATTATATCATGATATCAACAGCCCGAAGCAACTCACCAACACGACAAATGAAACACAAATAACCCTGAGTAGCTTGAAACCAGACACCACTTATGACATTCGAGTGAAAGCGCATACGTCCAAAGGGCAAGGTCCATACAGTCCCAGCATTCAGTCACGTACAATGCCAGTTGACCAAGGTAAGGAATTTGGTGCTTATTGACACTTATTTATTCAGTGATGGCCTTGGCACGAGTGAATGATGGTAATGTTCAGTATTAAACCCTGAATTCCAGGATTGTCACTACTTCTGGAAAACAAAATCAACATCTGACTGCTGCACTGTCCTCCCAAATCACACAGATGGTTGCAACCATACTACACTTAGACCCATAATAAAGCAGCACAGTGCAATAAGTAGTCAATTGCGTACCTGAAAAACTTGACGGTCCTAAAGGAAAATATTTCTAGAGCAAAAAGATGCAGATGCCGGCAGCCCAAAACATTCAGGAGGCAGGCAGTAGGAAAGAAACAAAATTAAGGACATTTGATCAGAACTGATAAAGCGGGGAAACATGCATGTTTTAAGTTGCAGAGGGAATGAAATGGTGCGGGAGGTGGGCAAGTTGATAGAATAGGGGTATTTTGCAGAACAAAATTGCCACGGTAACATGTAAAAAAAAACAGGTAAAGATAGAAGAGAATAAAATAAATAAATTGATACAGAAAGGCATTAGAATCTGTTTGGGAATGGAGAGAGAAAAAAGGTGGTTACTTGAAATTCAGTTTTGAGTTCCAAGGACTACAGTGTGCTAAGGTGAGAGGTGAGGAGCTGTTCTTTGAAGTTATGTTGTGCATTGAAAGAGCAATGTAAGAAGTCAGATAGAGTTGAGAGTGGAAGAGAGAGATAATAAAAGTGACATGTTACTGTAAGCTGTGATATTCTTGTAGATTGAACAAAGATGTTCTGTAATGTGATCACCCAATTTGTGTTCCATTCCCCCTTGTAGAGGAGATTCCATTGTAGGTACAAAATGCAATACAATAAATTGGAAGAAGTGCAAACCTCACATGAAAGAGTTGTTTGAAGCCATTAATGAGAGAATTAGCTAAAAGGACAGATATTGCATCTCCCACTGTAAACCAGGTAGTCCGAGGGGGTGTTACCTTCACAATGCTGAAAGGGAATGAGATGGGAAGATTTGTCTGCTGGTTACATTTCATTAAAGATGGTTTGGAAATTATGGAGGATCTGTTAAATGAGGTAGTTGGCGAGGTAAAGAAGAAGCCACTGTTGATATGGCTGAGAGGAGAGGGCATGAGCACGGAAATAAGGGGATCCAATGGCCATCTTCAATGAAAGTGTATCTAAACACCAACTCTCTTGTCAATAACATTGCCATGAACACCACCTGACCATCATCAATGGCCCGTCCTCAACTGTACCAGCCACATAAATGCTGTGGCTACAAAAATATATCAGAGGCTGGGTTTCCCGTGAAGTATAACTCACCTTTTGACACCCCAGAGCATCTATACAATCTACAAGGCATGTGCCATGGAATTGTTTTCACGTGCCTGGATGAGTGCAGCTCCAACACCACTTAAGAAATGTGTTACCTTCCAGGTCAAAGGTATCCCATGTTTTTGGCAGCTCATTTACCACTCTCACATTAATTTCCTCCCATATAAGCATATCATGTATAATTATATAATACACTGTAGTTGGTCACCGACGCTACTCCAAAGTTACTTCACAAACTCATGATCTAAACCTCTGCCAACGACAGTTAAAGATGATGTATGGGAACTCCACCACCTGCAGATTCCCTTGCAAGTTCCACACCATCCTGCATTCAAAACTCTTTAGCTAACAGAATTATGAGATTATCTGCAATAACAGTACAGCTGTGGTTCAAGCATCTCATCAAAATCTGCTTGAAATAGTTTTTGAATGGACAGTAAATTCTGACCATGTCAGTGATGCTCTTATCCCATCAACTGAATATGTTAAAATGGTGGGTGTCATCTTTCAGCTTCATTCCCTCAGAGATCTTTCTCCTTCCACATTGCCCTTCAATCCCTATATTGCTCCCTTACCAGCAACAATCATGCCCCCAGATTTGCTCTCATGTGTGCACTAGGGGACGAGAGTACAGGAAAAGTTACGAAAGACACCCAAATTAATGGGACGGAAAGTTCAAGGATAAGAGAGTATGGTCAGGTGAAATAGGAACCTGTGTGAGAGGGGAGGTGAATACTAAATTAAAAGTGTTATATAAAAATGCGCGAAGTGTAAGAAATAAAGTGGTTGAGCTTGAGGCTCAGTTAGCAATTGGAAAGTATGATGTTGTGGGAATTAGAGACATGGCTGAAGAGGATCAGAGCTGGGAACTGAATATTCAGGGGTATACGTCCTATCGAAAAGACAGACAGGTGGGCAGAGGGGGTGGGGTAGCTCTGTTGGTAAGGAATGAAATTCAGTCCCTTGTGAGGGATGACATAGAATCAGAAGATGTAGAGTCTTTGTGGAGAGAACTGAGAAATTGTAAGGGTAAAAAGATCCTAATGGGAGTTATCTACAGGCCCCTAAACAGTAGCCTGGATACAGGATGCAAGTTGCATCAGGAGTTAAAATTGGCATGTAACAAAGATAATGCTACGGGGTTATGGGAGATTTCAACATGCAGGTCGACTGGGAAAATCAGGTTGGTACTGGACCCAAGAAAGGGAGTTTGCAGAGTGCCTCCATGATGGATTCTTAGAGCAGCTTATACTGGAGCCTACCAGGGAGAAGGCAATTCTGGATTTAGTATTGTGTAATGAACCGCATTTGATAAGGGGACTTAAGGTAAAGGGACCATAAGGAGGTAGTTGACCATAATATGAGAAATTTTAATCTGCAATTTGAGAGGGAGAAGGTAAAATCGGAGGTGTCAGTATTGCAGCTGAACAAAGGGGACTATGGAGGCATGAGGGGACTATGGAGGCTGGCCAATGTTGACTGGAAAGGGACCCTAGCAGGGATGACGGTGGAACAGCAATGGCAGGTATTTCTGAGAATAATCCGGGAGATGCAGGATCAGTTCATTCCAAAGAGGAAGAAAGATTCTAAGGGGAGTAAGAGGCGACTGTGGCTGACAAGGGAAGTCAAGGACAGTATAAAAATGAAAGAGAAGACTTGTAACATAGCAAAGATGAACGGGAAGCCAGGGGATTGGGAAATTTTTAAAGGTCAACAGAAGGTAAATAAAAAGGCAATACTGGAAGAAAAGGTGAAGTACGAAGATAAGCTAGCCAAGAATGTAAAAGAGGATAGTAAAAGCTTCTTTAGGTACGTGATGAGGAAAAAAATAGTTAAGACAAATGTGGTCCCTTGAAGACAAACAGGTGAATTTATTATGGGGAAGAAGGAAATGGCAGATGAGTGGAACAGATAATTTTGGTTCTGTCTTCACTAAGGAAGACACAAACAATCTCCCAGATGTACTAGGGGATAGAGGACCTAGGGTGACAGAAGAACTGAAGGAACTTCACATTAGTCAGAAAATGGTGTTGGGTAGACTAATGGGACTGAAGGCTGATCAATCCCCAGGGCCTGATGGTTTACATCCCAGGGTACTCAAGGCGGTGGCTCTAGAAATCGTGAACGCATTGGTGATCATTTTCCAATGTTCTATAGGTTCTGGATCAGTGCCTGTGGATTGGAGGGTAGCTAATGTTATCCCACTTTTTAAGAAAGGAGGGAGAGAGAAAGCAGGAAATTATAGACCTGTTAGCCTGACATCGGTGGTGGGGAAGATGCTGGAGTCGATTATTAAAGATGTAATAGCGGCGCATTTGGATAGCAGTAACAAGATCGGTCCATGTCTGCATGGATTTACGAAGTGAAGCATGCTTGACTAATCTTCTGGAATTTTTTGAGGATGTAACAAGTAAAATGGACAAGGGAAAGCCAGTGGATGTAGTGTACCTGGACTTTCAGTGACTGAGAGAGTGGTGAATTTCTGGAATTCTCTGCTACAGAAGGTAGTTGAGGCCAGTTCATTGGCTATACTTAAGAGGGAGTTAGATGTGGCCCTGTGGCTAAATGGATCAGGGGGTATGGAGAGAAGGCAGGTACAGGATACTGAGTTGGATGATCAGCCATAATCATATTGAATGGCAGTGCAGGCTCGAAGGGCCGAATGGCCTACTCCTGCACCTATTTTCTATGTTTCAGATGGCAAAATTAGAGCACATGGTATTGGGAGTAGGGTATTGACATGGATAGAAAATTGGTTTGCAGACAGGAAACAAAGAGTAGGGATTAACGGGTTCCTTTCAGAATGGCAGGCAGTGACTAATGGGGTGCCACAAGGCTCTGTGCTGGGACCGCAGCTATTTACAATATATATTAATGATTTAGATGAAGGAATTAAAAGAAACTTTAGCAAATTTGCAGATGATACAAAGCTGGGTGGCAGTGTGAACTGTAAAGAGGATGCTATGAGGATGCAGGGTGACTTAGGTGGGGTGAGTGGGAAAATGCGTGGCAGATGCAGTATAATGTGGATAAATGTGAGGTTATCCACTTTGGTGGCAAGAACAGAAAGGCAGATTATTAGCTGAATGGTGTCAGGTTAGGAAAAGGGGAAGTACCTGGGTGTCCTTGTACATCCGTCACTGAAAGTAAGCATGCAGGTACAGCAGGCAGTAAAGCAAACTAGTGGCATGTTGGCGTTTGTTACGAGAGGGGATGAGTATAGGAGCAAAGAGGTCCTACTGCAGTTGTACAGAACCCTGGTGCGACCACACCTGGAGTATTGTGTGCAGTATTGGTGTCCTAATTTGTGGAAGGACATTCTTGCTATTGAGGGACTGCAGTGTAGTTTCACAAGGTTAATTCCCGGGATGGCGGGACTGACATATGATGAAAGGATGGAGCAACTGGGCTTGCATTCACTGGAATTTAGAAGGATGAGAGGGAATCTTATTGAAACATATAAGATTATTAAGGGACTGGAAACACTAGATGCAGGAAACATGTTCCCGATGTTGGGGGAGTCCAGAACCAGGGGCCACAGTTTAAGAATAAGGGGTAGGCCATTTAGAGCTGGGATGAGGAAAAACTTTTTCACCCAGAGAGTTGTGAATTTGTGGAATTCTCTGCCTCAGAAGGCAGTGGATCCTTCTGATTAGCCATGATCACATTGAATGGCGGCCCTCCTGCACCTACTGTTTATGCATCTATGTAGTCAGTAAGCTAAACCATTGTGACCGGCCAAATTTAACCCATGGGCCAGAGTTTGGATGCCGTATTGCACTATAGATGTCTGGTTTGTAAAGTTTAGTTTAGAGATACAGCATGGCAACAGGTCCTCCAGCCCACTGAGTCCATACCAACTATCAATCGCTCATTCACACTAGTTCTAGGTTATCCTACTTTCGCATCAACCCCTTAAACACAAGGGGCAATTCACAGAGGCTGATTTAACCTACACATCTGAACCTTTGGGATGTGAGAGGAAACCTGAGCACCTGGATAACCCAAGTGGTATGTGTAAATTCCACACAGACAGCACCTGAGGTTAGGATGGAACCCGGGTCAAGTGGCACTACTGGCTGTGCCACTGTGCCACCTCAGTTATAGTATCCTCTCATTTGAAATCTATTCGGTTTGGTATCATGGTGCAACTCGGGCCTATTGTCTAATTTAGTAATGAGATATTGGTTTGTTGAGTTACCCTTGAGGCAGAACTATATTTAGGAATATCCACTTGCATTGATATGAAGAACAAGCATGTTATGATCTTCTTGATCCTTTTCCTAGTGTTTGCCAAGAATTTTCGGGTGAAGGCAGTTATGAAGACCTCGGTGTTGCTGAGCTGGGAAGTGCCAGAAACGTACAAGCCAGGAGTATCTTTCAAGGTTAGTGCAACATAGTAACGTATCAATTTACTTTAAGCCCAACCACCAACTTCAAAGAAAATTCATAACTTTCTACTCCTCTCCTGGTAATAGAGCATAGTTATTCATTCAAAAGAAATTTAAATGAAAATGGAATCAGATATGTGATTATTCCATTTACCTTCATTCCTAAATGTAAACTATCTTCAACTCCGTAAACTAACAACATGGTAATTGCACAAAAATGTAGATCTATATGTCGGTATTCTGCATAATACTTTTTCATTCTTGCAAAGAAAATGTCAGGAACAGATCTTCCATACACCACCTGTTGATTTAGATGGCTGTCATATCAATTTCCAAAGAACTGTTTTAGTGGTATTTTACCAGATTTATGTAACCTATTGTTTTCCATTGAGAAAGAAATAATCCAACTAACTGCCGAAGTATAAATATTTTTCTAGTGAATCAAGATAAGAAGGTTTTACACGTTTCATAGCATATGCCCATTTAAGACTGCACTCGCTTGTGAGTTTTCATTATGTTTCATGGAATCGAAATAATACTTGGCATATTGTGTTTACTGCCCAATTAAAATAATATAAAAATATTATATAATCCTCAATTCAGCTGATCTGGAAAATATTCAAAATGTTGGTAGATTTATTTCACTCCCCCATAAACCACTTAATGTTTATTTTCAAATATACTGTGCCTGTACATTCTAAAAACATCTTTCTTCTCCCTAAAATGTTACGTACTTTGACATTCATGGTTTCTTGAAATATAACTTTGTGTAATTTTTTCATTGCGAATGTTTTCTTCAGAAAGTCGAGCAAAAGCTTGAAATCCTGATTTAGAATATATTGTGAATATCTACCTCTTGTTAGTCAATAATTAAGTAATATAATTAACCATTGGACCACAGCTTTCACTGCGATTTCAGGGATTTGACAAGTATGAGTAACTTTGAAGCCAGTCTGCAAGTTGATTTTGAACAAACTAGTGATTTTCCAAGTTCACTATTGTTTTATTTGCTCTCCTACATGGATGGAGAATAAGCAGTAGTGCATAAGTTTGCAAAAGTGCCACTGAAAACTAAATTATAGACATTTTTCAGTGCCGCAAAAAACTGTATTTTTGATTTGTAATGTTTTAAATAAGAATTAGCAAAGAATGTACACTCACACACGTATCCTCGAATATCCCCAAATGCACAGGTGCGAGGAGATAACATGTCTGGAAACTTGTGTTTGAGAGGCTATGGATTGTAGGGTTGCTAACGTAACTCACATTAACCTCTTACACCCCAAAACCACCGAACCCCCAAGATCGTGGCGGTCACGTTGGCGCAACGGTAGAGTTTTTGCCTTACAGCGAATGCAGCGCCGGAGACCCGGGTTCGATCCCGACTATGGGTGCTTGTCTGTACGGAGTTTGTATGTTCTCCTCATGACCTGCGTGGGTTTTCTCCGAGATCTTCGGTTTCCACCCACAATCCAAAGACTTACAGGTTTGTAGGTTAATTGGCTTGGTAAATGTAAAAATTGTCCCTAGTGGGTGTAGGATAGTGTTAATGTGCGGGGATCGCTGGTCGGCACGGACCCGGTGGGCCGAAGGTCCTATTTCCGCGCTGTATCTCTAAACTAGCCTAAACCACAAATTCCACCATGCGATCTCCGAGGCCTCATCGTGTAACTGTTTACCAACTTTATTCAAGGCCTCAACTTGTTCTCATATGTGGGCCACCAGGTTTGTAATCTTTTCATTGGCATCCGGTATGCACGAGCAGCATTCTCTCCCTATGATGGCACAAGTCCCCCTTTTCTCGGCTAGTAGGAAGTCCAGGGCCATGCGATTCTGCAAGGCGACAGTTCGTATTGCCACCATTTCGGCACTCAGGGCTTTGTATAGCCTGCCCTGCCTATACTAGCCCCAGAGTAATCCTATTGTCAGTGATGTTGGACATGTGCACAAACCCAGTTTACGTAGGTACGCGTGCAGGAGCGAGAGATAGGTGTTTGATTCCGTGCAGACAGACAGTGCAGCAGGAGAAGTATCAGCCCACGCCATCGTCCGCTATACATGATGCGCCTCACGATTGTTCTGTAGAGAGAGGGCGGAGCATGCTCACTCCCATCCTCCCATCCTCCCATCCCATCATAAGCCACCGCGTATTGCCCTGCGCTGCGACAATAACTTCCCCCTTGCGAGTGGGTCCCAGCATGGAATAATCTCCACCCAACTATAGTTACCCAACCAGATGCAACTAAATTTAAAGTAACTCTTTCTTCCCAATAACCCTTTCTGGCTTAAGCCCTCCCTTCACCACCTCCAGTTTAAATTCCATTTGGAATATTTTGGAGAACCAAGAACCAAGAACACCTTCCGGGCGTCTTCCTGATGTTCTTTCGTCGATGTGGCGTCATCTGGCTCGACTGCAACAGCCAGATGTCGGCTCATGGGTGTCTCACCTGCCTCACAGGTCGTTGGTTCAAGTTGTTCACTGCTTTCTGTAACACAAGGACCCACCCCTTGAGTGTGTGGGAGGAGGTTAGTGTACGTATATCTGCTCTTTTAGTAGACCATTCACACGCTCCATACGGGATGTGGAGGGTCCACTGCACCCCATTATCAGCTACCCACTCTTGTACTTTGTTCCCTGTAAGGTGGGATCCATTGTCATTAACTGGTGCAGACCATGTATCACCCACCCCTGGGACTGCCACTGTGTCATCCATACAGCCATATTGTTGCCAACTGCCCAGGAGTTGGTGTACAGTCGGACTGGAGTATTGTCATCAGACAAAGGGAGGGCCATGACCTCATGCAGACGGCTAACACCATCGGGGCCTCTCTCAACCCTATCAGAGATGTGTCATTTCCATTTTACAATAAAGGAGCGCTGTGCATGTTCGTCCTTATGGGAAACATTGGCGGACTTAATCCAGGTCATAATAGGTTAGTGAGGGCGCATAACCACTATCCCACCCGGCGTACAGTGTTTGGTAGCAAGGAGTGCCAAGTAACATGCAAATAACTGTCCTCCAAAGGGTGAATATCACGCGGCGGGATCAGGCAACGTCTTTGACCAGAGGCCGAGACGCGCCCGTTGTCCGTCATACTGTTGCCACACGCTCCACTCCTCCTCACGAGACACCTGCAATTCAAAAGGGACATTCTCCCGCCGTAAAGCAAGCGGGAGCACCTGTTCCACCATCCTCACAGCCATGCAGTGGGACACAGCGATCCCATTGGGGAGGGTAACTGGGACATAAGGCCTAGGGGTGCCCTGTAGAGCGAGGGCCGCCGGGGATCCTGGCCACACCCCTAGTCTTCAGGAACCGGCACGGTCCATCCCCGGGGGCTTTCGTCTTGGGCTGGTTTAAAAAAAAAAATTCTGCCCATCATTCCCCTTTTTCTCACAATGTATTTTCGAAAGGGTGCTTGTGGGAACACTGTCCATCTGTTCCTTGTCCACTCCAGCTTGGAGGAGGACCAGAAACAGATGCCCCTTCGCCATACCCCCTGGTGTGGGATTGGATGCATCAATTCTCCTCACTTGTTGCCTCGAGGAGGAGTGCTCAGTCCAATTGTCCAACCCCTCTAGTGCATTGAGGGCTGTCCCTATAGATTCCTTATCGGCCGGTCCCAGGAGCGGGAGTACCACCCCCCTGATGCGAGGCAATGGGGGGGGGGGGGTCATAAGTCTGTCGTGGGGGAAGGTAGGGACCCTGATGCACTTTGACCTTCAAGGTTCTCTGAGCGCAACGGAGGCCATCGCCCGTCCCGCTAATACTGCCTTCGGATGAGGCTTCAGTGCTCACGGATTGATTCAATACCAAGGGTTTTCCCAAACTCATTTCTATTCCAAGAACCCTCAGTTGCCTGTCCCTCCATAGTTCCTCTAATACTGCCTTCCTCCTTTTCCACCTTCTTTGGGGGTGGTACGCCAGCTCCTGGAACCAGCGGTTAAGGAATCTCGTGGGACAGCCGTCAATGCACTAGAGGGGTTGGACCATTTGACTGACCACGCCTCCTCGAGGCGACAAATGAGGGGGATTGATAAGCCTCATTTTCAAACAAATAATTTCTATATAAGTACTAAACATTGTCCAAAAAAGTATAATGATTAGACCCAGACCTCTTGTTTCCAGTGGATCCAATAAAGATTGGTTTATATTTACACAGTGGCAACATGTGATTTCAAAATTGATCGTTATGTATATTTCAATGTGTTCGTTATAAATATTGTGTTGTTAGCTGATATAATCTCCTATCAGTTATTTAAATGTTTTAATATATTTATTAATGCATGTTAATACCTTAAGAATGACATTATGTCTTACTTTCTTACTTGGAGTGTGTAAAGGAGAGGGTGGTATCCACACTTATTGTTTGTTATCTGTGTAAATCCATGTCTCTATCCTTTGTGAATAATAAGAACTTGATTTAAAGAAGTATATTCTAATAAAATCTGTGTGTTCTTGTTTTGCGCAATGGTTAGAATTTATTGACAAATACAATTCAAGTTTATTTGTCCATTGCTCAGTGAGGAAGATTGATATTTCATGCATAGAGTTTTTATTTACTTTAATTGAATTATTTTTTCATAGTTTGTGCTACTTTCCAGAGTACTTCATGCCTTGGGTTGTATTTCAGGACATGACAACCACGAATGAAAGGCAGTCTTTGTGCTAGGCACATCTAGGGACATCTGGTGAGAGCCCAAAATCATATGTCTTCAGGTATCACATTATATCTGAGATGTGCAGCAGTGGTACGACATTTGATTTTTGAAAAATTATCAGTTTCCATGCAAGTTAAGCCAGAATTGATAGAAATAGTAAGATTAAACGAGAACTTACCAGTTTGAAGTTTGATCTGTATTTTATGAGGAGTTACGATGAGGGATTACGTGAAGAACCCCGCCAGGATGCATGCGTGTCATTCTTCAAAGCAGCGGTGTGAAATCACAGATAATTTTAATGACTAAACATAGTAAGATTAGAGAAGAGATACCAGTTAAGTATATGATCAGGGTGGGAGCGGAGGGCACGTAATCCCTCATCGTAACTCCTCATAAAATACAGATCAAACTTCAAACTGGTAAGTTCTCGTTTAATCTTACTATTTTATTTCGGAGTCACGTGAGTGACTACGTGAAGATTTTAAAGCTCTGTGATTTCATGCCGTGGAAACGAGTCCATGCATCACGTCTGCCTTGACTGTGGGAGGAATTGTGTTAACATAATTTGGACATGAATTTGACATTGAAATCATAAAATTTGTTAACACAAATTTATAACCCCTTTTTATGGGTTTAAATTAATTTACAGAACTTAAAATTGTTTCTGCAAACGTTCCAGGTTTCATTACTGGTTTATTATAAAATAATTGGAATGTTTTCCCCTCCAGACCATCCTGCTGCCTTGAGGATTTGGTCCATTGGTACATCCAACTGTATCGCTGCCGATGTAGCTGCAGCCCTGGTGGAAAGAGATCAAAAAATATTAGTATCCACCCCAGCCTGTGTTAGCACCTGTTTCAGCCATCTTGAGATGGTCTGGACCGTCACTCTTGGTGTGGTCGCTAGTGGCTGACCAAAATGTGCCTTTTCATTGCCTCTTAGGATATTCGTTTTCTCCATGTATAACGACAGATGTCTTACTATACACAGACGGTCATCTGTTGGGTATGACCTAATTGTATATTGAGGCCTGCTGAACCCTTTCTGTTCTGCTTACTAACTCATAAATATGAAACGTAATATTTTCTGTTGAGAAAGTCATGTTGTCCAGTCTAGTTTTTGCAGTGACTGTATCCTCTGTGCCGTGACCAATACCATTAGCATGACTGTTTTAATGTCAGTCTGTGTAGGGACAGAACTGTTGCTGGAGACCAATTCCTGAGCATCTTCAGGATTATTCTTACATCCCATATTTGGGAGTACCTGGTTCTTGGGGATAGTATAAAAAATTCCCCTCATAAGTTTTGTACCAGTGGGTGGGTCACAACAGTGTAATGCTCTGTCCCCTGCCATAGGTAAGTCGATAGGGCACTTCTGGCGCAGTTGATGGCACTGTAACTGAGCCCCTCATCATAGTGGAGGCCTGCCAGATATTCCAGAACAGACGGGATGTTCATGTCTCTGATACCATGTTTGATACCACTGGGAACCATGGTTGTGTAGGCCAATCGGGTACTGCCAATACCAGATGCAGAGTCTTGTTGTGTTTCCTTAATACCCGACTGATGAGGCAGGAAAAGGAGGGAATGCGTAAATAAACAATTTCCCCCCCCCCCCCAATGCAGCGAAAATGCATCTGTCGCCGCTGCCCCAGGGTCTGGTTCCCATGAAACATAATCTGATAACTGGTGGTTAAGTCTGGATGCGAATAAATCGATATCTGGTGTTCCACTATTTTATTCAACATCCAGTTGGTGTTTTCATTAAAATTGCGTGACCTGGTGTCTGCCACTGAATTTAGTCTTCCTGGTAGGTAAGTGGATGATATCCAAATATCTCTTTGGATACACCATTGCCAAATTGTATAGCCAGATTGTCACATGATGTCGATTTGTTTCCACCCTGTGGTCAATGTATGCTACCACGGTGGTATTGGTATTGGTGGCTCCCCACCCAAGTGCACTGGCATCAGGTTGTAGTACCATGGAAGGGTTACTGACAAGGATTGGATTGGAACAAAGCCAGATGTTATCTATCCACCATTTTAGTTCCATTTTAGCTTGATTGGTAGTTTCACAGATCTGTCAAAGTGACCTGCATAATTTAGAGTGCTTGTATTTTGCTCTCTGTAAGTTTTGGTAATGTAGAGGTCCAAATTGTGTGGCTGGAAAGGCAGCCATCATTATGCCAATTACTTTTGCTACCAATCTGATGGATGGTTTGCTGATGTCAGTGAGGTTATTGCAAGCCTCTATTAAATCTCTAGCCTTTCCCTTAGGCACAGACATGTGAACTGAGTCAATGGTGAAACCCCAGATAGTCCATAGTAGTGGAAGGCGTTAGTTTAGATTTAACTGGATGAAAAATGAATCCCAGTTGTCCAAATAACTGTTTTGTGGCTGTTACAGTTTGTTTAGCCAATTCCAAAGTTTTGCCCACAATGAGTATGTCATCTAAATATGCCATGATCATGTGTGTAAGTTTCCGTAGAAACGCTAGGGCTGGTTTCAAAATGTTTGTGAAACAGCCTGGGGCTGATGATAACCCATTTGGCAGTGCTTTATACTGTCAGAGTTGTCCCATCCAGTTGAATTTTAAGTAACATCTGTGGTCACCTCGTATAGGCACTGAATAGTAAGCATCTTTTAAATCGATGCTGGCCATTGAAGTAACCTTTGGAAATTAATTGTTAAGCAGTAACAAAGGTATCTATTTTGTCAGATCTATGATGATGCGATAACCATCATCTTTTTTGTTTTTGATAAATATATTGGACACGAATTCTAATGGTTCGTGTTGAGTTTTCTCAATTACACCTTTTATGTAAAGCCGCTTCAGTTCAGCTTGCGCTTTTGATTTTCCTTTATCAGAAGGCACGAACATTCGGTTCAGTATATGTTGAACTGGAGGGCTGTACTTGTGTATAAACTCTATTGTATATCCCTGGATACTGCTTTAGATGTATTTTGGGCTCCAGGTCTTCCCCGGTTAGGTCTGGCTGGAAGAATTGGTTCACCATATCCAGCATGCCTTCTTTCACCCCAGGGCTACTGGGGGTATGTGGTTCTGTGACCCGTTCAGAGTCTACCCAGAACAGATCTTTCACCCCAGGGCTACTGGGGGTATGTGGTTCTGTGACCCATTCAGAGTCTACCCAGAACAGATCCTCCGTGTTCTCCTCTGACGAGGAGGAGACACTATGCAGCCCCGCAAGGGGTACCGCTGTGGGGCTTATTGGGTGCCCACTGTGGCTAGCCTCCCTCTCCCGGAGTCTGCCACTTTGGAGGATCTCCTGGAGCAACCGCTCTAACCGGCCCCCGTGCTCACGGGCACTGGCCGCTCGCGGCTGTTCCTCGTCATGCAGCCGGTCAAACCGGCTCCAGTGCTCTCGGGCACTAGCCGCTCCCGGCTGCTCGTACTGCCCCGTCCGCTCGAACCGGCCCCGGTGCTCACGGGCACTGGCCGCTCGCGGCTCCTCAAAGTCCGACTCATCTGAATCCGGCATTCGTGGGGTCTTTCTCTTCGCTTTCCCGCCCAGCTGAAAAGTGGATTGCGCCATAGCGAGAGCGAAGTCGGGCACAGCTGACTCCAATTCAGAAGATTCCCGTGCCGTCGGCTGCTGCTGTTTCTGCTGGCTGTCCGCAACTCCGCGGTTCTCCCCCTCCAGCTTCTTCGCAGCCTTTCTCCTCGGTATTCTGTCCATCTTTCACCTAAAAATAAGTCGAAAAACGCAGAGTCCCTTACCTGCTGTTGTCGGCTTTTGAAATACTGCTGCTTGAGGGAGACGTCCCCTCCCGTGCTGACTTGTTGCATAGCGTGAGGCGATAATGACACGCATGCGTCCTGGCGGGGTTCTTCACGTAGTCACTCACGTGACTCCGAAATAAAATCAGACTCAATTTGAACTTTAGATGGGTTTTCAACAGGTGTGTGATTAGGCAATTTAGAAACACAATTCTGCTACACACATCAGGCTAAGATTAGTTTCATTCCCAGATTTCAATTAAATCCTGACCTGTGAATGCTTACTCCAAAAGATGCTAAAGTCATGTTTGTAATAATTCAGTGCAGTATGTACAGTTAGGTGTAAGCCACTCTAAACCTATTTTGGGTTCGAATGGCAGTTATTCCTAAATCAAGTCAAGTTCATTCGTCACATAAGCATACGAGATGTGCAGTGAAATGAAAAGTGGCAATGCTTGCGGATTGTGCAAAAAAAAAACGACAAAATAGAATGGAACAGAATCAGTAATTACATATTTGTGGGAGAGAGAAAAAAAGAAGAAACAGGAATTTAAAAAGACACCACACAACAGTAAATCGGTACAGTAGTTTAGTCCCTGGTGAGATAGGAGTTTACAGTCCTAATGGCCTCTGGGAAGAAACTCCTTCTCATCCTCTCCGTTTACACAGCATGGCAACGGACGCGGTTGCCTGACCGTAGCAGCTGGAACAGTCTGTTGCTGGGGTGGAAGGGGTCCCCCATCATCTTGTTGACTCTAGATTTGCACCTTCTGATGTATAGTTACTGCAGGGGGGCGAGTGTAGTTCCCATAGTGCATTCGGCCGAACGCACTACTCTCTGCAGAGCCTTCTTGTCCTGGGCAGAGCAGTTCCCAAACCAAATTGTGATGTTTCCAGCCAAGATGCTTTCCACAGCCGCTGAGTATAAGCACTGGAGGATCCTCAGAGATACTCTGAATGTCCTCAATTGCCTGAGGTGGTAAAGGCGCTGCCTTGCCTTACTCACCAGTGCTGCAGCGTGTGATGTCCATGTCAGATCCTCTGAGATGTGGACTACCAGGTATTTCAAGCAGCTCACCCTATCCACAGTATCCCCATTTATCTTCAATGGTGTGTACGTCCTCGGATGTTGTGCCCTCCTAAAGTCCACGATCAGCTCCTTAGTTTTTTTGACATTCAAGAGGAGGCTGTTATCCTGACACCAGAGTGCCAGATCAGCCACCTCCTCCCGGTAGGCCTTCTCATCGTTATCGGAGATCAGGCCCACCACCACAGTGTCATCAGCAAACTTGATTATAGTTGGAGCTGAACCTAGCCACACAGTCATGTGTGTACAGGGAGTACAGTGGGGGGCTGAGGACGCAGCCCTGGGGGGATCCTGTGCTCAGGATGAGGGACTTCGATGTATTTCCCCCCATCTTGACTACCTGGGGCCTGGTGGTGAGAAAGTCCAGGACCCAGGCACACGGGGGTGTTGAACCCCAATTCCAGCAGCTTCTCAGCAAGTCTGGTGGGGACTATCGTGTTGAAGGCTGAACTGAAGTCTATGAACAGCATCCTCACATAGCCCCCCTTCTGACTGTCAAGGTGAGAGAGAGCGGTGGGCAGAACCTGGCAGACCGCATTGTCCTTGGATCTGTTCGGACGGTATGCGAATTGTAGCGGGTCCATGTTGCGAGGGAGGAAGGCGCAGATGTGTTTCTTGACCAGCCTCTCAAAGCATTTCATGACTACCGAGGTGAGGGCCACTGGACGGTAGTCATTCAGACACCACATCCTAGATGTGTGTAAGCAACCTGTTAATTATTCGGAAACTAAGCCACTCTAAGGTTTCCAATGCAGCAGGGAAGAAGAACACATCAAGACAAGCAAGAATCATATGCGAATAGACTTTTTAAATTTCAAAATAAAAAAATGGTTGACATTTTAAAAATATATTCAGGTAATAAACATACAATCCATGAACTGTGCAAAAAATTCATCCGACATTTCAGGAAGCTATACAAACATTCAATACTGTTTACAAACATTGCTGAAATTTCACAAATTTATCCCCCACCCTTGCCACTCATGTGGCCCAATAGCGTGGAATCCCTTCCCTTATTTTGGCGTCTCCACTACACCCTGCCACCCGTGTCCAGCAGTGGAAGGGCCCTGTGATCCTCCCCCACCGAGCCTTGGCTGCATCGAGCTTCAGTGCGTCCCTCAGCACGTACTCCTGCAGTCTGCAGCGGGCAAGTCGGTAACATTCGCCGACGAACATCTCGCTCCGCTGGGTGGTGAACAACGCTCGGGCAGACCAAAGAGTGTCTTTCACCGAGTTGATGACCTTCCAGCAGCACTCGATGTCAGTCTCTGAATGTGTCCCTGGGAACAGTCCGTAAATGACTGAGTCCTCTGTGACGGAGCTGTTCGTAATAAACCGTGCCAAGGACCCTTGCAAATCTCTCCAGACTCTCTTTGCAAATCCACACTCTGCAAAGAGGTTGGCAACCGTCTCCTCTCCACAGCAGCCGTCCCAAGGGCAGCGTGCGCTGGTAGTGAGGTTCTGACGGTGCAGGAAGGATCTGACTGGGAGGACTCCCCTCACCGCCAGCCAAGTCAGGTCTTCGTGCTTGTTGGTGAGTTCTGGCGATGAGGCATTTTGCCAGACAAGCTGGGCAGTCTGCTTTGGGAACCACGCCACAGGATCCATCGAGTCCTTTCCCTGCAGTGCCTACCGGACATTCATTCCATGCTGACCACTGCCCGATGGACTTGTGGTCAAAGGTGTTGGTCCGGAAGAACCTTTGCACAAGCAACAGATGGTGCGGCAATGTCCAGCTGACTGGCACATTGCGTGGCATCTGCGCCAGGCCCATCCTTCGCAACACCGGGGACAGGTAGACAGGTCAACAAATTTAAAGTCTTATTGCAGCACTGACCGTTTATTTAAAAAAACTTGCATTTATAGAGCAACATTTCCAACCACAAGACAATGCAAAATGATTTACATACAATCTTCTTCTTATCGAGTCTACACACAAGATTAGTAGTTGTTCAGCCAGAGCTGAACACACTTCTCGGCATCTGCATACAATGGTGTTTGTCTTGTCTCTTCTTGTGCGTGGTGGTGGAAAGATTGGTGGAAACAGGGCGATGGAACGCTCTTTCCTTGACGCCATTTACATACAATGAGAAGCTCTTTTGAAATGTATACAATGTGTCATAGTATTACGAATTGGTAACACAAAAGACTACAGATATTATAACCTGCCTGCCTCTGCCTCACCCCTTCCTGTTACCCAATTATAATGGCTATCTCCCCTTTGCACGATTGATCCTGATGGACCATTTCAACCGGAAAGATCACCATTCCTTTGTCCCTGCAGATGTTGCTCAACTTGCTAGGTTTCTCCATCAGTTTGTGCTATGCTTGGGAAAGAATTGTCCTTCAGCACAAAGTAAGCTCGCACAAAAAACACTGTTGTTAGGACATCTATTTTAATAGTGGTGATTGCAAAATCTGACATTGACTCTGAGGTCAACCATCGCCTCAGTTGTGCCAGTGGAGCCTACGCCAGACTCAGGAAAAGAGTCTTTGAAGATCGAGACCTAAAGGCTCAAACAAAACTGCTGGTCTACAGAGCCGTTGTCCACTCCACCCTGTTGTATGGAGCCGAGTCATGGACCACCTACAGCAGGCATCTGAGACCCCTGGAACAATACCATCAAAGATCCTTACTGGGAAAACAAACGCACCAACATCAGCGTTTTGGAGGAAGCCAACATGACCAGCATCACCACCACAATAATGCAGCACTAACTAAATGACCATAGAAATGCTTCAAGGACAACATCAAGAACAGTCTGAAGACATTCCACGTCACATCGAGCAACTGGTGGGAGCACATTGCACTGGACAGGCACTCCTGGAGGAAATCCATGCAGGAAGGAGCTGCACGTCATGAAATGGTACTACGCCGTGTTGCAGAGACAAGGCGACAGCACCATAAGAGAGAGAGAGAAGGGGGCTCGACAACTACCAACCACCACCAGTTTCCACTGCCCACGTTGCACCAGGGTGTGTGGATCGCGGTTCGGCCTCTACAAATATCTGCAGACCCACAAGTAGACGACCCTTTGGAGATGAGAGGACAGTCATACTCGTTTCGAGTGACCGCCGATGATGATGTTTGCAAAACTAATGGGATCACAAAATGCAGTTGAATCACACAGTATAAAAACAGGTGCTTCAGCTAACTGCCTGCCATCACCATTTATACTAAACATACTATTCTGTTTTATTCTCCCCATATTGTCCTCAACTTCAAAATTTTGCGTGCTCATCTACACTAGAAGCACTTTACAGTGACTAATTAACCTGCCAAATCATACCTTTGAGATGTGGGAGGTAATGAGAGCACCCAGAGGATACCCACGTGGCCAAGGACAATGTGCAAACGCCACATGGTGACCATTCAAGGTCAGGACTGACTCTGGGGTCACTGAAGCTATGAGACAGCAACTTTCCTCGCCACACTACCATGCCATGGGATTAAATCTTATTTTAGTTAGGATACAATCCGAAGCACATTAGACTATTATCAAGTCATTTCTAAAGATAGCCAAAATGCTGGAGTAACTCAACAGATCATGCAACATCTCGAAGTAAAATCGATAGGTGACGTTTCAGTTTGGAACCTTCTTTACACTAATTGTAGGGGGGGAGGATGTAATTTCTAACTTGTCTTGGTTCTGATGAGAGATAACAACTGAAATATCTACTCTGTTTCTCATGTTATATACTGCCTGATCCACTGAGCAAGTCCAGCATTGTCTCTTCATATTTCAGATTTCAAGCATCACCATTTTTTTTGCTTGATTTTAATCTCTAATGTTGTCTATTTTCCAAGCGTATCTGGATGTGGATTATTTCTTTGAAAGCAAACATAAATGAAGTTGAAATGTTCCTTTGATAAGCGAACAGGTGTCTTTTTGATATCATGTTTTAGTCACTTATATCATTACTTCCTCAGATCCTATATAATGGCCAAAGTGTAGAAGTAGATGGGCAATCCATGCGAAAACTTATTACAAAGCTTCAGCCTGATACTGAATACTCCTTTGTATTAACCAACCGTGGGAACAGTGCTGGTGGGCTGCAGCAGGTGGTATCGATCCGAACTGCTCCTAACTTGCTGAAAACAAAACCAATTGTGTACAGCAAGAACATCCAGGATGGCAAGTTACCAATTAACTTGCCCAAGGTTCAGACTACTACCATTGTCAAGTAAGATCTGAATTCACTGTACTTTTGAAACTCGTCTGAATTTACTAACCTGTTTCTTAGCATTTGTTTTATAAATAAGATATAAATAAAATATAATCAGAAAATGTGAGAGATTACAGGACCTTCTCAGGTTGTGATGACCTGATTTACGGTAATTTGACTATGTAAGTTCTCCCATGCATTTTTAAAGCACCATTTAAGTTAAACAATAATAATAATAACAAGATGTTTCATGGGATTCATTGATGTAAATTCCATTATTTAATTATAGGTAGTGTTATAGTGAATACTCAATGAAATGTAAAAATTCTAGCAAGTGTGTAGAGCATTACGATAGAAAACAGACATTTCACAAATCCAAGCAACCTTATAGTAAGTCAAGTCAAGAGAGTTTATTGTCATGTGTCCCAGATAGGACAATGAAATTATTGCTTGCTGCAGGACAACAGACTAAGCAAAAATACAGAACAGTTTAGGACTATAGAATAAGCCAGTATGAATGACCTAACTGTGCCACCCACCCATACTTTTAATGTGGCATCACTGTAATATGTGGAATTAATATGCTTTCCCTATTAAAAATTTGTATGGATGGTTAATTGACTTAAATATTGAAATTATCCGTGTCTCTCCAGATTTTAAATTTATATACACTTTGGTTTGAAATGCCCGGCAAATCTTGCACATTCAATGTTGCTTCCTACTGTAATACATATTACGAGGGTCCTCAGTGCATGTCACTGAAATTAGTGGATATAAGTGATAATCAAAACTTCAAGATTGGGTTGGCCATCACTAGCACTTTAGTTAAAATAGGCTACATTAGAATGTGGCATTGCCATGTAAATGACGTATCTAGATTTCTGGAATGTATGCTCCTCTCATGCCTGAATTCATCAATGTAAAATGTTGCCCCATTGCTCCAATCTACACAGTTTTTGTCACGCACTGAACTGAAAAGCCATCTTGTGCATTTGCTTTGAGAATTTGGCACGCTTCTTTTTCTTTATTTCGATTGTTTAATCTCTCTTTCAGGTGGTATTTTATTGTTGTGGTACCACTAGATAGGACTGCACGTTCTGTTCCAGAGAAATTGCAAAATCCTGAGGAGATGGACCTTGATGATGTAAGGCTTTTGTTCAGTACCATGTTACCTATACCTCATACATCTGTAATATTTAGTCATTTAATAATTAGTCATGTAATGAGTCATAGAGCTTTGCAGCATGGAAACAAGCCTTTTTGGCCCAACTTGTCCAGCATGATTAATGGGCCTGTCCCACTTAGGCAACTTTTTAGGCGACTGCAGGAGACTATGCAGTCACCACATGTTCGCGGGTGGTTGCCGGGGAGTCGCCTTCATGGTCGTGAGGAGTTCCCGCATTCTGGGAACTAGCCGTGGCCTCATTATTGTTGCCGCAAATTTTTCAACATGTTGAAAAATTAGCGGCAACTAGAATGAAGCCACCATGGAGAGTAGCGAGAATTCTCGTGCCGGGTCGCCAGGAGGTTCTAGTGGGTTGCCAGGAGGTCGAAGGTTCTCGCTGGTTGTAGCCGGTGCTGACCGGTGAATTTCATTGGCTCATTGGGGGAAAAAAACTGTAAGCAGTAGTTTTCAGAACCAAGGATAACCGACCGGTAATGTTAATGTCCGCTGAGCCTCACACCCGTGTATCTCTGGCTTCTTAAAAGTTGTATCCACTCCTTCTCCCACACCCCTTTTAAAGGTTGGCGCTGTAATTAAGACGGCTAACATAGTGTACACTGTGCTAGCCGTTTTAATTACAGCGCCAACCTTCCAGTTCCAGGTGTGTCTGTATCACCTTGGCTTTGCACCGTGTGAATTTCACTCAGACAGCACTCCCCCCGCTTGCCCTGTCCCCCGCCTGCATAACAGGCTGGTCTAGGAAGCGATGTGTGTGTGTTTCACTCTGACAATCGCCGTTCCAGTTGCCGGTTTTTCAGGCGACTGCTGGCCTAAGTGGGACAGTCCAAAAAGTTACCCAAGTTCCACTTGCCTGCACCTTATATTTCCAAACATTTTTTACCCTGTCTAAGTGCCATTTACATGTTGTAATCCCCCCCCCCCCCCCCCCTTTCACCACTTTGTTTGCCAGTTCATTCCATATACCCAACCATCCTTGGTATGGAAAGTTGTCCCTCTGGTCCCTTTTAAATCTTCCCCAACCTATTTTAAATCTGTGCCCTCTAGTTTTAGACACCCCTGCCTCCCCAAAAAGATTGGGGCTACTCATCGTATCCAAAAGGTCATGTTCTCCAGAGACGCTGCCTGACTCACCATGTAGTCTTGTATTGTGACATGGTATTTTGTTGTATGTAATTACAATGATAATAAAGTATTATTATTATTATTATTAGAACAGTGGCTAAAAAGGAAAAAGGACCTAAAATGCCTTTTTTGTGTATGTTTAGTTGTTTGAAGGGATAAGCCAGCAGCACGGCATCCGACGTCGACGGCAGTCGGAGAGGCTAAAACCATACATTGCTGCCCAGCTACAGAAACTGCCTGACACATTCACGCTTGGAGATGAACGGAATTATGGAGGATTTTACAACAAACCACTCTCTCCTAACCACAGTTACTTGTGCTTTGTTTTGGCAGCTCTTGAGGAAAAGGATGCAGTAAGTCGACTTTTATGTAGCTTGGGAATGTTTCAAGATTTTGGAATTCTTCCTAATGAATTAATCATAAATCATTAGCAGAGCTCCTAAGTGGTACGGATTTTCCGTATTTTGTACGGAAATGCGATAAGAATACGGATGTACAGATTTGCTGTGTAAAATACGGATTTTTTAAAAATCGGCCCGACTTTCAGTTTCATCTTGCTGCTTAAAAAGTGCAAGGATATAAAATGTCATACTGTAACTCTAAAATTATAGCAGATTAAATCTATTAGCATTTTAAATTTCAAGATCTGGATGATTATTTTTGTAAGATTTGATCTGCCTATCCCGCTACAGTTTTAAACAGCGCTGTCAGTTTAGCCGTGGTAATTTAAACGAACAGCGCTATGGGTTATAATTATAGCGCTACCAGCTGGAGCGCTATTGCCTTTACACATAGCGCTATGGGCTTTACACATAGCGCAATGGCCACAGCGCTATGGGTCACAGACTGTTCAGGGAGGGAGATGGAGTGAGGGAGTGAGAGGGAGGGAGGGAATAAGAGAGGGAGGGAGAAAAAAAGGAAGGAGAGATAGAGGAAGAGGGAGGGAAAGGGAGAGGGAGGGCGGGAGTGAGGGAGGGAGAGGGTGGGAAAGAGAGGAAGGAGGGAGGGAGAGGGAGGCTTCCAAAATGGCTTCTACATCATCATCTGGTGCTAAAAGCAGGAAGCAGCCGTTCAAACAGAAGTATACAAAGAGATGGCAATGAATGCGCTGTCAAGTAAGGTGCGTAGAAGACATGTCAATTGGTAGCAAAGTTATTCATTCTTGTACTCTTTAATGGGTATGACCGCACATAAAAAACAATTTCTTTTCAGCAAAATGGTACCACGTAAAAATACTGATTTCCTCAGCAAAATACTGATTTTCAGGTACTAGAATACTGAAATGCTCTGACAAAACTTTATACTTAATAAACAAACATACTGATCTATTGGGCCCCTGTTCATCATCTTCTTTTCAAGGAGCATTGACTTCAAGCATCTTTCTCAGAACTGTGTAAGAAGGAACTGCAGATGCTGGTTAAACCGAAGATAGACACAAAGAGCTGGAATAACTCAGCGGGACAAGCAGCGTCTCTGGAGAGAAGGAATGGGTGACATTTCAAGTCGAGACCCTTCTTCAGACTGGTTAGGGATAAGGGAAACGAGACATATAGATGGCGATGTGGAGAGATAAAGAACAATGAATGAAAGATATGCAAAAAGTAATGATGATCAAGGAAACAGGCTATTGTTAGCTGTTTGTTGGGTGAAAACGAGAAGCTAGTGTGACTTGGGTGGAGGAGGGATAGGGATAGAGAGAGAGAGAGAGGGAATGCAGGGGCTACCTGAAGTGAGGGAAATCGATAGTCATACCACTGGGCTGTAAGCTGCCCAAGCGAAATATGAGAGGCTATTCCTCCAATTTGCGTTTAACCTCAACCTGACAATGCAGGAGACCGAGGACAAAAATGTCTAGGAATGGGAAGGAGAATTAAAGTTCACCTTCGCTCAGCCTGCATGAACCAACCTGATCTGGTTGCTGGACACTTTAATTCCCTATCCCATTCCTACACTGACCTTTCTGTCCTCGGTTTCCTCCATTGTCAGAGTGAGGCTAAACACAAATTGGAGGAACAGCATCTCATATTTCGCTTGGGCAGCTTACAGCCCAGTATGAATCTTGTTTATATTGATTTCTCTCACTTCAGGCATTCCCTCTCACTCTATCCCTCCCCCACCCAAGTCGCACTAGCTTCTCATTTTCACCTGATAAACAGCTTACAATGTCCTGTTTCCTTTACCAGCGTAACTTTTTTGCATATCTTTCATTCAGTGTTCTTTATCTCTCCACATCACCGTCGAAATCTCTCGTTTCCCTTATCCTTAACCAGTCTGAAGAAGGGCCTCGACCTGAAACATCACCCATTCCTTCTCTCCAGATATGTTGCCTGTCCCACTGAGTTACTCCAGCTTTTTGTGTCTATCTTTCTCAGAACTGTTTTGTTAACATCTAAAGAGAGCAATAGGTTTTTACCTTAAACTAATATGTTAATCAGAATATTTTTTGCTTCTGTAATGTTTTCACTGCCATAATGAAATTCTGGCATCAGATTGTACTCCACCTGTAAATGTGGGCTTGTTTACTCGGATGTCTACTCAACACCTCCATACCAAAGCTTTAGATAGCTCAAGTGCGGGTGTCAATGAGCAGTACATACCACATTAGACGTCGGATGCAGGCTCATCTGGCCTTTTGCGACGCTACTGATCTTATCACTAAGTCTGTGGTATTCCTATATAATGTTGAACCAATCGTCTGACAATCTTTACAAGACCATTGGCTGGCAAATCTCATGTTGCTCATTTCATTTAAATGGGGTCAGTGATATTTAATGTGAAGGTGACCGGCTTGATCTTTTTTATGCCATCTTAAATAATACTAATCGTTTTAATTGGCTTCAAGTCGGGTGTGGTTATAATGTTTTCCTTAATTTTTTGGGGTAATATTTTTAAATAATATTATTTAAATGTATTGCTGCTATCTAAATGGCTCTGATCATTAGCGATTCATAGACATTTGGAAACAGTGGAAGATGGCCTTCTGAAAGCACAAGATAGGATGCCGAGAGGGTCATTGGCAGAAAAGATAAGTGCAGTGTGGGCATGCTAAAAGAGACAAATGCAAGGTGCAAGCCTGGTAACTGGGGGAGTCCAGAACCACGGGTCACAGTTTAAGAATAAGGGGTAGGCCATTTAGGACTGAGTTGAGGAAAGACTTTTTCACCCAGAGAGTTGTGAATCTGTGAAATTCTCTTTCACAGAAGACAGTGGAGGCCACTGGATGTTTTCAAGAGAGAGTTAGATTTAGCTCTTAGGGCTAACGGAATCAAGGGATATGGGGAACAAGCAGGAACAGGGTACTGATTTTGGATGATCAGCCATGATCATATTGAATGACAGTGCTGGCTCGAAGGGCGAATGGCCTACTCCTGCACCTATTTTCTACGTTTCTAAATGCCACTGGACTTCATGATTACATCATCCTAATATATGTTGACAACTTTCCGTATAATTTTTTTACTTTGTCGGATGATGTTTTCATAAATTTTGTTTGTGTTTTCTCTAGACAATACAGATATGTATTTTTGTGTATATGGTTAGGATTCTCAAATGTATTTTGTAATTTTTCTTCTATTTATAGTCTTCAAATGCTAAAACCATTAAATTATCATCAAAAAGTATTAGCATGGTCAATTTGCAGAGCATTTAAAGTCCACCAAAGCACAGTAACAAAGATGTTGAGTAATCATTTATGCAACTATTACAAAATTATGGGATTTTGATATTTTAATGTTTACAAAGTTATACCTGCTGCAGTTGAAAGTGTTGTCTGATAACACACACACAATGCATTTATGTAGACATCCAGGTAGCAATTTTCTGCTAAGATGTTTAACAGGTTGACACTCAGTTCTAAGCTCATTTTGCTGTAATGGCTCATTAGGGCTGGTCAAAGTATTCATTATTCATCTGCCAAGAATGCTTTCAGTTTAGGGTCACACAGCACCAATGAAAAATTGGACATTAAATATATCTGACAGCAGGCAAAAACAGTCCTCCTGTAGTGAATTACAATTTAATTTAGTCATATTTCAGGGGAGATTATATTGCACAGGCAATTACAATGCCCTCTATAATGTTGGGGATAAAGACCCATCATTTATTTATTTCCCTCTGTACTCCACAATTTGAGAATTGTAATAGAAAAAAAAATCACTTGTGGTTACAGTGCACATTTTCAGATTTTATTAAAGGGTATTTTTACACATTTTGGTTTCACCATGTAGAAATTACAGCTGTGTTTATACATAGTCTCCCCATTTCAGGACACCGTAATGCTTGGGACATATGGATTATTCACTGGTGTTTGTAATTGCTCAGGTGTGTTTAATTGCCTCCTTCATGCAGGCACAAGAGAGCTCTCAGCACTTAGTCTTTCCATCACCTTTGGAAAATGTTTTGCTGTTTTTCAACATGAGGACCAAAGTTGTGCCAATGAAAGTCAAAGAAGCCATTATGAGACTGAGAAACGAGAATAAAACTGTTAGAGACATCAGCCAAACCGTAAGCTTACCAAGATCAACTGTTTGAAACATCATTAAGAAGAAAGAGAGTACTGGTGAAATTACTAATTGCAGAAGAACTGGCAGGCCAAGGAAGACCTCCACAGCTGATAATAGAAAAATTATCTCTATAATAAAGAAAAATCCCAAAAACCTGTCCGACAGATCAGAAACACTCTTCAGGAGTCAGGTGTGGAATTTTTAATGACCACTGTCCGCAGAAGACTTCATGAACAGAAATACAGAGGCTACACTACAAGATTCCAACTACTGGTTAGCTGCAAAAATAGATGGGCAGGTTATAGTTTGCCAAGAAGTACTTAAAAGAGCATCTACAGTTCCGAAAAATGGTCTTGTGGACAGATGAGACAAAAATTAACTTATATCAGTGTTATGGCAAGAGCAAAGTATGAAGGAGAGAAGGAACTGACCCAAGATCCAAAGCCTAACACCTCATCTGTGGTGGGAGTGTTATGGCCTGGGCATGTATGGCTGCTGAAGGTACTGGCTCGCTTATCTTCATGGATAATACAACTGCTGATGGTAGTAGCATAATGAATTCTGAAGTGTATAGACACATCCAATCTGCTCAAGCTCACACAAATGCATCAAAACTCATTGGCCGGCAGTTCATTCTACAGCAAGACAATGATTCTGTGGCGGTTCCTGGGGAATAGGTCACTCCCTGGTTCATCCCCCTCGGCACTTTATGGACAGGTCCAGGGGCGGCTTCCAGCTATGAAGATAAGAGCAGGGATTTTTGGCGCGAGACCAGTCTTCGGTTTCTCACTGAAGCGGAGAGTAGTGTGCTGTGCTCATTAAAGCCTCTACAGAATTTGCCTGGCTCCTCGCCTTCATTCCGGGCTCTCTCACGCACTCGCTACAATTCCAAACATATTGCTAAAGCAACAAAGGAGTTTTACAAAGCTAAAAAATTTCAATTTTTGAGTGGTCAAGTCATTCACCCGATCTGAACCCAATTGAGCATGCCTTTTATATGCTGGAGAGAAAACTGAAGAGTACTAGCCCCCAAAACAAGCATAAGCTAAAGATGGCTGCAATACAGGCCTGGCAGAGCATCACCAGAAAAGACACCCAGCAACTGGTGATGTCTATGAATCGCAGACTTCAAGCAGTGATTGCATTCAAAGGATATGCAACAAAATACTAAGCATGACTACTTTCATTTACATGACATTACTGTGTCCCAAACATGGTGCTCTGAAATGGGGGGGGGGACTATGTATTAACACAGCTGTATTTTTTACATGGTGAAACCAAAATGTATAAAAATGGCCTTTATTAAAATCTGACAATGTGCACTTTAACCACATGTGATTTTGGTGATTACAAATCTCAAATTGTGGAGTACAGAGGCAGATAAATAAATGATGGGTCCCAAACCATTATGGAGGGCACTGTAGTTATGTAGCGTGAAGTAATGACAAGGAAAATGGATTTACCAGGCTCTTCAGGTTTATATATAAAGGAAATGTTAAATCAGTTGATGTATTTTGAAATTTATACTAACCTTGAAGTAATTTGGCAATGCAAGAATATGTTGATTATTATGACTGGCTTTATTCTTTGCTTAGAAATGCCTCATAAAAATTTAGTGATTTTTAAACTGAGCAAAATCACCAAGTATTTGCTCCGATTACACGTCCTATGCAGCAACTATTACCTCAGGAGTTATTGTTATTATTACGTCAGTATTGCCCATGATTTATTTTGTCATTTGGAATATCTCTAAAACATGAATTTCTATTTCCTTTGTAATTAAGAAAGCATTATGAGTTGAATCCTAATTTTAGCTGAGAACATTTAGTGCTTTGATTAAAATTTATGTTGTTTTGAGGAAAGGTGAAAAGAACATTACACTATTTAATTGGAGCATCTGTTCAGAGGTTACATTGGGACACTTCCAAAAAATTTTTTTAGATAAATGGGGAAGAAATATCCCAACAAACCTAAATGAGAGGTCACTCGGTCTACACCAGCACCAGACTGGCAGATGTTTGCCTTTGGTAGCTCCGAGGTCTTTACAATACATGCTTTCATAGAACTGCACTTTCTTGCTCAATTCTATAGTTTGTTTTTCCTTATGTTAATAAGTAGCCAGACAAGTCAGGTCCAGTTGAGTTTATTGTCATATGCACGTGCACATGTATAGGTACAATGAAAATCTTGCTTATAGCAGCATCACAGGCACATAGACTTCGACAGCACCCAACACATAAATCATACAGGACTATGAAAATAAAAAGACTGTGCCAAAACAAGACCCTAGTGTGAAACACAATTAGGAAACAATTCTATGGTAGTGCAAGATGTGATCTGTAGTGTTTCATTGCCAAAGTAGCATTAGGGTTGTGCGCATCAGTTCAATAAGAAAGTAGCTGTTTCTGAACATGGTGGTGTGGGACATCAACATTTGTACTTCCTGCCCAATGGTAGCAGTGAGAAGAGGGCTTGACCTGGATAGTGGGCATGCTTGATGACAGATGCCATTGCCATGAGGCAGTATTTTATGTAGATGCTTATAATGGTGGGGAGGGCTGTGTCCATCACACTCTGTAGCCTCTTGGGATACCTTCGCTTTGGAATTGGCATACCAGTCAGGATTACTTGCCCTGATTAATAGTTATCTGGTCTAATTGCTCTACCACTTTATGAACACTTTCCTTCCACTGCACACAATATACCCATTAGCTGCAGTAATAGTAGGGTTGTACTGTGACTACATTGCCATTTAGAGCAATGATTCACCAGAATTCCTTAAGTTTACTTTTATCCACTGATCTTTCATGAAAGTTAGGTATTTTCCCTTCATGTACAAACATTATAATTACTCGCACTCAGTATATTGAATTTTCAGAAATACTTTAACAGTTTGTGTAATCATACCCTCATAGAAATGTTTGCGTGAGGAAAGATAGATTTATTTTATAAATTAGCTATAAAAGCTTTTTGTGTTAGTGGTTTTCTATTTATTCAAGTGGAATGGCAACACACTCTTCACGCTTGAAACTGAGTATAACTAAGATATATAACCTAAAGAGCCGTCAGCTCATCTAACTCAGCAATGTATTTTATTTTTCCTCTGCTTGACAGATGTACGCTGCCAGTCCCTACTCTGATACAATTCTGGTGGAGGTGACTGCTTCGCCAAATACACAAGATGATCCTGAGATGTTGTGGGTGATGGGACCAGTACTTGCTGTTGTGTTAATTATCATCATTGTCATTGCTATTCTTCTGTTCAAAAGGTAAGATAAGTCCAACATTATTTGAAGAGTCCTGTGCCAACAGAATGGATGCTAAAGCTATTTAGCTTTACAGCAGGATTTCTTATGAATAGTAGCTTGAATATTAGATGGAACTGAACATTAAGTGAAAACTCCAGCCAGGAAAGAATTTTCTATTTTAGTTTTCAAATACGATTCTTGAATTGTTCACTAAGAGTCGGGCAACACTTAGACTTGATAAGTATGTGTATTACTATTTATCAGCCTTTGGTTTGAAAGTTATTAAAGGTTACAATGTTATCGAGTTTCTGGAATGTGGTTTATCTAGCTACCAGGCCAAGAAATTAGGCAAAAATATAAAGGGTAGCCAGTTTGAAAATTGATTGAGGTACAGATTTAGTTCGAGTTTTTCTGAATGGGTATTTTTGTGCTGAAAATAAATGATTGTTTGTATTTGATTCAAACTTGATGCCATGGAAATGGTGCTACAAGCTTTCAAATGTAATTTAAAAAATTTGTATTATCTATAATATCACAACTAAATTTTGACCCAGTCATGCGAGGATATAGTTTGAGGGAGGCAGAGGGTGAATATAAAGCATACTTATTTCAATTGAAGTGAGGAGTAATCATTCACTGATTTTTCTTACTCCATTTATTTTGCCATCTTTTGGACACAGTAAACAGGAAAGGTAAGACTCACACTAATATCCGTAGTGTTACCTGAAACTGAACTCCTAAGACCTCCTTCTGGTTGCAATATTCACATTTGTTCTTGCACATCTACCAAAGGAGACAAATATATGCTTCTTATCCTCTTGCAACCTAGGTCAAACATGATCTAATTTTTATATTTTTCTTGTTTGGTGCTTCAAATTTAATTGTATTTCTCTGCTGAGACTGGTAATTTTGACATGCAGAATTATGAGCAGAAGCGAATGTTCTACTATTCTGTAGCAGATTATGTTACAGGCTGTTTTGCACAAAATGTGAAATTCATGAGTTTTTCGACCTATAACTGTAAAAATTAGTCTACATATCACACTCTCCATACCGCACCAGCTTTACCTTCCCACTCCCCTTTAAGGAAAATATTTTCCTTTGGGTTTAAAATACATTTTTCTTTAATCAGTAATACAACACTGAAAGTAAAATCATTTCAGGTTCTAAAAACCCTATTTATTTCTGTCATGATATACTTGTAAAATTGAATTGCTTAATAAGCTAGGCACAAACATGAAAAATAAACTAAATTCTGTCAAGCCTAACTTTATTAAGCAAACCCATTCAAGAGCAAGTTACACTGCTTTGTATTGCAACCACCAGTCCTATCCCTGCTGATTTTTCACACCTTACCGAAATGTCCAATAAGTCAACAGTTTGTTCAGTAATTGAGGAATATGGCAAATACCAAAAGAAGGTGGTTTCTGGTCATAACAACAAATTTGATGAAGCTTTTTAAACAAGCTTGTTAAGCTCTAATATTTGTGTCAAATGGCAATTAATTGGTCTAGTTCCATTACTGATTAAATGCAAAAATAATCTTTATGCTGAAAATAAACAGGTTCCTCAGCAGCTTAATAAATAAAATACGATATTTCAAGTAGAGCTTCCATGTAAAAATGTTTTATCGGAATTTCTAATTAAGAGTGCAATTAAATCATAATTGTTACATATATTACAGTCTTGTAAAAGGCCTGCATTTTGCCTTTGTACATTGTGCTATGTATCATTGTGCAACATCAGTATGTGATGTTTTGACCAAAGGGACGTTTTATAAAATAACAGCTTAGTTGACCAGCAACAAAGCACCAGAAATCTTTTTTGCCTGTAGATTGCAATATTAGGAGTGAATGGCAGTTTGTGGAAATCACTGAAGTTCTAGATATTAATGACATGTGGTTGGTTCAGGAAACGTGCAACTTCTCCATCTGCAAAAGATGATGTTCCAGGTGGAAAAGACCCATTGCTGGCACACTCTTCAGATCCAGTGGAAATGAGAAGATTAAACTACCAAACTCCAGGTAAACATTGAGCTTTATGTCCAACAAGGTTATTGTTTGTATTTTCTTTAAATCTATATACATGCAACTCAAATCCAAATTAAAGGGTTTTGTTTTTTGGATGACCGAGCTAAATCATGTAGAACTATTTACTACCAATCATTGAAAGATGTCATATTTATTAACTTTTCCTATTTATTCCTCTACTTAGTGAAAAATTATATTTCCTTCTGGCAGTGCTGAATTTAGATTGTATCAAATACATTCCTTTTTTTTTTTTAAAAGCTTGTCTATAACTGGTCTAATATTCTACACAATCTGGTACTAAACCATGCAGGCAAAATTTTTTTTTTAAAACCAAGCAATGGTACAAGTGGAGATCAATTTATCTTTGTACCATTAAGCTATGGAAGAGAAAACAAGCCAAGGGAATGGTGGGTTATAAGATTGTTATTACTACAGGGAGATGGAATGTGTAGCTGTCGTCATTATAGCAGAGGTAACTAGATGGAACAAATAGGCTTATTTTACTGCAGATTTTATTTCATATGAGAGCTGTTTCATCCCTCCAAGTTCTGAATAGCTTTTATAAATTTAAATAAAATTTGAGTCAGATTATACATGCATCAAAATTCTTCCTCAAATTTAACAATCAATCAACCTTTATCGTCATCTTGCAAAGCAACAGTTGTACAGTGCAAAATGAAAAGACGTTTCCCAGGGAATACCGGAGCATCGCACATAAAACTTAAACATTTCACACATAAAATAAAAACAATAAAAACAATCCAGTCCCTGATAAAACAGTACGAATAGTTAAAAAGTGCAGGTAAAAACAGCAACATTAAAATACAAGTAAAAACAGTCATAAAATGTCCAGGGCAGCTGATTTAAGTGGCCAGTGCCAGAGTTATTAAATTGTCAGTGCAAAAGCAGCAGAATCAGGTGGAGTGACTGTTTAGCAGCCTCACAGCCTGTGGAAAGAAGCTGTTTAGCAGTCTGGTTGTCCGGTCAGGAGATCCAGATGTGTGTGGCGGGGGTGCAGTCTGTCCTTTGCAATTTAACAAGCATTAAATAGTTTCTGAGTATTTGGTCAAAAACAACAAGCTGGAAATCTGAAATTAGAACAGAAAATCATGAAAATACTGATTGAAGCAATGAAAGTCATCAACCTAAAAAAAAATAGCCCTGTTTCTCCCTCCACATGCTCTCATGATTTGTCGAGTATTTCCAGCATTTTCTATTTCTATTTTCTATTTTTATTTATGACAATTGATGCTTATTTTGTAGGATCCTATTTTTCCAAATATTTTAAACATCATTCCAAAGGTGTACGTTAAAAAAATTCTAACCTCGTATCTAATGAAATATCTAGTTTTTTCAAAGCAAATTTTTACACTTGCATGTTATAATTAGTTTTGTCAGGAATAATTTTTTTGATACAAATACATCTATTGATGCTCCTGAACACATCATCAGTGATGTAACCTGGGGTCATTGGGTGTTTCGGGTCTTTCAACATCAGACACCCTCACCAAGGCGACCCAGCCGTGGTTAATCAGACCACGACTTGTGTTCAGGTGGCATTCGCTCCTCCCCATGGACCTTCGCTCCTGATCCAGAGCCATCTCAAGGCCTTCTCCGCTGCCTCTGTGGTGTTCTTTAATGGCCCTTCTCCTCGCCACTCCGTTGATGCCCAGTGCACTCAAGGCTTTGTAGAGCGATTGCCCTGCAAAACCTCTGTAGCCAACCTCGATGGGCATACACCGTGCCTTCCAGCCCTGCTTATGGCAGTCTATGACCAGCTCTTCATTCTTCGTCATCTTCCTCTCGTGGGCCTCCTCCAGACGGTCCTCCCACGGCACTGTCAGTTCCAATAAGACGATGTTTTTGGTCGCCTCTGAGACCAGGAGGATATCTGGCCTCAGGGTGGTCGTGGCAATGTGCTGTGGGAACTTCAAAGCAAAATTTTATACTTGCATGTTTTAATTAGATTTGTCAGGAATAAACTTGTATCAAATAAATCTGAGACCAACAATACCCTTTGGCACTAAATTAATTGCCAATTAATTGGCACTTCATACATATGAAGGTATTGAATAAATGTATACATGGGTAAATATATGCAGTAAGTTAACCTTGACATTTTGGTCTTATAATAGTATTAAATTATGTCCATCTACTTTTCTGGAGAGGAGACCTTTACTAACAAAGATAAAAAAAATTAGTGTTTCTAAAATGCAAATTAATTTAGACGAGGCAAGTCTGACCTCTTATCTGAAAGCCTTAGTTATTGTTATGTAAGAAGAAACATTACATTCATAGTAATGTTATAATACCTGTAACCTGTTTGAAGAGGATAAAGACATGATTGAGAATACTAAAAACATTAAAAAGCTTTCACAAAGAACACTAGGTGAACAGCTTTAAGGTGAGAGGAAGAACAGTGAGTGCGAGGTCCCAAGGACACAATGCCAGGGGTGGTGATGGAAGCAAATACAATTGTGTCAGTTCCTGTGCGAAACTGTTATATGTTCACTTTATTGATACAAATTTGCGCATTTATTGCAGATTACATTCTTTCCTATTTTATTTTAAATATCTATATTCAAGTACAGTCATGTATTATAGAACAACTCTGGATACACCACAATAATATTGTGTTCAAAAGTTGAAATACTGGTTACTGACCTTGTTGACAAGGAATACATTAACACCTCTGCAGCCCATGGATTAATCTATAGATATTAAGATCTCAAAATCTTATTAATGAGAACCACATATGCTGTACGGTTCTAAGATTTTGAGGATTGTTTCGTGCTGATAGCTTTGTCTTAAAATGGATTTGTGCACAATGAAGTTGATGCTTCTTTGAAAAAATTTAAATGTGAAACTTGTATTCCGTTGATTACAAAATGGTGGAATTGAAAGTAACGCAGGACCTCTTACAGGCTTTTTATAGTCAAAATGTCCAGTCGGTTTTTGTTTGTAATGTTTTGTTTGTAGTTCGTTCTCAAAAAACACCATGACATTTTGTCCATTCTTGTGAAGTGTATGGCTATGTCTGATTAAATCGATCGGCACAGAGTTTCCATTCACCTAGATGACAGAGGTGTAGGGGTGCAGCAGCATTAGTGATTCTAGATTTTTAAGATTCTCTATTCCGCTTTGCTTCCTCCATTGCAGCTTCCCTCATATGAACAGGCACCGTTTATTGTGCTAGTGCACCAAACAGGATGATCCTACGCTTGTTTTCATTGGTGTGTGTCAATGTTGAAAGACTTCAGACATGTTAGAAGAATCTTTGAATCCCTTTTTCTGTCCACCGCATGATCACTTGCCCTCGGTCAGCACTCAATAAAGTAGCTGCTTTGGTATTCTGTCATCAGACTGACAAGTACTGTTAACTACTTGCACATGACCTGTCTGCAGAATACTTCACACCAAGTGGCAAGACAGGATTCCACATGCACACAGATTCTGTCCCAGCATCTACACATTGCTTAAAGAATCACAGATTAAATTACTTGCTGCAGTTTTGCCATAACATAACAAATAAATATACAATAATCAACAATACAACAGTTAATACTAGGCAACCAAACCATAACAGTACAAAACCAAAGTACATAGTGCAACCAAGACAAAGTTCATGGTAGATCATAGTTGCTAGACCAGGGTTGTGGTTAGTTTGGAGAAGTGTTCAAGAGCCTGCTGGCTGCAAAAAAAAAAGTTGTTCTTGAACCTGGAGGTCACGATTCCCAGGTTCCTGTACCATCTTCCTGATGATAGTAGCGAGATGATAGCATGATAAGGATGGTGTGGGTCTTTGATGATATTAACTGCTTGTGTGAGGTAGCACCTCCTTTAGATCCATTCGATGGTTGGAAGGTCAATGCCCAGGACAAAGGACATTTATTGTCACATATACCAATTGGTGCAGTGAAATTTGAGTTACCATGCAGCACACAAATAAGATAAACAAAACACCATAGAATTTAACATTAAACATAAAAAACATCCCCCCACAGCGGAATCAACGTTTCCCACTGTGAGGGAAGGCAACAAAGTTCAGTCCTCTTCCTCTTGTTCACTCGTGGTCGGGGCCTATTGAGCCCTTCGCAATTGCCACAACGGCGGCCCGATATTTCAGGCCCTCTCGCCGGATGATGGAACTCCGGCGTCGGAAGAACACTCTCAGCGGCTTCCTACCGGAGACCGCTGCTCCCGAAGTCCACAGGCCGAGCTGGTCGGAGCTCCAACACTGGCAATCCTCAGCGAAAGATCCCAGAGCTCCGCGACTTTAAATTCAGCGCTGCCCGCGCTGGAAGCTCCGCAGACCACAGCTCCACGATGTAAGTGCCGGCAGTCCCAGCACTCCGGAGCTCCACACAGCGACCCTAGTAAGGCATCGCCCTCTCCGCGATGGTACTTCACTGCTGCGCCACTGCTGAAGCTTTGGACGGTCTCCGGCAGGAAAGGACGCACCAATCCAGATAATAGGCTGCTAGGAGGGGGTGAAGATGTGGCCTGGAGGAAAGATGCATCCTCGACCAGTTAGCGACTGTGAAAAACAGTTTCCCCCTTCCCCCCCCCCCCCCCCATCCCCCACATGAAAAGACTAAAAGACCTCCAAAACAAAACTTTTTGACAGACTAAAAATAAAAAAATGGATGAAAGGATGAACACCTGCAGGCTAGGCTGCCACACTCGATGGCGCCACCACACCACTAGTAGAGGAAATGATGAGCTTTCTTTGTATTTGCACCAACGTGTTTGGCACTGGAAAAATCTCCAGAGTTTTTGAACTAGGACCTAGGAACTTGAAACTGTTGACTCCCTCCACAGCTATTCCATCGATGAAGGCAGGTTCATGGAGCCTCAGCTTTCCCTTTCTGAAGTCAACAATCAGTTCCTTGGTCTTGCTAACTTTGAGAGCAAAATGATTATGGCATAATTCAATCAGATTATCGATTCCCTCCTGTACTCAGACTCATTCTGTTATTCGTCCAACATCAGTGGTATCGTCGGCAAATTAAAAGATGGCATTAGAGCTATGCGGTCGGTCTACACAGTCATGGCTATTGAGAGAGTAGAGCAGGGGACTGAGCACACAGCCTTGAGGCGTTCCAGCATTAATGGTCATTGAGGAGGAAGTACTATTGCCAGTTCAGAATCATTGAAGACTGTCAACGGGAAAGTCGAAGGTCAAACTGCATAAGGACGACCAGCGACTCAGTGCCCTGAGATTGATGTTAAGGTTGGAGGGCATGATGGTGTTGAATGCTATTGTTGATGAACAACAGCCTGACACACATGTTCATCCTCTCCAAGTGGTCCAGTATAGAGTGGAAAGCCAGCGAGATCACATCCCCTATTAATCCCTACCATTCCTTGACCTCACCATCTCCATCGCAGGGGACAGACTTCTGACCGACAAACCCACTGACTCACATGGCTATCTGGACTACACGTCTTCCCACCCTGCCCCCTGTAAAGACTCCATCTCCTACTCCCAATTCCTCCGCCTACGCCGCATCTGTTCCCAGGATGAGACGTTCCACACCAGGGCATCGGAAATGTCCTCGCTCTTCAGGGAACGGGGATTCCCCTCCTCCACCATAGATGAGGCTCGCACCAGGGTCTCTTCCATACCACGCAACACTGCTCTCTCTCCCCATCCCTGCACTCGCAACAAGGGCAGAGTCCCCCTAGTCCTCACCTTTCACCCCACAAGCGGGTAAATACAACAAATAATCCTCCGCCATTTCCGCCACCTCCAACGTGACCCCACCACTCGCTACATCTTCCCATCTCCCCCCATATCTGCCTTCCGCAAAGACCGCTCCCTCCGCAACTCCCTTGTCAATTCTTCCCTTCCCTCCCGTACCACCCCCTCCCCGGGCACTTTCCGTTGCAACTGCAAGAAATGCAACACCTGTCCCTTCGCCTCCCCCCTCGACTCCATTCAAGGACCCAAGCAGTCGTTCCAGGTGCGACAAAGGTTCACCTGTATCTCCTCCAACCTCATCTACTGCATCCGCTGCTCTAGATGTCAGCTGATTTACATCGGTGAGACTAAGCGAAGGTTGGGCGATCGTTTCGCCGAACACCTCCGCTCAGTCCGCAATAACCTACCTGAACTCCCGGTGGCTCAGCACTTCAACTCCCCCTCCCATTCCCAATCCGACCTCTCTGTCCTGGGTCTCCTCCATTGCCAGAGTGAGCAACACCGGAAATTGGAGGAACAGCACCTCATATTCCGCCTGGGTAGCTTGCGTCCGATGGCATGAACATTGAATTCTCCCAATTTTGCTAGCCCTTGCTGTCTCCTCCCCCTTCCTTAACCCTCGAGCTGTCTCCTCCCATCCCCCCGCCCTCTGGCTCCTCCTCCTCCCTTTTTCCTTCCTTCTCCCCCCCACCCCCCCCATCAGTCTGAAGAAGGGTTTCGGCCCGAAATGTCACCTATTTCCTTCGCTCCATAGATGCTGCTGCACCCGCTGAGTTTCTCCAGCATTTTTGTGTACCATCCCCTATTAATCTGTTGTGGCGGTAGGTGAACTGTAATAGGTCCAGGTCCTTACTAAGGTCAGAATTGATATGCATCATAACCAACCTCTTAAAGGAAATTTAAACCATTGGCATCAGTGCCACTCGTTGAATCACAAATAGCTGTTTCCTTTCAGTTTAGTTTTTTTTAAAGTTTAGTTTAGTTTAGAGATACAGCACAGAAACAGGCCCTTCAGCCCACCGGATCCGTGCTGACCAGCGATCCCCACACATTAACACTATCCTACAACCACTAGGGACTATTTTTACTGAAGATCTTGGAGAAAACCCACGCAGGTCACGGGGAGAACGTACAAACTCCGTACAGACTGTACCCGTAATCGGGATCGAACCCGGGTTTCCGGCGCTGCTTTCGCTGTAAGGCAGCAACTCTTCCGCTGCGCCACCGTGACTGCCCTCTTTATTTTCTTTACTGAAGACTTAGATTTCCAAATCTTTGCATATCAGCTACTTTGATGAAAACAATTAAAGAATTGTTGATGTAGTACCTTTGTGGTTTCTTCCACGTTTCCAGTGAAATCGAGGTTAGCAATACCTGTACTTAAAAATGTAATGTTTACTGTTGGCTTATAACTTCCAGGTTTGCATAGACATTTTATTTAGAATTAATCTGCACTTGCCAGCACATGTCACTTTAATATTTGTGTTTGTAATCGTGAGATTGGAAGTTAGTTTTCAGGACTATTATATTTAATGACAAAATCTACAGTAGACTAATAAATGTGTGTTTGGATTTGATTGTTGGTGAAATATTCATTAAATTGAACAAAAAAGCAACGGTGATTAAAACTTATTGTGTGGAGATGTTCTAGAGCAATAAAATTCCTGTCCTTTTCTGCAATTTAGGTTCCAAATTTATTTGGTGGAACATTATAATGTTTTATACATTTGTGCACTGAATATATTGCCAAAGGATGATTAAAACTAATTAACCATTATTTAATTATCTGCTCTTCCCCCACTTAGTCACAATCCATAATCTTCAGATGGGAAAATCAAACGGCTTTCAATTTTATTTAATATTTGCTTTGCTTACCTTCAACAGTGATATTTACTTATTTTGGAATGGAAGTTGCTGAAAGGAATATTTATAATATTTTAGTTGGCTACATTAATATCTGGTAATCAGTAGAAATAAATTGCTTCGTTATGCAATGGAGGATGAGTTTAAATTTTTTCCTTTGTATTTCCCCATTGAAAACATTTTGCCAAGTTAACAAAGACACCATTCATGTTGTGATTTAAACGGTCGTGAGAAATGTTTGGCATTCAGCTCTCCATATCAACATGCTCTTTAGTAATGTGACAACTATTTCAGTAGAAAAGGATGGGGAATGACAATCCTATTGTGCATTGTTGGTTTTAGATGTAGTATAATCATGAAAGGACCATTGTATAATTTAAAAAAATTGGAAACTGCAGCTGTAAGATGTACTGGCTATTTTGAAACACTGTGTAAACCAAGAGGTTTATAGTACTGAATACATTTATTGTCCTTTGAGAAGAACCTAACAATACAATTATTATTTTTATGTTGGGCAGATAGAATTTAATTCAAATAAATGCAGTGTTATATTTTAGTAAGACAAACCAGGGCATACTTACCCAGTAAATTGTAGGATCCTGTTGCAGATCTGAGAAACCTCAGGGGAGCAAGTACATAATTCCATGAAAGTTGCAATACGGGTAGACAGTGTGGTGAAGAAGACGTTTGGTTATTATATTTGGTTATGCATATTAAAACCACATTAAATGATTGGTCTAAAGTTGATTGGGCAATAAAAAGACAAGAAAATATACTTGGTGTAATCAGATTAAAGACATACAAACTAATTTGTGGGTAATTCACGATTTTGGATAACGTCAGCGCACGTGCGCACTTCCCCTCCCACCGGCTCACTCGGGCAATGCGCCAGAGTCGCGCTCAGCACAGCCCCCCCTGGTTGGAGCCGTTCCGCTCATGTGAGGCGCCGCCAACGTCGAGAGGGGGGGGAGCCGGAAGCGGGAGAGAGGCCGCGATTAGTCGAGGCACGGATTAGGTGTGAGGTGGAGTTTAGTCGTGAGGTGGGAGGTTTAGTTAAGTTGAGGTGGGGTTAAGGTGTGAGGTTTATTTGAGGGGCAAGGTTTAGTGAGGTACGGTTTAGTCGAGGCGAGTTTTAGGTGTGAGAAGTTTGGTAGTGAGGTATCGTCGAGGCGAGGGGTTTCATGAGGCGAGGGGATTAGTCGAGATGTAGGTGAGGGGAAGTGAGCGTAGGTGAGGTGAGGAAAAGTGGGTGTCTGATCTCAGCCAGCCTCCTGGACCCCTGGTAAATATTTCCTACTTTTTTTTCTGAAGGTGAATATCATGTTTAGTCCATATCGCTTAAAAATTTTGGATCTACTGTATGAGAAGGGTTTAAATTTTTTTTTAAATATTAATATAGTGTAATTCAATACAAAATAATAGTTAAAATAAAAATGTTAAGGTTATTAAAGTATCATGTAGGCTAGCCGTAAACAAAAAACGTTCAAATTAAGGATGTTTCATTCTAAATATATTTAATATAAAATAATTATAAATAATTTAAAATACTATTAACATTCATGACAGAAATTAAACTTTGTGGTGATCTGTCATGGATCAACCCCATTGAAGAAGCTAACAGTGGTTACCCAGACCTCGTTGCTGGTTGCGAAGGTGTCCCCATAACAGCTCAAGCTTCAGGGCCCCAAACATGTAGGTCCGCCATTGCCTATGCTTCCTTTACAGTCATGACTTTGTGGCCAAATTCTGCTTTCACTCTACATCAGTTTGTGTCTGACATCACATTAGTGAGTCTGATTCAAAACAATGACGAGATGTAGTACAGGAAGAAGATTAAAAAATGGCAGCATTGTGTCAAAAGATTTTAAAAAAACCCTCTCCCTCAATGTCCTCAAAACGAAGGAGTTAGTAATCCCACCCTAGTCTGTTTCTAGGATGCTGAAGTGGAGATAATGGAGAACTTCAAACGTTGCAAATATCATCAATAATTTGATGTGGACTAACCACATCGATGCCATGGCTGAGAAAGCACACCAACGTCTCTGCTTCCTCAGAAGCATAAGCAAATCCTGCATGCCACCTCTCACTTACTAATTTCTTCAGATGCTCCATAGAAAACGTCCTATCCAGATGGTTTACAGCTTGATGTGGCAACTGCTCCACCCATGACCGCAAGAACTCGCAGAAAAATGTTAACACAGCCCAGTAAGCGGGCCGCTATAAGAATAGCGAATAGTTATTAAAATCCTATCACTACAGAGAAGCATCCTTTATGTACTTTGTTGAGAATCAAATCAAAATGTAGTCCCCAAGGTAAAATTATGTACATTAAAATCCTGGAGGTAAAAGAGAATACTCTTTAGGAGTTTAACCACCCTTCAGAATCACCTCTTCAGAAGATGCAATTGGTTCCAAGGTCACTTACAAAACAAGATTAGTTGAATGATGCAAAGATGTGGAAGCTGGTTCATTTTTACCAATATTAATGTATTATGACATATAACCAAAAGATGAGAATGGGCCTTGGTATTAAAAGAATAGTCGCTCCATGAAACTACAGGATGGTAATTAAAATAAATATTTCAACTGTCTGAAAGACTGCATAATGGGCAATCAGAGATAATTGTCTTACAAATGAGAGCAATAACAGGTGAAATTAGCATTGTGCAGTGGAATTAACAAATAAGCATGATACCAGTTAAAATTAGCACGGTGCCATGTAATTATCCTGTTCAAATTAAAGTTCCAGTAGTACTTCACCTCCATCCTGGATCTTTCATTATAATTGTTCCAAAGATCTCACTTGAACAGTTGGTAAATAAATTATTTGGTTTACATCAGCAATATAATGCAACAAATGTGAATATTTTCTCTGTTACCTCAAAAGTAGGCATTTCCATCAGTGGACAAATCATCTGTTTCAATGTATAAATGATTAATCAATAGCAGTCGATTTATGTGTGAAAGTATAGTCTGGATATCACTCCATTACTAAAGCTATAGATAGATGGGCAGCTGATAAAGATGGGAAACTCTAAGAAAAGGAAGTAGATGTGTTAGGAGTTGCCCAGTAGCTTGTGATAAGTCACAGGATATACAAAGACATTATGAGAGCAATTTGAAGATGATTTCAAAGAATGTCAAAATTAGTTCCAATTTGAATAATAGTCTTTAAATTTAAAATTGAACCAAAGACCCAATGAATGCGTGAGGTAAATGGATCTATAGTAGATAAAGGTGCCATATGATAATGACTAAATCACTTACTTAAAAGAGTATCATATAATGAGCCCTTTAGCTGCAGGATTCCATTTTACTGACCATCCTGCCTAATGGCTCAATTATAATTATATGGCATCACCACAAAAATAATTGTTGGCAAGTACTAATTTTCTTCAACGCTGGCGCTCGTTTATGACTGACCCAAGGTGGTATAAACACCTGTTTGCTCGATGATAAAGGGCTAACTTCAATATGCAAAAGTATAGATGTGTTTGTTCCGATTCTGGCCCCCCCACCCTTGCATCAACCCTTCAATAGAATAACATGCCTGTATGGATTTATAGGTTTCGTGTGATCACAGTGGATTAAATTGAATTTTCATGTTGAAACAGAGCCTATTTTACATAACTTTGAAATAGTGACGTCAAAGCAAAACTGCATCTGTATTATGTTTATTTCTTGTTTGGCTTTTTTCCTTTTTATGTGGATGCTCTCTTAATAGCCTCAGGGGTTCAAATAGGAAATTGGAACTGAAGAACAACAACAGGCACACTTCCAGTAATTAAGGGACAAATGGTGATTAAATAATACAGGAAACTTGTTTTCTTGCACATTACTTGAACCAGGCAGAATTCGTATGGCAAATTCAAAGAAATGAACAGCTAATCTACTGTTATGAAAGGATCACTGTTTGTTTTCTCAGTGTTCACACGGTGGAAGTATTCCAAGTTAAAAAGAGAGCTGCAGACAGGGGGGGGGGATACTTAAGTGGCATTTGAACCCCTTGAGAGTACAACCGTTTCTGCACTTATTTAATGTTGAAACTGATTTATTTTTCTCTGGTTAAAGCTAATGTTTTCTTCCTTTATAAAAAAAACATTTCTACATCATTTTCTTCCCTTATAAAACAACATTTCTACACCATTTTCTTCCCACAGGTCCAAGTGTCCCCAGTTGCCCAAACAACTCAAGTTAGTTTAATTGTCCTGTGTCTCATCTGCCCTTTTTTCTGTATATTTCCTCTTGCTGTGCCATGAAGGTTATTTTTGCTCAAAAAAGCTAATCTCAACTTTTTCAATCTGACTAATTGAGCAGTATCCCCTTTGTTATCTACACAGCCTCAATTAAAGTTATATCTTCACATTCTGTTTAAAAAATTTTTTTTTTAAATGGACAATTTTATAAACTAACCTGGCCAAAAATGTTATTATAAGCGTGCCAATTGCCAAATCTCTGTACTGAATATCTGCTGCGAGAGGTTACTTAATGGGGCTAGTGGCTTTCCCGTCTTAACTGTTACAAAAAAAGTTTCAGGACTTTTACCCTTTCCCCGTACTTTTTATTTATCCTATTTTAAAGGCATTTTATCACTAGTAGAAAGCATGTCTATCGAATAGAAAATGAATCCATACTTAATTAAATATCTTTGCCTGGAAAAGCATATTCTTAAGAGTATAACAATACAAAACTGTCAGTAGAGCCTTTACATTCCTTTTATGAAAATACATTTATTTGTTCCTAATGAAAAAGAAAACATGCATTTTTTTTTCAACCAACAGCAGTTCATATTTTGAATTGCAATATTTAAAGCTGCTTGTCTTTGTAAAAGGTCAACTGACATTTTTGCATTATTCTTTATATTAGACTAAGTTTAACAATGCAGGCTGAGAGACAAAAGAAACAGAAACATAGAAAATTTGTGCAGGGAGTAGGCCATTAGGCCCTTCGAGGCGGCTCCGACATTCAATATGATCATGGCTGATCATCAAAAATCAGTACCACGTTCCTGCTTTCACCCCATATCCCTTGATTCCGTTATCCCTAAGAGCTATATCTAACTCTCTCAAGAACTACACACAAAGATAGTAATGAAGTTCGGAGTGAAAGGCGATCAGCATTAGTGTAATAATTTAATGAACATTGTGTTAAAAATTGTTGTGCTCATTGTCTAAAGATTTTAAAAGCAATGCTGAGCGAGGTTTTTTAAATAACTATATGTAAAACAAAAAACCTTTAAATGCCCATTTAAGAATCCCATTTTTTTCCGTGTTGGATGTGTCATGAAATTCATCTTGCTTAAAAAAACTAATCTTATCTCCAATCTGACTGGCTGAGCATTTTCTTCTCTGCTTAATTACACAGTCTCAATTAAAGTGATTTTCTGCCATCAATGTGCTGACCCATAAACGACTGCTTAAAGAGTTTATATCCAAGGGTCTGGGAAAACTAATACTCTTACTAAGTACCTTTAAAATAACTCAATGCCAATATATTGGTGTAGTGAAATTATTCTGCCACAACATGGCACATGATTTGTTACAATTAAGTTTATAGATTGAGCAGCTCTAATTTTGCATATTTTTTCATTTATTTCAAAGACATCCAATCCTCACATCATTAATATTTTTCTGTCCTAATTGCTTTACATTTGGTTACCAAAGGGCCTACTCCTGGCCATTTGTTTCTTATAATTTAAGCTACTTGTTCCTCTAACATCTCCCACTCAAACACTAAAGTTTCAAACTAGTATATACCACATTATATCATTTTCAAGAACTTAATTACTGTAATTGCTCCCGTGTGACAGTAAACACAATATGAAATAATAATTATGTCTCTTTTGTAATGGAGATGTTTGACATTTCTAACACATTTTTATATTAAAAAGCTGTTAAATGTGTTTTGGAGGCTGTGGATTTGTACTGTAAAGGATCAGTTGCATCTTTAGTCTACGCATTTTATGATGATTTGTAAATTAAATCTAGGTATCTGAATAGGAACTGAGTTTCTGGTTGCTAGTTCTTACCACTAACTGAAATACAATGTGTCCCTCAAAGCAGCTTTTACTTAATTCTGTGTGAGGATACAGAGGGATGCTAGAAAAATCTTACGTGTGAGCCTTTTATGAGCTACTAACTAGTACGATGGAAATATAACGGTTTTTTAAAAACTCGTTGTAATACTTCATTAATACTCCAAAATAGTAGTATCTAAAATTGTTGTAGTGCTGGGTAAACAAAAATGTTTTTCATAGGAAGTGGTTTAGTAATGTTTATTTCGGGAACTGGATACTTGCATAAAAATGTGCATGGTTTTATGCAAGCATCAAAAGGTAGAGTCTGAATCCAAGTCTTTTTGACTCCTGAAATAAAGATAATGTGTGAATGATAAATGATTATGAAACAACTTTTTATAGAATGATTAGTTAATTGGATAATTAAATACATAAAAAACATTAATATCTGATAGATGATCTTTAATTAAACTGTTATAGACAATAGGCACGTTTGTGGTCTCTTAGATATCAAGAGCTATAATAAACACAAAATAAACCAACAAAACTGCTTCTGATTCCTGACACCTTAAACATTTTATTTATATTTCTGTTAAAAAAACTTGAAAATTGTTTAGAGTTGTTTTTCATTTCTACCTAAAAGCTAAAATAGATTAAATGGAACCACTGAAAGGTACTTCCCACTTCAAAACAAATAATGTGTAATAAATGTTACCATGTAGGAAGAAAATACAAAGCAGAAAGTGGAGTTCTTCAGTGGAAGTGTTAATTCCACTCATTCCATATTTATAATAATAATAATAATAATAATAATAATAACTGAAGAATATGAAAACATGAAGCAGAAAAGAACATGAACCACTTTCCAATTCCCTGCCCACAAGCAATTTCCTTGAGTGATTATTTTGTAATAAGAGAAATTCAGGAATAAGAATTATTTTGAGTACTCCTGCAAGGTTGATTATTCTCTCTCCCTCTCGAAACAGAAACATTCACTATGGATTTAATTATAAACTCATCCTGTGTAGCTGAGAAAAAGGGGTTGCTGCATTTTAACAGCCTTCACTGTCTTACTCATTCAAATCTGCCTTTATCATCATTTTTCTGTATGTAACCACATATGGGCTGCTTAGAAACTTTGTGCCATGTGATCAGTGACTGTTGCATCTGAGCATGTTCGCTAGAGAACAGTTTCAACCATGCACCTTTACTTATTAAAAAAAACCCACAAATGTTGGCGCATGTGATATTGTATTTACAATGTTTTTGGTAAAATCACACATAACCTTTTTACATACATGCATACATGCTTTTAATACTTCCATCTTATTTAATTTGTTTAAAAAAAATATCTTGCCATTTTACTGACATGCTTACTCTTATTTGGTTAGGCATGAGAGATCATCCGCCAATTCCTGTCACTGATCTAGCTGACAACATTGAAAGATTGAAGGCCAATGATAATTTGAAGTTCTCACAGGAGTATGAGGTAGGTTGAACCCAAGATAATATGTAGAATGCATCCGTCAGTCTTTTGCATTTGTAAAATGATCATCTAACACCAAATAAAATAATCTCACAACTGCCATGAAATGCACTGGAAGGACACTTTGGGGAAAACACAAGCTGCTGTTTACAAGAGCATTGTTCTTTGTCAGAAACACCTGCAGAATGTGAATCTGAAACAAGAAACTTCACATGCTCGACTCGAGTGAAAAACAAAGTGCTGGAGGATCTTGTGCATTGAAACTCATGTAGAAGCTGCATCCATGAGGGGTGATGCAGTGTAATATTGCTGCTTTATTGTTGTGGCCATTTGCCTTGGTGGGAATGGCATCATTTTGTTATCTGCGGGACACCCCTGCCCCATCTCTCATGTATAATAAGAAATGCATGTAATCAATCAATAAGTAAATATAAATAACAGAATAATTACATATTTGGGATTGTATTACCAATATGATGGGCATTAATGGCGTGTATGTGCACTCAGTTATGGTGCAGAATATAGTTTTCAGTTTGCTTGCGGTTTTTGTGCCAATTAAATAATTACGAAATAAGCCTCAAAACAGTCATTACTGTTCAAATCATAAAATACATCTGCACATGCAGGAAATCTCAACTACAAATGTGAAATGCTGGAAGTCTGTGTATGTCAGTCATTTTTAGACACATACAACTGCTTGGTCTGTTTTGAGTAACTTCTAGATTTTTATGCCATCGAACATATAAATAACACTTAGCTATGTGTTGGGTTTATTTTTCCTAAAACATAAATGATCTGAAGCAGTTCAACAAAAGGCTTTGGCATAAGCATTTACCTTTCTTCATTATAAAGCCTCTATTTGTGACTGTTAGAGATATTCTGGAGCTGTGCCAGGTCTTTGCAGCTGGTCATTTTGCCATGTGGTTTATCCCCTGCATCAATATTACTCACAAAAGCAAATCAAACTAAATTCCAATAAAACTTCAAAGGTACAGAACTAATGAAGCGTGATAGGCTAAACCTTGAAAATACCCACAAATAAAATTTGTAATGGAAGTAGATGAAACACTTCGATATGTTGTAATGAATCTCATCGTTGTTTCTTCTCTATTGCACTTAGACAGTGAATAATGAACACTTGCAACCCTTTCACATATTTGCCCATTGGATATCTATTACCATTATCGAGCCCTTTTGGACTAATGAATAACTCATCACGTTTCAATCTCGCATGCTTCATTTCAGCATTATTTCTGTTATAATGTGTTCTTTGGTTAAAGCTTTTTCACAACTGCCATGTAATTAGGAAGGCAAGAAATGTTCTGTCAATGCAGTTTCAATGCTGCTCTGCAGTTTCAGTCATTTACTAAGTAATGCTGTTCACTGACATCACAAAATGAACTCAGCAAGAGAGTTAACTGCTGATTTGAAAAGCCTTTTTATTCACAGGTCAGGGGACAGAATGTTTGAGAAGCCCAAGTCTCCGAGAGAGTTGTTAACTTCATGCTTAGAAAATAATGAAATGGTAGAAGTGGTATTGCTGAAATTTGTATTATTATTAGAGCAGGAACAGAAGATAGATATTCCAGAAATTGGAACTGTATTTCATATCAAAATAAATTAAGTAGTTGCTGTTACTTTTATGATTTGGGAATTTCAGAGCAATTTCAGTCTAAAAGGAAATGATAACGTTTTTCATGCAAAAATTTTAAATAAAAATTGAACTGCCTTTTTTTCTCTGGGACAGGGATACATGGGCTATTGTTTAATCTTATTTGGTCCATATAATATAAATTAGGTAAACATACGAGCCTAGAAATCCACAATGCAATCGAATAGAATTTCATCTGAAAAACATTTGCCCCACTTCATCCTTGCATCGCTTGCACTTCAGGAAAATACATGACAGTACATTGTGCACGTGATACACCTGCAAATTGAGGCTTCAGAGTAATGTTGATTAATGGCAATCAAAGTGCTCTGGACAATTTGTGTCATACTCTGCAAAAGGTGCAAGTCTTGATTGTGGGCACCAGTCCTGAACATCATCACATATTGCTTCATGTAACCTAATTTAAAACAGGCACAAATCCCCTACAGAGGAACATCTCAATCCACAATGTTATGACCAAAAGGATTTCTACCCTGTCAAGTTAGTTTTAAGGATATTAGAAGCACAGTTTTGTAATTTTACATTTGCTTTATTGTGGTATTTGCACTTGTAAACTTGATTTTCATTGGTTGTATGTTTGGAAAGAGTGGGTTGCAAAGACAGGAAGACAAAGGCTCACAGGTACTTTGGCATGAGGAAAATGCTTTCAATTTCATTTGACTATTTTCTACCATCTTAATTCTCTAGAATTATTGCCTTATATTCACTTATTCTCGTGTAACCTTTGCTTCAATAGTCATCTTCCCTTTTATTCTGTTTTAGTCAATTGATCCTGGTCAGCAGTTCACGTGGGAGAATTCCAACATGGAAGTAAATAAACCGAAAAATCGCTATGCCAATGTTATTGCCTACGACCATTCAAGAGTTATCCTCACCTCTGTTGATGGCAAGTATATCTGCAGATCATTCAATTATTGTGACTGCTTCTTTGGATCTGATTCTAATTAGATATTTGAACAGTTTATGGGCATGCCATTGATTCTGTGGATTGATAAATGGCAGTAATATTGATGAGAACGTGGCTGACATTGGTTTTAATGCCGTGTGTTATACAACTGGCACCAAAGTTAAAGTTAATGGAAATAAATACAAATCTTTAATCTGCACGCTCTGGACATTGGTGGTGCCAGACTGACAGAACATGTAGTCTCCTGTAAGAGACAAAGAATCTTGCACCGTTTTGGGAAAATATTCCGAAACATTTTCTCAAGAATATTTTCCTTATCTGGCCAATGATCTAACTCCTAAAGGCAATCAGGTAATATAATCATCGTGGTGATTGGATGATAGAATTTGTAAGATTGCATTTAATTTCTCTTGTCATTTTGATACGATATATAAAATCGATATAACCTAATGACAAATTGCACAGCTGAAAAATTGTCCTTACTAGAACTGAGTTCACTTTTTTATAAAATGGTTAAATGTAGCATGTTTTCTTTATTTTGCTCTGAATGTGAATAACTGAATAATCTGCAAATTTTTTATCATTCCTTTGCTGATTATTAGGTATAACTGGAAATTATATATAATTATATTATTTGGATGAATATGCTGTGTAGAACTCCACTTTGCAGTCTTAATTCTGGTCCTTTTTTCATATAATGTTACAGTTTGATTCATTCATGTGCCAGTTTTACTCCCTCTAGGTGCCAGTGAAAGTTAATTACGCAATAGTTGTATTTGCAAGAAACCTTGCATTCCAGGCGATGCATTAAAAACAATTGCATCAATGGGAAAAGGGCAGTTAGGAATTGGAGTGTTTCAGATTAGCAAATTCAAACATGAAGGTGTTTATAATAGCTATGTTAATTTTATTACTGCAACTAAAACACTCAAGGTTACATGTGACGTTGTTTAATGGGGTATCATTGCACAAATATCAATAGAAGCCAGCACTTCTCATTTTCCAAAGTAACTTTCTTAAGTCCCCTCCCACGGTGAAACTATGAGACAATTATATCCGAGTCCTGCAGGGCCAGTAACTAATTTGACAGGCATAATACAAACTAGACTAAGTGGGACCCATTGGGTCCCGCGTTCACACGGGAGGGCTGGTCCCCCAACGCAATATTCCACCTCTCCACTAATTCCAATATTGGTGGCTAGTGAGGGGGGGGGGGGGGGGGGGTTTGTGGAGCGGTAAGTAAGGGTGTTGTGGGCCGAAGGGACTGATTTCCAGAGGGCTAGTATGGACATTGTGGGCCGAATGGATTCTTGGGCTGGCAGCTCAGTCACTCAGGGCTGGTGGGCTGGCAGCTCAGTCACTCAGGCCTGGTGGGTTGGCAGCTCAGGGCCAGTGGGCTGGCAGTTCAGTCACTTAGGGCTGGTGGGCTGGCAGTTGACTGACTCACGACTGTTGGGCTGGCAGTTGACTCACGGCTGGTGGGCTGGCAGTTGATTGAGTCACGGCTGGTGGGCTGGCAGTTGATTGACATGGCTGGTGGGCTGGCAGTTCACTCACAGCTATTCCTTGAAATTCCATTTCAAGCAGAGTGCAGGCCACCAAATTCAAATGCAATTTCATACTATTTCAAGCAGAGTGCAGGCCACCAAATTCAAATGCAATTTCATACCATTTGGGCTTTATACTCCTGCCCCCCCCTCCCCGCGCCCGGAAAGGGCGTTACCTTCATCCGGGCCGTGTGAGCTGGGTGCAGCGTGCAGAGGGATGGCGGCGGCGGAGGTGGAGGTGCTGGCGGGCGTGGAGCAGACGGCGGTGGAGGAGGTGCTGCCGCTGGCTCTGGCTGGCGTGGAGCAGCAGACGGCGGGCGATGGCCTGCACAGTGTCCACGTGCACAAGGATCTGGAGCTGGAGTTCGATCTAGGGAACGTGGCGGCGTTCGACACAACGTCCCGAACGCCGGCGAGTTCTGAAGGAACCTCGAGACATTCCTACGTTCGCTGGCCCGCGGCAACACCCAGCTGCTGGTCAACGCCATGTGGGCGCTGCCCGTCGAGCGGCTGCCGGAGGCGGTCGTGGCCAAGCTGCCCGAGGGCAATACACGACGGCCGCCCACCCGCTGGGCCCACCCGCTGGGAAGAGTTCAGAGGCTCAAGGGCATCCAGAAGAAGGAAGAAGACCAACCTGGTCTGGGACAAAGAGCAGAACGAGTGGCGGCGGCGCTGGGGGTACAAGAGAGTCAACGATCCAACCAAAGAGTGGGTCATTGAGGTGCCCGAGTCGGCAGTTCCCAATGAGGATCAATTTGCAAAACGCGCCACGGCTAAAAAAGAAAGGGTGGCGAAGAACGAACTGAATAGGCTGCGCAATATCGCCAGGGCTCAGAAGATTAAAGTGCCAACTTTGGGAATAACCCCGGCCAGCCAGCCTAGTAAGAGTGAGCTGAGCAAAGCCATTCACGTGGCTAAGACCTCCACAGCTTCAGTTGGCAAGTTTCAGGCTAAGCTACCGAAGGAAAAGGAGTTGAGGAATAAAGCCAAGAAGAGGAAATTCCAACCCCTTATTGGAGATTTTTCTGCAGAGAAGCAGAACCAGCTAGAACTGCTAAAAATCATGGCAGGCAAGAAACCAAAACTAGACCTCACAAGAGCTGTAAATAGGCAGCTTCGTGAAGATGAACAGGAGCAGGCAGCAAAGCGAAAGAAAGTGGGCCCAAAAGGCAAAAAAGGACAAAACCAAAAAGATGGAAAGGGACAACGTCGAAAACCTGCTAATAAAAAAGGAAGGGGGAAATGAATCATGTGAAATAGAACTCTTAATGTTGTACTTTTTTGATTTAGGGATACTGAGTTGGATGATCAGCCATGATCATATTGAATGGCAGTGCAGGCTCGAAGGGCCGAATAGCCTACTCCTGCACCTATTTTCTATGTTCCTATGTTTCTATCATGGTAATTGACAGGCGAGAGGACCAATCAGCTGATCTCAAGATTTTTAAAACATTCATATTTTATTTTTCATCGATCAGAAAAATCCTCGGGGCTGCCTCAGCGGAGGAGGACTGTAAGATGGCCAGAAATCATAGCGATATATGGTAGCTTTTTTCCTAAAATCAATATACAGCGCAGACAGGAAGTAGTCAAGATGAGACTTTTCGTTATGTAGATAATGTTGTATAATCCCAGGTTCATCAGTCGCATTATATTAAATTTATGTGATGGAAATATGCATTACAACAGAACTCCCTGTATCTGAAAATACCTCACCAGTCAAACAAAAGATCAAAGTTATATCAGAACTTTTAAAATATATGTGATGGATAGCATTAATATGGAATAATTTGGGTTTAGTAGTTTTTATGACTCATGCAATTGGACAAATGTCGCAAAGGTGAATAATGACTTTGTCTCACAGTACCGTTTATAGTAGACTTTGGTTGCTGAGGATGTTACTGCACCGGTTCATGTCAATTGTGTTTTTTGATTTTTTTGATTTTGTGTCTTTGGAGCGATTTCTATCTTTAATTTGTGTATTGATGATGTCCTTATTATTTATTTTTCTCCGACTATGTTTTTTTCTCTTCTGTTAATTTTTGTAAGGTGTCCTTGAGACTTTGAAAGGCGCCCGAAAATAAAATTTATTATTATTATTATTAATGGCCACTGTTTTGTATTGCTATAAAGTAAGGTTCTCCAAAATTTTGCTTTGGTTTTTCGGTTTGTCGGAAGACATATAACTGGAACCATTCTCTGTTTGAATTTACTAACGTATGCAATTGTCTTGCAAGCCCATATTTATTGTTTTACAATGTTTACATCCATTTATACTTCTTTGCTGATGAGCACATTTCACATTTATCCCTGTATCCAGGTCTATGATGTAGATCAAGTTCAAGTTCAAGTTAGTTTATTGTCATGTGTCCCTGTATAGGACAATGAAATTCTTGCTTTGCTTAAGCACACAGAAAATAGTAGGCATTTACTACAAAACAGATAAATGTGTCCATATACCATGATATAAATATATACACACATGAATAAATAAACTGATAGTGCAAATAACAGAAAGTGGTTGGTAATAATCAGAGTTTTGTCCGAGCCAGGTTTAATAGCCTGATGGCTGAGGGGAAGTAACTATTCCTGAACCTGGTTGTTGCAGTCTTCAGGCTCCTGTACCTTCTACCTGAAGGTAGCAGGGAGATGAGTGTGTGGCCCGGATGGTGTGGGTCTTTCATGATACTGCCAGTCTTTTTGAGGCAGCGACTGCGATAGATCCCCTCGATGGAAGGAAGGTCAGAGCCGATGATGGACTGGGCAGTGTTTACTACTTTTTGTAGTCTTTTCCTTTCCAGGGCGCTCAAATTGCCGAACCAAGCCACGATGCAACCGGTCAGCATGCTCTCGACTGTGCACCTGTAGAAATTAGAGAGAGTCTTCCTTGACAATCCGACTCTCCGTAATCTTCTCAGGAAGTAGAGGCGCTGATGTGCTTTTTTGATGATTGCATTAGTGTTCTCGGACCAGGAAAGATCTTCAGAGATGTGCACGCCCAGGAATTTGAAGCTCTTGACCCTTTCAACCATCGACCCGTTGATATAAATGGGGCTGTGGGTCCCCCTCCTACTCCTTCCAAAGTCCACAATCAGTTCCTTGGTTTTGCTGGTGTTGAGGGCCAGGTTATTGCGCTGGCACCATATGGACAGTTGCTCGATCTCTCTTCTGTACTCTGACTCATCCCCATCAGTGATACGCCCCACAATAGTGGTGTCGTCAGCGAACTTGATGATGGAGTTCGCACTGTGGTTCGCTACGCAGTCATGGGTATAGAGTGAGTACAGCAGGGGGCTGAGCACGCAGCCTTGAGGTGCTCCCGTGCTGATTGTTATTGAGGCTGACACATTTCCACCAATACGAACAGACTGTGGTCTGTGGACGAGGAAGTCGAGGATCCAGTTGCAGAGGGATGCGCAGAGACCCAGTTCTGCGAGTTTGGTAACCAGTTTGGAGGGGATGATTGTGTTAAATGCCGAGCTGTAATCAATGAATAACAGCCTGACATATGAGTTTTTGTTGTCCAAGTGGTCCAGTGCGGAGTGGAGGGCCAGCGAGATCGCATCCACCGTTGATCTGTTGTGGCGGTACGCGAACTGCAGTGGGTCCAGGTTTTTGTCGATGTAGGAGTTGATTTGCTCCATGATCAACCTCTCAAAGCACTTCATCACCACCGCCGTTAGTGCCACTGGTCGATAGTCATTGAGGCATGTCACCTTACTCTTCTTGGGCACCGGTATAATTGATGCCCTTTTAAAGCAGGTGGGGACCTCAGACCTCAGAAGTGAGAGATTGAAAATGTCCGTAAAAACTCCCGCCAGTTGGTCCGCACAGGTTTTTAGAACACGGCCGGGTATACCATCAGGACCAGGTGCTTTTCGGGGGTTCACCCCTCTGAAGGATTTCCTGACATCGGCCTCTGTGACTGAGACTGAAATGCCATCGCAGCGAATGGGGGATCGGGAAGGCACATCAGTATTCTCCCTGTCAAAGCGTGCGTAAAATGCATTGAGCTCGTCAGGGAGTGATGTTACACCGGCATTCGAGCTGCCTCCTGGTTTTGCCTTGTAGGAGGTGATTGCATTCAGACCCTGCCACAGCTGCCGAACATCTGTCTCGTCCTCCAGTTTGGAGCAGAAGTCCCTTTTGGCCTTTCTGATGGCCTTACCAAGGTCGTATCTGGTCTTCATGTAGGCCACTGTATCATCGGAGGTGAATGCCCTGTGTCTGGACTTCAGGAGAGTGCGGATCTCAAAGTTCATCCAAGGTTTCTGATTGGGAAACACTCGGAAGGTTTTTGTAGGGATGCAGTCCTCCACACATTTCTTTATGAAGTCTGTAACGACTGTGGCGTATTCGTTCAAGTCCGTTGCCGAGTCCTTGAACATTGCCCAGTCTACAGACTCCAAACAGTCCTGGAGTTGTTCTTCTGCCCCCCCCGACCAGCTCTGTGCTGTCCTCACTTCTGGGGGTGCGCTCTTTAATTGCTGCTTGTAGGCAGGAAGAAGCAGCACCGCGGTATGGTCGGATTTACCGAAGTGAGGGCGAGGGATAGAACGATAGGCATTCTTGATGGTGGTGTAGCAGTGGTCGAGGGTGTTTGGTCCTCTGGTGCAGCAGGAGACATGTTGGTGGAAGTTGGGGAGTGATTTCTTGAGGTTCGCCTTATTGAAGTCCCCAGCAATGGTGGTAAATGCCTCGGGGTAAGACGTCTGGTGTTTGTTGACCACGGCCTGCAGCTCCTCCAGTGCCAGCTAAATCTGGTAGTTCTATGATTACATGCATTTCCTGCATTTCACTAAGGAAAGTCTTAAAACTAGGTCATGAAACAATGTTTCTCATGAATTTCAATGTCCTGATGAAGCACTCCAGCATCAGTTTATCAGATCTGACACTTAAACTTTGATCTTCCAAACACACATTTGGTTTGGTGAATTATTCAACAAAAAGGCTTTTTCTGCTTACAGATACAATGAGTTCCTCATGAAGTAAATTTAAATGTTACTATTGGCCAAGCCATCTGTTGCATTTGCCTTGTGTTAATTTGGGCTTTTTTTTCCAAGTTTAGCTGGCAGAGCTTTAATACTTCCAACAAGGTCATCATAATTTATGCCCCAGCTGTCCCTAACAGTTCTTTTTCTACAACAATAACTAATGTTTAATGTGGCTGAAATATTTAAAATATTTTTTCTTAACTGAGGAGCAATTCTTCTGAATCACTATGTTCCAAATCCGAGGCCCCTGTGCTTGCCACACAGATCTCCATCGGATTCAATGTTCAAGCATTGACTTGTTGGTCTTGTTCTTTTCAAATGAACATGAAAAAAAAAGAAGTTGTTGGAAACCTGAACTAAAAACAAAAATGCTGGAAAGACTCAGCACATCAGGAAGTATCTGTAAAAAAAAACCAGAGTTAACGTCTCAGGTCCAAGATCCTGCATCAGAACTGGGAAGGAGATTTCTATTCAAAATACCTTCTGATAATTATGGGCTACACTGACTTGAGTCAGCGCATCTGCAGAGCATGTGGAAGTTTCCAAGTTACATATTATCATATTTGGAAATGTGTCACTGCTGTTTCATTGTTGCTGGGTCTAAAACCTGGAATCCTCAACCCAACAACATTGGAAGAATCATCATTAAAAAAGGCTATTCACTCCTCCCTTTCAAGGACAACTAGGAATGAACATGAGTCTGAAGAAGGGTCCCGCCCCAAAAGGTCACCAATCTATGTTCTCCAGAGATGCTGCCTGACCTGCTGAGTTACTCCAGCACTTTGTGTCTTTAGATGTGGCCTTGTTGCAATGCCCATTTCTCATGGGGGGAAAAAAAAGAAGAAATAATATTCATAATGGAAACGTTGGTTTTAACTTGCATTGGGAATTAGAGCATGATGGACAAGGGAAGAGAATATTTGTAATACGGTGAGCAAGGCTTATATAAATTGTTGATGAAGCCATGTGGTTGATTGATTCATGCCATTAGGGAAAGGGAAATAAAACAAAGGGATAAACAAAAGCTGTGAAATGCAGATAGGAACTGCAGGAAATTCCCAGATGATCTGGCAATATCAGTGAAGAGAGTAAAAAATTACAAATGAATAACTTTACAGCAGAACTGGACGTGTAACCTATTTTCTTTGATGGTGACAGGGATCCAGAAAGGTACGGGATAAATTGTATTTAAAGTGAGAGGAAACAGCGACATCTGGTAAAAGCAGGGAAAGTTCTTCAGAAAAACATTTTGGGTGAAGGATAGCTGCGTCAAAATTGGATGCCTAAAATTAATCATCTTCACTTAGAGCAATGTGGGCACGAAACTTAATTCTTAAGAAGAATTACTCCATCCCCAGAACTCTAGCTGCATACAGATTATTTAGATAGGGGTGAGGATAATTACATGTCGCCACTGCTCAACAACCTACCAACACTCATGACTGAGATGGAAATTTGAATAATAGTTTATGCATTGTCAGCATTTCCACCATTATGGTTCTTTTAAGTAGGAGGAAGGAAAATGGAGGGGAAAAATCAAAACGCTACACCATATCATAAGGTTTTGAATCACATGAAATGTTATTTCTGTTGAAAATGTGTCAGGTTTTGTTACAGCGTAAAATAATTTGGTTCCTCAAACTATTTGAACAAGACCTATCTATTCCTACAGGTGTACCAGGAAGTGATTATATCAATGCCAATTATATTGATGGATACAGAAAACAGAATGCCTACATTGCCACTCAGGGCCCACTTCCAGAAACACTCAGTGATTTTTGGCGAATGGTGTGGGAGCAAAGAACTGTCACCATAGTAATGATGACAAGACTGGAAGAAAAATCGAGGGTAAGTCATTCTGTTATTGCGCATGGTTAATAGAAATTAATTGCCATAATACTTAATAGCTTATCCCAGAGCAATTCCCGAAGAACTAGTTGGGATATATTACAACAGTGGTCTTATAAGTTATGGATGATTGAAGATTTTAATCTGTGGTACCTCAATGGCATGATGGTAATAATTGCACAAATTCTGCTGACGTTTTGCTCACAAATTTGAATTTCAGAAAAAAAGGTAATCGCTGGAGGTATAATCCAAAATCCTGTTTAGCGGATTATGTTCAAAGCATTACCTATCTACTTCACAACATATATCATTTCCTAGTTATATTTGAAGAGGATTAATTAGGGTTGGTTCCTTGGCACTTTTCAAGTGTTTCCTTGTTTAATTTCCACCCACAACCCACAAACATGCTCACCACATATTATAATTTCCCCCACAATTTCCTGAGATCACAAAGTAGTAAGCACTTCATGGTATTGCAGCAACAATCTTCCAATCAAGCTTGAGCTAAAAATGGCAAAATGGTGTGTCTGTTTTATTTCTTGTGATTTATATTAGATTACTTTTCTATTTCTACTAAATGGACAAATTTGTTGAATGTGTCATTGCAAAGTCTGATTCTGCTCAGTACGCCCAAACTTAATTACATCCCATTAAACCTGACAAGAGCTTTGAGGCCATTAAATAATGAACAGGGCAGTCTGTTGCATTCTCATATTTGTCTTCCATCCATCCAGCAATATATATTTATTTTAATGCCATGGATATTATTAACTTTCTTAATGATTTGCTTGTGTTATAAGGGATAACAGCCATAATGTGAAAGAAGAAATAGTTGTATCTTTAAAATCTGTTTGCACAGAGTACTGAATTTTTATAGGGCCATGTCATGTTTGGAGATAACGTCATTAATAGTGTTGCCATGGCTTAAAGTTAGCTTGTACAGCAAGCTATGCAGTATGCATGAATATGCACTAACTGTAACAACCTTTCCCTGAGGTCACTATATTGACTATAACCGAGTGGCACAAGAAATGTTACTGTTGTCACTGGGTGATGAAATCATGCTGCAAATAAAAGTAATAGAATAAAGGTGCTGTTTTCAATAAGGAACCAGATGTGATCTATTAGCTAAACTAATAATCAGATTTAAAAAAGCAGATGCTCTGAACCAAATGATGTATTGATATGTGTTAATATAGTATATATTACATGATCTTTGATCACAATCCTTATAACTTCCTCAAAGAATGTATTCTCAGGACAGCCAGAATCTACTTTAGTGCATTTATTGATTTAACTAATAAAATTAAATTGATAGATTGAAAGCATAAACCAGGATTGAATTCATCCTGCAGTTGATAGTCATCGAGCCATGGTATTGCATGCGCTTGGTTTTATTTTGATAAATATGATTGATTTATGTGGTAAGCATCTGGAATTGTATTTTTCCGCAATGTATTAAATCCCAGCACACCTCTTAGCATCCCCATTGATTATCAACTGCTAAAATGACTGGTTTCAGTTTGTACTATTCCCTATTCTGCTTAAAACCTTAAAGTAGGAAACGTGGGGAGTGAAATGAGGATTCCATCTCTTGTGGCAGCGGTTTCACTGGCTTGTCCTTTGAATGTAAAACATTGCCAAAATTCCTACAGCATAATGGATGTTTCTCAAGATTTTATTTCAAATAAATTGTTGATTGAACATCCCCAGAGAAGAATAAAATGCAAATAAAATGCATTACTTCAGTAGTGCCGAAATAAAATCACAGAGATGGGATTTGCTTGCAAGTATCAGCAGTCCATGCCAAACTGTTGCTGCTTACAATGTAAGAATCAGAAAGTGAAGGGCTCACACATGAATGTGCCATGCAGAGCTACTGGTTTCCCAGTTGCTTTCCAGCATTGAGTTTAGTGGCAACAATTCCACAACAGTCTTACTGGTGAGGTGCTTGCAAAACTTGCCCGAGGCCTGATTGACATAAGCATAATGAACCATTCATTTGTATGAAAAGCCACATAGCTTGCTGTCACGTTTTATTCCCGGACAATTTCATGGGCAATGATTGTCCTGTCATACCAATTTTAATTGTAAGACATTGCCACTTTGCAGGTCTTTGTCATTTCAATGGTGAGCATAGGTGGGTCACTGCTTAGTCTGAAATTGGAGATCAATCCGAAATGTCACCTGTCTATTCCCTCCCCATATGCTACCTGACCTGCTGAGTTCCTCCAGTACTTTGTGTTCTGACCATCATAACAATGGTTGGGGGGAAGTAAAGAAGGCTTTTGGAATGGAAATACAAAAGCAGTGCAAGCTTTTGCAAAATAACCAGTTGAATCCAGGGGAAATGCTGAAAGAAGTAATATTTTATGTTTTACTTTAAATATGCAGAATCCATACTGCATTAAAGATAGTCATGAGCATATATGCTGTAAGCCTCACCCCATTGGCCCCATTCTTAATTTGTTCCAACGCCTTGAACATATTTTCCCCTTGAAGTACTTTTCCTGTCCAAAAACCATGATTGATTCTGTTTTCCACCATTTCAGGCAGTGATTTGCAGATCACACCTAAATCTAAAATCACAAATCTATATTTATAGGTATATTTATAGGTTCAGTTGGACAACCTTAACCTTGTATTTGCTTTGCCTTGAAACTTTCGTTCAGATGTCCTCTCAGTTTTCAATCCTCTACAGCAATGGTACACAACATGCTGTCCCTGAGTTACATCTGACCTCAGGATGCTTCTTCCTGGCCTGCCCTGTACCTTCAGCACGAACTTAAGAGCTGGTTAAGCCTCGCATTTCTTCGGCATTCTCTGATTTACTGCTCATTTTGTTTATAGTGGGAGAAGAAGGTCTTAAAATTATCTCTGGTGTAACCCCACATTTCCTCGTTTACAGATTTTTGTCTAATTGTAACCCTTGTAGGGGTTTTGCGTTTCCCTTTACTCCACTTCGGGCCCAACTGCCCGAGTTATTCTCTCCCTTGTCGGAGGGTCAAACGGCCACCACTCCACTCGAGCGGTTTCCAAGAGAGAGAATACAACAAAAGGGATTCCCCTAGGTTCTAGACCTCGGAATTATGGTGGGATATGATAAAAAAGTTGAATTGACCAGAGTGTGCTGATGAGAGAAAACAGAAACCAAGATGGACTCAAAGCAAGTCTAAAATTTACAGGCTTTATTAAACAATGAGAAATCGAATCTCACCAACACTACATAATACGTGGCTAAACTTATGCTTTAAACTAAGACTATGGATGGAAAACTATCGGGCACGTCGTAAAACTTACTTTACACAATTTTACCCCCCTTTCCCTTTATTTCTCAACCTCTATCCTATTTCGGGAATTTCACCAGGTCACCGGGATACTCACAGCTAGGTCGATGCAGGCCCACGAGCTGTCCAGCAGAGCAGAAAAAGAGCTAGTTCTGGCTTGACTCCTGCTTTTATACCTGAGCTTCCTTTGAAATCCCCAGGTGGTCCTCTGGATAAAAGGGTTCTTTTGATGATTCCCAGTTTCGATCTGGCATGAACAATAGGCTTCCGATGATAAGGGGTTTGCTGATGTCATAATCCCTCAGCCTGATCGTTATCCCGTCGCCTGGATGGGCTCCTATTGTCTCGATGGATGGTTCATCCAAGATGGTGATTGTGCTTGCTGCTGGCCTGTTTACCACCGTCTGCTGAGGCTTGGTTCCTTCCTTTGTGTATCCAAGATAATCTCGTTATCTCCGTCTCAGCCTTTCCTGCCCACACCATTCGCATAGTTGTGTGATGCCCAAGTCCACAGGCCAGACAGGTTTGAAACTTGAAACTAATTATTTCTGTGGATTGGGGCTTTTTCCGTTGCAGCCAGCAAATCTGTCTTTTTAAAATATCCATGTCCTTATCCGAGTTCTTCCATAATTTTGGAGGATTTGCCCCAATAACTTACACCCTTCAGTTAAGTTACATAGCTTCAATAAAAATACCACCCAATACATGGGACCAGAGTGGAATGGAGGACAAATTTAACATCTGGAAATTGATGATGAGAAGAAGTAGGCAACTATAGGCAATAGAAATTGTAAATTATGTAATTTACCAGTCCTGCAGCAGTTCTGAAACCTTTTTCCATGTCGAATTAACCGTTTAAAATTTCTTATTGAACCAAAAGTATGATTACTAAGAGTATAATCAGTATTAAATGATGGAAGTTTTAAGACTTGGTAGGAACGGTTTATTGAAGGGAAAGTGAAAATAAACTTTCTAGTTAGAAACTTAATTATTTTACAGACTCACAGTTGGAAATTGAGTAGTTTGGATGCAACATTTTACGACTAACAAAGTTGGATATTAAGCTATAATAGTTTTTTAAGGTGTCATTAAGCTGCAAAAAGTATTCATGGGCATCTTCCTAGGACCCCAGAGCCTATTCATAGGGAAAGGTTGGACAGGCTAACACTTATTTCCCTGGAGCATTGGAGACTGAAAGGTGAATTTATAAAATCATGAGGGGCAAAGTTAAGGTGAATACAGTGTTTGGTTCCAGGGAAGAGGAATCAAAAATTAGAAGGCATAGGCATGTGAGAAGTGAAAGATTTAATAGGGGCCTCAGGGGCAACCTTTCCCCACAGAAGGTGGTGCTTATATTGAAAGCCCTACCACAGTAAGTGATTAAGGCAGGTACAACATTTAAAAGACATTGGGATAGGTACATAGATGACAGGTTTAAAGGGATAGGGGACACGTGGGCAGATGGGACTAATTTAGATGAGCATCTTGGTCAGCATAACAGTTAGGCCATGTTGTATTAATCTATAACTCTAAAATATGTTTTAATCTGACAAAACATAACCACATATGAAGGTAAAAAGTAAATTAACAAATTGCTGTTCAAATTGCTACAACGAAAATACAGGATAATGGCTTTTTTTTTTAAACACAGGAATTATAACCACCAACTTCATTTAAAAAAAAATGATAACTGGTATTTTTATGATTGCATTCTAATTTGCTTAAAATAATTCACTGGCCCTTAACAGTCAAGGGTTTTTACTCTACTAACCCATTATTATTGATTTTAAATTAAGATACTCATTATTTTACAAACTAAGATTTTTTATTACAGGTGCACAACCTTTTATCCGAATGCTTTGGGACCAGACACTTTTCGTAATTCAGAATTTGTCGGCCTTCGGAATGGAAATTTTTTAGCGTAGATTTTAATGGCTGGCTCAGTGGTAGAGTGCTCGGCTCATATCCGCAAGGTCGCGAGTTTGCGCCTTGATCCCGGCAGTTACTTGGTCGCGAGTTTGAGTCTTCAATGTAGTTTTTTCTTGCAGAATAAATGTTTGTATGAAATGCAGTGTAGGAGAGGTGTACTGACTGTGTGGGCAGAACTTTGGAAGTGATTGCCCACCAGTCTAAAAAGCCGCTGTGTCTCCCTGTCCCTGGGATAGCAGGGGGCGATCAAACAGCACAATACCCCCCTCCCCCTCCAACTCCAGAGGAATCCGCTCCCCGATGGGCCGCTACGGCGACAAGTGGCAGTTTGCCCACAGCCCGAGCTGCGCCCCCTCATCCGCCACCCCAAGAATAAGACGTACCTTGCACACCATCAGCTTCTGCCCCTACGTGTTCCTCTGGAGTTGGAGCGGGGCTGGGCTGGAGTTGCTGCTGGCTGTGGGTCTCTGGGATCTCCGTGCTTGCAGTGGGCCTGGGGGTCGGTGTCCCGTTGGTCCTGACGTCTCCGGCCACCCCCCTGGACTGGAGCTGAGACTGGGAACTGTACCGCCCTTGCCCCCTCCCTCTGCAACTGCAAACAACCCCACTCTCCTGCAAGGGCGGTACAGTTCCCGGAGGATGGCAGGTGGCCGGAGACGTCAGGACCAACAGGAACCCGCTCCCCGATGGGCCCCTACGATGCCCCGAGCTGCGCCCCGTCATCCGCAACCCAGGTTCCTCTGTAGTTGGAGTGGGGCTGGGCTGGGCTGCTGTTGGCTGTGGGTCTCTGGGATCTCTGTGCTTGCAGTGGGCCTGGGGGTCGGTGTCCCGATGAGGGGGCGCAGCTCGGGGAACGGCTTCTGGTGGTCCTGACGTCTCCGGCCAGTTTGCAGTTTTCCTCTGGAGTTGGAACGGGGCTGGGCTGCTGCTGGCTGTGGGTCTCTGGGATCTCCGTGCTTGCAGTGGGCCTGGGGGTCGGTGTCCCGTTGGTCCTGACGTCTCCGGTGACTGGCACTGACCTGCTGGTATCGCCGACGTGAAGACAGTGCAAAGCCCCCGCGCCGGTGCAATGAGCGGGGAGCTGGAGAGGGGAGGGAAGGGGTCACACACATGGCCGGGAAGCAGAGGGGTGTAGGTGGGGTGAAACTGAAGGGAGCGACAATCTGCTGCTGCCTGCCCGCTGAGTTAAAAAGTTCCCACGCAAGACTCACGATACACTGTGTATCGTGAGTCTACCGTGGGAACTTTTTAACTCAGTGGTCAGGCAGCAGCATATTGTCAATTAGAATAGAATAGAATAGAATAGAAGAAATAGAATAGAATATTCCTTTAATAATCCTTTTCAGGAAATTATTTGCCACGACAGCTTCAAGACAAACATAACATAACACCACGCTTTCATACATAACAAGTTAAAATACGTTAAAATACAAGTTAAAATACAATTAATTTAAAAAAAGTGCAGTTATTTGTGCTCATTAAAAAGTCTTATTGCAGCTGGTAAACAGGACTTCCTGTATCTCTCCGTTTTGCACATTGGTGCAATCAGCCTCTTGCTGAAGATACTGCTCTTGATCACCTTCAGGGCATGGAGTGGGTGAGTGGGGTTTGTCATTATGGAACCTAGTTTATTTAAAGTTCTGGCCTCTGCCACCTGCTGGACCGTTCGTTGCTCAGCCCCGACCACTGAGCCGGCCTTCCTAATTAGTTTGTCCAATCTGTTTTTATCCGCTATACGGGCGCCATCTCCCCAACAGGCCACAGCAAAGAACAGAGCACTGGCCACCACTGAATGGTAGACACTGCACAGTAGGGGTTGGCAGATATTAAAAGACCTCAGCCTCCTTAAAAAATACAGTCGGCTTTGTCCCCTCCTGTACACCGCCTCCATATGACACTTCCAGTTCAGCTCACTGTCAAGCTGCACCCCAAGGTACCTGTGATTAGCAACCACCTCCACCTCAGTGCCCTTAATGTTGATCGGCGTTGCTTGAGTCCTCCTCCTCCCCCTCCTAAAGTCCACCACTATCTCCTTTGTTTTTTTGGTGTTGAGATGGAGATTATTGTGTGCGCTCCACTCCACAAAGTTACTTATAATGTCTCTGTATTCCTCCTCATTGCCCCCTTTAATGAGGCCGACAACAGCTGTATCATCCGAATACTTCTGCAAAAAGCAGTTGTTGGTGTTCCATTGGAGATCCGCTGTGTAGATGGTAAACAGGAACGGAGCCAGCACAGTTCCTTGTGGAGCCCCTGTGCTGCTCAAGATGGTGCCCGAGACACTGTTCTGTAGGCGCACGTACTGTGGTCTGAGGGAAAGGTAATCCAAACACCACAGTACCAGTGATGGATCCACTTTCATCTTCTCCATCTTCTCCCCTAGCAGTCGGGGCTGAATAGTGTTGAAGGCGCTTGAAAAGTCAAAAAAAGTAATCCTTACAGATGCATCAGCAGTGTCCAAATGTGTGTACACCCTCTGCAGCATGTAAATGAGGGCATCATCGACACTGATGTTAGGCTGATACGCAAACTGCAAAGGATCCATGTGATTTGACACACTAGTCCTGATGTAGGAAAGGACAAGTCTCTCAAATGTCTTCATTATGTGAGAAGTGAGCGCTACTGGTCTGTAGTCATTGTAGAGAGTGGGATGGGTCTTCTTTGGGACAGGTACCAGGCAAGATGTTTTCCACAGCCTTGGAACCCTCTGTAGACGTAAGCTCTCCCGCGCAATATACCCTCACCTTCTCTTTTATGAATGGGGATTTAGTTCCCCTTTCTTCGAGGACCGACCGGAGGTTCCGCTGTCACCTCTGCGGGCCGCCCTCGGTGAACGTTTTCAAGGACCTTTCTTCAAGGACCGAAAAAATGTCCGCTATTCGGAGGTTTTCATTATTTGGATCTTCGGATAAAAGGTTGTGCACCTGTATAACATACATTTTAATTATAAAGACACTGCAAATTTACCAGTTGATGCCTTTGGATGATTGACTTAACTTGTTGCATTGTTTCTGGGAGACCACTGTGAGAAAATCTGAATTTATTTTCAACATTGCCAAACATATTTCTGCTTCAAGATTATTATCTAAGATCTGATTGTATTTCGCTGATATTCAACATTGAATTGGCATGCTTGCGAATGAATGCCGAAAAAATAAATAAACTTCATGGCTCACTACCTTAGTTTTGGAAAATATTCCAAACGAAGTCAACTGTAGAAATGGATCAGATTTCCTTCACAATATTTGCTGCATCGTGAGTCAGAGCATGAGAAGTTGATAAGTTCAATTCTACTGCTTCTGCATCGTATTTAAAAAAGGGATTACCAACAAACGTCCATCTTTTCTGCATCTCAAGATTAGCTGTTCATACAAGTATTGAAGTCTTCAGAGTGAGACCCCAAGATACAACTGTGTTTGGAAAAGACCTGATAAGTAGGAAGATTAGTTAAGACCAAAGTTGGACCCTTGAAGACTGAAAAAGGTGAATTTATTATGGGTAACAAGGAAATGGCAGATGCGTTGAACAGGTACTTTGTGTTCGTCTTCACTAAGGAGGGCACAAACAATCTTCCTGATATACTAGTGGCCAGATTATCTGAGATGACGGAGGAACTGAAGGAAATCCACATTAGGCAGGAAATCGTGTTGGGTAGACTGATGGGACTGAAGGCTGATAAATCCCGAGGGCCTGATGGTCTGCATCCCAGGGTACTTAAGGAAGTGGCTCTAGAAATCGTGGATGCATTGGTGTTGTTTTTCCAATGTTCTATAGATTCAGGATTAGTTCCTGTGGATTGGAGGGCAGCTAATGTTATCCCACTTTTTAAGAAAGACGGGAGAGAGAAAACAGGGAAATATAGACCAATTAGCCTGACAGAGGTGGTGGGGAAGATGCTGGAGTCTATTATAAAAGATGAAATAGCGGCACATTTGGATAGCAGTAACAGGATCTGTCCGAGTCAGCATGGATTTATGAAGGGGAAATCATGCTTGACTAATCTTCTGGAATTTTTTGAGGATGTAACTAGGATAATGGACAAGGGAGAGCCAGTGGATGTATAATACCTGGACTTTCAGAAAGCATTTGATAAGGTCCCACATAGGAGATTAATGGGCAAAATTAGGGCACCTGGTATTGGGGGTAGAGTGCTGACATGGATAGAAAATTGGTTGGCAGACAGGAAACAAAGAGTATGGATTAACGGGTCCCTTTCAGAATGGCAGGCAGTGACTAGTGGGGTGCCGCAAGGCTCGGTGCTGAGACCGCAGCTATTACCATATACATCAATGATTTGGATGAAGGGATTCAAAGTAACATTAGCAAATTTGCAGATGACACAAAGCTGGGTGGCAGTGTGAACTGTGAGGAGCATGCTATGAGAATGCAGGGTGACTTGGACAGGTTGCAGTTTAATGTGGATAAATGTGAGGTTATCCACTTTGGTATCAAAAACAGGAAGGCAGATTATTATCTAAATGGTGTCAAATTGGGAAAAGGGGATGTACAACGGGATCTGGGGGTCCTTGTTCATCAGTCAATGAAAGTAAGCATGCAGGTACAGCAGGCAGTGAAGAAAGCAAATGGCATGTTGGCCTTTATAACAAGAGGAGTTGAGTATAGGAGCAAAGAGGTCCTTCTGCAGTTGTATAGGGCCCTAGTGAGCCCACACCTGGAGTATTGTGTGCAGTTTTGGTCCCCTAATTTGAGGAACGACATTCTTGCGATTGAGGGAGTGCAGCGTAGGTTTACAAGGTTAATTCCCGGGATGGCGGGACTGTCATATGCTGAGAGAACGGAGCGGCTAGGCTTGTATACTATGGGATTTAGAAGGATGATAGGGCATCTAATTGAAACATATAAGATTATTAAGGGTTTGGACATGCTAGAGGCAGGAAACATGTTCCCGATGTTGGGGGAGTTCAGAACTAGTGGCCACAGTTTAATAATAAGGGGTAAGCCATTTAGAACGGAGACGAGGAAACACTTTTTCTCACAGAGAGTTGTGAGTCTGTGGAATTCTCTGATGGAGGCCGGTTCTCTGGATACTTTCAAGAGAGAGCTAGATAGGGCTCTTAAAGATAGCGGAGTCAGGGAATATGGGGAGAAGGCAGGAACAGGGTACTGATTGGAATGGCGGTGCTGGCTCGAAGGGCCGAATGGCCTACTCCTGCACCTATTGTCTGTTGTCTATTATCACCTTGCTACAGTTCATAGAGCAGCTTCAATTTAATCTCAAATGATGTGATTTGATTAACAGTGCTGGGCAAATTATTTAATTCCCTGAAGCTGCAAATTCAGATTATTAATACAAGAGTAAAACACCGCAGACGCTTGAAACCTGATTGGGAGTTGAAAATGATGGAAATACTTGGCATGCCAGGCAGCGTCTGTGAAGAGAGAAATAGAGGGTTAGGTAAAATATCGTGAATCAAAGTGACAAAGGCAGAGGGGAGAAGAAAACTGCAGAGGTGTCTGTAGACACATACATATAAATGTCAAAAAGGTCGATACTACGACGTACAATAAAGTAGTAAAGGGGTTATCAAAGAAATAAAAAGGTTAATCTGTAAGTGGAAGGAAAATATTATTTTATATTATCAGGAGAAATTGAAATCCTAATGCTAGGTATGGGTAAATGCACCATTTACCAGCAAAATCCAGGCCAATCACTTCTCTTCGGTGAGTACTAATTTATATCCATCCACGTTGCACCAAAAGAGCCCAATTTATGTTTTTGCCGACCTTTGCTACAATACAAAAACAAATGTTATTGACCTCATCTGACCAACGATCCACAAATAATTTCAGGAATCTAGCATGATTAGAGAAATGGGAGAAAATATGAATCTAGCATATCTTAATCTCTTGGATCTTTGCCCAAGGTATGGCCACAAATGTCCTGTGTGAATGCAATCAGAACAAACTGACAAGAGTTCTAAGCAGTACTACTTTTGCTTCTGCTTTAATGCGCTAAAGAATCTGTAGGGCAGATGTGACCAAGAATAGATAGATATTCATTGTTTAACTAATCTCATAGCTTGTCATTTTGATTCTGGCAGTAAAATATTTCAGATGTATTGTTCCTAATAATGTTGTCAAACAAGAAGTAATGTCACTTCAAAATCTTATCATTAGAGACACTCAAGGTTGAACAAGTACAAGTATTTAAAAGTCATATCATGTTTCTTTTTTTGAAAAGCAACAGGAATAGGGAGGAAATACTGTAAGGGGAAGTTGAATGTGATATGCCATGTGGCAAGGTCTGTTATCTTTCACTGACTGCAGTTAAACCACATTTCTATGGCAGGACTACATTTCAATTAGAAAATGGAGGTTTATTGATTCTGCATTTAGCTCCATGTTCATTCGTTGAAGTGAAATGCAATACCAAATAAATCTTTCCCAATAGCTTTTTCAAATTCTTCAGGTTAATCCTTTTGAAACCAATTTTAAGGAGTGGGAAACAGAAGCTCCACGGGTTTACACGCAATACAGAAGACTGACTCGAGTGAATATCGAGGTCTTATTATGTGCCGAGGGATGGTAACAGCAGAGTGAGGTACATTTGCTCCCGAAGGCTGAATCGGCTGACATGCCACATGCAAGAACCCATCTGCAGCATCCCAGAAGACCACAATCTGTTGACATCAAGCAGCACTCGTAGATGACGATTCTCCCAACGTTATCTGGAAGAGGTCCATACTTGGGATGAGGCTGCAGGTTCTGGGTGACATAGCAATGGGAGGTGGGGTGGGTGAAGGGCAGTTGAAATCCGAGAACAGCCATGGGGCGGCATGGTGGCGCAGCGGTAGAGTTGCTGCCTTACAGCTCTTACAACACCAGAGACCCGAGTTCGATCCAGACAATGGGTGCTGTCTGTACAGTGTTTGTACAATCTTCCCATGACCGTGTGGGTTTTCTCCGAGATCTTCGATTTCCTCCCACACTCCAAAGGTGTACAGGTTAATTGACTTGGTGTAAATGTAAATTGGACCTAGTGTGTGTAGGATTGTGTTAATGTTCGGGAATCACTAGTTGGTGGGGACACAGTGGGTCAAAGGGCCTGTTTCTGCACAGTATCTCTTAACTAAACTAAACAGCCATGAAGAGAGCAAGCAGTAACAGTCACTTTTGGGAAGAACAAGCGGGTCACCAGAATTGGGGAGAAAGTAGGCAAGTTGAAAGACTAGGACCAAGTAAGTGATGAGTGAAGGGGTAAGAGGCAGAAATAGAGAGAGTGAGAGGGAGGACTAAAGGACACTTACATGTGTGTATGTTAAATCCGAGCAGCAGCATCTGTGTCTCATTCATCGTGATCCCCCTTGCCATCTTTAATCTGAATATCCATAAGGGGACTCGTGTGCAACAATCATCAAACATTGAAACAGGCTATGTACAGACACTAGAAATAAGGAACTGCAGATACTGGTTTACAAAAACGGACACAAATGTGCTGAAGTAACTCAGCGGGTCACCCGACATCTCTGGAGACTGTTCTTCAGATTGATCCCGACCCGGGCGGAGCGTCACCAATTCATGTTCTCCAGACATTCTGCCCAACTTGTTAAGTTACTCCAGCACTTTGTCTTTTTTATGTACAATGGACTCCATTCCATTGAGTCATCCTCCATCTCAAGGGACTGTAAGGAAAAGATAATTCTTCTATACCTATCAAAACACGGACTATGAAATAGTAAACAACCTTACAAGGGCTGATCAGGGATAGTCAGCATGGGTTTGTATGTGGGAGGTTGTGTCTCACAAATCTGATTGAGTTTTTTGAAGATGTGTTCAAAAAGGTTGATGAGGGCAGAGCTGTAGACGTATATATGGATTTCAGCAAGGCATTCAACAGGGTTCAGCATGGTGGGCTGCTCTGGAAGAGAGATAGCTGAATGGAGAGAAAATTGGCTTCATGGAAAGAAGCAGAGGGCAATGGTGGAAGGTTGTTTTTCGGACTGGAGACCTGTGACTAGTGCCTCAAGGTTCGGTGCTGGGCCCATTGCTGTTTGTTGTCAATATCAATGATTTGTATGAGAACATACAAGGCATGATTAGCAAGCTTGCAGATGACACTAAAGTGGGTGGTATTGTAGATCGTGAAGATGGTTGACAAAAAATTGCAGCAGGATCTTGATCAGCTTGGCAGGTGGGCTAAGGAATGGTTTAGGGAATTTAATAAAGAGAAAGGTGAGGTGTTCATTTTGTGAAGCCTAACCAGGGCAGGACCTACACAATGGATAGAGTCTTAGGGCCAAACAGTGTGGAAACAGGTCCTTTGGCCCAAGTCGCTCACATTGATCAACGTTTCCCATCTACACTAGTCCCACCTGCCTGCATTTGGCCAATATCCTTCTAAACCTATCCTATCTTGTCTCTTAAACATTGCAACAGTCCCTGCCTCAACTACCTCCTCTGGCAGCTCATTCCATACACCCACCACCCTTGTGCAAAAAATTTACCCCTCAGATCAAATATTTCTTCCTTCACCTTAAGCCTATATCCTCTGTTTCTCGCTTTCCATACTCTGAGCAAGACACTTTGTGCGTCTACCTAATCTATTCCTCTCATGATTTTATACACCTCTATAAGATCACCCCTCTTCCTCCTGCGCTCCAAGGAATAAAGTCCCAGCCTGCTCAACATCTCCCTATAGCTCAGTCCTGGCAACATCCTCGTAGATCTTCTCTGTACCCTTTTCAACTAACATCTTTCCTGTAACATGGTGCCCAGAACTGAACACAATACTCTAAATGTGGGCTCACCAATGTCTTATGTAACTGCAACATGACCTCCCAACTTCTATACTCAATACTCTGACTGATGAAGGCTAATGTACCAAATGCCCTTTTGACCACCATATCTACCTGCGATGGATGGTAAGGTTTTGGGGAGTATTGTACAGCAGAGGGATCTAGGAGTGCAGGTACATGGTTCCTTGGAAGCAACATCACAGGTAGATGGGGCCTTAACAAAGATCTTTATCTCTGGAGTGCAGGAGGCTGAGGGTGATCTTATACACGAGTATAAAATCTTGAGAGGAATAGATTGGGTAGACGCACAGAGTCTCTTGCCCAGAGTAGGAGAATCGAGAACCAAAGGATATTATCTTTAAAAAGATCTTTAGCAAAGGACGAGGTCCCAAAGAGAATTTTGAAGAAGGCAAATCGCAATAATCCAGCAAATTATAGGTCTATCTTTTTTAGAACTCCATGCTTGAATCCTTTTCCGATAGGTTTCCACCCCAGCCATAATACTGAGCAGCCACTTATCAAAGACCAAAATGATATATTCTGGTGACAGAACAATTACACATAAGCTATTCTTCCTCATCTCTTTCAACATGCTATAGTCTTTATTAAGACTGATAATATCATCCAATTCTAATGCCTTTCTGTTGTCTTTTGAGCTGAGTGGATGTTTCTTATTTGATTCCATTCCTATACATTCTTCGAAACAGTGAATTGCCTGCAATGATTTTCATTGCCACTTCAAAACTCTTAACGTCTCACCAATAATAGCCATGAAATGATGGTCATTAAAAATTAATCTTGTTTACTGATATCTTTTCGTCGAGGAAATCAACCATCCGTACTCAGCCTGGACTATGTGTGACTCCGGGCACAGACAATATTAATAATTCTAAAACGGACCTCCAAACAATTCTGAAGAAGGGTCTCGACCCGAAACGTCACTCATTCCTTCTCTCCAGAGATGTTCCCTGTCCCGCTGAGTTACTCCAGCGTTTTGTGTCTACCTTCGATTTAAACCAGCATCTGCAGTTCTTTCCTACTCGAAACAATTCTGTTCAGAGGCAATGAATACTGCTTTGCCAGCAATGCCCATATTCTGAAAAACATGTACAAATAAATATAAATACAAAACATTCTGGTGGCTTCCCAACTCTCCGTCAAATGTGCCAGCTCGTCTCAGTGCTTCACAAATCCGGTGGAGCATGCATTGAAGTCTGAGAGAGTTAACATATGGTGAGCGTTTGACGGCACTGGGCCTGTACTCACTGGAGTTTAGACGGATGAGGGCGGGACCTTATTTAAACTTACCGTATAGTAAAGGCTTGGATAGAGTGGATGTGGAGAGGATGTTTCCACTAGTGGGAGAGTCTAGGACTACAGGTCATAGCCTCAGAATGAAAGGACGTTCCTTTAAGAAGGAGATGAGGAGGAATTTCTTTTGTCAGTGGGTGGTGAATCTGGAAATCTTTGCCACAGGAGGCTGTGGAGGTCGTCAATGGATATTTTTGAGGCAGAGCTAGATAGATTCTTGATTAGTACGGGTGACAAGGGTTATGGGGAGAAGACATGAGAATGGGTTCAGGAGGGAGAGAGAGATCAGCCATGATTAAATGTTTAAGAAAGAACTGCAGATGCTGGAAAAATCAAAGGTAGACAAAAATGCTGGAGGAACTCAGCGGGTGAGGCAGCATCTATGGAGAGATGAAATAGGTGACGTTTCAGGTCGAGAATGATTGAATGGTGGAGTAGCTTTGATAGGCCGAATAGCCTAATTCTGCTCCTATCACTTATGACCTTATGAGAATCGTTGAAGCATGCATGGCAATAGCTAGCAGCAAAAGGAAGGCTGAAAAGAGATGTCTGGATTACTCCACAAGTACTGACCTTGGCTCAATGGCCATAAGGTCTCTATTCCATATACAGCTTCATGGTTCATATGTAATTTTCATTAAATCTGTTTTGGGTTCATACAGTTATACAGGATGACCCACTTTCCTTGCTCATTCAAGTACCTCTTAAATGCTTTTACTGCTTCTGCCTCTATCGTCTCGTCTGGCAGCTCATTTCAGATACCAATTACTCTGTGTGGGAAAAATGTACCGTGCAAATCTCCTTTAAGCCTCTTCCCTCTCACCTCAACCCCATGTCCTCTAATCTTAAACATCCCTTCCATGGGAAACGGATGCTGGCTTTCTTCCCTATTCATGCCCTATTTATGTTTCTTATAATGTGTTTTTCATGTCACTTCTCAGCCTCCTTTGCTCTTGGAAAACAGGCCCAACCAAGCTTCTCTCCATTCTCTGCAGTGATGCTGCCTGTGTAACTCCAGCATTTTGTGTCTACCTTCAAGCCAATCCAATCTCTCTTTATTACTCCAGGTAACATCCTTGTGATTCTGTTCTGCACCTTTTCCAGCATAATCACATCTTTCCTGTAGTGTGGTGACCAGAACTGCAGTCTCACCAGTGCTCTGCACAACGTGATGTTCCACCTCTTCTGCTCAATTCCTCAGCCGCTGAGGTCAAGCATGGCATGCGCTTTCTTCACCACCTTGACTGCATGTGTTGTTGCTTTCAAGGAAATATGTACTTGTACCCCATGATCTCTATTCAACACCACTCCCCAGGGGCCTGCCTGTCCCAGTTTAACTTCCCAAAATGCATCACCTTCAACTTGTCTGTTTGTTTTCAAATATCATTCCTTAGTCCACTTTCACAGTTAATCTAGATGTTGTTGTACCAATTATTTTCAAAAGGTGGTACGTATATGGAATGAACTGCCAGAGGAAGGTACAATAACAACATTTGAGAGCCATTTGGTCAGACAAATGAATAGGAATGGTTGAGGGGGATATGGGTCAAATGTGGGCAACTAGAAGTGTGGATGGGCATCTTGATCACAGGGTCCAAAGGGCCTGTTTACGTGCTACACGGCTCTACATTGTCCAAATTGGTTAACATATATGACAAACAACAGAGGAACGAATCCATGTGGCACGCCACTGGTCACAAGCCTCCAAATGAAAAAACACCCTTTCACTACTACCTCTACCTCCTACTTCCAAGCCAATTTTACATCCAATACGCTAGCTTACCCTGGATCCCAGATGTTCTAACATTCCAGACTAGACTACCATGTGGGACTAGAGTTAAAGGCCTTGCAAAAGTCCATAAAGAAAATGTCTACTGCCCTATCCACATCAATCTTTTTGGTTACCACTTCAAAAAATTCACAAGACATGATTGCACTTGCGCAAACCTATGCTGACTATCCCTGCTTTACCAAATAGAAATAAATTCTGTATCTTAAAATCCCTTCCAAAAAGTTATCCTTGCTGCCATTCTTAAACAAAGATACATTAGCCACCCTCCAGTCTTCCATTACCTCACTTGTGACGAATGAAGTTACACAAATCTGTCACATCTAAAGTTGAATGGTCAATTTAAGTTATAGATTGGTGACATTGCCTTAAAACTATCAAATCCATTTATTGTTTCCATTTGCAGTTTGTTCTTAGTTTCACAAGAAGGAGTCATTAGTAACCAAGGTTCCCCATATTGGGAATAAATGCCATATCATCTAAATCTTCAGGAGACAATGTTCTTCGTTGTGCTTATTTTTGGAGGAGAATTTTCCGTAAATTTTGTGAGTTGCATATTTTTCTGTTCTGCATGGGTATTACGTGCTTTTAGGATTAACGTAATCAATTTTTAAAGCAATTATCATTCCTCTGAGAAAATAATTTTTGCTTTTCCAGCAAATCTAAATCATCTATTTATGTGTGATTAGTGGTAGTGTGGAACTGCAAAGTACTAATTATGAAGCACTTACCCTCTTTAAAAAACCTTTCTTGAACTATTAAATTGCAATTTGCTAAAATGGCAGTAAAATTATTCTAATCATAATTAGTATTGGCTCTAAGACAATTTAACCAAGTTCTCAAAAGTAAGTGACTTTTTTTTAATGCATTTGATATAATCATAATTATTTTTTTATAAAATATTTTCCCTCTTCGTTTTCATATTTTGGGGTACATTTTCTATGAGAGTTGGTCATAAACTGGAATCCGGTTATAATAGAAATATTGTTCTTCATAACAAGCAATCAAATCAGTAGTGGAAGGTAGTCACCACCAATAGCATAAGGCGATTTACTGCTGGGAAAATGTCTGCGACATCCACATACCCGGAATATATATATTTAAAATATTAACAAACCCGTTTTCCACCCAGGTGGTAAAATTAAATACGGCCCATTCACTATATTCACAGAAAGATATATTTGAAATAAGACATTTAACTTTATTCTTATAATATTAATATGCAAAGAGATAACCAAAAAGTTACACAATAGTCTCTAATTTATTCTAGTCTAAATTTGTTTAATTAATTGCAATTAGCATGATGTTGAGGAAGCAGGAACACTGTAAAGGTTTTTTTAAAAGGAAACTTCTTCGCTCACTCTTACATTGTTTTCCAATGTGAGTTTGTGAAATTCTATTGACATCCTGTGACAAATAGATAGTGTTCAGACTTCCATTGTGTCAAGATCAGCCTCTCTCCAGAAACACCAGCATCTATTAGAATTAGCACATTGTTGAACATGAAAGCAAATGAGATATTCACTCATCCTTAACTTATGGCTCATTTCACAAAGCATAAGTCTCTTGGTATGCTGCCAGTTCAGTAAAATACTTGTCTGGATCTTCCTATTCCCTTTGGCTTTTTGTGTAGAAAGAGATTTTAATTTAATTTATTTTAATGTTTAATTTAAACATTCTCTTCCCATCTTTTGGCTAGACGTATTGCTGTGTAATGGAGGCTGACTATCATGTATTTGTTCTAATTTGTGAGCAGTATACTGACATTGTAGGTTGAGTTTCTTTTGTTCTGCATATTGCAGATTAAGAAACATACAGCTCCATTCCCAGTACTTTTACATAATTAATTTGAATGTCAGTGTGATTCTAGATTTCTTAAAAGCAAGTCCTTGGGCAGTGGTTTTGTAACCTTTTATTGAAATGGTCAATAAGATATCTGGCAATAATAAGTGTTCTAAATCAAGGATCTGCTTTATAAAGGGGGAGTTTGCTGAATTACGTTCAAGATTTGTTCTCCATCACCCAAATCTCGTGATTTCAGATTTTCGTATTTAATTTATTGAGTTTTCCTTTAAAGACCCAATCCTATTTAATATAGCAGCACTTATACTGTTCTTCAAGAAATCTTTAGTGGCTTGTAGTTATTTAATATATTACAGAGAGATAAGTGATAATGAATCACATCCCCAATTAAATGTGATTTTACATTGTACTTGTGTGCTTTCATGTACAGGAACCTCTATGTTATATGAAATATCAATGAGAAAAGAACGTGTAATTCTGCTTTGAGAATATTAAACTACATTGATAACTGATTGACACAGATCCCCGTGCTTTCAATATTCTTGATCAATTGTTATATTTTCATAGGTGAAATGTGATCAATATTGGCCTTGCCGAGGCACAGAGACCTATGGAATGATTCAAGTCACCCTTTTGGACACAGTGGAGCTAGCCACATATTCTGTCCGGACATTCGCAATTTATAAGGTACAACTTTTTTTTTTCTAATGTACTGTGTGTGTATCTGTTAATATGTGTAATATGTGCCCAAATTTAACATTGATCAGCAAGAGAAACCTCTAATCTGCTCCTTATTCCTCTTTATTTATTGGTTGATGAGGATATAAAGGAAGCACTAATCCTAAAGGCCTATCCAGCAGCTGCATAGAAATGCTCTTTCCTTTCAAGTAATGCATATGTAGAAATATTAAATAAATGGTGTAATTACAGTGCCTATATATAGTTTACACTTAAACTTTTGTAGCAGACAAAATGTGTATGGAAGAACTGCAGATGTTGATTTATACCGATGACAGACACAAAAAGCTGGAGTAACTCAGCAGGTCAGGCAGCATCTTGACCTGAAACGTCACCTATTCCTTTTCTCCAGAGATGCTGCCTAACCTGCAGAGTTACTTACATTTTTGTAGCCTAGGGTCACACAGACATACTTTTAGTGATATTCATTCACAAGTCAACTTAGAAATGATCTTCTTTCCTTAACAGAATGGCTCAAGTGAGAAGCGGGAAGTGCGACAGTTCCAGTTCATGGCTTGGCCAGACCATGGTGTTCCAGAATACCCTACTCCAATATTGGCCTTCTTGAGGAGAGTTCAAACATGCAATCCACCGGATGCAGGTCCTATGGTGGTTCACTGCAGGTATGCTAAGCTGAAGTAGTTACAGGCTGCTATAAATGAGGTGAATAATGTTCAAAGTGTATGTTTCCCCAACACCTGCCTGTGCCACCAGCTTGTGCCTAATGGCATCCAGTTCCGCTTGCAGGCCTCCCAGTTCAGATCCAACCCAGATTTTGAATCTGAAGAAGGGTCTTGACCTGAGATGTCACCTACCCATGTTCTGCAGAAATGCTGCCTGACGTGCTCAGTTACTGCAGACATGTTCCTCAAAACCTGTCTTTCTTGATGCCCTCAAAAAATATTTCTTAATTTGTTCAGTTTCTCTTTCTCGAACTGGCTCCATTAACCCATTGACTGATGCAGCTTGACCTGCTGAGTATCTACATCATTTTCTGTTTTATTTCAACTTTTTCACATCTGTTTTTCAAATAAGATCAGAAGTATACCACCTCCTGAAGAATATTTCACTCCAACCCTGCATAACTCACCTGCTTTTCAAACTCTATCCACGCCTTTATAATTTCAGGACATGATTGTTGCAGAAAGTTCCTATTCAGCCTTTAAAATACTCACTAAACCTGAAGTCATCCAAATCTCTGCTGCTTCTTCCCCATCCCTGTGTATTTTGACCACAATTGGATTCCAAATAAGCAACACCTGAATTAACTTGACATTATAATTTTTTTTATATCACCAAACCTCCTCCCTACGAATCTATAATCTCTTTTAGCTCAACAACTGCGAGATGTCTACACACCTTTGATCATCCCTAAATTTTATTATGTCATAATTGTCAGATGTGCTTTTGGCGAACAAGGCCTAAAGCTCTGGAATTCTCTCCGTAAACCTCCCCACCTTTCTATCCCTCATTTCTCCCTCCAAGATACCTTTTAATGCCACCACTTTGGCATGCCTTTGAATGTTGTCTCTGTGATGTCTTTGTTTATGGCTTTGTGTCAAATTCTGTCTGGTAACATTCCCAGGAAGTACCTTAAAGCATTTTGCTAAGTTACAGGATCCATTGGAAACAAATCATAATTGATAGTGATTAAAGAGTACAGTACTACCTAGCCAAGGCTGACATGTTTAAAAACTCTTGTAGTTTTTGTGACTGCTGACTGTGGTTGGACTCCTTTCAAAAATGAAAACAACTATTCTTACTTCAGACAATTTAGTTTTTCATGCTGATTGTCTTTGGTTTTCACAGTGCCGGGGTAGGTCGAACTGGATGCTTCGTCGTGATCGATGCCATGCTAGAACGAGTAAAACTTGAAAAGACAGTTGACATCTATGGTCATGTCACCTGCATGAGAGCACAGCGAAATTACATGGTACAGACAGAAGATCAATATATCTTCATTCACGAGGCCCTCCTCGAGGCAGCAACATGTGGAAATACAGAAGTTGTAGCAAGAAGTCTCTTTGCCCACATACAGAAACTGGGTCAGATTCCACCAGCAGAGACGGTTACGGCCATGGAGCTAGAATTCAAGGTCAGTGCTGCAGGTTTTCTACTTTGACATTTTATTAGTTCAATCTGTACATGACGATCGGAATCGGCAGGTATTTTTTATAAAACCTATTTAAATAATTGAAAATATTAACCATGTGCTATTTTCGCATTCATATCTTTCTGTGCTAAATCTAAATGATGTTGATCTGGAGCAGGCCTCAATCATTCTGAGATCATTTCCTTCCAATCATCTCTGCACGTCACTATAATTGCACGGCTAAGACCAAGAAATAACAAAATTATTTATTTAAAAGGCACCTTACTGGAATAAATTGGATATGTTATTCTGCTTTATATATCAAAGAATTCCATGAAAAAGTAATTCCAGCTTTACAGAAGTATCAGTATAAAAGTTGACTAACACTTCATTTTGCACTGATTAACTTTGAAATATACATGTTCATATAACATTTTACTTTTTTGCATAAATCTTGTAGAGTTAGATCATTTGATTCAGTTTATAGTTGTGTTAATATTTTCCATTTTCCAAAACTCTTTATAAAAGCATATTCAGCCTTTACCTCTGTGCTTCTGGTATATCTTGAATTTATAGCCCCGTAGTAATTAACAAGCCACTTGAGACAATCACTCTCAACTTCAGAAGTCTGAAGAAGGGTCTCAACCTGAAACGTCACCCATTCCTCTCTCCAAAGATGCTGCCTGTCCCGCTGAGTTACTCCAGCTTTCTACTCTCAACTTCACGTTCCATTCCCATTCAAACTTATTCATAGAGATATACAGCATGGAAACAAGCCCTTCAACCCAACTCACCCATGCTGACCAAATTGCCCAACAGAGCTATCTCCACTTGCCTTCACCTGCCACATAAATCTCCAAACATTTCCTAAGCATGTACCAGTCTTTTAAATGCTTTATGTTCAAGAACAAACTGCAGATGCTGGAAAATCAAAGGTAGACAAAATTGCTGGGTTCGGCCCGAAACTCAGCGGGTGCGGCAGCATCTATGGAACGAAGGAAATAGGCAAGGTTTCGGGCCGAACCCTTTCTTCAGACTTATGAGGGTATGGGGGGGGGGGGGGGGGGGTGGCGGGAAGAAGAGAATGCTTTAATTGTACTTGGCTTAACCCACTTACCCTTGGTGTTCCATGCGTGAAGAAAGTGCCCTTGGCTCCTTTTTAAAACTTTCCCCTCTCATGTTAAACATGTAGCCTCTGAATACCCTTACCCTGGGGAAAAGCCTGTGGCTGTTCACCTTATCCGTGCCCCTTATGATTTTATTATCTACAAGTTCACTCCTCGACCTCCCACACTCCATGGAATAAAATTGGAATTTGTTTGTGACTGAACATTTAAACTGATTTAATGCAGAGAGAGTACTTGGAAATGAGCCCTGTTAATTATAAATATTGTGAAATCATCATTTTTGCAACACTGCTCAACATTGGGGAATATTATTCCAAAGGCCTCTTGGCTAACACCTGCCAAGATTACTTTGAATGCAGGGCTTCCCTCCTCCAAGGTACACTGTCCATCAGTCTTTTTAGTTCCTTTCGTCATTTCTGAGAACATGCTTCTTGCCCTCTGGACCAACTGGTGCAGCCACGAGAATGTTGAAAGCACTCTCCAATAATTTTAATAATGCTGGTGGAATTGAACATAGGTGATTTAATGCAGACAGTTGTAAGAAATCAAACTTTCAGTGGTGTTACTATTTCTGAAAAAGTGTGGCATTGCACAAAAGACCCCAACCATGCTTTTTTAAACCATGCTGTAAAATATTGCAATCATTTTTAAAAACACACATGCAAACTGCCTTAATGGTGAGGGATTTCTACACCATTGATCATATTCTCTATCCACAGATGCTGCCTGACCTTTTAAATATTTATAGCATTTAAATCATGTTGTGAGTCCCGAACTTGGAGATGGAGTTTAAAAATTAGAGATAGGCCTTTCAGGAATTATGGTGCAAAATAATTTTAGATGCAATGAATAAAACTATTAGGAAAAGTCTGCAATGGGTAACAGTTGATGTAAAATAAATAATTAACTTTATATTTGATTATGATTCAAATCTTATTTACCAGAAATATTATGGGATCTGGGAAAAGGACTGGTATTAAAGGTTGTGCACAATGTCAGTTGTGGCCAAACGTCAAGGGCGAAATGTCCTATTCCTGTCCCTATTTTACAAAAGGAATTACTTTATTGAGAAGGTACACAAAATTGCTGGAGGAACTCAGCGGGTGCAGCAGCATCTATGGAGCGAAGGAAATAGGCGACGTTTCGGGCCGAAACCCTTCTTCAGACTCCCTTTTGAATACTTTATTGAGAAGCTCCATTAAGGAACACATCAATATTGTAATTGCAGGTTTGGTTAATTTTGGAAATAGTTGCATGTAATGACCGTTCTCTTAGGTGTGACCCAAGAGGGGTGACTATCAGAACCTGATTGTTTTAGTCCCTCTTCTGTTTGTGGGAGTATCCTCTTTGCTTGCTTGCTTGTATATAGTTTTTCTGTCCCCAGCAGTAAATAATGACAGGGTGGAGGAGAACTGTTTGTAAATTCTTATTGCATCTTTGCAATTTTATAGCTCTTTTCACAACATAAGTATGCATTTCCATAAAATATCTAATGTAGTTGAATAATCCATGACATCAGTTTCAGAATATAATAACCTCTTCAAAGTGAAAAGAAAGGAACTGGTTACATGTGTATAGAGCTTTTCGTACCCCTTTTAAGACAGTCCAAGTCATTGAAATGAAGTGTTCACAAAATGTAGTAAATATTACAGCCTGTTTGTGTGCAGTATATATTCACAAACAGCAACATTTCCCTGTGATGTTACCTGAAAAAATATATATTTGGAGTTCAGGCATAAATCCCCAGTGATTCTTTCCATGGAACTGTCGAGTCCTTTTGTGAATGCGGTTTGGAAAGTACTTCTGGATTGCATTCATGTAATCATGGTCATGCATCATGGTTAAGACAGGCACAGACATCGTGGGCCGTAGGACTTGTTCCTGTGTTCTACTGTTCTGTGTTCTCCTGTCCTGTGAAGAGACCATTTGAAAACAAACCCAAATATCAAAGAACTATTACAGATCAAGGTGATAACCATTTATGCATAATTATGCTTGGAAGCCAAATGCAACTCATTGGGATTGCAAATACTTTTGGGTATAAGATCTAGATTCAAGGTTGCTTTTGCATTCCCAACATTTTGTTTACATTTATAAATTGACATGGATGTTGGTACCTCAGTTGAGCAATCAAAGTGCCTGTTTAACTATTTATTTGAGACCTGCCATTGACATGTTAAGTTGTTTCAAAGTGAAGAACTAGACCAGTCATATTTTGCATTGAAATAATGGTCATAAAAATGCTTGTGAAAAAAACTTGAAAATTCTAGAACTCTTGCTTTATGAAAGCTATATCCCCAATATCTAAAAAAAAAACATAAATGAATGCAATTCTCTGTCGTTCTGGTTAATTTTACTGTATCTCATTTAATATAATGAAAAGAAGAAAGGGTTTCCATTTATATGGGGCTTTTCAGGTCAAGACCCTTCTTTCAGATTGAAGAAAGGTCTCGACCCGAAACATCACCCATTGCTTCTCTCCAGAGATGCTGCTGGTCCCGCTGAGTTACTCCAGCATTTTGTGTCCATCTTCAAATGACGTCACGTGCTCCAGACGGCTGTGCGGATGCATGAAGTCGCGCGGGACCGTCGCACCTCAAGGTCGCATAATTAGCATGCCAAGGACACGTAAGTGGGACAGGGGGTTAACTCTCTGGCTGTCTTTGGAAAAGTGCCATGGGATTTTTTTAATGTCCCTCAGAGTGCAGATGGCAGGACAGTTTTAACATTTTATCTAAAGTGCATCACCTCCAGCAACTCAGTGGTATCTTAATATTGCACTTGAAAGTCAGGTCTGTTGTTTATGTCCATCACTTGAATCCACAACATTCTAGCTTAAGGACAGGAATGTTACCAACTGGACAATGATTAGAGCATTTAAATACCTTTGTTACATAACAAATTTATTTAACAAAGAATACTTTGGTAGCTCAGCTGGAGCATAAACACTAACACAGACTGGCAAGACTGCATGTCCACTTTTGCATTTATATACCCATTTCCAGATGTTTGATTAACCCATTTTGTTTTGTCTTTGCAGCGCCTGGCAAACTCCAAAGCACATACCTCACGATTTATCAGTGCCAATCTCACATGTAACAAGTTTAAAAACCGTCTTGTGAACATCATGCCATACGAGTCCACTCGAGTCTGCTTACAACCAATCCGAGGTGTTGAGGGCTCTGATTACATTAATGCCAGCTTCATTGATGGATACAGGTATTATATTCCCTTGCAAAGTTGTAACTAACCCAGTGGTTCATTGTTTTCTGTTGTCTTCACTCTTGTAAGAAAGAGAGTAGTATGTCAGTGTTCTGCAGCCTTAAAATACTTTGAAATACAGCTACCAGTGTAAAAGACGGAATTACTACAGACAACTGTGGGGTTAGACGCACAATTTGAGCTAAAATAAGATCAAAAATCTGTTTCAATGCTATTGATTAAAGGATAAATTTAGCCCAGAATATTTGGGTAAAACTCATTTTTCTTTGAATCATACTAAATGATTGTTTACATCACAAGCACACAGAAAAGAGGTAGAGTATACGGACTCTTGCCTCGCAATACCCTGTACTATTCAATAAAATCATAGCATACCCTGTACCTTAAGCAGAATGAAAGAATCATTGCTCACAGGAAACCATTCAATTCATGAAGTCCATGACTGCTTACTGTAGAGCAACCCTGTCAATCTCATTCCCCATGGCCTTGCAATTATTTTCCCACAAGTACAATTCCCTTTTGAAGCTCTGATTAAGTGTCTCCATCATATACTGACAGTGAGTGCAGGATCACATTTAATATTTGTGTGAAAAATAGTTCCACCCAAAACATGGAATTGATGTCTCCTGAGTCATTTGCTAATGAAACAATTTCCTTCTATTTACCCTATCTAAAGCCATCAGGATCTAACACATGTCCTCTCCATCTTTCTTCCTCAGACTCCAACCTAAGTTTTGACAAAAGGTCATAAGCTCATGTTATCGGAAAGAATTAGGCCATTCGGCCCATCAAGTCTACTCCGCCATTCAATCATGGCTGATCTATCTCTCCTTCCTAACCCCATTCTCCTGCCTTCTCCCCATAACCTCTGACACCCGTACTATCAAAAATAAATCCATCTCTCCTTAAAAATAACCACTGACTTGGCCTTTACAGCCTTCTGTGGCAAAGAATTCCACAGATTCACCACCGTCTGACTAAAGAAATGTCTCCTCATCTCCTTCCTAAAAGAACAACCTTTAATTTTGAGGCTATGACCTCTAGTCCTAGACTCCCACCAGTGGAAATATCCTCTCCAGATCCACTGTATCCAAGCGTTTCACTATTCTGTATGTTTCAATGAGGTACCCCCTCATTCTTCTCAACTCTAACGAGTACAGGCCCAGTGCTGACAAACGCTCATCATAGGTTAACCTACTCATTCGTGGGATCATTCTTGTAAACCTCCTCTGGACCCGCTCCAGAGCCAGCACATCCTTCCTCAGATATGGTGCCCAGAATTGCTCACAATATTCCAAATGCGGCTTTACCAGCGCCTTAAAGAGCCTCAGCATTACATCCCTGTTTTTGAATACAAGCCCTCTTGAAATAAATGCTGGTATTGAGTTTGCTTTCTTTACTACCAATTCGACTTGCAGATTAACCTTTTGGGAATCCTGCACCAGCACTTCCAAATCCCTTTGCATCTCCGATTTCTGGATTCACTCCCCATTTACAAAATAGTCTACGCCTTTATTCCTACTACCAAAATCCATGGCTCAACACTTTGCTACGCTATATTCCATCTGCCACTTCTCTGCCCACTCTCTCAACCTGTCCAAGTCCTTCTGCAGTGCAGAGTCTCTACACTACCTGCCCTTCCACCTATTTTCGTATAATCCGCAAAGTTGGCCACAAAGCCTTTAATCCCCTCAATATATAGCGTGAAGAGTAGCGGCCCCAGCACCGACCCCTGCGGAACTCCAATGTAATAGTGTAGCTGAAAACCCTCAACTGGAATTGTGCTAGTAATCCTTGCGCACTTTCTCTAGGGGCCCCAACATTCTTCCTTGCATCAATTGATCTGGATGCAATATTCCAGTTCCAGCCAAACTAGTGTTTTAAACAATTTGAACATAACTTCCTTGCTTTTGACCTCTTTTTAGGATTACCAGGATCCCATATACTTGTTTAACCATTCCTCCAACTCCACTTTTACAGATTGATGCGTGTATACTCTTGATCCCACTGCTCGTCCATACCCTTTAGACTAAATGTCATATAGTCAGTCTGTATGTATTAACTGAACAGTTTTATGCGCATCCATCCTCGATCCCCCACATTGTGTCATTTTATTACTGTCCAAAAATCTCTCAAGCTTAATTTTGAATATATCTTGGCAAGATGACATTTTCTACCATGCAACCTATTATCCATGTCACGCAAGAATTTATAGACTTTTCTCAGATTTCTGGGGAGACTATCTGGTATTGTCTATTGCAAGGTTACAGCAGGGAAGACACAAGCAACTGCAGATGTTGGAATCTTATGTAGAACACAAAATGGTGCCGTAAGTCAGCTGGTCTGGCAGCATCTGTGGAGGACATGGATCGGCAGCTTTTCGGGTCGGGGCCCTTCTTCAGATTGATTGTAATGGGGGGAGAGTGGTAGAAAGCTGGAAAAGAGGTGGGGCAGGGCAATGCCTGGCATGTGACACAGGCAAGGGGGATTTTGAATGGCAAATGGGTTGGAAAAGGCAAGAGAAGAAAGGCAACACTAGGATGTAGGATAAAGAGGGAAGAAGGGTGAAATTTAGAGTTAAAGTAAGAGAAATAGGTGAAACGGGATAGGTGATGGGGAAGGGTGCGGGATAATGGAATAATTGGATGCGCACCAGGTGGGCCACAGGGAGGGGGGGGGGGGCTTAGAGAGAGAGAGAGAGGCTACCTAAAATTGAAGAATTCAGTGTTCATATAAGTTATCCAAAACAGGATATGCTCTGGTGTATTCGGATTGGTAGCATGCTCGCATCTTTGTTAGAAGGTTGAGGGCTCAAGTCCTCCTTCACTGATGACACGATGTACAAAGGGCCCATTAGTAATTTCTGATGCATGCTAATGACCCAATAACACCGTTTATAAAGAAGGCATGGTGTCAGGCCAAAATTTGTTTTGGAATCAACATCATTAAATTAATGACCTGTTCTTTATTATATTGCTGTTTTTGGACCTTACCTTTCCTAAATTTGCTTCTGCGTTTCTTGCATCATGATAGTACTTCAAAAAAGTATGTAAATGGTTGTAAGGCACTTTTGTACCCAAGATGCTTTATAATTGTGTCTATTTTGAACATTCTGGCTCCACAGAGATGCAACTTACATTTATTTACCTTTACAGTTAGTGTAAATTGTTAGGAACCTATGAAACCTGACTCAAATAATGCAGAAATATTGTGCAATATATATATTGTTCAGACTACGTTTAATATGTTGGTTCTACTTATGTAACAAGCCCAGTTCTATGGGGATCAACACTGTTATACGAGGAATGTTTACACATTTGCAAAATCTCAGGAGTGTACAATACAATAAATTAGAAGAAGCTGTCAACCAAGTGTTATTTATGGGCAGGTAGTTTGACAAAGAAAACATGACAACTGAGAGTTATACACGAGATGCCTCACTGCTTGATACATATATATTTTTACCACCAGCTTGTATTCTAACACTCTGCCACAATGTGGTATTTTTCCCCAGATGCTTTGGATTAACAAATTACCTGGTCATTTGTAAAGGACACACTAAATGATATAATTAAGTATAAATAGTGAAGTTTTAGATCCCAAATGCAAAATAGTTTGAAATTAATTTTAATTTCTATTTGTAACTACTTTGATACCTGTCTGCTGAAACTTTAATACATACTAGACCAAGTGCAGACCCGTTGGGTCTGTTCCCCCAACGTGCGGTTGTGGGGGGGGAGGCGGCATGCAGCGTCACACACACTAACTACCCCCCACACTCACGCTAATTACCCCCCTTGATATTATATTAATATTATTAATTTGCTCCTTTTACCCCATAACCACCCTATCTACTGACGCAGAGACACAGAGAGAGGGGCAAGAGGGAGAGGGGGTGGCGAGGAGGAGAAGAGGGAGGGTGGGTGAGAGGGGAAAAGTGGGGGTGGAGGGGAGGAGAGAGAGAGGGAGAGGTGGGGAGCAGGGAGGGTGGAGGGAAGGGGGTAGGGGTGTGTGGAGGGGAGGGGGGTTTAGGGGAGGGACGGTGGGGGAGGGGAGGAGTGGGAGAAAAAGAGGGGAGAGGAGAGGGGGGAGTGATGGGGTGTGCTGAGAGGGGGTGAGGGGAGGGGGAGAGGTGGGGAGGGGGGTGGAGGGGTGTGTGGAGGGGAGGGGGGTTTAGGGGAGGGATGGTGGGGGAGGGGAGGAGGGGGAGAAAAAGAGGGGAGAGAGAAGGGGGGAGTGGAGAGGAGAGGGGGAGAAGAAGGAGAGGGGGGAGAGGAGAGGGGGGGGGGAGGAGAAGGGGTGGGGGGGAGAGGAGAGGGGGGGGAGAGGAAAGGGGGGGGAAGAGAGAGTGCCTTTTTATTTCAACCCAAACCCCCCAAACAACCATTTGCAGGCAGTGCTTTTTTACTTTAACCATATTTTCATTTTCAAACCACATTAAGGGTACTTACTCACAGTTGTGTGGACATGTGTTCAATGTTATTCACAGCTCAGAGAAACGTGACCCTCTGCCTTCCTCCAGCTTGCAGACTAATTGAGGCACACCACTTCCTGGTTTTATAGTCCATCCCCCCTGCCGCCAGCGGGGGCAGCAGAGAGAATGGGGAATTTTGTAAAATCATTAATATCTCTCTCATTTTTCACCGACTGGAAAAATCCTCGGCACACATGCGGCGGAGGGGGGCTCTGAGCGAGGTGGCCAAAAATGACGGCCGTAGGTGGCGGCGTTCTCTCGGAAATCGCAGCACAGATCGCCAAAACCGGTCAAGAACAGACTTACTTTTAGTAATATAAGTAATATAGATAAGGCGTGTCATAACTTTTAAAATTATTTAGATTATATAAAGACATGTTATGATAATTTGAAGTACCTATTTAATAAAGCAGATAATTACAGATGATTAACAAAGAGAATGTTTGCTAAAGTGGAGGTTGGGCAGATACAAGTGCATTTTGTGGAGTTCTGCCTCCCTCTGGTGGAATCGTACGTGAACTTCAACCAATAAAACTTTCTTTCAGCATGCTATCCTTTTCTGACCGTCTTGCATGATTGGGAAAACAGTTTCTCACGGGAAAAGTGTAAATTGTTATGATCCCGTACCTTGACTTCTAAGATGTAAATCTCAAGATTACATTTAAGATCTCAAGATGAATTGTGGATAAAATTTGGGAACTAATATGAAATCTTGCAAATGTCACAAACTCTCAAGTCCAGTCAGATTTGTATTTAAAGTGCTGAGCACAGATCACCATAGTCAATTCCTGATGTCCTATTTGTTTTTCATTTACTTCTATGGCATCAAATTCAGTACATTGATCTAATTTACATAGGACACCAAATTTGAAAAATGGGTTGAATGAGAGAAATAACCTTGGGAATTATACGGGAATTGGGGTTAAGAATTGTAAGTGGATAAAATGATGACTGTTCTACAAAGGCACACACATACTTTGGTCAATGAAATTACATTCTAACCAATGCAGAACATTGATAAGGAGAGCAAAGTGAAAACTAAACTGTGTTGCAGGAGTAAAAGCATACAGATCAAAGGAAGTCACGTTCAAATGTTAATATGCCTTGGGCAGATAAGATCCTGAAAAAATGTACTCAGTTTTAGCTACAAAGTGAAGAAATAATTCGGCTCTTGAGATAGTGAGATATAGAAAGAACAGATAACAGCCTGACGATCCATGAGAAATTACCTAGGAGATGTATTAAATGGTAAACAGTGATTTGCACAGATGTGTAAAATTACTTCACAATAGGCAGAGATGATGAAGTTCATACCAATGAGGCAACTTTAGATCTGATGTCAATTAAACACGAATATGATTACTACCAGATTTGTGGTAAAATTCTGAGCAGTTTTAGATTAATAGGGATATATTTTGAAAAATCGTGCAGTATGCATTAAATGCTACATTAACCTGTTCACTGACATAATGGTTTTTTCACTTGTATACTCTGACCTGAGTACACCCGGGGGTGGCATTGAACAGGTTAAGAGCATTTTAATCTAAAATATTATGAGCAAAGCCTGTCAATGCTTCTGAGCAATCTGCTCGGTGGTTGCAGTGGAAACAAGAGGTGCCTTCTCATTTAGAGTTATAGTCATACAGCATGGAAACAGGCCTTTCGGTCAACTTGTCCATGCCAACCAAGAGGCCCCATCTATACTAGTCCCACCTGCCTGCATTTGGCCGTTATCTTTCTAAACCTTTCCTAACCATGTACCTGTCCAAATGTATTTTAGATGTTGTGATAGTACCTGCTTCAACGACCTCCTCTGGTAGCTTGTTCCATATACCCACTACCCTTTGTGTGAAAAACTTACATCTGGTTCTTGATTCCCCTACTCTGGGTAAAAGACTCTGTGCATTTACCTTATTTTTTCCTCTCATGATCTGATACAACTCTATAAGATCACCCCACTTCCTCCTGCGCATGAGGAATAAAGTCCTACCCTATATTTCAGGCACTCCAGTCCTGGCAACATTCTCGCAAATCTTCACTGCACCATTTCCAATTTAACAACATCTTTCCTATTCATTTTATTTCCTATTCATTTCCTATAAATTCATTTCACTGCACCCTCGGGTGCAAGTGACAAATAAATTTGGCTTTGACTTTGACTTTGATGAAAGGGTGACCAAAACTGAATGCAATACTTCAAATGCGGCCTCACCAATGTCTTGTATAATTGTAACATAACATCCCAACTTCTTTCCTGCAAAGATTATCCCCTACTTCCAATTCCTCCATCTACGCCACATCTGCGCCCAAGATGAGGTGTGCCATACTAGGACATCCGAGATGTCCTCATTCTTTAGGGAACAGGGGTTCCCCTCTCCCATCATAGATGAGGCCCCCACTCGTGTCTCCTCGGTACTGCTCAGCTCCGCCCTCCCCCGAGTCACAACTAGAGATAGAGTCCCTCTAGTCTTCCACCCCATCAGCCATCGCATACAACACATAATCCTCTGAAATTTCCGCCACCTCCAACGGGATCCCACCACTAGTCACATTTTTCCATCTCCACCTCTTTCCGCCTTCTGCAGAGACCGTTCCCTCCGCAACTCCCTGGTTAACTCATCCCTTCCAACACAAACCACCCCCTCCCCAGTGAAGGTGGTCCGCAAAACGATCGCCCAGACCAAACGCAGACTGGGCGATCGTTTTGCGGACCACCTTCACTCACCCCGCCTGAACCTCCCTGACCTTCCTGACCTCCCGGTTGCTGGATACGTTTATTCCCATTCCTTCCCATACCTACACAGAACTTTCTGTCTTCGGTCTCCATTGTCAGAGTGAGGCTAAACGCAAATTGGACGAACAGCATCTTATATTTCGCTTGGGCAGCTTACAGCCCAGTGGTATGAATATTAATTGCTCTCACTTCAGGTAGCCCCGGCATTCCCTCTCTCTCTATCCCTCCCCGACCCGCTGCACTAGCTTCTCATTTTCACCCAACAAAGTCTGAAGAAGGGTTTCGGCCCGAAACGTCGCCTATTTCCTTCGCTCCATAGATGCTGCTGCACCTGCTGAGTTTCCCCAGCAATTTTGTGTACCAAACAGCTCACAATGTCCTGTTCCCTTTATCATCGTTACTTTTTTGCATATCTTTCATTCATTGTTCTTTATCTCTCCACATCACCATCTATATCTCTTGTTTCCCTTATCCCTAACCAGTCTGAAGAAGGGTCTCAACCCAAAACATCACCCATTCCTTTCCTCCAGAGATGATGCCTGTCCCGCTAAGTTACTCCAGCTTTTTATGTCTAACTTCGGTTTAAACCAGCATCTGCAGAACCTTCTTACACATCCCAACTTCTTTACTCAATACTCTGATTAATGAACCCCAATGTTCACAAAAGCATTCTTGACCACACTATCTAACTGTGACGCCACTTTCAAGGAACTGTGTACCTGCACTCCTAGATCCCTCTGCTCAACAACACTCCCCAGAGTCGTGCCATTCACTGTGAAGGTCCGACCCTGGTTTGGCTTCCCAAAATGCAACACCTCTTACTTATCTGTATTAAACTCCATTAATCATTCTTCAGCCCACCTGCCCAATAAGATCCTGCTGCAACTTTTGATAACCATCTTTGCTATCTATGATGTCACTTACTTTCGTGTCGGCTGCAAATGTTTTAATCTTGCCTTGTACATTCTCATCCAGATCGTTGATATAAACCACAAACAGCAAAGGGCCCAGCATTGATCCCTGAGGCACAATACTAGTCACAGGCCTCCAGTCAAAAAACAACCTTCCACCATCACCGTCTGCTACCTTCCATAAAGCCAATTCCAATCGGCTAGCTCTCCAAGGATCCCATGAGATATAACCTTCCAGGGCAGCCTACCATGCGGATCTTATCAAATGCCTTGCTGAACTCCATATAGACAACGTCTACAGAAATGTCTCCCATGTACAAAACCACTCTGACTCTCCCTAATTAGTCCTTATCTATCCAAATGCATATCTTATCCCTCAGAATACTCTCCAGTAACTAACCTACCACATGCATTAGACTCACTGGTTTATAGTTCCCAGGCTTTTCCTTGCAGCCCTTCTTAAATGGAGGCATCACATTAGACACCCTCTAGTATCTAATGATGATTCGATTAATTTAGCCAGGGCGCCCATAATTTCTTCTCTAGTTTCCCAGTGTCCTTGGATATATCTGATCAGGCCCAGGAGATTCATCCACCTTCATATGCCTTAAGACTTTAATCACCTCCTCGAATGTATTATTGACTGTCCTGGACACTTCCATTAACTGCTTTTGTAACTTGAAAATGTAGCTTGATTCATTTTTCGGCGGTTAGGTTAATTTTGTAAACTAGATCTGTGTTAAACTTTACCGGGAAATAATGGAACAAATCTTGTATCCTCAGCAACTATCAGCTTACCATTTGGGAAACAGCAGAGGAGATTTTTCAAACAAGGCCCTGCATGAACATAGTGCTTCTGGTAGCTACAACAATGAATACATAAAAACAAGCAGCTACGTTACACTCTGACACATAGCTGGAACTATACTGGGGCTAAATTGGAATAATATGCTGAAGTAGGAGCAAACATATGAAAATTGTGCATGTTTTTAACTGGTGTTTTTCCTCATTGTACAGGCAACAGAAGGCCTACATTGCCACACAAGGACCTCTGGCAGAGACCACAGAAGATTTCTGGCGTATGCTATGGGAGCATAATTCCACAATTATAGTTATGCTCACAAAATTACGAGAAATGGGTCGAGTAAGTCATGCTCCTCACTTGAATATCCAACTATTAAATCAAGGGAGATAGTTAATAGCAAAGGATACTACGTTTACAATCCATCAGGATTGATAACCAGATTCATTTGCTCCTCATAACTTTTAAACATATAATGCCTGATATAGGAAGCTTGAAACTTTAGAAGAATGGTGATAAAACTGATAGAAATTATATGTGGCCAAACAAGTAGACTTTCTACAGTTATTGCGTTTATTTGTAGCTGAACTCCAGAACTTTTGCACAGCCTTGGCTCCAATCGTCTCAGTAGTTGGAATGTTTCTAGTTGTTGTGACCTCACTGCAATGTGAATGTGATGACTTTCTTAAATACTTCATTTCAAATAAAAACAGAAATTACTTATTATGTCCTTTTTGCAAATATTTGTTTATCTTTGAAAGATATCGAAGTAGTGTAACGTTTCACTGAATCTGACACACACTGGGCTGGCCAAAATGTGCAGTGTTAAATGTAGCTTTAACAGCAGTTAATGAGGTGTGAAATGCCACTAGTTTGAAAACAATTCATTAAAGGTGTTGCAGGGAAGAAGCATCCTTTGCATTGTGCTCAATTTTGCTGATCTTTTTTTTTGTTTCACTAGGAAAAGTGCCACCAGTACTGGCCTGCAGAGCGTTCTGCCCGGTATCAATACTTTGTGGTAGATCCAATGGCAGAATATAGCATGCCACAGTATATCCTGCGAGAGTTCAAAGTAACAGATGCCAGGGTAGGTGTGAACTAAAGACATATTTAATGTTCCTTTGCTCATATACTATAATAATGAAGTTGATGCTATCACATTAAACAGCATTGGTTTTATGTGAGTATGGATTATCTCTTAATGGTACTTTCGGAATTCACTGACTATTTTCATAACAAGAGGAGTTGAGTAAAGGAACAAAGAGGTCCTTCTGCAGTTATACAGGGCCCTGGTGAGACCACACCTGGAGTTTTGTGTACAATTTTGGTCTCCTATTTTGAGGAAGGACATTCTTGCTATTGAGCGAGTGCAGTTTAGGTTCACAAGGTTAATTCCCGGAATAGCAGACCTGTCGAATGATGAAAGAATGGAGCGACTGGGCTTGTATTCACCGGAATTTAGAGGGATGAGAAGGGATCTTAAAGAAATATATAAAATTATTAAGGGATTGGACACGCTAGATGCAGGAAACATGTTTCCGATGTTTGGGGTGTCTAGAACCAGGGGTCACAATTTAAGAATAAGGGTAGGCCATTTAGAACTGAGATGAGGAAAAGCTTTTTCACCCAGAGGGTTGTGAATTTATGGAATTATCTGCCTCAGAAGGCAGTTGAGACCAATTCACTGGATGCATTCAAGAGAGAATAATAATAATAATAATACATTTTATTTATGGGCGCCTTTCAAGAGTCTCAAGGACACCTTACAAAAATTTAGCAGGTAGAGGAAAAACATGTAAGGGGAATGAAATAAATAGTAGAGACATGACTAGTACACAAATTAGTGCACAGATGAAAAGGGAGGGGGACGTGGGGCTAAGGATAGGTAGAGGTGAAGAGATGGGTTTTGAGGCGGGACTGGAAGATGGTGAGGGACACGGAATTGCGGATCAGTTGGGGGAGGGAGTTCCAGAGCCTGGGAGCTGCCCTGGAGAAGGCTCTGTCCCCAAAACTGCGGAGGTTGGACTTGTGGATGGAGAGGAGACCGGCTGATGTGGATCCGAGGGACCATGAAGGTTGGTAGAGGGAGAGGAGGTCAGTGAGATATGGGGGGGCCAGATGGTGGAGGGCTTTGTAGGTGAAGATCAGGATTTTGTAGGTGATCCGGTGGGAGATGGGAAGCCAGTGAAGTTGTTTGAGGACTGGAGTGATGTGATGCCAGGATTTGGTGTGGGTGATGAGTCGGGCGGCTGCGTTCTGGACCAGTTGGAGTCGGTTGATGTAGGTGGAGCTGATGCCAAGGAGAAGTGAGTTGCAATAGTCCAGTCGGGAGGAGATGAAGGCATGGATGAGTCTTTCAGCAGCGGGAGAATTAGATAGAGTTCTTAGGGCTAGCGGAATGAAGGGATATGGGGAGAAGGCAGGAACGGGGTACTGATTGTGGGTGATCAGCCATGATCACATTGAATGGCGGTGCTGGCTCGAAGGGCCAAATGACCTACTACTGCACTAATTGTCTATGTATCCATGTACCTATTTTGCGCCTAATATTCTTCAGAGTGTGTTTTTAATCAGCCCTTAGTTGCAATGTAATACCGTGGAGATCTAATTATTTTCATATAGGAGAGGACAGATAAGAAAACTAAAATTACTATTCTTTTCCCAGGATAAAAGTGAATTGCTATCTTGCCTAGATACAACGTGTTGACAGAGATGACATTTGAGGAAGCTGAAAGAACTTTAAAAGTCATTTGTGTTATTGATCAATCGGTTATGATAGATTGTTAAAAGGAGTCACAACTGTGTACAAACCACATATCATTTATGCAAATAAATGTAGTCAACGTACTTTAGAATTCTCTTAACTTTATTACAGGGAGGTATTGCCTGTAATAAATACACTGACCTTCAAAATCTATTTCCCATTTTTACTAGAATACCATTCTTTTGAGCAGCTGCAAAATCTGATTTCCTCCAAAATTTGAGGAAATTATCTTAAAAGTCAACATAGAAAATAAAGCAGTACACCACAGGAACAGGCCCTTCGGCCCACAATGTCTGTGCTGTACACGATGCCAAGTTAAACTAATCTCCTCTGCCTACTTGTGATCCATAAGTCTCCATTTATAGTGTCATACAGCATGGAAACTGGCCCTTCGGCCCAACTCGTCCATGCCAATCAAGATGCCACATCTAAACTAGTCCCATTTGCCCGTGTTTGGCCCATATCCCTCTAAACATTTCCTATCCATGTTCCTATCCAAGTGTTGTTTAAATGCTGTTAGAGTACCTGCTTCAGTTACCTATTCTGGCAGCTCATTCCATTTTGAGTGAAAATGTGGACCTTCGGGTTCGTATTAAACCTTTCCCCTCTCACCTTAAATCAGAGGGTTTTGATTTCCCTGCCCTGAGTAAACAACTCTGTGTATTCACCCCATCTATTACCCTCATGATTTTATACACCCCTATAAGATCACCCCTCAGCTTCCTGTGTTCCAAGGAATAAAGTCCTAGCCTACTCAACCTCTCCCCATAGCTCAGCTCCTGAAGTCGTGGCACCATCCTCATAAATATCTCTCCCCTCTTTCCACCTTAACAACATCTGTCCTATACCAGGGTGACCAAAGCTGAACCAGTATTCCAAATGTGCCCTCACCAATATATTGTACAACTAACATAACGTCCCAATTTCTATATACAATATCCTGGATGGATGAAGGGCAATGTATCAAACGTTCATAAGCTATAGGAGCAGAATTAGGCCATTCAGCCCATTAAGTGTACTCCACCATTCAATCATGGCTGATCTATCTTTTCCTCTCAACCTCATTCTTCTGCCTTTTCCCCATAACCCCTGACACCCTTACTAATCAAGAATCTGTCAATCCCCGCCTTAAAAATATCCATTGACTTGGCCTCCACAGCCTTCTGTGGCAATGAATACCACAGATTAACAACCTCTGACTAAAGACATTTCTCCTCATCTCCTTTCTAAATGTATGTTATTTTCTTCTGAGGATCACAACCAGCAATGGACGCATCGATCCCTGAGGTACGCCACTCTTCGCAGGCTTGCAGTCTTCAGCCACCCTCTACCTCCTTCCATGAGACCAATTCTGCATCCAGTTAGCTAAGCTCAGCCTGGATACCATGCAATTTAACCTTCCACAGCAGCCTACCACACAGAACCTTATCAAGGGCCTTGCTGTCCATGTAGACAACATCTACGGCCTTGCCCTTGTCAACCTTTTTGGTTACCCCTTCAAAAACAATCAAATTTGTAAGACATACAAAATCATGTTGATATCCATAATCAGCCTATCTATCCAATTGCATATAAATCTTTTACCTCAGACTGCTCTCCAGTAACTTGCCTACCACAGTTGTTGGGCTCACTGGTCTATAGTTCCCAGGCTTTTCCTTGCAGCCCTTCTTAAATAGAGGCACAACATTAGCCACCCTCCAGTCATCTGGCACCTCACGAGTGTTTAATGATGATTCACATATCTCAGCCAGAGCTCAGGCAATTTCTTCTCTAGCTTCCCACAGCGTCCTTAGGTGTATCTGATCAGGCCTGGGAGATTTACCTACCTTCATGTGCCTGAGGGCATACAATACCTCCTTGTCCGTAATATGGACTGTCCTCAAGACATCTCCATTAAGTGTCCCAAGTTCTCTTGCCTTAACGCTTTTCTGCACGGTAACAACCTTCTTAAGTGTGCTCCTCAGTCCCGTAAACTCCTCCACATATACACTTGATCCAAGCTACCTATACCTGGTGCTTGCCCACTCCTTCTTGCCCACTCATTTTTCTTGACCAGAGCTTCAATTTCTCTTTTCATCCAGGCTTCATTTCTCCCAAATGCCGTACCCTTCGCTCTGACATGAACATGCATGATTACAATCACACTTTTAAAAGCATCCAACTTTCCAGAAGTCCCTTTGCCCACTAACATCCAGTTTAGTTTTAACTAAAAAGTTCATGTTTAATACCATCCGAAGGGCCTGTTTCTGCGCTGTACTCTACTTGTTTCCCTTACCTCACATAATTCAATGAACCATCAGTAATACAATCTCAGACTACTGCCCTGACATTCTCAATCAATAAAGTAACACTATTTTTACCCCCACTTCTGTTTTGACCGTAGAACCTTTAACCTGAAACATTAAGCAGCCAGTCTCTGCCATAGCGAAGATTCTGTAAGCAGCTACAACACCCAATCACATGTACCAATCAACAGCCTGACTTCATCCGACTTAGTCAGGCCTCTCGCATTGAAGTAAATGCAACTTAAACCAACTGTCCTGATTCCCTGTTCCTACCTATCCTGTCTACTGAACTTGCTTTCATCACCTTCTGTGCTAATTTCCAGCCTGTCAACTGCCTCAATTCAGCATTGTATTCCATTACCCTGGCTATCTAGTTTATACCATAGAAACAGAAAATAGGTGCAGGAGTAGGCTATTCGGCCCTTCGAGCCTGCACCGCCATTCAATATGATCATGGCTGATCATCCAACTCAGTATCCTGTACCTGCCTTCTCTCCATACCCCCTGATCCCTTTAGCCACAAGGGCCACATCTAACTCCCTCTTAAATATAGCCAATGAACTGGCCTCAACTACCTTCTGTGGCAGATAATTCCAGAGATTTACCACTCTCTGTGTGAAAAATGTTTTCCTCATCTCGGTCCTAAAAGATTTCCCCCTTATCCTTAAACTGTGACCCCTTGTTCTGGACTTCCCCAACATCGGGAACAATCTTCCTGCATCTAGCCTGTCCAACCCCTTAAGAATTTTGTAAGTTTCTATAAGATCCCCCCTCAATCTTCTAAATTCTAGCGAGTACAAGCCGAGTCTACCCAGTCTTTCTTCATATGAAAGTCCTGACATCCCAGGAATCAGTCTGGTGAACCTTCTCTGTACTCCCTCTATGGCAAGAATGTCTTTCCTCAGATTAGGAAACCAAAACTGTATGCAATACTCCAGGTGTGGTCTCACCAAGACCCTGTACAACTGCAGTAGAACCTCCCTGCTCCTATACTCAAATCCTTTTGCTATGAATGCTAACATACCATTCACTTTCTTCACTGCCTGCTGCACCTGCATGCCTACTTTCAATGACTGGTGTACCATGACACCCAGGTCTCGTTGCATCTCCCCTTTTCCTAATCGGCCACCATTCAGATAATAGTCTACTTTCCTGTTTTTGCCACCAAAGTGGATAACCTCACATTTATCCACATTATACTGCATCTGCCATGCATTTGCCCACTCACCCAGCCTATCCAAGTCACCTTGCAGCCTCCTAGCATCCTCCTCACAGCTAACACTGCCCCCAAGCTTCGTGTCAACCGCAAACTTGGAGATGTTGGATTCCATTCCCTCGTCCAAATCATTAATATATATTGTAAATAGCAGGGATCCCAGCACTGAGCCTTGTGGTACCCCACTAGTCACTGCCTGCCATTGTGAAAAGGACCCGTTTACTCCAACTCTTTGCTTCCTGTCTGCCAGCCAGTTCTCTATCCACATCAATACTGAACCCCCAATACCGTGTGCTTTAAGTTTGTATGCTAATCTCTTATGTGGGACCTTATCGAAAGCCTTCTGAAAGTCCAGATATAACACATCCACTGGTTCTCCCTTATCCACTCTACTAGTTACATCCTCGAAAAATTCTATAAGATTCGTCAGACATGATTTACCTTTCATAAATCCATGCTGACTTTGTCCAATGATTTCACCACTTTCCAAACGTGCTGCTATCCCATCTTTAATAACTGATTTTAGCAGTTTCCCCACTACCAATGTTAGACTAACTGGTCTGTAATTCCCCGTTTTCTCGCTCCCTCCCTTTTTAAAAAGTGGGGTTACATTAGCTACCCTCCAATCCTCAGGAATTACTCCAGAATCTAAAGCGTTTTGAAAAATTATCACTAATGCATCCACTATTTCTGGGGCTACTTCCTTAAGTACTCTGGGATGCAGCCTATCTGGCCCTGGGGATTTATCGGCCTTTAATCCATTCAATTTACCTAACACCACTTCCCGGCTAACCTGGATTTCACTCAGTTCCTCAATCTCATTTGACCCCCGGTCCCCTGCTATTTCCGGCAGATTGTTTATGTCTTCCTTAGTGAAGACAGAACCAAAGTAGTTATTCAATTGGTCTGTCATGTCCTTGTTCCCCATGATCAATTCACCTGTTTCTGACTGCAAGGGACCTACATTTGTTTTAACTAATCTTTTTCTCTTCACATATCTATAAAAACTTTTGCAGTCAGTTTTTATGTTCCTTGCCAGTTTTCTTTCATAATCTATTTTCCCTTTCCTAATTAAACCCTTTGTCCTCCTCTGCTGGACTCTGAATTTCTCCCAGTCCTCTGGTAGGCTGCTTTTTCCCATCCCGAGTCGCAAACTTACCTGCCAGGATATTGGTTCCCCTCCATTTCAAGGGCAACCCGTCCTTCATGTACAGGTCATCACTGCCCCAGAAGAGACGCAATGGTCTAAAAAAATCCCTTGCATCAATTCCTCAGCCACAATTCACCTGTGCTATCTTCCTGTTCTTAACCTCACCAGCACGTGGCTTCGGGAGTAATCCAGTGATGACTAGCCCCAAGGTCCTGCTTTTTAACCTTTTTACCTCCCTTTATTCACTCTGCAGAACCTCATCACTTTTTCTACCTACCGTATTTCCGGCAATGAAGTCGCACCCCCATTTTGAGTTGCTAAATTATGATAAAAGACTGGCCGGACATAGAATTTCTCATGCTCAAAATTTTTTTTTTTTTAAATAAAAGTAAAGAAAGTGGCAATTCAATTTCCCCAAGGCTTCCAGATCATCTCCATTCTGTATGACTGAATTGGTGGGGGGTGAAGGGTGACGGCAGGTGGAGAGATGGTGGGATAAACGGGAGCGCTAATGAACTAGGAAATTCAAACATAAGGACTTGTTGTACCAAAACGGGAGCGGCTGCCGGGATCGGACAGCATCCCTGGGCCGGCAAAAGGCGCTGAGGTGGCGGCCGGTTCCGCTGTCCGATCCTAGCGGCCACTCGCAACCACCTGAGCTACTTCTCCCTGGCGGCAGTCGAAATTTAATGATTTGCGGGAAGCGAGGCCGGCGAGCGGCAGGGGAGAGGTGTTCAGACGGAGAGCACTGCCGGCAGAAGGCGCTGATGTGGCGGCCGCTTCCGCTGGCCGGTCTCGGCAGCCGCTCGCAGTCACCCAAGCTACTTCACTCCCCGGCCACAATGAGGTGGCTCCACACCCTGGAATGCCGCGGCAGCGGTGAGTGAGTGAGTTGCTGGCTGAATCCTCAACCCTCTCCTTCTCAACACTCCGGCCCATGCTGACCCGGGCCAGACTCCCCACAAGCTGTGAAAGGGACTCTTCCGCCTTCCGCCCCCAGCGGCCTGTCCCTGTCCTTTTACAGCCGCTTCCCACTTTACAGCCGCTTCCCATCAGCTGCCAGCAATGAGGGATAGACTTGCCTATCCCCCAATACAGCAACATTCATCTTGATGTTGCTGTACTGAGGGATAGTCAAGTCTATCTTTCTTGGCTCACAACCTAACCTTCGGCCTCCAAGACGCAGGTAAGTTTTCATACCTTATTTTTGGGTATAAAAACAGCGTTTTCATTGTGGGGAAATACGGTATGTCATTTGTGCCAACGTGCGCAATGACTTCCGGCTGTTTGTTCCTCCCCCTTGAGAATGTTCTGCAGCTGCTCCAGGGAGGCAACATGCCATCCTGGAGTCTCTATTGCTCCACAGAATCATAGCCAGGCTTGATGGCACAGATCTGTGCTGCTGCTCTCCTCTGATGGTAAGGGGTAACCCCTCTAATGCAAGAGGGCATACCTGTTGTCGAGGGGGTGGCCACAGGGTATTGCTGTATCCTCTGCCAACTCCCTTTCCTGGTGATCACCCGTCTACTTTCTGCCCGTACCCTAGGCGTGAACATGCTCTCTATGTGGTCATGTACTTTTTGAAATTTTAATTGTAGCTGCCAACATTTTACTGCATGCAGGCTGCTCACAGATGATCAATGTAATCTTTTACTAAAATAGTGTGACAGTATCATGTTACCATGGAAACGCGTATTCTTTGTGGAAGTGGCAGTGTTATAATAATATTGCTTGTGATAGTAAAAATAACTGCTGGTTGACATGCAGTATAATAGTGAAGTATTAGTTCTTTTACTTGTTTTCTTGACAGTCAGTGATTTATAAAATAAAAACAAATACATTGCTAAGTGTCCAATATTTTATGGGGTTTTTTTTTTCAAATTGGAAACAAAAATATATTCTGATAATGAATGACAAGATATTTGGCTAAATGCAATAATCTATCTCAGTACATCCAGTGGCCTCGCAATTCTGTTGCTCTTTATAAGATATCCGTGTGCTACGCAATATCCAATCACTAAACAAGTTTGAGAATACCATTAATTCACAAGGTTACATTGAGAAATTGTGGTGCAGTCCTCTCAGCAGGCTGCTGTATGTGCACAATTTGAAGCCAAATGTACAGTCATTATGCCTCACGCTTTTCCTCCATAAGTGCATTGCTTGCAAACATTGCAGGACGCTTAAAGGAACTGCAGGCCATGACTTGGCCATGGATCTAACAGTGAACATTGAGGAAATGAACATTCCTCATTGCGAGACTTGGTGGAAGGGGGCTCCAGATCCACTATCCATACCTTAATGCCTAATTTCGGCCTCAATGATTAGGGCCATTAGAGGTGCCTAATGCTACCCTCGAGCATATCCTGCCCCCAAAAGATTTTACTGCATTAGTTGTCCAGTAGAAAGTGGAAACTGTTTTAAGAATTCTCACCTTGTCAGGATATTGCAGAGAAAACTCTTATTTAGTGCAGTACATTGGGCTTGGGTCATGTGTGCAGTCATGCAGATAAGACCGAGGTTTACGCTTACAATGCTCATGGCACGGTGCAGGTTTTTTATGTTAAAGACTTTCTAAGTCCTGTTTCTATGATGCACCTTAATTATTTTCTATACATCTGGAGAGGGAACAATTTATAGTAACTAACTTTACTGATTCAGTCTTACTTTCTGTCTTGATCTGTACTCTTTGAGAGGGAAAACCCTTTTTGTCATTGTGTATTAAACAGGCAAGAAAGGGGGTTGAGAGGGCAAAATAAATCAGCCAGGATTGAATGGCAGAATAGACTCAATGAACCAAATAGCCTAATTCTGCTCCTATGTCCTATGGTCTTACAATTTCAATTCAAATGTGTTTTGGTTTACACAGTATTTAGAAATATGCCCCATTCTTTTTAATATAGGATGGACAGTCTCGAACGATCCGACAATTCCATTTTATTGACTGGCCTGAGCAAGGAGTGCCAAAAACAGGAGAAGGATTCATTGACTTCATTGGTCAAGTACACAAGACGAAAGAACAGTTTGGCCAGGATGGACCTATTACTGTGCACTGCAGGTAAGGGTGGATAAGTTGGTGTTTTTCAGAAAAAATGATAAATTCAACTATACGGATGAATGAATTTACTGTAATGTTTTGTAAATGAACCTATTTAATTCCTGTTACATGCCCTTTCCTTAAATTGTATACTCTGAAATCATAGAAAATCCTGGAGAGTAATTGTTGCAGAACAGAATTAAATAAAACTCTTTTGAAATGTACATCTTTGTTCAAGTCTGAAATACGTTTCTCCTGTGTTCCAGCGCTGGTGTGGGACGAACAGGAGTATTCATTACATTGAGCATTGTCCTGGAACGGATGAGATATGAGGGAGTTGTGGACATGTTTCAAACAGTGAAGACCTTACGAACACAGCGACCCGCCATGGTTCAGACAGAGGTGCAGTATTTAATCATTGCTAGTAAAAAAACATAATATAATTAAATAATTTAAAAATTGCCTAGCAAACTTCATAGGTAGCAGGATAGTAAATTACTTTACTACCTTGCTTTTCAAATTCAGTAGTATCGCCACTACTGAATTCCCCCCCCCCCCCCCCAACGCTATTTCAATGGTTATCATTGACCAGGAACTGAACTCGAATTGTTGCAAGAGCAGGTCTAAAACTAGGATTCCTGTGGTTAGGAACTCTCCTCCTCCCTAAAGCCTATCCACCATCTACAAGGCTGAAGTCAAGAGTGTGATGGAATATTCTCCACCTGCTTTATGAGAGCAGTTTCAACAATGCTCAAGAAGATCTGGTTGTTAGACATTAAGACCACATCTGAACGATTCCAAAAGTGGGGAGCTCAAACAGGCTGGTCATATTCGCTCTTGGGTTTTGAAGAAAGAAAAAAAATCCTGTTGAAAATAACAACTTCTTCAGAGGCTTGACAGGTTCAGGATTGTGTTTGGAAGAATTTATTCAATCGGGCAGTGAATTTTTGAAATGTTCTACCTAAGAGGACTTTGGAGATCCAGTTGATGAGTATGTTGAAGATGAAGATCTATAATTGTATGTTTATTGAGGGATATAGGTAGTGCAGGAAAGTGGTGCTGAGGTGAAATATCAGTTGTGATCCTCTTGAAAGATGGAGCAGGCAAGATGAGCCAAATGGCCTACTCACTCTAGATTAATTTGTGTCTTGATTATTAAGTAAGTAAGTAAGTAAGTTTATTGGTCAAGTATTCACATACAAGGAATTTGCCTTGGTGCTTCGCCCACAAGTAACAACATGACATACAGTGACAGTTACGAATGACTCAGAAAACACTAAACATTAATAATAATAAAACATTAATGATAAAACACCATTAATCAAGCATGTGAACCAACAAAATACCAGATCAAAGGATGGCTACAGATTTTTGGCTGTTGAATAGAGCAACTACTCGTGGATAAAAACTGTTTTTATGTCTGGCTGTGGCAGCTTTGACAATCCGGAGTCGCCTTCCAGAGGGAAATTATTCAAAGAGTTTGTGGCCAGGGTGAGAGTGGTCAGAGATGATCTTGCCCGCTCGATTCCTGGCCCTTGCAATGTACAGTTCATCAATGGAGGGAAGGTTGCAGCCAATAACCTTCTCTGCTGAAAGAGCCTCAATTATCACAGTGGCCATTTATTCACAGCATATGCTGCTGATAAGTATAATTTTGTAAGGAGTAACAAAGGTTGTTACTGTATTTGTTACACATTTTCACAGTAACATATTTGCTCAATTTAATTCCTTGTTAATGCAAAAAAAACTGAAAAGCTTCTACAAAAAAACTATTATCACATTTTAGTTTGTATTATGACCACAAAGCAGTACATTATTACTTTGTGAGCAGTGTATTATTACATCAGTACAAGTATGACTTATGGGAGATTATGTTCATGTGTCTTTAGAAGTGTATTTGACTATTATATTTTAACGCTTGTATTTTATTGAGGTTCATTTAATAATATTTAATGTATTTTATAGAATACTATTTAACCTTCAATAATATTTAATTCTTCTGTTCAATTTTGAATGCTGGCACAGTGCAATAAACATATGTACTGAAGATAGCTCTGTATCTTTCCCACAGGACCAGTACCAGTTATGTTACCGAGCAGCACTGGAGTACCTTGGAAGCTTTGATCACTATGCAACGTAACTTCTAGCACCCAATCAGAATTTGTGACTTTCAGGACCCAGAAAATGATTTTTCGAGCCATATACCTAATCATTGTTCAGTTATCCTGTACAGTGAGTTGTCAAAGATGTAATGATATCAGCAACTCAGAAATTCTATCATGATTCTTGGACTGATCAGGAACTAAGCTGACTTGCGTTAATTCCAAATGAATGGGATAATAATTTACAAATTTCAAGTCCTTTCTATTGTGCATGAGATTCCCTTTTTTATTATAATTTTAGTGGAAGTACATTGGATCAATTTATTTTGGGGGTTTTAAATGGGGTGCCATTGACAATTTTATAAAGCTTTCTTTGAAATTGGTCTTTTTTTCAGGCAAATCCGAATCCCTTATGTTGTAAATGTCTTTTTATTTTGTAATCAGTTCAATTTTTATATTCTTTCTGCTGATTTTAAAAGTACCTTATGTTTGCAACAGAGCTGCCCATTTTAGTGCAGTTCTGTATTTAATCCTGGTGACTGGAATCTTAACCACTGTTCTGATTATAGCTGCTGATCTTCTACTAGGGATAGACAAATCAACCAGAAGTTTAATCTCTCCAATGAAAGTGTCTTCTCTTCAGATATCGTACAATACAAACTATTAATATTGAATAAAGCAGGAGCCTGGTGCTGTTAGATGAATTTAATAAAAAAAACAAGGATACATTTTGGTTTTGTACAGTTTCTTAAAATGACCGATTTGATCCTTTCCTTGTTTTAAAAAAATAAAAAAGTTAGAAAAATACACAATACCTAATATTCTGTTCAATCTGTTGGAGATGAATTTAAACTGGATTTCAACTAATTTGATGTAAACACTGCAGTGCCCTTGCTACAAACCTCCAATCACATACCCAGAGAAGAGCTACGGACACCAACCCTTGTTCCTCACCAAGCAGATTGGTTGTTCTCTGTTTCACATTGATTATTCTGTGGGAGTCAAACCTAAGTACAAATAGCCTGAACTTTCCAGAGACCTATTATGGTGGGTTGATGTTCTGTGAAGGTATAATCTTCTGTAATCTATGGAGCTCATGCAGGAGGGAGACTGTGTGTGGAATAGGGAAAGCTGGTAGATGAATGCCAAATATAATCAATCAATCAGAATGACATCGACCGTAACCTGATTTAAAGGGGTTAAATTGTTTGGAACAAGTTCATTTTTACCTTGTGTATGCATATTGCTGTAGGGGTTACTCTGTTGTATACACAGTCTGTTTTCTATTTGTTGATAAATGATATCATCATTGGAAGAGTCTTGATGTTAATAAAGTTCAATAATCGGGTTTTATACAATGTGGTTTCATTGGGGATTTTTTAACCTATTTTTCTACCCTTTGAAATTAAAATGAAGTAATCATTAATCCAACATTTTGGTCGCTATGTAAATTTAAATACTAGAGAGAGCATTTCGAGTTGAATATTTTTTTTACAGATTATTGACTTCATTGACTAAATATTATCTCACCCCAAGTTGTGGAGCTACAATGTAACCCATTCCCATGCCTAATTTTTCAACAATTAAAAATGCATGAACACCCCCCACTCAACCCCTTCCAATTTATGTCAGTTATCACCTCTCCTTTGAATCGACGGGAGATACATTTGGCTTTGGTTGTAGGCACTTAATGGGTGTATTAACTGCTCATTTCCCAAAGATGATTTGTGTTAAGGTCAATAGATACAATTGTTGCATGGTGAGTAAAAACATCACCAATGCTCTCTCACCCATTTAGCACTGGTGACCAAAATGAACTTCTCCCTGCTGAGTATTGGTGGGATACAGAACCAAGTTCCAACAGCACCCCCTATTATCTTGCCTAGTTCTCATTTTTATATAGAGGCAGAAGAAATTGCAGATATTAAACTCTTGTGCAAAACACAAGTGCTGGAGGAACTCAGCGGGTCAGGCTGTTGAAGGGACTGGTCAGTGAAGGGACTGGACAGATGATGTTTTGGATCAGAGCTCTTCTGGCTGAGTGAATGCTGGAAAAGTGAGGTGAGGGTTGGGCAAAGCCTGGCAAGTGATAGGTGGATATGGTGAGATGTGTGGAGCAAGTTAGAAAGGCTAGAGACAAGGAGACAAGGGTATGAAATGTAAGGGGGGGGGGAGGGTGATAAAAGAGAATTTGGGAACAGGGATCAGACTTGCATGTACAATGGAGGGGAAAGGAGCACGGTGACTGGGAAGTGGGAGATAATAGGATAAATATGTGCATGTTGGGGTGGGGAGAGGCACAGGAAAGAGGAGGGGTAGGGAGGATATTACTTGAAATAGAGGAATCCGATGTTCATTCCATTGGGTTGTAAGCTATCCAAGTGGAATATGGAATTCCAGATCTCATGTGGCCTCATTCTGGCAATGGTGGGGAGGAATTACAGAAATGTCAGTATGGGAATGGGAGTTAAATTGGTTAGCAACAGAAGATTCTTGACGGACTGAATGCAAGTGTTCGGTGAAAGGGTCACCTAGTCTACTTTTGGTCTCGTTGATGTTAAGAAAGCCACATCAGGTGCACCAAAATCAATAGACAAGGGTTGAAGAGTTACTCGTGAACCTCTGTCTCATCTGGAAATGCGGCTGGGGTCCCTGGATGGAGAGCCCCAGCAGTCAATAGACAATAGGTGCAGGAGTAGGCCATTCAGCCCTTCGGGCCATTCAATGTGATCATTGCTGATCATCCACAATCAGTACCTCATTCCTGCCTTCTCCCCATATCCCCTGACTCCGCTATCTTTAAGGGCCCTATCTACCTCTCTCTTGAAAGTATCCAGAGAACCGGCCTCCACCGCCCTCTGAGGCAGTGTGAAAAAGTGTTTCCTCATCTCGTTCTAAATGGTTTACCCCTTATTCTTAAACTGTAGCCCCGAGTTCTGGACTCCCCCAACATCCGGAACATGTTTCCTGCCTCTAGCATGTTCAAAACCTTAATAATCTTATATGTTTCAATAAGATTACCTCTCATCCTTCTAAATTCCAGAGTGTACAAGCCCAGCCGCTCCATTCTCTCAGCATATGACAGTCCCGCCCTCCTGGGAATTAACCTTGTGAATCTACGCTGCACTCCCTCAATAGCAAGAATATCCTTCCTCAAATTTGGAGACCAAAACTGCACACAGTACTCCAGGTGTGGTCTCACTAGGGCCCTGTACAACTGCAGAAGGACCTCTGTGTTCCTATACTCAACTCCTCTTGTTTGAAGGCCAACATGCCATTCGATTTCTTCACTGCCTGCAGTACCTGCATGCTTACTTTCATTGACTGATGAACAAGGACCCCCAGATCCCGTTGTACTTCCCCTTTTCCCAACTTGACACCATTTAGATAATAATCTGCCTTCCTGTTTTTGCTACCAAAGTGGATAACCTCACATTTATCCACATTAAACTCGCCCAACCTGTCCAAGTTACCCTGCATTCTCATAGCATCCTCCTCATAGTTCCAAATGTGCCGCTATTTCATATTTTATGATTGACTCCAGCATCTTCCCCACCACCGACGTCAGGCTAACTGGTCTATAATTCCGTTTTTTCTCTCCCGCCTTTCTTAAAAAGTGGGATAACATTAGCTGCCCTCCAATCCACAGGAACTGATCCTGAATCTATAGAACATTAGAAAATGATCACCAATGCGCCCCTTTTTAAATTTGCTAGTTACAGTAAGCTTTTTGACACAGAGGCCCAGATTTTCCTGGAAAATCCTGACAGTTCCTCATTTAGCGACAAGATTACAATCTAGAATGCAACACTCCCAGAATTACTCGTCAAACTTTGCTAGCATTATCACCAGCATTTACACCGTGGAATCTGCTTTTGGACTTTGTGACAGATTATTCCTTGGAAAAGCTAAAGAGCCCATTTATTTTAATATAAGTTATACTGCTGCAGGGAAGAATGGTAAGAAAAAGTAAAGTTTCTTATGTAAATATATCTGTACATCTTTTTTAATTAATTGTTTTAAGATATCTTCAGTCATTTTAATATTTTTTAAATATTTTGATAATTTCATTGATATTAGTTTTTTAAAGTTTCTGAATGCTGGTTATTCAGAAGCATTGATTATCCATAATAACACTGACATGGAAGGAAATTGACATGGAAATTGAACATCGCGGCCCTATTTCCACCACCACGCACAAGAAGCGCAAGACAGACACCATTGTGCAGATGCCGAGAAGTGTGTTCAGCTCTGTCTAAAGATTTCCAGGAGGGATTTGTGAGCAGTGCTTGTTCACAGGGCTTGCCCATCAATTGTATCACTGGGGCCCTGCTGCTGCTCAAGGTCCCATTGACCTCCTTCAGGAATGTCTCGGCCAGGGATAGTAGCCTTCCAGGTTCAAAGCAAATGCATTCATGATAATGCAAACTGCAAGTGCTGAGTAATCACCTCAAGAAAATCTAGGCCAGTTTCTCGAACAGCCAAGACAAATTTATTTTTGTCCATCATCATTCATAGATTCACAGATGATATTCGTGTGTTAATTTTCTTCCTCAGCCTCACCCATAACTTAGGCAGTCAAACTTAAAACCGAAATAATACAACTTAACAAAGCATGGATGGACAGAATGAAATCTGAAGAGTATGTGTCTTTCATTCAATAGGTAATTAAACATTAAATTATTATGCCATTGGAGTAAGTTCATCCAGAGAATTTAGAAACCGTGACTAATTAAATCCATGCAGCAATGTGTTTATCAAGGCAGCATAGCATTACTTTCATTTATAATGTCTATTATTTTAATATCTTGCATATGACAGGTGTAAAAATTAATTTGATTCCAGGCAAAACACTTGCTTGGTATCCAGTTGACCTTTTATTGTGTCACTAGTGATTGTGTGTAACCAATCTGCTGGTGATCTGTAACTCCACAGGACCTTGCAATTACGAACAACCTGATATTCATGCCACTCTTCCGTTGAATTTAGACAAACGCTTCAGTCTTTGAACAAGGAACTATTACAATGAAGAATCACAAAATATTTAATGCTTTGAAAGTATGTTTTACTTATCAACCAATCCATGTTATATTTTCATTGTTTTGGCCCAAGACTCAAGAAAATGCCACCAGCTTACAGACCCGTTAAACAAGCATTAGCAAATCAGGGCTAATGGTGTTGAAACCCCCTTTATTAATAAATAAGACATAATCACTGAACTGCATTGGCTGAAAAATCATCAGGTTAACTGGGAATTGTCTAGATTTCCTCAAGCTCTTTCCATGTTGGGTACTTTATCCTACATAGTGAGAAATTGTTACATAGTACTTATTTGGCAGTTGCTTGAAGGGAGGGTCTGTAGTGTGGGGGAGGGTGGGGCCTTGGGAATTTATCATGGGATGCTGTCCAAAAGAAAATAACTTGCTCCCACTATGGCTCTGCGAGATCGGAGATATTGATGAATACCTTCGCCCAATATTGTGTGCAGACTCTACAGGGAGTGCTGTGTGGCGTATCTGAGCATGGTCCTTCAGATCTTACACACTGATATTGCTGCCTTTGTTTGGACCTAGAGCAATGGATATAACAGCATGGTGTAGGCAGTGGTCATAATTCCTGTCGTGGAGCAGAAAATGCAGACATCCATGGCTTTCTCTTGCTCAGAATTACATAATCACTCATCCCTTCCCACCTAAACCACCCCCTCCCCAGGTACCTTCCCCTCCAACCGCAGAACCTGTCCCTATACCTCCTCCCTCGACTGTCCAGGGACCACGACAATCCTTACAGGTTAGGCAGAGGTTCACTTGCACCTCCTCCAACCTCATCTACTGTATCCGTTGTTCAAAATGTGAACTCTTATACATCGGCAAGAACAAACGCAGACGGCGATCGTTTGCGGAACACCTTCGCTCAGTCTGCATGAACCTACCTGATCTCCCGGTTGCTAAACGCTTTAATTCTCCTTCCCATTCCCACACAGACCTTTCTGTCCTAGGTCTCCTCCATTGTCAGAATACGGCTAAATTGGAGGAACAGCATCTCATATTTCGCTTGGGCAGCTTACAGCCCAGTGGTACGAAAAATGATTTTTTCTAACTTCAGGTGGCGCTGGCATTCCCTCTCTCTCTATCCCTTCCCCCCCCCAAGTCACACTAGCTTCTTGTTTTCACCCAACAAACAGCTAACAATAGCCTGTTTCCTTTATCATTGGTATTTTTTTGCATATCTGTCATTCGTTGTTCTTTATCTCTGTACATCATCGTCTACATCTCTCGTTTCCCTTATCCCTAACCAGTCTGAAGAAGGGTCTCGACCTGAAATATCACCCATTCCTTCTCTCCAGAGATGCTGCCTGTCCAGCTGAGTTACTTCAGCTTTTTGTGTCTATCCACATAATCTGATTGGTGTGTGTACTGGGTCAGAATAGGTTTATCCATGGAATTTAGAAAGTGACTAACTAATTAAATCCATCCAGTGATGTGCTTATCAAGGCAGCATAACATTAATTTCATTTATAATGTCTCATTTTAATATCCTACATATGACAGGTGTAAAACTTAATTTGATTGATTCCAGGCAAAATACTTGCTTGGTATTCTGTTGACGTTTTGTTGTGTTACTAGTGATTGTGTCACTTGTGACTGAAGTCATCAGATCTTGTGCTCATCACTTTGACGAGACTATGTTGCAAACATTTGTCAAGAGATTCATTCTGTTGGGATTGGTATTAACTCTAACCCACACGCTTTGCCAAAAACACCTTTTCAGACGGCAGCAAACTTTCCCACTTGACAATAAAGTCATCAAGCGGCAGCAGTGTGCATTTCTCTGGGTTATGGATTCGGGATGTTTCAAGATTGGATCGGATGGCCTTCATGACCTCATCTGTAAGTTCCAGGGTTGTGGTTTAAGCACTAAAGTGCATAACACATTAGTTCCAGTAAAAGTCACTGAGAGATTGATGGGATGTTCATTGATGAGAGTCCAGACTTGCTCATTCTTGTTCAGCTGTTCCTTGAGTCTCACTCAGGCTGGTGATATCAAGGTGGGGACCTCTGAGCTCCTGGGATGAAGTAGCAGAGTGGTGTTCAGCTCTGTTTCCAATGCAGCTATCTTCTGCAAATGAATAAATGGCTAAATGGAGAAAAGAACTGCAGATGCTATCCGTCTGAAACAAAGACTCAGAATTCTGTAAGTGTTCAGCAAATCAAGAAGAAACCTAGGGAGAGAAACAGTATCAACATTTTAAAGCCTTTTCATCAAAATGGGAAAAATGAGCAAACAAGCATGTTTAGCTGCAAATGGGAAAATCAATGCGAGAACCAGGACAATTAAAGGAGAGCCAGATTTTAAGAAAGCCTTTGATAAGGTGCCACACGTGAGGCTACTAAGGAAGATGAGAGCCCACAGTATCAAAGGGCAGATATTAGCATGGATAGCAGGTTGGCTGGATGGCAAAGACAAGGAGTGGCAATAAAGGGGACTTCTTCTGGTTGGTTGGTGAATAGCGGAGTTGCACAGGGGTCGGTACTGGGGCCGCTAACCTTCACTTTGTATATTATTGATTTGGATGAGAGGATTGAAAGCTTTGTGGCCAAGTTTACGGATGATACAAAAATAGGTGGAAGGGCAGGTCGTGTAGAGGAAGCAGGGACTCTGCAGAAGGACTTGGACAGGTTGGGAGAGTGTGCAGAGAAATGGCAGGTGGAATATACCTGTAGTTAACAAAGTGTGGAGTCATGCATTTTGCTAGTAGGAATAAAGGTGTAGACTATTTTCAAAATGGGGAGAGAATCCAGAAATTGGAAGTGTAAAGGGACTTGGGAGCGCTGGTGCAGGATTCCCAAAAAATTAATTTGCAAATCGAATCGGTAGTAAATAAAGCAAACTCAATGCTGGCATTTATTTCAAGAGGGCTTGTATACAAAAACAAGGATGTAATGCTGAGGCTCTATAAGACGCTGATAAGGGCGCATTTGGAATATTGTGAGCAATTATGGGCATCATATCTGAGGAACAGGGCTGCCAACTCTCACGCATTAAGCGTGAGAATCACGCATTTCGCCAAATTCTCACGCTGATCACAAATTTCTCACGCTCTCGTGAGAAATTCTGTGATCAACAAAAATTTCAAAACTCATATCAACTGCATGGGCCGCGGGTGTTGGAGAGCCGGGGCTGAGAGATGGATAGAAGCAGAAGCAGCGGCAGGGACAGATGCGGACGGGGAGCCGGGGCTGGTGAGCGTTTGCTGGACTGGCGAGTCGCTGGCTGCAGCTACGGCCATAGAGCAGCCTCAGTGCAAGATTCCCGGGCCGTCGGAGGTATCAGAAGCATTGCACCGCTGCCGTGAGAGTCTGTGCCGAATTCGCCCAGGTGACCGGCATGGATCAGGCTGCGGCTCGGTGCATCCTGGAGGATAACCAGCGGCTGCTGGAAGTAAGTGCCAAGCACTGGGTAGAAACGGTGGAAAATAGTGGCCTTCAAATGGGGGTGGTTGGAGAAAGCATCCTGCTTGCCTGCTAGATTTTCACTTCTAGTAACTGCAGGACAAATGTTCCCGATGTTGGGGGATTTCAGAAACGGGTCAGTTTAAGAATAAAGGGTGGGCAAGTTAAGACTGAGATGAGGACAAATTTTCTTCACGCAGAGAGTTGTGAATCTGTGGAATACTCTGCCACAGAAGGCAGTGGAGTCCAATTCACTGGATGTTTTCAAGAGAGAGTTACATTTAGCTCTTGGGGCTAGCGAAAGAAAAATTAACAGGAAAGGTACTGATTTTAGATGAACAGCCATGATCATATTGAATGGCAGTGTTGGCTCAAAGGGCCGAATGGCCTATTCCTGTACCTATTTTCTATGTTTCTATGCTTGAGTATATGGCAATAAAACTCGACCACTTGATTTTGAAGCATTCATGAATGGTGGAGGTAAAATCTCATAGAGTGATACAGTGTGAAAACAGGCCCTTCGGCGCAACTTGCCCACACACGCCAACATGTCCCAGCTACACTACCTGCTTTTGGTCCATATCCCTCCAAACCTGTCCTATCCATGTATCAGTCTAACTGTTTCTTAAATGTTTGGATAGCCCCTGCCTCAACTACCTCCACTGCCAGCTTTTTCCATACACTCACCACCCGTTGTGTGGAAAAAGTTACCCCTTAAATAGTTACCTCTTAAAAATACCTCAAACAAAAAACATTGAAATCATTCTTCGACAATGCACTAAACCCCCACCCCTCCAAATTCCTTTGACAGGTTGAATAGAAATGTCCCCAATCTCGTTGTTTTATTAATTGAACACGTAGATGAACATCCTCAAGGAGTGTAATCAGATGGAAACTGATTTAGATGCGATGTTTAATAGCTTGTTGAAAGAAGGTGCATATTTTATAGGAGTGACAGAGATACTTGTAGGGGAATGTGTGAGGAGGTTATTATTTGTCTTTAGTTTTGGCTTGAACCAGGACATCTGAAGATTCAAAGTTTAATATAGTAATTGTGCTGATACTGACTCCAACCAACCACGTAATATCATCCATTCCAGAGGTTTTATTTTTCTGATGCCATTTAAAGTTCACTTGGATTTCAATCACTTCAATGTAAAAGTAATTGGGAATGGGGAGCATTGGAACAAAAATTTGCCCTCGGTACATATTAACTGTAAAATAATAATGTATGCATGTTGGTAGGTGCAATCAAAATTATCATTGTTGTGTTATGAATACCACAGAAAATATTATGTACTCTCAAGATCACATTAAATAGAATATTATTGATTAATTATATAGTTATTGGACTTTGCATTTGGGAAAAGTCCCAGCTGCGAGGAAGACAGCAAATTACTGAAAATATTGAAGGTGAAAATGATTTGACAGATGATGACAGTTTGTTAGGAAAATGAAGGAAATGGTAACAGAATACTTAGACAGCTGACTGAGTATAATTTTATGTATGAGAAATTGTGTTCAACCAATTGATGACTTCTTTGACAAAGTAACTAGCATGTTAGATAACAAGGAAGCCAATTGATGTAGCAAATTTTGTTATACAAATTTTAGTCCGTGAAGTGCCCCATAAAAGTTTACCACATTAGATAAGCACCTGTGGACTTGAACGTAATAGGTTAAGTCCAGGGGGGTCAGATATTGGGCTTTATGTGTGGGCCAGATATATTGTCAGTGCCGAGGAGCTAGGAGCAAGGCCAAGTGTGCATCCAGAGTCAAGGTCTGGAATAGTACTCGGTGTGCAGTCAAAGTTGGGACAATGGGAGTGTTCAGCACTGGGAACCGAAGCAGGTAAGCAGCTTTGATCAGGGTAGAATAGGGAGCCAGGTGTAAGGCTGGACTTAGGGTCAGGAATGAGAGAAGGTATGCAACTGGAGTTAGGGTGAGGAGTAGTACCAGGTGTGCAGTGAGACCCAGGTTGGTCAACATGGGCCAAGTGCTTGATTATAATCTGATTTCCATACATGAATACACTAAGATCATTCATGTGCTGCACCTTTTGATCAGAGCCTGGCTCTGCTGTGGAATGTAATTTGGAATGTAATTTAGCCTAACCAATAGCTAATCCAATTTAAAGCATAAATATTGCATTCAAGTGTAAGTTCAAAGACTTGCTACAGTATGCACCACATTGCACACTTCCAAGCTGAAAAATACAAAAGCTCTGTATCAATGAGAGGGGGGGGACACCCTCCTCCCACACCCTCTCCCCCTCCCCCATCGGTCACTACGCTCCCTCAGGCTTGGTCTCTCGCAATTTCTCACTCCTAACTCACCCAATGTTGGCAGCCCTGGAGGGAGGATGTGCTGGCTCTGGAGCTGGTCCAGAGGAGGTTTACAAGAATGATCCCACAAATGAGTAGGTTAACCTATGAAGAGTGTTTCTCGGCACTGGGCCTGTATTTGCTGGAGTTTGGAAGAATGAGGGGGAACCTCATTGAAACATACAGAATAGTGAAAGACTTGGATAGAATGGATGTGGAGAAGATGTTTCCACTAGTGGGAGAGTCTTGGACTAGAGGTCATAGCCTTTGAATTAAAGAACGTTCTTTTAGGAAGGAGATGAGAAATTTCTTTAGTCAGAGGATGGTGAATCTGGAATTCTTTGCCACAGGAGGCTGTAGAGGCCAAGTCAGTGAATATTTTTAAGGCAGAGATAGATAGATTTTTGATTAGTACATGTGTCTGGGGTTATGGCGAGAAGGCAGGAGAATGGGGTTACGATGGAGAAATAGATCAGCCATGATTGAATGGCAGAGTAGACTTGATGGACCGAATAGCCTAATTCCACTCCTATCACATATAAACAGGGAAAATGTCCTTAATTCGATGGAGATCAAAGTTATAAAGATAATAATGACTTAAAACAGCAGTTAGAGATAGAAAAGAAGAAAAACAGTGACATAGAAAGGCAGAGGCACGTTCATAGTGAAAAAAATAAATTAGATTGGTTACCTGAAATTGTTAAATTCAGTGTGAGGTCCCTGGGGTATCCAAAGAAAAAATGATGAGCAATGAGAGAGGAGAGAATTGTACAAGGGTGGAGAATTAGAATGACAAGCGACTGGAAGGTCAGGACCATTCTTGCTGACTGAATGGAGGTGCTGTACTAAATCATCGCTTACTCTGCATTTCTCCAATGTAGAGATGATCACAACTCTAAACTGGAAAATGTACGTGAATCACTGCTCCACCTGGAAGAACTGGGTCCCTGGCTGGTGGGAAGGGAGGAGGTACAAATTCAGTACAGTTACAGTTTAGTACAGTTTAATTTATTGTCACGTGTACCGAGGTACAGTGAAAAGCTTTTGCATGCTAACCAGTTAGCGGAAAGATAATACATGATTTCATTCGAGCCACTTACAGTATAGGTAAAGCCAGTAAAGTCCGATCATAGATAGTCCGAGGGTCACTAATAAGCTAGATAGTAGTTCAGGACTGCTCTCTAGTTGTGCTTGGATGATTCAGTTGCCTGATAACAGCTGGGAAGAAATTGTCCCTGAATCTGATGAGGTGTGTTATCACACTTCTATACCTTTTGCCTGATGGGAGGGGAGAAGAGGGAGTGCACAGAGTGCGATTCGTCCTTGATAATGCTGCTCTCCTTGCTAAAGCAGTGTGAGGTATAGGGAGTCAATGGAAGGGAGGTTGGTTTGTTTGGGGGGAAGGGGGATGAACTAATTGGTTCCAAAAGCTTGGAAGGGGGATGAACTAATTGGTTCCAAAAGACCCCTCAGCGGTGACATTTCCAAACATGATGTCTCACCGCACATCACTAAGTAAATGCACAGCTTTGTCAGACAGCACGTTCTTTTACCAACCATTTGTACGAGGAAACTAACGTCTGTCATGTTAGTTAATGGTATTTGGACACGCAAATTGTTCATGTGCCCACTGTTACAATGTTCACTTTCAGATGTCTGATTAATTGCTTAGGACTGAGAAACTCTCGAGTGGCAAAATAAAACGTACATATTGTTTCTGTACTTAATGTTTCCAAACAATCTCCTTTAATAATTTGGAGACAGAAATGGAATAGGTTGCACATAAGGTAATCGGGTCAAAGGGCGTGACGCACGGAGCAGCTCAATCCTTCTGGAGGACATGTCAGCCTCCGGCATACACTGTGAACACATGAAACGCGTACTTTCTTACCTGTTACAAAATGGCGAAATGGTCCATTTTTGCGCTGTAAATAATTGTGATGGGGGATTGTGCACTCTGAACCAAATGCACTAGTATCTTTGCTCTGAACCGGAGCACCAAGGTGTAAGCGGCCGAAGGAGAGCATCATCCCGGGACAGCCCCCACTCCACTCCCCCCCCCCCGGGGTCAGCGCTGTCTGGCCACAGCCGCCCTCCGCCCGTCTCCCCCTGTGGGCCGCACTGTCATGGCCTGTGGGTCGGCAGCGCCCACACACTGGCCCCACACGGGGACGAAAACCTGGCAATGTCCCCGTCAGCTGCAGCAGAGTTGGGGACAGACTGGTCCCTCCGCCTACCCAGTCACTGACCGCGCTGCACCGGCACCTTCCCCCCCTCCCCCTCCCCCGGCCGCGGGGACAGATGGCCCGGGGTTCGCGAGTGTAGAACCAGTCAGCGAGGAGTCCGGATGCTGGAACAGAAGAAGGGCCCGGTGTACTGGCAGCCATAGTAAGTGCCAAAGTTACTATAGCATCTTTGGTAAGTGCGGACCTGACGTTCACCGCGTGTACTCCAGAAGGCGTTGCATAGCAACAGTACGGGTCACGGGTCGTGACCGCGACTGCCGTGCAACCTCCCTATTGCAGATGCGGATGTAGAGTCTGAAGAAGGGACCCAACCTTAAATCGGGACGCTTCCATGTTCTCTGGACATGCTGCCTGATCCGCTGAGTTACTCCAGCACTTTACCTTCACTCATTTAATAATTCCACTTCCTCCTCGAGTCTTGTTTATCTTTTTTTTTACACAAGCTATCCTGACTCGAAATGAGTTTTCATCAGCTTTCATGCCCGCACTCGAGAAAGACCTGAAATTGAAGTCTACTCACACTTTACATAGCGCCACTAAAGTAACATAACATTCCAGTACATGTAATAGGAGCAATTACAAGTGTAATTTGATACCAAGAGACATGAGGGAAAACTGGGGAGATATTTATAACGGTTACAGGAAGAGAGAGAACTAAAGAGCAAATTTCTAAGCTAGATGTTTTAACAGATGAAAACAGAGCTACTGATAGAATAATTACAGAGGAATAATTAATGTTAAGGGTAATAATTATGTAACCAAAATAGGAGTGCAGGTATTTCAGATGTCAAGGGTCAGTCAACAGGGAGGTTTCACGGCAGTCAGGTCACGACCCATGACCCGTACTGTTGCTACGCTACGCCAAGTGGAGTACACGTGATGAACTGCAGGTAAGTACTCACCATTGTGTCCAACGTAGCGAGCCCGTTAAAATCCGCCGAAATTGTCAATTTTTGCGCTGTAAATAATTATGGAAATCGGGATAAGCGTGAGAGACATACTTCAGAATTCCAAAAGTGAGGAGAAATTACGGTAGATAGAAGCGAGAGCTGAAGGGACAATGTGCTTGGCGATCATTGGCCGTTTGCTCGCTGCATTTCATCAACTAAGGCATTATTTGTGTTTTTTCTTGATTCCTTTGGCATCTAAAAAGTTTCAGAAGTGATAAATCTGGCTGTAAATTTTTTAAATCGCCCATGGTTCTCAAGTGGATTTTTACATACAAAAAGAAAACGCCTCTGAAGCAAAATTTACAGCCAGATTTATCATTTCTGAGACTTTTTAGATACCAAAGGAATCAAGAAAAACCACAAATAATACCTTACTGTTGATGAAATGCAGTGAGCAAACGCAATAATTCCCAATATTTTCAATTCCGATAACTGCACGGCCAATGTTCGCCAAGCACTTTAGCTGCTGTTGTCCGTTCAGCTCTCGCTTCTCTTTACCTTCATTTCGCTTCACTTTTGGAATTCTGAAGTTGGGTACATGTCTCTCACGCTTACCCCGACTTGCACAATTTTTTACAGCGCAAAAATTGAACATTTTGCAGGTTTTTAACAGGTAGGAAAGTACGCGTTTCTTGCATTAATAACATATAGGGTGATTTCACGAAAGGTCACTGGAGCGTAGTTCCGCACCCACGTGACCGAAAAGTTTAACTGCAGTACATGCGTCACTTCCGGTACATGTTCGTGAATGGGAAAACACGCACTTTCACACCCGTTAAAAACATCGAAAACGGCCCGTTTTTGAGCTGCAATTAACTGTACCAGTCGGGGTGACCGTGAGGAACAGCGACCTAAATTTACAGTCCAAAAAAAAGATAGAAACTAAGGTAAATTCAAGAGGGAGCTGAAGGTGTAAATACAGCGGAAGTGCTAGCGGACATTTGCCGTGGAGATTTAAAGATCCAAAATATCTGGAATTATCGCGTTTGCTCGCTGCATTTCATCAAAAGTGGCATTATTGACTTTTTATATTTATTCATTTGTTATATGAAAAGTATTAAAAGTTAAAAATCTGTCAGTAAAATTGCAAAATCGCCCATGGTTCTCAGGTGGGTTTTAACATGCAAAATGAAAACGCTTCTGAAGCTCCATTTACCATTTAAATAATCGTAAACTATCAATGCGTTTTTAAATAAATCGATAAATGGGATAATTGTCAGCTGTTAGTTGGACAAAAGCAGGACATTTTATTATTTGCCAAAATATATTTCTCAATGTTTCTTGTTTAAAGCCTGCACAATCACCCAAACTACTTATTTATTTATTTATCATCTAATAACAGACAAGCCTGCAGCATGGAATGATGTCAACAATCCTGCTTGGGCACCCACTATGAGCAGGATAGACAATGTGCACAAGAACGCCATCAACTTGCAGAGCTATAGATGCTTGAGCTGCAACCAAATCTGCTTTAATACTCTCTCCTTGTTGCACGTGCATGGCGTTCCCATTCCTTAGCTTGCATCTCAGTAAAATTTATTTCAAAACGCATTGATAGTTTACGATTATTTAAATGGTAAATGGAGCTTCAGAAGCGTTTTCATTTTGCATGTTAAAACCCACCTGAGAACCATGGGCGATTTTGCAATTTTACTGACGGATTTTTAACTTTTAATACTTTTCATATAACAAATGAATAAAGATTAAAAGCCAATAATGCCACTTTTGATGAAATGCAGCGAGCAAACGCGATAATTCCCGATATTTTGGATCTTTAAATCTCCACGGCAAATGTCCGCTAACAACATCCGCTGTTTTGACACCTTCAGCTTCCTCTTGAATTTACCTTAGTTTCTATCTTTTTTTTTAACTGTAAATTTAGGTAGCTGTGCCTCACGGTCACCCCGACTGGTACAGTTAATTGCAGCTCAAAAACGGGCCGTTTTCGATGTTTTTAACGGGTGTGAAAGTGCGTGTTTTCCCATTCACTAACATGTATCGGAAGTGACGCATGTACTCCAGTTAAAATTTTCGGTCACGTGGGTGCGGAACTGCGCTCCAGTGACCTTTCGTGAAATCACCCTATACCAGAAGATACGGATGTCCTCCAGATGGATTGAGCGGCTCCGTGCGTCAAGCCATCTGACCCAGTGACCTTACGTGCACACCCCCTAGTCAAGTGTTTTGTTGTCATGTCCAGAAACGGAACAATAAAATTCTTACTTGCAGCAGCGCAACAGGATATGTAAACATACTGTGCACGGAGGAACTGCAGATGCTGCTTTACACCGAAGAGAGACACAAAAAGCTAGAGTAACTCAGCGGGACAGGCAGCATCTCTCGAGAGAAGGAATGGGTGATGCTTCGGGTCGAGACCTTCGGCAGGTTCCGGACCCGAAGCGTCGCCCATTCCTTCGCTCCAGAGATGCTACCTGAACCGCTGAGTTACTCCAGCATTTTGCGTCTCTCTTTGATTGCCCCATTAATGTCTAATGCAAAACGGAACGCAAAATGTGATGGGATTTCATGTCAGATTAATAGTACTCTGTAAACACCATAATAAATGAGAAGAATGTAATCTAAGGGCACAGCAAACCCGTAAATGCGTATGGGAAACTGTTGGAGTTGAGGTATTTTGTTACAGTGCTTCGTAAACTGAGGGGCGATGGTGAAAATAGGACAGGTCGGCTGCAGACAGCCCATTGCAGCTGCAGCTGCAGCTGCAGCAGCACTCCGCCCCACCCGCGCCGCGTCTTCCCCGGGAGCTCCCGCCCGCAGCCGCCGATGTGCAGACCCGCACGCCGCCAATGGAAGCGGCGGCCCACACGCCCATTGGATGAACGCGGGGGGGGAGGGGGGGGGGGGGGGGTGGGGCTGCCATACACCGTCGTGGATTGGCTGATTGGTTGCGGACAGGTGCGCTTCCCATTGGTGGTTCGGCGTTGAGGATGGTGATTGTTTGACAACAAGAGTAAGTTGTAGAAACGTCACCCATTCCTTCTCTCCAGAGATGCTGCAAGTCCCGCTGAGTTACTCCAGCTTTTTGTGTCTATTGCAGGAAGGAACTGCAGATGCTGGTTTACACCGAAGACAGATACAAAATGCTGGACTAACTCAGCGGGCCAGGCTGCATCTCTGGAGAAAAGGAATGGGTGACATTTCGGATCGAGACCCTTCTTCAGACCACACGAGTGGAATGGGTAGTAATAAGGAACTTATTCTACAGATGCTGGTTGATAGTGATACCAAAGAAAGACGCATGGTGCTGGAGTAACTGAGCGGGCCACGTAGCATCTGTGGAGAAGATGGATAGTTGGCATTTCAGCTGGGGACCCTTCTTCAGACGGAAGAAAGAATCCCGTGTCTGAAGAATGTCACCTATCCTGTTCTCCATAGAGTTTAAGAAGGAACTGCAGATGCTGGAAAATCGAAGGTACACAAAAATGCTGGAGAAACTCAGCGGGTGCAGCAGCATCCTGTTCTCCATAGATGCTGCCTGACCCGCTGAGTTACTCCAGCACTTAGTGTCCTTTTTTTTCTCCCTCACTGATTGTTCGTACATAAAGTATCAACTGAATAGCTGAATATGAGAATCTAGTCTATTGACTGCGGCCCTGGGAACAGGAATCTCCCCGACTCTCAATGACGTTCCGTGTTGACCGTGGAGGGTTGGTGATTGGTCCGGGCCTTGCTGGTTGGCAACGATGATTGGTCCGCAAGTTGCTGGGTTAGCAAAGCTGATTGGCGGGCTGTGGAAACGGGCGCGCTGATTGGCTGCCGATCGGAGAGCGTGTGCCGATTGGCCGGTTTGTTTGCGAAAACGATTGGTCGGGAATTTGAAAGGAGAAATAAGACTCGAAAGCGCCGCCGTAGCGCGCTACACTCGACGTAAGTTTGTTTTGATCGCGCTTCAGGGGTATTTTTTGTTGTTGGGGGGGGGGAGCATTTACCTCAAAACTCGATCTGTTCTATTTGATCGGAATATTAATAATCCAATTTCCGGTCGTCGCGACTCGAAGCTTCATCACTCGTTGAACAATGGTCTGAGTGACAGGTGGGTCGGCCAACGGGATGGCGGCGCTGCCCGGACGTCAGCGCGTTGTGACGCGAGTGTCGGCGGCTGGTCCAATGGGCGCGGGGGGAGGGGCGGGATCAGTGGAGTGGGCGGGGTCAGGGGGGGAGGGGAGGTTGACGCGAGCTGCCATCGGCGGCGGAGGCGGAAAACAATCGCTGAAAGGGCCGCTCGCTGTCCGCCGGAGAAAGGCCGAGGCCTTGGATGTGACTGAGACGGCGACCCACTGCTCGAGTGACCGTGCGAGGTGACAGCGTCCAACAATAGGAGAGTCGCGGGACGGGGCCATTTTTTTTCCTTCCTTCCTTCCTCCCTCCCTCCCTCCCCCCCCGCTGAGAGGGCCCGACCCCTCCCGCCGCCACAATGAGGTTTAAAGAGCAACCCCCCCCCCCCCCCCCCCCCCCCCCCGGGGCTGGAGGACGGCTCCAGCCCGGCTGTCACTACATATGGGGGGCGGTCGCGACCGTTGCCGCTCAACACCCCCCCCGCCCAACATCCAGCCCCCCAACACCCATCCCCTCCCACCCCGCCCAACATCCAGCACCCCGGCACCCACCCACCCCCTTCCCCCCAACACCCACCCCCGCCCAACACATCCAGCCCCCCAACACCCATCCCCTCCCCCCGAACACCAACCTACAGATCGAGGGAGGAGTGAGGGCGGGTGATACTGATGCCGAGACCGAAAGTGAAAATGAAATCGTGCGGCCGCCGGCCGCGGACAAAGGGAGAGGCCGGGAGAGGGGTGATGGGGGGAAGGTGAGGGACAAGAGGGGAGAATGAGAAGGGGGTGGGGTGTGCCCGATTATTCTCTACCCAGATACAATTCACGTTTCGTCTTTGTTGACAAGGGCTCCGTCCGGTCCCCCGGATCCACGGGGGAGCCGGAACTTGCCTGTCTGTCGCGACGTTGCTGCAAGGAGCTTTTATTATTGTTATTGTTCGTGCCTGTGCACGACTCAATTCCCAGTTTTGACAGCGTCGCTCACGTCCGCCCAATTGGCGGCGTAATAAATACATTTCTCTGAGGTGTTTTTAATTTTACTACGTTATTGTGTTTGGTTGCCATCATTTGCTGCCGCATTTAGTATCGATAGCCCAGCCTTGAAATCTAATTCTAATCTTATTTCTAACTTTTCAATCGTGTTGAAAATGTTGAACATCGTACGTTGTTCCACTGTCCATTTAAATATCTGAGTTGAAGTAAAAATTAATTCTATATCAACATTTTAGTTGGAGTACCTTGGTGCCATTCTAAAGTGGGACTATTGAAATGATAACCATCTTCAAGCTATTTCAGCATTATCATTTATTGGGCATTTAAATTATTGAATCGCATGGGGTCATGGCTTGCATAATATCAACTAGTGTAAATCTTTTCATCATAGGTGATTGACGTTGGCAGACATGGCATCTGAATCGGGAATGCCTAATCCCAGCTGTCGGATAATGACGTTTTATCCCACGGTGGAAGAATTCAAAAACTTCAGCCGTTACGTCGCATATATAGAATCACAAGGTGCCCATCGTGCTGGACTCGCAAAGGTAACCTGCTTGTAGTTGTATTCCTTATTGTAAGAAATTCAACGTTCTCTTGATTGGATTAGATCAAATTGGGGCAATCTTATGAAAAGTGAGTACAGATTAACTCACTGCCTTGTATCAGAAGTTTATTTTCATGCAATTTGGTATTCTAATGAACTTTATATTCTAATGAAACATGTTCCTGGTGTTGGGGGAGACCAGAACCAGGGGCCACAGTTTAAGAATAAGGGGTAAGCCATTTAGAACGGAGATGAGGAAACACTTATTCACACAGAGAGTTGTGAGTCTGTGGAATTCTCTGCCTCAGAGGGCGGTGGAGGCCGGTTCTCTGGATACTTTCAAGAGAGAGCTAGATAGGGCTCTTAAAGATAGCAGAGTCAGGGGATATGGGCAGAAAGTAGGAACGGGGTACTGATTGCGGATAATCAGCCATGATCACATTGAATGGCGGTGCTGGTTCGAATGGCCGACTCCTGCACATATTGTCTATTGCCTATTAATCTAATTTGCCAATAACCAACAAAAAAGCAAACATGCAAATGCAATATTCTAAGCAATCATTGTGCCATTGAGACATAAACCATTATCATTTCTTCTTGTAAAAGAAAGAGTCACCAATAGAAACATAGAAAATAGGTGCAGGAGGAGGCCATTTGGCCCTTTGAGCCAGCACCGCCATTCGTTGTGATCATGGCTGATCATCCGCAATCAATAACCAGTGTCTGCCTTCTCCCCATATCCCATGATTCCGCTAGCCCCTAGAGCTCTATCTAACTCTCTTTTAAATGCATCCAGTGAATTGGCCTCTCCTGCCTGTTGTGGCAGAGAATTCCACAAATTCACAACTCTCTGGGTGGAAAATGTTTTTTCCCCATCTCAGTTTTAAATGTCTTCCCCTTTATTCTTAGACTGTGGCCCCTGGTTCTGGACTTCCCCCATCATTGGGAACATTTTTCCTGCATCTAGCTTGTCCAGTCCTTTTATAATTTTAAACGTTTCTAAACGATATCCTCTCATCCTACTAAATCCTAGTGAATACAAGCCCACTCTTACCAATCTTTCCTCATATGACAGTCCTGCCATTCCGGGGATTAACCTCGTGAACCTACGCTGCACTGCCTCAATAGCAAGGATGTCCTTCCTCAAATTAGGAGACCAATACTGCACACAATATTCCAGATATGGTCTCACCAGGGCCCTGGACAACTGCAGAAGGACCTCTTTACTCCTATACTCAACTCCTCTTGTTATGAAGGCCATAATATGCCAATCATTGTGAAGTACAAGTACTGAAGCCTGCCTCTGTTCAGAACTGCCAGGTAGGATAGTGAATTGCAAAAAGCATATCCAAATCTTCATTATCTTTTGATTTGAATACTTGCAATGTTTTTAGTAATTTTTTTTAACTTTTCCATTTTCTTGGCCTCCCCACAATCTACAAAAGATTTGAGATTTTCAGATTTGGAGAAGAGCAGTAATGAAGAGGGGTTGTTTCTTATGGACTAAAGAAGACCAATGAGAAGTAAATCGAGGGTGGGAAAGGGTCAATGGGTATTCTTTCTCTGAATAGAGAGATCAATAACATAGATGTAAGGTTAAAAAAGGGAAGTTTTTAGAAACATAGAAAATAGGTGCAGGAGTCGGCCCTTCGAGCCTGCACCGCCATTCAATATGATCATGGCTGATCATCCAACTCAGTATCCTGTACCTGCCTTCTCTCCATACCCCCTGATCCCTTTAGCTACATCTAACTCCCTCTTAAATATAGCCAATGAACTGGCCTCAACCACCTTCTGTGGCAGAGAATTCCAGAGATTCACCACTCTATGTGTGAAAAATGTTTTCCTCATCTCGGTCCTAAAAGATTTCCCCCTTATCCTTAAACTGTGACCCCTTGTTCTGGACTTCCCCAACATCGGGAACAATCTTCCTGCATCTAGCCTGTCCAACCCCTTAAGAATTTTGTAAGTTTCTATAAGATCCCCCCCCCTCAATCTTCTAAATTCTAGTGAGTACAAACCGAGTCTATCCAGTCTTTCTTCATATGAAAGTCCTGACATCCCAGTCTGGTGAACCTTCTCTGTACTCCCTCTATGGCAAGAATGTCCTTCCTCAGATTAGGAGACCAAAACTGTACGCAATACTCCAGGTGTGGTCTCACCAAGACCCTGTACAACTGCAGTAGAACCTCCCTGCTCCTATACTCAACTTTAGAAATAGTTATAGTGCTTTGAAAATGCTCATATAGATTTGTGATTGATAACCTGCAGGATTGTTTTAATGAAGAGGTAGAGGTAGTCTCAGAGGTGGAATTAATGCACAATACAATGCAATAACTGTTTATAAGTAAAACTATACAAAATTAATTATGTCCATGGTATCCATTTGCTGTTGGCATTTCTCACTCAGAATGCAGTTATACAACAACCATTACAGTAGGTCATTAAAAAGGGAAATTCATATTTCCTGCCTTGAAACAAATATTTTGTCATGGGCTTTTGGTTCTGGCTGTGGATGTTTAATGTAAATTTTTTTCCATTCAGCGGGTGCTCACCTGCTGATTGTTGAAAGATAAGAAATTAATTGGAGCAATAACAAATATTGTGGCTCAAAGTGATCAGAGATTGGGTATTTTGTTACAAATATTTGGCTTGACTTCCATTAACCATTTCATCATCAGAAAGGTAAATGAAATGCTGTCTTCTGCATGACTGCATCTACACGACACTCAAAGCATCCCAGGATAAACCATCTTGCTTGATTTAAGTCGTCTCCACCACCATAAAGATTTAATCCCTCCACCTGAAAATGCGTCATATCTGATCTGCATGATGTTTCTCAGACTGCACCTCCAAAGATAAGATTAGCATCACCTCAGTTTTAGAATACAGTGGATGTGTTCATTCTAAAATTCCCTTCCTGGTTGCAACTCAGTCTGACTTGGGAATCCTGAAACTTCCAAAGTGTACCTTGATCACATAGTCTCTAAGGAATCATGAAAAAGGTCTCCCACATCTTCTTAAGGAATTATGAAAGAGAAGTCAGTGCTTGCCTTGTGACATATCCTGTAAATTAATAACTAATGTGATTGATAATTTACATAATCTGTTCTTGGATCTTGTATAAGCGGCTTTTGGATGTACCTAAAAGTAGTTAATTAGCTTTTAATGAATGGAACATTGTATTTGAGCCGTGAATTTGCACAAGGCACTGGATCCAAGGATTGGTTGATTCTCATCTTAAACGGATGCTGATGATTCTTCACCTCCTCCACTTCCTGCTTAATGCAGCTTAGAGATGCTGAATTACCTGTAATATCACTATGATAACATTGGCAAATGCATTGGAGGTCTCTGGTTGCATAGAATTTATTACCCTAGTTTCTTGACTTTGAAAAGGCAACTTTTTATAACAGCAAACTACATTTGTTTTTGGAGAGGTCATTGTTTCCTTAGTGGCTGTTGTTCAAACTTGCCAGATGAGAAATATGAAGAGTTCATAAGTCCATAAGTTCTAGCGGCATAATTAAGTCATTTGGCCCATCAAATCTATTCCACCATTCAATCATGGCTGATCTATATTTCCTCTCAACCCATTCTCTTGCCTTTGTCCCATAATTCCTGACATCCTTGCTAATCAAGAATCTGTCAATCTCCGCCTTAAAAATATCCACGGACTTAGCCTCCACAACTGTCGGTGGCAATGAATTCCACAGATTCACCACCCTCTAAAGATTATTTCAGGTAACTTTTTTTGTTGTTGACATTTAATAGTTTCCCTTGACTGAATTCTAAGCCTTTGGGGCTCGCGTGACAAGTCTCTGTTAATGAACCTTGTGATGTTCAAATCCCACATGTAACAATGAAATAAGTAAGCTTCAGAGTAAGTTGAAGCAATTTCTAATTTTTAAATTCAAAGGATCCAAATAATTGCATTTAGTCTTTGATGCATTGTCGGAACTGACTATTGTGAGTTCAGTGGGATATACACTATGACCCCCCTCAAAACAAGAACCTTAACTTTCAACACATCTTCACCCTGGTACACACCTGCACTTCGTAAACTGAAACAGACTGGTCGTCGACTTGAACGACTCACTAAGAAATCATCTCTCACAGTCCACCTTGAAGCTTACAAACTCCACCTCACTGACTACAAAGATGCCCTCATTGCTGCAAAATCTGCCTACCTCTCCTCCATATTCACCGATCCCTGCCTAAACCACAGAACCCTCTTCTCCACAGTGGGCAACCTCCTCAAGCCTCGAGCCAACACTCTCCCCACCTCTACTCCGGATCTCTGCAACTCATTCCTCCACTTTTTCGCTGATAAAATCAGCACCATCTATCAATCTTTATCCCCTGTACCCGACTCCCCAGCATCTACTCCACCACCTACCAAGGCCCTTCCTTTCAACATCTCCACTGACCTCCTTACCCCTCCTCCACACTGCTTCCTCTCCCAGTTTGACCTGGTCACCCCTATTGAAATCTCCAAACTCATCAGCTCTTCCAAACCCACTACCTGCTCCCTCGACCCTCTCCCCACTCCCCTGCTGAAGTCCTGCCTCACCGTTCTCTGCCCCTACCTCACTAATCTCTTCAACTCCTCATTGTCCTAAGGAATTGTCCCCTCCGCTTTCAAAACTGCTGCTGTTACACCAATCTTAAAGAAACCTGGTCTTGATCCCTCCTCTCTCATTAACTACCGCCCAATCTCAAACCTCCCCTTTCTTTCAAAAACCCTGGAGCGTATCGTTGCGTCGCAACTTCATTCCCACCTCCTTGCGTGTAACCTACTTGAACCCCTCCAATCTGTCTTTCGCCCCCTCCATAGCACAGAAACTGCTCTCCTCAAAGTCCTCAACGACCTCCTCACCTCTGCTGACATTGGTTCCCTCAACATCCTCATCCTCCTCGACCTGAGCGCAGCCTTCGATACAGTGAACCATAACATCCTGCTCACCAGACTCAAAGACCTCGGCATTGAAGGCTCTGCACTCAGCTGGCTCCGTTCCTACCTTTCCAACAGATCCCACTTCATCTCTCTCCACAACCACACCTTTGCTACAGCCACAGTCACTCAAGGCGTTCCCCAAGGCTCCGTACTCGGCCCCCTCCTCTTCATCATCTACATCCTCCCCCTTGGTCAGATACTCCGCCACTTCAACCTGGACTTCCACTGTTACGCTGACGACACCCAGATCTACCTCAGCACCAAATCCCCCCACAACCCCCCCCCCCCCCCTCTCCCATATCAACTCCTGTTTGTCAGCTATAAAAACCTGGATGCAACATAATTTCCTCAAACTCAACAGCGATAAGACAGAATTCCTCCTCATAGGCTCCAAAGCCACACTCAGCAAAATCAATAACCCCACTCTCACCATCGACGGCACCACTCTCCCCATCTCCCCAGGCCCGCAACCTTGAGCCTCACATCCGCCATGTCATTAAAACCTCCTTCTTTCATCTCCGCAACATCGCCAAACTCAGACCCTCTCTCACACCTCCTGCTGCTGAAAGACTCATCCATGCCTTCATCTCCTCCCGACTGGACTACTGCAACTCACTTCTCCTTGGCATCAGCTCCACCTACATCAACCGACTCCAACTGGTCCAGAACGCAGCCGCCCGACTCATCACCCACACCAAATCCTGGCATCACATCACTCCAGTCCTCAAACAACTTCACTGGCTTCCCATCTCCCACCGGATCAACTACAAAATCCTGATCCTCACCTACAAAGCCCTCCACCATCTGGCCCCCCCCATATCTCACTGACCTCCTCTCCCCCTACCAACCCTCACGGTCCCTCAGATCCACATCAGCCGGTCTCCTCTCCATCCACAAGTCCAACCTCCGCAGTTTTGGGGACAGAGCCTTCTCCAGGGCAGCTCCCAGGCTCTGGAACTCCCTCCCCCAACTGATCCGCAATTCCGTGTCCCTGACCATCTTCCAGTCCTGCCTCAAGACCCATCTCTTCACCTCTGCCTATCCTTAGCCCCACGTCCCCCTCCCTTTTCATCTGTGCATTAATTGCCTCATATTGTGTTTTGTATTGAATTCTGTCTTTACTTTGTGTACTAGTCATGTCTCTACTATTTATTTCATTCCCCTTACATGTTTTTCCTCTACCTGCAAAATTTCTGTAAGGTGTCCTTGAGGCTCTTGAAAGGCGCCCATAAATAAAATTTATTATTATTATTATTATACATTGAGAATATTGGGAAAAAGAGCCTGGAATAACTAAAATTTGATTTAAAAAAATAACGTAAGTGTGCTTGTGTTCAGACTGTTTGTTGGTTAAAAGTTGCATGTGCTGGTAATGCTTATTTTCTTTATTGTAAGAAATTTGTCTTTTTCTTTGCTTTATTGAAATTGGTTTTGGAGTTTTATATTGACTTCAGGAATACAAATAATAGCTCTCTTGCTGATCATTCAGCAGTTTAGATGTGCCTTCATTTATTTGGATGTAAATGTGTATAATAATGTCCTTAAACACGCAGGTAAAGTTAGCAACGGCATCATGTAAGTTTTCCGTAAAGCTGCATGAGATCTGCTAATATATTACAATGCCAATGACCCAAGACATAGATAAAGAGATTTTTACATAAAACCATGAAACTTTAAGGGTTCGAATGCAGGTTCAAGCTAAGAGTTATGAATTTACTTAGCTAATTATTTATATTCCCCACAGATTGTCCCTCCAAAAGAATGGAAGCCTTGTAGCAGCTATGACAACATGGATGATCTGGTGATTCCAGCCCCTATTCAACAGGTGGTAACGGGTCAGTCAGGCCTCTTCACACAGTATAATATTCAGAAGAAGCCAATCACTGTGCGTGAATTCCGAAAAATAGCTAATAGCGACAAGTAAGAAGACCTCTGCATCACCCTTCAGTAAAGTGGACTGCTACAAAAGTAGAAATCAAAAAAGTGATTTTAAAAGGTTTAGAGTGAGCTTTAATGTTTGCTCCAGCATAAATCATATTTGCATCCTAATACCCAATACAATGTGTATGTTGCTGCTTAGTTGGGAATGTGGTCCTCAACCTCCAGCACTCATGTGTACTAAAATAGCTCTCAAATATCAGCAGTGAACAGGGAGACACTATCTTATTAAGTACAGAGAATTTAAAACATTACAAGCTGTCAACATGGATGGCAATTACTCAGAGCCTGCAGCACAAACCATTTGACCCAGTGATCTGAGCTGGTATTATTCACCAAATAGCCTTCCCCCACTGAACTTAGTCAACAAATCCTCCTGTACTTTCTCACAATACAACTGTATTTCTATTAATATGTATTTTTGCTGTGCTTTTCGTCAGTCAATTCCATATTCTACCATCTTCAGGTTAATATTTTTTTTACTGAATTCCTTACTGATTTATTAAGAGCATCTTGTATTAAGCTGCCATACATGAAGCATCATATCCTTCATCCCCCTCTAAGATTAATTCATAATTATTTAAAAGACCACTATTAGTTCAATGTTTTTTTTTCCTGAGCAAAAACCTTTGATCTATTTGAATCAATATATATTAATAGTGAGTATTTGGGTTTTTGAAGAGCTTAGCTTAGAATCCGTATCGTGGGTATAATGTGACAATTAAAATGCATTCATTTTCCTAACAACTAAATGAGAATCTTGCAACTTCCAAGGTGTGGAAGGTGGGGAGATATTAGTCACACCTTATTAAAAAGCTTGAAGAAACATGCATCTGCTGAAAAGCAGTAAATTGCTCCTAGTGTATAGGTGAGAAGTAGAATTTAGGGGTAGTTGATGAGAATGTGGGAAGAATGAAAAATAAATAAGATTAATTGTTACTCGATAGCTGAAGAGCCTAATTCAGTGCATGACTCCATGATTCTAATCTGCAAATGGGAAATGAGTGAAAAACATGGCAGGCAAATATTTCACAGTTCTGTTTAAATATACGTGCTATGTTGCTAGAATCAAATCTGGTTTTATTGCTTCCAATGCTTTTTTAATATCAAAATGAGAGCAGAGAGAGTTTGTCTGATATGGCCAGCACAAGTCTGCTGTTTAACTGGAGAAATTCAGTTCATTTAAATTTCTGGGTAGAATTGTTCCCTTTAACGCATCTTCATCTTTGTTCAGATTCTGCACCCCTCGGTATACAGACTTTGATGACCTGGAGCGCAAGTATTGGAAAAATCTCACGTTCAACCCACCTATCTATGGTGCAGATGTCAATGGCACATTGTATGATGAGGTGAGGTGTTGATAAATCACAGGCTTTTGATGTTGTGGTTCATGGAATGTTGTTCATGCCCTGTTCTCTGTGTCATTTTAAATTAGATGCTGAACATTACATGTCTGTTATATACTATGAGGTGATGAGATCATTTAGGGTGAGATGAAATATATCCCAGGCTATTAAGAGAAGCAGGGAAGAAAATAACTGAGATTGTGATAATTGATAGGTTACGCGTAATGTTTGATTCTTCAGTGTTTTGGTTATGGAAAGCTGTTAAATTTGAGGTCCTGGAAGGCTCTTTAAGGTATATGCTAACTGTTGCAACCCACTTTTAGAATCCACGTTTAGAAAACTTGCAAATGATACAAGAATGTATATATAAAAGAGCTGAATGCAGGTCGTGGGCCAGATCCAAAAACAAAACCTCATCCTGCATTTGCTTAAAATTAACTAGTTTGTTAATGATGGCTTATCATGGTTGATGGCTTGTGCTATTAGAAGCCTTTTCCAATGTTTCTAATGTCTGATATTTAGCCATGATTGAAATTTAAATTAATACATTTATCAAAATTGCATTCAAACAAAGAATTAAAATGAAAATAAATAATTCAACAAATCACTTGGATTTGTGAAGATTGCATCCCCATTCAAATGCATACGTTTGTGCTAGATGTGTCCAGTATAACTGAAGGGTAGATACAAACTATGTCTGCCCCTTAGCTCAATACATTACAGAATACTTGCCAAATCCAGTGGTGCAAGATGTCTTCAGCTACCTCAATGCTGTAGACTGCTGAAGCATATTACCAAGCCCATTGCTGGCTAGCCTTCAGAATTTTAATTTGAAGATTGATGCATGTTTAAATTGACAGTGCCAATCTTTCCCTACAATCATTCCCATCTGCTGAATGTTTTTGTTTGTGACCTCAAAGTAAGGGATTGAGATTTTAGAAAGTTAAATCAAATGTTATTTTCACATGAAATGGATCGAGTGAAAACAGGAAAAAAATACTCTTAACACCCCCCTGCCATGTTGTTGTGTTAGTTAGCCTCAATCTTTATTCACTTAAAGGTGACAAATGTTTGCCAAGCCAGCTATTTATAAGCTTTTACACATACAACCTTCAGGCATCTGTGCTCAACTCTTAAATCCCTTGCTGTTTGATATCTGAAGTACTATCTGTGTTGTGTTTCTGAGTTCTTTTTAGTATTCTCTCTGGAGTGGTTCATTCTCATTGTGAGACGAGAGACAAAGGAAGTCAACCTCTGCAAGATTATAATTCACTCATTGAGATGATATTGGATAACTCTAACTGGTGTTTTCTGTATTGACCTAAACATTGGTTCAGCCTAATTAATATGGTTGATTGGCCAGCTGTTGGTCTTCCCTCACCAAATGTGAAAAGTGCTTTGCCTTTTGCGATCAATATGTACTGATAAATGAATTACAGAGGTAACACAGCCACATACTGTAGTGGAACTTTATGAGGATTGTAATTAATAACAGTTATTTTGACATAGTTACTATATTTATGGATGTTTTTTCATGATGCATCTGATTTCTGGTACATGGGGAATAGAATGGGATGTACTCTCATGTAGATCGGTCCAGAGAATTCCGTTTTCTTGCACGATTCAGATGTTAGTGTGCACTTTTTAATCTGTTTAGACTTGAAACAGTTTTAACTGATGTTTAACAAAATCAGTTTGGAGCATACTATATTTTTGGTGTGATTTTTGTTTTTGTTTGTTTAGGGTGTGACTGAATGGAATATTGGGCACTTAAACACCATCCTGGATGTAGTAGAGAAAGAGAGCGGCATCACAATTGAAGGTGTCAATACTCCGTACCTTTACTTTGGAATGTGGAAAACCACCTTTGCTTGGCACACAGAGGACATGGATCTCTACAGCATTAACTACCTGCACTTTGGTGAACCGAAGTCCTGGTAAAGAAGCTCAGATTTAGATTGTGCTCCTGATATTCTCTGTTACATTTTGCAATTCAAATGCTTTACGAGAGTGACACACTAGAGAGTTTAACGCTTTACTTCAGCAATTAGGAATGATGGGATCTATGTTGTGGACAGTTGTGCAGTCTATTATTTCAGTGATAAGCAGGGTAAAGATAACTTCTGCCTTTGCTTTATTTGTGGCAGATATATGGGGATCTACAAGCTGTTCGAATTGTGCAGTTTTGCTTATGTACCAGTGAAGCCCACAGATAGAATTTGTAATGTGTAAGGAAATTTAATATATCTCTTTTATTTCTTGTAGGTACACTATTCCTCCAGAGCAGGGAAAGCGACTGGAACGTCTAGCTAAAGGTATAAATCATATTGATTTTACTTTGAATTTTAGCTTTGAATAACTCAGTCTGGGGAGAACTGTTGTAAAAGTGTAAATAGGTTGGCGCAAGATTAGAAATATTATAGGCTTTGTTAAATTTGTAATTGAGGGTAGGATATAGGGCAGTGAATATTGTCGACGTGTATTTTCATAAGGCATTTGATGCTTCGTGGTAGGCTGATCCAGAAGATTAAAATGCATGGGATCCACGGTGACTTAACTTGTTTTTAGAACTGGCTTTTTTACCCATAAAAAACAATATAGTAGTTGAAGGGTGTCATTCTGGCAGGAGGTTAGTGACTTTCTGCAAGGATCTGTGCTCGGACATCTGATATTTGTTTAGAAAGGAACAGCAGATGCTGATTTAAACTGAAGATTGACACAAAAACTGGAGTAACTCGGAGGGTCAGACAGCATCTCTGGAGAAAAGGAATAGGTCAAGTTTCAGGTCTGAAGAAGGGTCTTGATCTGAAACGCCACCTGTTCCTTTTCTCCAGAGATGCTGTCTGACCTGCTGAGTTACTCCAGCTTTTTGTGTCTGATATTTGTTATTGTAGACAATGTCGAAAATGTAGACAATGTGATTTGTAACTTGCAGACAACACAAACCTTGGTGGAGTTGCAGACAGTGAAGAAGGTTATCAATGGATACAGCTGTCATAGATCAGTTGTACATATGGGTAAAGAATTGGCAGATGGAGTTTAATCTGGGCACGTTTGAGGAGTCGTACATTTGGAGGTTAATTGTAAGGGAGAAAGTATACAGTTAATGGCAGGACTTCAAAGAGCATTCATGTACATTTGGATTTTGAGGTTCAAGCCCATAGCTACCTGAAAGTGGCAATACAAGGAAGAAGCTTGTCTTCAACTGTCAGGGGATTGAGTATAAGTGAGGAGGTTGAGTTGCAACTTTTTAAAACTATGGTTTTGTTGCATTTGAGTATTGTGCTGTTCTGATTGACCATTACAGGAAGGATGCGGAGGCTTTGGAGTGGGTGCAGAAGAGGTTTACCAGGATGTTGCATGGCCTAAGAGAGTATTTGCTCTCAAGAGAGATTACTCAAACTTGGGTTGTTTTCTCTGCAGTGTTGGAGATCTATGAGGAGACCTGATAGGTGTTGACAATATTATGAGAGGCATAGTGATGTTAGACAGAACCTTTTTCCCCAGGATGGAAATGTCAAATACTATAGTTGTATAGGTTTAAGATCAAAGAGGGACAGTTTAAATGACATATGTGGGATGGGTTTATGCTGCCAGGAGTATAGTAGTGGCATTTAAGTAGCTTTTAGGTAAGCACATGAATATGGAGGGATATGTATTACTTGAGGCAGAAGGGATTAGATTAACATCATGTACGGCACAGACATCGTCAACTGTTGGGCTGTTCCTGCACTGTACTGTTCCATGTTCCATTACTTTCAAAGGAACCATCTGCTTCATTGTGGCATTTTATGATAACATTTTAATTCTTATTGGTTATTTTAATGTCACCCTGAAATGATCATCTACTGCTCTGTTAACTGGTGGTGATTGCAACAACTGACATCTAATAAATCTGGATGAGTCTTAAGAACCCACTGTTTCGATTACAGCACCAGACTGATATTGTCTTTTCCACCTTTTTTTTCCTAGAATCCTTTATAACAGCTGAATGTTTCTCATAATTACGTGGAAAGGGCGTGTGAATTTAAAGTTAAATCAAATTTTATCTTCATATAATGGGAATGCATAAAAATAGGAAAAAAAATCCTTCCACTCCTTGCCTTGTTTCCATCCTAATACCCCTCAAAATCTCCTATGCCCTTCAAGAAGGCAGCAAATATTCTGTAGCACAGGCAATATAAATATTTTCTCATACAACCCGGCATTTTGGTGCTTTATCTCTGGTGATGAAAGTGATGGTTCCATATAATGGAATGGTTACAGTATGAGTTGGTACTTTTTACTTCTTTGAAGTTGGTGTCATGATTAAAACGCATAGCTTGATTGTCAACTAATTTAAGCTAAAGCAGTTGTGAGTTTCTTGTTCCTTTTTAAAGGAGTACGCTTTCAAAAGGTGCACGTCATTTTTGTATTTGTGCCGTTCCATTTGGGAGGAAAGGCTTGGCAATTTGCAATAGAATAAGGACTGTTTCTTAAAATATCATATGTGTAACATTTCCTGAAGGAGAACTTGTAAAACATGTTTGCTAATTTATATTGAAGTACTATTGAACCAAAATAACTTGCTTATAGGTCCAGACTCTGTACTTCAACTCCTAACATCTGAAAAATGTAGCACCATTCAACAATAGCATAGAACCCTGGAATGTTGATATACTGTTGTTTTATAAAGTACGAGACCAAGGGGTTGGGTCCCGTCCCCTCAACGCGCGGTTGCGAGGATGGGGGCCTGCAGCGTCACACACACTAACCACCCCCCACACACACAGGGGGAGACGCGGTGAGGGGGGGGGAGGAGACGGGAGGGGGGGAGAGAGAGGAGGGGGAGAGAGAGAGAGAGAGAGAGGAGGGGGGGGAGAGAGAGGAGGGGGAGAGAGAGAGAGGAGGGGGGAGAGAGAGAGGAGGGGGAGAGGGAGGGGGGGAGAGAGAGAGGAGAGGGAGGGGGGGGAGAGGGAGGGGGGGGAGAGAGGAGGGGGGTAGTGGGGCAGAGGGAGGTGGAGGGAGGGGGGGAGGTAGGGGGAAGGAGGTGGATGGGGAAGGCGGAGGGGTGAGGTGGGGGGAGGGAGGGTGGGGTGGAGGGAAGCAGGTAGGGGAGGAGTGGAGGGGAAGGGAGAGAGGGGGGAGACAGAGCGAAATGCAACCGTGTGTCCGCATTCAGAAAGTTCTGGAAATGAAGCGTGCGCGTCTCATGCACGAAAGCTGTCGGCAGCTCTATGAAATTCAGGGGAGAAGCCTGCCGCGCCACACACACACCAACCTTCCCCCCCTCCACCCCTACACACACAGCAGGTCCGATCTAAGCTGTCAATGAAGACAGCAAATTTTTTTTTTTTTAAACTGTCTTTGCAATTAAAAGTTAATGTTAAGAATTAGTGATGTTAAGTGAGAAATAATTAAATTAAATTCAATGAAAAACAATGGAATCAACAACCTGGCAGGCACGTTGATTTAGTGAAGATTAACAGAATATAATTCTCAGCATTGTAGAGCATCAGTTCCATAGACAAAATCCGAAGTCCTCAGTGGGGTAGAAGTGAATCGGACCGTGTTTTGAAAGACCATTCAAAACCTCTAACAAGAGGATGAAGCTGTTCATGAGGCTGGTGGTGCATGCTTCCCAGCTTATATGGCTTCTGTCATAAGGGAGAAGATGGAATAACCAGGGTGGGACATCATTGCACAACAAAGCATTGACCAAAAGGCAGCCATCACTGCCTTTCCCCTGATCTGAGAATTCCGTACGGTCTATACGATAAATGGAGAAACCCTTGGGGTCAGGTATAAGCCATGTTGTAGTAAACACAGTAGTCCCTGGTTTCCCTTGAAACAGCAGTCTTCCTCTCAGCTCCTCCTAGAGTGATTAGACATTGACTATAAATATGCTGTGGTGGGAGGGTGCAGGATCCCCATTGCTTCAGCTGACCAGGAGGTCCCAACCCCCCATTGTCTGCCATGCTTCCGTGTTTGTATTTGTAACTGGGTCGGTAATGTTATGTCTAATAAACATTGGTGGTTCTGAGAGTTCCGTTGATTTAGCGAAGATTGACAGATGACATTCAGCACAGGAACTAATAACCAATGGTGCTGGAGTGGATGGATAATAAGGAGAAATGTCTGTTTTAAGAGTACCTTCTACCGCTCCACCATCGAGAGTGTGCTGGCATATTGTATCACGGTGTGGTATGCCGGCTGCTCAGCAGCAGACAGGAGAGCACTGCAGAGAGTGATCAAAAATGCCCAGAAAATCATTGGCTGCCCTCTGCCTTCCCTGGAAGACATTTCCAGCTCTCGGTGCCTCTGTAGAGCCAGGAAAATAATCAAAGACCCCTTCCATCCTGGACAGTTCCTGTTCAACCTCCTGCCCTCTGGTAGGCGGTACAGGTGCGTCAAAAGCCGGACAAACAGACTCACGAACAGTTTCTTTCTCTGGGCCATTAGAACTCTAAATTCCTCAAATATCCACACAACATGAGAATGCTGTCATCCATGCCACTATAAAACAGAACACTCAGCTAATAAATTATTTTAAAGTATTAAATTTTAAAGTGTAATATTCTCACAGTGCAATGTTCTACCTAGGTGTGATAATTATAATTGATCTACTATTTTAAGCAGTTAATTAACGTATTGGATGTGTTTTTGTCTTGTTTGGACTTGTTTTGGTTGCACTGATCAGGAGTAGCTCTCCTAATTTCATTGTATTTCTAAGTACAATGACAATAAAGGCTTATTGTTGTTATTATTATTATTATTATTATTAGCTTCATCAATTGTCGTCACTTTTTGGTCCCATCTTGCCTGATCCTTGTGGAAATATTATCAACACAAGGCCAGTAGCAATTCACAGACATGCTCAAGCTGACCACAATGAGTAGAATGCACAATCAAGGAAATGTAGCCCGCATCACCCATCTCCCATGGATAAATATGTGTGTGACTCCACCAAACAAACAGATGCTATATTGTCCATTGCGTAACCAGTGGTCAAAGAATAGCTGCAACCGGAAGGGATTCATATTTTATTAATTTTCTCCAATGCAGCATTGGGTATCCAAGACAATATTAAATTGAACACAACATAACCGTTTCAAACTTTCATTTGAAGTTTGTTTTGTGTGCCATTATAAATATTAATGGCTGGAGGGTTGAAATTAAAGACCAAATAATTGGATGCATTGGGGTTGGATTCCTTCTGCTATGCTTGTTGCTTGTTTCATTGCAATGATTAGGAAATTAACTATCAGACCATGTTTATTGATACTTTTTAGCAGCATTAAGCACTTATTCCCAGGAATATCCAGAAAGTGAACAGAGGCTGCAAATATGTGGTGTATCTCCACCAAACAAACAGATGTTATATTGGCCAACAAAGAAAACTAATGACAGAAAAACCTTTTGCATGATGTAACAGTTAATGTTTTCATTGTAGAGATCTAGGTGCAGCAAGATGCTAACCTAGTAAACATTGCAGGGATGAACTTGTTATGTGAATGCTTTTTTTTGCTTTTTTTAAATAGGCTTTTTCCCAGGAAGTGCTCAAAGCTGTGAAGCATTTCTGCGCCATAAAATGACTCTGATATCCCCTTCCATACTCAAGAAATATGGAATCCCATTTGACAGGGTATGTACACAATATAGAAAAGCAAAAGAAATCTACAAATGATGGAAATCCGAAACAAAACCAAACACATCTTAAGGAAAGAGATGTGGCTATGGAAGTCCTGGCCTGAAAGGGTGACTGTTTCTTTTCCCAACAGTACTTTCTGTTTTTGTTTTGCATTCATGATATTGTTGGATGATTATAAGCTACAGTGGAAATTTAAACTTTAGACTGGGGAGGCAAAATCTTTTTTTTAAAAAGCAGCCTACCTTTTTACATAAGAGTACTTGGGCAGTTACAAGACTGAAGATTAGCCAATAGATTACCAAAATTGAACATATTTTGTTAAATTATTTTCTTGCATGTGATCAACTCCTTCGGTTAGTGAAGCATTTGCAGAATAATTACTCAAGATATACCTTTTTCTTTTTAAAAACTGCATTCCTCAGGCTGCATTGGTACCATTGTACCAATTTTTATATTAATAAGATTTCCTTGAATAAGTCGGTCATCATTTTGTGAACCAAGTATCTTATTTGAGCTTTGTTTATGATTTTAACCTTATATACCATATGATTTTGCTGATTGCAGTTCCTTTGAACATACTAAATATTTTTGCCTGAAGTAGCGATTGCATTTGGTATGAATGTATGTAATCACGTGTTCCATGTAGGATATATGAGGTTATTTAACACATTCCTTGCATTTGGTAAAGCCCAAATTTATGTTGTCCAGTGTTGTACACTTTCCAGGATAGGAACAAGCTCTGGACTATAAACGCAATTTGATAGGCATGTTGATCTGCTTTTTTTGTTCTGGAACTGTTACGAACAATTATTTACTCTGAACAACAGTTCAAATTCAATCATGTCAACAATTTTCAATGGTGGAAAAGGTGGTCGTGCAGAGAGAGGAAAATGATTGAACTGCTCACTGCCAGTATTTTGCCCATGTTATACACTTATTTAGTTTAGCTATTTTTCTTCATATTTTGTATTCGTAAGTAGAATTCATCTGTTTATTGTTACTACTAATGTGGTAGGATAAATTCATCTCTGTAAAATATATATATTTTTTAACCATTCTCCATTAATTCATAGGTGACCCAAGAGCCAGGGGATTTCATGATCACATTCCCCTATGGTTATCATGCAGGTTTTAATCATGGGTTTAACTGTGCTGAATCTACAAACTTTGCATCCCTTCGATGGATAGAATATGGGAAGCATGCTGTCCTGGTATGTAATGATTTGGTTTTTCAAGGCCAATGCCTGTAGCTTTGGCTCGCCGCGGAAGGCAAATTAAAATGTCAGTGCAATTGTTGACAAGCTTATAACACTGTTAATGTCCTCATCTGAATTTGAATGTGTTAATTTATTTGCAATAGTCACTAAGTATTTGAATTGGAAATCATTACTAATATATGGAAAAGGAAATTTTCACAGTTATTGCTTCTGAATAATCTCACTGAAGTGCAGGAGCGGACTTTAGTTGCCAACTTTGCCTGTGTCTAAAACTGTTTTAGTAATTGTATTTATAAAGTTCTTGAATTTAGGCTTTTTAAGGGAAAAAAGATCTCATTACTATTTTCTGAAAAAAAAATTAATGGACCTTTTGGATCTTTTCTTCCAAACTAAATTCTTTGCAAAAGCATAGGATGAGATCTAATACTATAACCTGTTCATGGATTTTATTTATGTTATCTCTGATAACCACCTCCAGTTTAAAATCCATTTGGAATATTTTGGAGGACCAAGAAACCAAGAACCAAGAAAATTAGGCAACAATTAAATTCATAAAATCCACAGTTTTTGGAAAGCTGGAATAAACAGAAATGCTAGAAACACTCGAGTTGGGTAGCATCTATGCAAACAAAAGTAGTTAATGTTTCAGGTCAGGCACCCTTGGTTTAAATTAAACAAATAATTAGTGGAGCATTATCAATAGATAAGGTAGGACAAGTTGACTGACGTTTTTTCATTTTGCTTTACTGCTGTATCAAAATATTAAATTTCCAAAAGTAAGCGTAAATAAAACTGAATAAAAGTTAGATGCAAGTGAGCAATTCTTGAATGGAAAGATTTTTAATGATTATATTTTATTTCTCCACCCAGTGTTCCTGTAGGAAGGATATGGTAAAAATTTCGATGGAAGTTTTTGTGCGAAGGTTTCAGCCTGAACGATACAAGTTGTGGAAAGTGGGTAAAGATGCAAGTTTTATTGACCATGTGCAAACCACCTCAGAATTTTTTGAAGAATCAAAGATGGCAGCCACAAAGAGTTCGAATGACCAGAATACTGATACAGCTGAAATGGAAAGGAATAAAACTGAGAAGAAAGTGTGTTCTGCACAAAGAGACACTGATGAAGCCAAGAGGTAGAATTTTTCCTTTGTACATAAATTATGAAACAATTAAATCTATTATTTTGAGCTATAATGTCTCTTGCTGCCTCATTAATTGAACACTTTGTACTTATGATGCTTCTAAAGAGCTAGCAGGATATTGGATCTCTCTGCTGGAATAATACCCGGTGGTAGCTTGAAATTATTTCAGCATTGCAATTTTAAACAATAGAAGAAATTTGGAAGAATGTCTGCCAAACAAGTAAATATAGTTCTTTTTTGATTGCTGGATACTTGGAAGTTTGTCCACAATTTACCTATTTGAAATCTTAATTTAATCTTAATTTTGTATAGAAGCTGTCCTGGCAGCAAGGTTGTCTATGGTAATAACTATATTCTTAAGATTATTGCCTGTTCAAATTGTTATTGATTTCTTAAAGATGGAGAGAATATTGCTAAGATTATTATTAAATTCTGCAGACTGTTATTGGTGCAGATTTGGTAATAACAATAACATTTTAAATCAAGCATTTTGGATTCTGCTTCCTCTAGGTAAAGTCTTTGTACAGTTAGAAAATCCCAGCATTACTTATCTCAATAGTGGCAAGGATGGGCATCATACAAATACTAGAACAATTCAGGAAATGTTATTTAGTGAGGAGCTGCTTTTTGTTTCTGTTGATATGAATAGACATTTTTAGAATGGATTTTTTTTGCATACCGAACACAATTATTCTTTGCCAGCCCAATAAAGCATCGAATAGGAACAAAGAGGCACAAGGTTTGTCTGGAGTTGCCGCAGGAGATGAATGAAAATGCTACGGTTCTCAAAGAGGGTGATGACGTGAATCCTGTTCCACAAAATGAATGTGAAGAGACCAAAGGAAAGCAGCAAAAGGAAGAAGCATGCTGCAAATTTAATGCTGGTGATGCCAGTCTGAATGATCCAGGTAAGATCTGTTGTCTAAAAACACAATTTTATGTTTTATCTCCTGAATTATAAGTGTTTTAGACGGTAATCATGCCTTTTTCCCCCCATAGTACAGTTATCAAACACAAAAGAGTTGAGGTTTATGATGGGAAGAAGGCGTGTTGAAGGAGATTTGAAAGGAAAGCTTTTTATCGCCACTAAATGGTTGATATCTGGGACTCACTGCCGGAGGCATTGGTGGAGTCAGATGCAATCGCTGTAAGGCGTTTAAGCACACTTCAATAGATGGCATAGAGGGATAAGGACCGTGAGAGGAAAATGGGGTTAGTGTTGATGGGCAAAAAGGGTTAGCCTGGAAATCATGGGTTGAAGGGTTAATTTGTTTTGTACAACCGAACTATGACACTTTTGTGGAAATTCAAATGCAAAGAATTGAAAGGGTGAGTGATTCTTAACCCTTTCTAAACGGGAGTGCAGCTTTAAATTTGATGATTCCTTGCGGTGGAGGTTTTGGCCCAAGTTCCTTTTCCAATGCTCGTTGTGGTTCAATTTCAATAGACAATAGGTGCAGGAGTCAGCCAATCGGCCCTTCGACCCAGCACCGCCATTCACTGTGATCATGGCTGTACCCCGTTCCTGCCTTCTCCCCATATCCCTTGACTCCACTATCTTTAAGAGCTCTATCCAACTCTTGAAAGCACCCAGAGAATCGGCCTCCACTGCCTTCTGAGGCAGAGAATTGCACAGATTCACAACGTGAAAACGTTTTACCTCATCTCCGTTCTAAATGGCCTTTCCCAGGGCCTTGAGCAATATTGACCTCTCTTGTTACTGTTTGACATCCAACCATCAAGTCTTAATCAAGGTCAGTGATTTCTTGTTCCCATTTTTGCTCTGCTAACTTTTGCAAACTCGAAGGGTTCTTCCGACAAATTTCCTTTTGAGCAGTTGGCTAGGATACCGTTTTGGCCTGCAACTGGGTGAGAAAAGGAAGAAAACTATCTTAATTTCGCCAGTGAATATTGGGACTTGTGATTCACTCCTTTGTTCTGCATGTCACTTCTTGGGTCTTTAACACTGTGCCACTGTTTAGTTTAGTTTGAGATAAATGGTAAGGTTTCGATTTGTATCAAATATCAGTTGCAGAAACTGCATTTGTTATTCTTTCATTAGATAGTTCTCTGTATCTTTATCACTTTTTGGCTGATAATGCTATTTGCTCTATTTGACAGAATCTACTACAGTCAAGGTTGAAAATGCTCCACAAGAAGAGAAGCTTAAACTGAAGCCAACTATGTCCACCTCAGCAGACACTGCTGTCACTGTGTTGAACTTTTCTGTGGCCACTCCTTCGCAAAATACTTCAACTTCATCCATGAAATCCTCTGACTCCAGCTCGTCTGATTCTGAAACGACTAGCTCTCAGAGTTCAAGTCAAGAGAGTGCTGCTGAAGATTCTGATAATAGTCCAGATTGGGGTGAACCAGTTAAAACAAATGTTGGAACCAGTCTCAATGAACAGGACCTTGCAGAGGTATTTACAGATAAAGCAATTTCATATTACTTGCAGGCATTTCTTTTTGCTCTGAATCTTGAGCAGCTGACCTTAAATGATTTACATTTTGTGAGCACAGAAATTTTGGGGAATAAATTATTTGAGAATGACTCGAGTAAATCTGACAAATTAGGTGAAGCTAATCGATGCAAACGGTTATTCTGCAGGTCTTTTGAATGGTCAATTAATTTATAAATGAATAGATGTGCATCCCTCCGTGAATGTTGTTCCATGTTTCAGGATGGATTGTCCAGCAGTTTTCTTGGAATGTTCTGAGATTTCAGTTTGTTATCACACAAATCCATTTAACCTTTTACTTCTGTTTCAAAATGTTGCTCTCCTATTCTCCAGTGATTGTGGAATAAACTCATGACAAAGGTTAGAACTTTGACTGTAAAAAGAGCAGATTGGTTACTAAAGTGGGTAGTTGTTAGTTATTCAGATCGGCAACATCTAAGACATAGCTTTCTATAAGGATTGATTCAGGGAATGCATGTTAAACAAACTGATTTGACCTCTACAACTTTCTGAGGCAAAGAATTCCATAGATTCACTACCCTCTGACAAAATAAATGTCTCCACATCTCCTTCCTAAAAGAATGTCCTTTAATTCTGAGGCTATGACCTCTAGTCTAGAATCTCGCACTAATGGAAATATCCTCTCCACATCCACTCTATCCAAGCGTTTCACTATTCTATATGTTTCAATGAGGTCCCCCCTCATTCTTCTAAACTTTAGTGAGTACAGGCCCAGTGCTGACAATCAGTTAACCTATTCATTTGTGGCATCATTCTTGTAAATCTCCTCTGGACCCTCTCCAGAGCCAGCATATCCTTCCTCTAATATGGTGCCAAAATTGCTCACAATAGTCTAAATGCGGCCTTACCAGTACCGTATAGAGCCTCAACATTACATCCCTGTTTTTGTATACAAGCCTTCTTGAAATAAATGGGTTTGCTTTCAATACTACTGATTCGATTTGCAGACTAACCTTTTGAGAATCCTGCACCAGCACTCCCATGTCTCTTTGCACCTCTGATTTCTGGATTCTCACCCCATTTAGAAAATAGTCTACACCTTTATTCATAGAAACATAGAAAATAGGTGCAGGAGGAGGCCATTCGGCCCTTCGAGCCAGCACCGCCATTCATGGTGATCATGGCTGATCGTCCCCTATCAATAACCCGTGCCTGCCTTCTCCCCATATCCCTTGACTCCACTAGCCCCTAGAGCTCTATCTAACTCTCTCTTAAATCCATCCAGTGATTTGACCTCCATTGCCCACTGTGGCAGGGAATTCCATAAATTCACAACTCTCTGGGTGAAAATTTTTTTTCTCACCTCTGTCTCAAATGACCTCCCCTTTATTCTAAGACTGTGGCCCCTGGTTCTGGACTCACCAAACATTGGGAACATGTTTCCTGCATCTAGCTTGTCCAGTCCTTTTATAATTTTATATGTTTCTATAAGAATCCCCCTCATCCTTCTAAACTCCAGTGAATACAAGCCTAGTCTTTTCAATCTTTCCTCATATGACAGTCCCACCATCCCAGGTATCAATCTCGTGAACCTACGCTGCACTGCCTCAATCACAAGGATGTCCTTCCTCAAATTATGAGACCAAAACTGTACACAATACTCCAGATGTGGTCTCACCAGAGCCCTATACAACTGCAGAAAAACCTCTTTACTCCTATATTTAAATACTCTTGTTATGAAGGCCAGCATTCCATTAGCTTTCTTCACTGCCTGCTGTACCTGTAAGCCAACTTTCACTGACCGGTGTACAAGGATGCCCAGGTCTCTCAGTACCTACCCCTTACCTAACCTAACCCCAATGAGATAATAATCTGCCCCCTTGTTTTTGCCGTCAAAGTGGATAACCTCACATTTATCTATTATACTGCATCTGCCACGCATCTGCCCACTCACTCAACCTGTCCAGGTCACCCTGCAACCTCCTAACATCCTCTTCACAGTTCACACTGCCACCCAGCTTTGTGTCATCCGCAAACTTGCTAGTGTTGCTCCTAATTCCCTCTTCCAAATCATTAATATATATGGCAAACAGTTGCGGCACTCCACTCGCCACTGCCTGCCATTCTGAAAAGGACCCGTTCACTCCTACTCTTTGTTTCCGGTCTGCCAACCAATTTTCTATCCATGTCAACGCCCTACCATGTGCTATAATTTTAGTCACCAGTCTCCTGTGTGGGATCTTATCAAAGGCTTTCTGAAAGTCTAGATACACTACATCCACTGGCACCCCTTCATCCATTTTACTTGTCACATTCTCAAAAAATTCCAGAAGATTAGTCAAGCATGATTTCCCTTTCATAAATCCATGTTGACTTGGACTAATCCTTTTACTGCTATCCAAATGCCCCATTATTACCTCTTTAATAATTGACTCCAGCATCTTTCCCACCACCGAAATCAGGCTAACTGGTCTGTAATTCCCCGCTTTCTCTCTCGCTCCTTTCTTGAAAAGTGGGATAATATTAGCTATCCTCCATTCCACAGGAACTGATCCTGAATCTATTGAACATTGGAAAATGATCACCAATGCGTCCACTATTTCTAGAGCCACCTCCCTGAGGATCCTGGGATGCAAACCATCAGGCCCCGGGGATTTATCATCCTTCAGTCCCATTAGCCTACCCAATACTGTTTCTCGCCTAAAGTTCCTCTACCCCCTTAGATCCTCTGTCCTCCAGTACATCTGGGAGATTGTTTGTGTCTTCCTTAGTGAAGACAGATCCGAAGTACCTATTCAACTCTTCTGCCATTTCCTTGTTGCCCATAATAATTTCACCCGTGTTTGCCTTCAAGGAACCCACATTTGACATTGCTACTCTTTTTCCCTTAACATATCTAAAGAAGCTTTTACTGTCCTTCTTTATATTCCTGGCCAGCTTCCCCTCGTACTTCATCTTTTCAGCCTGTTTGGCCGTTTTGTTTCCTTCTGTTGTCCTATGAACGTTTCCCAGTCCTCTGGCTTCCGGCTACTCTTTGCTGTGTTATACATCTTTTCTTTTAGTTTTATTCTATCCCTAACTTCTCTTGTCAGCCACGGTTGCCTCCTACTCCCCTTAGAATCTTCCTTTTTGGAATTAAATGATCCTGCATCTTCCGGATTATGCCCAGAAATTCCTACCATTGCTGTTCTCCGTCATTCCTGCTAGGATCCCTTTCCAGTCTACTTTGGCCAGCTCCCCTCTCATGCCTTCATAGTGCCCTTTGTTGAACTGCATCACTGCGACTTCCGATTTAACGTTCTCCTTCTCAAATTGCAGATTAAAAATAATCATATTATGATCACTACCTCCAAGCAGTTCCTTTACCTCGAGTTCTCTTATGATATCTGGTTCATTGGACAACACTAAATCCAGAATTGCCTTTTCTCTGGTCGGCTCTGTTACAAGCTGCTCTATGAATCCATCTCGGAGGCATTCTACAAACTCTTTCTTGGGGTCCTGAACCAACCTGATTTTCCCAGTATACCATATAACCATATAACCATATAACAATTACAGCACGGAAACAGGCCATCTCGACCCCTCTAGTCCGTACCGAACACATAATCTCCCCTAGTCCCATATACCTGCGCTCAGACCATAACCCTCCATTCCTTTCCCATCCATATAACTATCCAATTTATTTTTAAATGATAAAAACGAACCTGCCTCCACCACCTTCACTGGAAGCTCATTCCACACAGCTACCACTCTCTGAGTAAAGAAGTTCCCCCTCATGTTACCCCTAAACTTCAGTCCCTTAATTCTCAAGTCATGTCCCCTTGTTTGAATCTTCCCTACTCTCAGTGGGAAAAGCTTTTCCACGTCAACTCTGTCTATCCCTCTCATCATTTTAAAAACCTCTATCAAGTCCCCCCTTAACCTTCTGCGCTCCAAAGAATAAAGCCCTAACTTGTTCAACCTTTCTCTGTAACTTAGTTGCTGAAACCCAGGCAACATTCTAGTAAATCTCCTCTGTACTCTCTCTATTTTGTTGACATCCTTCCTATAATTAGGCGACCAAAATTGTACACCATACTCCAGAATTGGCCTCACCAATGCCTTGTACAATTTTAACATTACATCCCAACTTCTATACTCAATGCTCTGATTTATAAAGGCCAGCACACCAAAAGCTTTCTTTACCACCCTATCTACATGAGATTCCACTTTCATGGAACTGTGCACAGTTATTCCCAGATCCCTCTGTTCACCTACATTCTTCAATTCCCTACCATTTACCATGTACGTCCTATTTTGATTTGTCCTGCCAAGATGTAGCACCTCACACTTATCAGCATTAAACTCCATCTGCCATCTTTCAGCCCACTCTTCCAACTGGCATAAATCTCCCTGTAGACTTTGAAACCCTGCATATTGAAATCCCCCATCACCACAGTGGCATTACCTTTGTTACATGCCAGTTTTAACTCCTGCTGCAACTTACACCCTACATCCGGGCTACTATTTGGGGGTCTGTAAATAACACCAATTAGTGTCTTCTTGCCTTTCCTTTACAATTCCTCAACTCAATCCACAGGGACTCTACCTCGTCAGTCCCTATGTCTTCCCTCGCAAGGGACTGAATTCCCTCCCTCACCAGCAGAGCTACTCCCCCTCCTCTGCCCACCTGCCTGTCCTTTCTATAGGATGTATAACCCTGAATATTAAGTTCCCAGGCCCGATCCTCCTGCAGCCACATCTCAGTAATTCCCACAATGTCATATCTACCAACCTCTAAAGGGCCTGTCCCACGAGCATGCGACTCCATGCGGCAAGCGCGACCTAAAGGGCCGGTCCCACCAGCATGAGCCTGCATGTGGCAAGCGCGACCAAACCAGTAGCGGTGGCCGCGCGGAGGTCAAGTGAGTGACATGAAGTTCGAGCGAAGTCCGCAGGAAGTTCGCGCTTGACGTACGGTGTCGAGGCGGCTGCGGGCCTGCAGGCCGTTGCCGCGCAGAATTTTTGAACACGGTCAGTTTTTCGGAGCCCCGCGCGATATCGGGACCAGCCCCGCACAACTCCATACGGCTCCGGTGATCGAAGTGGGACCGGCCCCGCGAGGCCGTACAGCTCAAGCGACCACGTTAGGTCGCGCTTGTCGCATGCAGGCACATGCTGGTGGGACCAGCCCTTTAGGTCGCGCTTGCCGCATGGAGTCGCATGCTCGTGGGACAGGCCCTTAACTGAGCCTCAAGCTCATCTACTTCACTTCTTATACTTTGCGCATTCATATACGATACTTTTAATTCCTTACACATCTCACCTTTCACATCGATCCCTGTTACACTTGGCCATACTCTCCTATCCCTTTGTGCGCTTCCTTTCCCGTTAATTCTGGGGTCATTAACCATCCCTTTACTCTCTTTCCCTTTAACTTCATCCTCGACTATCCCATTTGACACCCCACCCCCCTTATTCAGTTTAAAACCACCTGTGTAGCAGTGGCAAACCTGCCTGCCAGAATGCTGGTCCCCCACCTGTTAAGATGCAATCCGTCCCTTTTGTACAGTTCCCCCTTACTCCAAAACAGACCCCAGTGATCTAAGAATCTAAATCCTTGCCCCCTGCACTAGTTCCTCAGCCACACATTCAGGTTCCTGCTCTCGCCAGCACGAGGAACTGGAAGCAAACCGGAGATAACAACACTGGAGGTCCTGCTTTTCAGCATTTTTCCGAGCTCTCTAAAGTCACGCTGCAGAATATTCATCCCCTTCTTTCCGACATCGTTTGTGCCGACATGCACTACCACTTCCGGCTGTTTACCTTTGCCCTTGAGGATTTTCTGCACTCTGTCCGTGACATCCTGGATCCTGGCACCAGGAAGGCAGCACACCATTCTCGAATCCCGTCTATTCCTACTACCAACATGCATGACTCCACACTTGGCTACACTATATTCCATCTGCCAGTTCCCTGCCCAATCTCCCAACCTGTCCAAGTCCTTCTGCAGAGTTTTTGCTTTCTCTACGCTACCTGCCACTCCACCTATTTTCATATCATCCGCAAACTTGGCCACAAACCCTTCAATCCCCTCATCTAAATCCAAGAAGCGTCCAAGAAGCTTTTCGATTGGCACATGGATATGCAGGGAATGGAACGACATGGATCAGTTGTAGACAGACGGGATTGGTTTAATTTAACATCGTGATCAGCACAGATATTGTGGACCGCAGGCATTGATGTACTGTACCGCCCTCTGCAATCTTCTTGGTCACCTCTTTAAAAAAAACTCTAGAATGGCCCCACCCCAAATCTGTATGTTGGATCTCATTCAAAGCCTATGCCCTAACTTCCATTGGTTCTGTTAATACCAATATCATGCATGGTTTCAGGATAAAATGGGACCAAATAATTTCTGAAGATTAATTCCTGAATTATTTTAGTATTGTGTCTTGGCATGTCTACTATATTTGTATTTTGTCATAATTTTCCTCCATGCAATGCATTTAGCTCGTGTGAAATATTTCCAGGCTGCTCATCTGCTGATATATAATCTAGTATTATTTGTAGTACAGATGGACAACATCTCCAGGCCGCATAAGCGGACTGAAGAATGGTCCTTGACTTGAAACATTAAGTCTGTTTCCCTTCCACTGCGAATGCAGCTTAACTTTCTGGATGCTTACAACATTTTGTTTTTATTGCTGAGGTATGAACAATATATTAACAAAATCTGTGAACCGTGGAAGCCATTAAAAAAAATTACGTAAACAAGGCAAATTCTACTGCTCTGATGGAAACTGTACGGGTTGTGCATTCCATGTAAAATATATCTTGCCATATTTCCCATAAATATTTAACACCAAAATACTCTGAATTGAAGTGGTTGCATCCACGTGATCTGGGGGGAAAAGGCTGATAATGCTGAATATTGCACAGTCATCCATGAGCATTGATGCCCATTGAGTAAAAAAAGAAACTCAATCATCCAATAAATCAGTTTCTTAGGATTTGACTTGCCTATCAGTATATGTGTTCACGCATATCTCAGCAGTAGTTAGAAATCTTTCTTTGTTTTGTGCATGCTTGTTAAGAACGCGTAGAAGGTAGCATTTCGGAAGTGCGAAACCACGTCATTTTGCTGCAAACCTCCATATCTCTTGGTCCCACCAATGAAAAGTGACAACAGTAAATAGAAACACATTGATGTGGCAAAACAAAGCAATTAATGTAGTTGCAGACATTAGGCTTTTTTTTTAACATATTGGGTGCTATCTAAATACAAGATTATAATTGCTTCCCCGTTGCCTCCCATTGTTGCCTCATGTCATTGAGCTGCTTGTAGTTATTCAAGGGTATGTTTACTTCAAGTCTCTAAAGAAGAATGATACATGATCTCCTGAAGTATGGTTCTTTCAGTTACAAGTCCAGACAAGACCCATAAGACTGCTGAACTAATGTTGATTTGTTACGTAGCACAAATTCATCATTCTCCCTATTCATTTGGAAGACATAAATCCTGGCATTCCAATTACAGAAGTAAAAATCTGATGTTCCTTTAAGCAACAACGTTGCAGGAAACCATGATTGATCGCATAGATGTTAAATCATTTACTTCTGTCTCCTAATGTTTCCCATTCATCATTTGGATCATTTTGTATTTGAAATGTGGTTGATAGGATTAATTACCATTGGATTGATAGGATTAATTGTTAACTATTGTATTAATATGCTAGTGTTAATCATAGAATTTTGATAGAATTATTTGCTGTCTGAAAACCTGCAAAAAATAGTTAACAAAGATAGTATCTGAATACTAAAATGTGCTGGTTTTTCACCCACCATTTCTCTTTTCTGAATTGAGCAAATAATATGACTACTTTTCTATTTTCCTAGATGGCAGAGCAATATATGAAAGAAATGAAATCCAAGAAGAAAGCAAAAAGTCGGCGTCAACCTCTCAGTAAACCACCACGGCACCATCCTCTTTCAGTGGTAAAGGACTGCGTTAGTGATGAAGGTTTGTAATCAGAGAAAGCAGTCTCAATCTTTAATGTGAAAGCATGTGCCTTTGGGAACTAATTTCTGCATTAGACTAGACTAGTAAAATTTAATTTTACAAACTTTTAAGTGTATAGGTAAAAAAATATGTCCTCTTGCCAATGTTTGATCTTTAATGTTACGTTGTGTTTGTTTGTACTAAGTCTAGACTAAAATGCTGGAAATACCCAGCAGGGCAGATGGCATCTGTGCAGAGAAAACAAAGCCAGCGTTATACATTGATAAGCTTTACTCGGAACTGGATGAAGTAAACCTACTTTAAATTGCATTGCAATGTAGGGAAAGGATGAAGTGAATAGAGGTAATGTCAGGATGCATCACAGCTTGGTTTGGGAATAGCTCAATCCAAGACCACAAGAAATTGCAGCCCAGACCATCACACAAACCAACCTCCCTTCTATTGACTCCATTTATACCTCACGCTGCTTCGGCAAGGCCAGCAGCATAATCAAGGATGAGTTGCACTCCCCCTTCTCTTCTCCTGTCAGGCAAAATGTAAAGAAGTGTGAAAATGCACACCTCCAGATTGAGGGACAGTTTCTTCCCAGCTGTTACCAGGCAACTGAATCATTCTATCACCACCAGAGAGTAGTGCTAAACTACTCTCTACCTCTTTGGTGATGCTCAGACTATCCTATCCATACTAACCCGGACTTTGCTGGCTTTACCTTGCACTAAACGTTATTCATTTATCCTGTATAAGCAAGAACAAGAAGACAGGTTATTATCTGAATGGTGTCAGATTAGGAAAAGGGGAGGTGCAACGAGACCTGGGTGTCCTTGTACATCAGTTACTGAAAGTAAGCATGCAGGTACAGCAGGCAGTGAGCAAAGCTAATTGCATGTTGGCCATAGCGCGAGGATTTGAGCATAGGACCATGGAGGTCCTACTTCAGTTGTACAGGGCCCTGGTGAGCCCGCACCTGGAGTATTTTGTGCAGTCTTGGTCTTCTAATTTTAGGAAGGACAATCTTGCTATTGAGGGAGTGAAGTGTAGGTTCACCAGGTTAATTCCCGGGATGGCGTGACTGACATATAATGAAAGAATGGGTACACTGGGCTTGTATTCACTGGAATTTAGAAGGATAAAAGGGGATCTTATAGAAACATATAAAATTCTTAAGGAATTGGACAGGCTAGATGCAGGAAAAATGTTCCTGATGTTGGGGGAGTTCAGAACCAGGGGTCACAATTTAAGAATAAGGGGTAGGCCATTTAGGACTGAGATGAGGAAAAACATTTTCACCCAGAGAGTTGTGAATCTGGAATTCTCTGCCACAGAAGGCAGTGGAGGCCAATTCATTGGAGGTTTTCATTGGTGAGTTAGATGTAGCTCTTAGGGCTAACAAAATCAAGGGGTACAGGGAAAAGGCAGGAATGTTGTACTGATTTTGCATGATTAGCCATGATTATATTGGCTGGCTCGAAGGGCCGAATGGCCTACTCCTGAACCTATTTTCTATGTTTCTGTATCTATACACTGTAAATGGCTTGATTGTAATCGTGTATTTTCTTTCTGCTGACTGGATTGCACACAACAGAAGCTTTTCATTGTACCTCGGTACACAAAAGACAATAGGTGCAGGAGTAGGCCATTAGGCCCTTCGAGCCACCACCACCATTCAATGTGATTATGGCTGATCATCCCCAATCAGTACCCCGTTCCTGCCTTCTCCCCATATCCCCTGACTCTGCTATCTTTAAGAGCCCTATCTAGCTCTCTCTTGAAAGTATCCAGAGAACTGGCCTCCACCACCCTCTGAGGCAGTGAATTCCACAAACTCACAACTCTCTGTGAGGAAAAAGTGTTTCCTCGTCTCTGTTCTAAATGGCTTACTCCTTATTCTTAAACTGTGGCCCCTGGTTCTGGACTCCCCCCAACATCGGGAACATGTTTCGTGCCTCTAGCATGTCCAAACCCTTACCAATCTTATATGTTTCAATAAGATATCCTCTCATCCTTCTAAACTCCAGAGTGTATAAGCCCAGCCGCTCCATTCTCTCAGCATATGACAGTCCCGCCATCCCGGGAATTAACCTTGTAAACCTACGCTGCACTCCCTCAATAGCAAGAATGTCCTTCCTCAAATTAGGGGACCAAAACTGCACACAATACTCCAGGTGTGGTCTCACTAGGGCCCTGTACAACTGCAGAAGGACCTCTTTGCTCCTATACTCGACTCCTCTTGTTATAAAGGCCAACATGCCATTCGCTTACTTCACTGCCTGCTGTACCTGCATGCTTACTTTCATAGACTGATAAACAAGGACCCCCAGATCCCGTTGTACTTCCCCTTTTCCCAACTTGACGCCATTTAGATAGTAATCTGTCTTCCTGTTCTTGATACCAAAGTGGATAACCACATTTATCCACATTAAACTTCATCTGTCATGCATCTGCCCACTCCCTCAACCTGTCCAAGTCACCCTGCATTCTCATAACGTCCTCCTCACAGTTCACACTGCCACCCAGATTTGTGTCATCTGCAAATTTGCTAATGTTACTTTGAATCCCTTAATCCAAATCATTGAGGTATATTGTAAATAGCTATGGTCCCAGCACCGAGCCTTGCGGTACCCCACTGGTCACTGCCTGCCATTCTGAAAGGGACCCGTTATTCCCTACTCTTTGTTTTCCGTCTGTCAACAAATTTTCTATCCATGTCAACACTCTACCCCCAATACCATGTGCCCTAATTTTGCCCACTAATCTCCTATGTGGGACCTTATCAAATGCTTTCTGAAAGTCCATCCACTGGCTCTCCCTTGTCCATTTTCCTAGTTACATCCTCAAAAAATTCCAGAAGATCAGTTAAGCATGATTTCCCCTTCGTAACCCCATGCTGACTCGGACCGATCCTGTTACTGCTATCCAAATGTGCGCTTATTTCATCTTTTATAATTGACTCCAGCATCCTCCCCACCACCGATGTCAGGCTAACTGGTCTATAATTCCCTGTTTTCTCTCACCTTCCTTTCTTAAAAAGTGGGATAAAATTAGCTATCCTCCAATCCACAGGACCTGATCCTGAGTCTATAGGGTGATTTCACGAAAGGTCACTGGAGTGTAGATCCGCACCCACGTGACCGAAAATTTTAACTGGGGGACAAGCGTCACTTCCGGTACATGTTAGTGAATGGGAAAACACGCACTTTCACACCCGTTAACTTTGCATGTTAAAACCCACCCGAGAACCATGGGCGATTTTGCAATTTTACTGAAGGATTTCTAACTTTTAATACTTTTCATCTAACAAATGAATAAAGATAACAAAGCCAATAATGCCTTACTTTTGATGAAATGCAGCGAGCAAACGCGATAATTCCCGATATTTTGGATCTTTAAATCTCCACGGCAAATGTCCGCTAGCACTTCCGCTGTATTTACACCTTCAGCTCCCTCTTGAATTTACCTTAGTTTCTATCTTTTTTTTGGACTGTAAATTTAGGTAGCTGTTCCTTACGGTCACCCCGACTGGTGCGGTTAATTGCAGCTCAAAAACGGGCCGTTTTCGATGTTTTTAACGGGTGTGAAAGTGCGTGTTTTCCCATTCACTAACATGTACCGGAAGTGACGCTTGTCCCCCAGTTAAAATTTTCGGTCACGTGGGTGCGGATCTACGCTCCAGTGAAATTTCGTGAAATCACCCTATAGAACATTGGAAAATTATCACCAATGCATCCACGATTTCTAGAGCCACTTCCTTAAGTACCCTGGGATGCAGACAATCAGCCCTGGGGATTTACCAGCCTTCAGTCCCATCAGTCTACCCAACACCATTTCCCGCCTAATGTGGATTTCCTTCAGTTCCTCCGTCACCCCAGATCCACTGGCCGCTACTATATCTGGAAGATTGTTTGTGTCCTCCTTAGTGAAGACGGATCCAAAGTACCTATTCAACTCATCTGCCATTTCCTTGTTCCCCATAATAAATTCACCTTTTTCAGTCTTGAAGGGTCCAACTTTGGTCTTAACTAATTTTTCCTCTTCACATACCTAAACAAGCTTTTACTATCCTCCTTTATATACTTAGCTAGCTTGCCTTCAAACGTCACCTTTTCTCCCCGTATTGTCTTTTTAGTTATCTTCTGCTGCTCATTAAACATTATCCAATCCTCTTGCTTCCCGCTCATCTTTGCTACGTTGCACTTCTCTTTTATTTTTATACTGTCCCTGACATCCCTTGTCAGCCACTGTCGCCCCTTACTCTCCCTGGAATCTTTTTTTCTCCTCGTAATGAACTGATCCTGCACCTTCTGTAATATTCCTAGAAATACCTGCCGTTGTTGTTCCACTGTCCCTGCTCGGATATCTTTCCAGTCAACCTTGGCCAGCTCCTCCCTCATGGTTCCATAGTCCCCTTGAATACAACTGTAACACTGACAGCTCCGATCTACCCTTCTCCCTCTCCAATTGGAGATTAAACCTGACCATATCACTACCTCCTAATGGCTCATTAACCTCAAGTTCCTTTATCAAATCCGGTTCATTATATAACACTAAATCCAGAATTGCCTTCTCCCTGGTAGGCTCCAATACAAGCTGCTCTAAAAATCCCTCACGAAGGCACTCTGCAAAGTACCTTTCTTGGAGTCCAGTACCAACCTAATTTTCCCAGTCACCTGCATGTTGAAATCGCTCTTTCCTACATGCCAATTTTAACTCCTGATTCAACTTGCACCCTATGTCCAGGCTACTGTTTGGGGGCCTGTAGATAAGTCCCATTAGGGTCTTTTTACCCTTATAATTCCTTAGTTCTATCCATACTGACTCCACATCTCCTGTTTCAATGTCACCCCTTGCAAGGGACTGAATTTCATTCCTCACCAACAGAGCTACCCCACCCCCTCTGCCCACCTGTCTGTCTTTTTGATAGGAGGTATCCCCTTGGATATTCAGTTCCCAGCCCTGGCCCTCTTGCAGCCATGTCTCTGTAATTCCCACAACATCATACTTGCCAATTTCTAACTGAGCCTCAAGCTCGTCCACTTTATTTCTTATAGTTCGTGCATTCATATACAACACTTTGACCTCCGTATTCAAGTCCCCCCTTGCAGCGCTCGCAATTGGCCCTGAACTTTCTTCTATCCCGTCTCGAACTTTCCTTCCCATTAATTCGAGAATCTTTTGTAATTTTTACTGTACTCGCATCCCCTTCAACTCCATCTTTATACTCCCAATATGTCAATCCCTCCCCCCCCCACTATTTAGTTTAAACCCACACGTGTAGCCCTAGCAAAACTGCCTGCCAGAATGTTGGTCCCCCTCCAGTTACGGTGTAACCCTTCCCTTTTATACAGGTTACCCCTTCCCCAGAAGAGATCCCAGTGGTCTATAAATCTAAATCCTTGCTCCCTGCACCAGCCCCTCAGCCACATATTCAGATCCCCTATCTCCCTGTTCCTGTCCTCACTAGCACAAGGTACTGGAAGCAATCCAGAGATAACCACCCTAGAAGTCCTGCTTTTCAGTCTTCTTCCTAACTCTCTGAACTCACGTTGGAGAACCTCCTTCCTCTTCTTTCCGAAGTCGTTTGTGACTATGTGCACAACTACTGCCGGCTGTTCACCTTCTCTCTCTTGAGGATGTTCTGAATTCGGCTCGTGACATCCTGAACCCTGGCACCACGTGACAATAAACTAAACTGATCTGAAACTAAAGTGGAATGGAAATTGACAGTGAGATGTAATTACTGCTGCTTGTTAAAGAGATGACGATGAAGGCTTGTTATTTGCAGACCTGTTTGGAGGAGATATAAATAGGAAAGAGGGGAAAAACGTGATGTTGGAACAGTGAAATACATATTAATGCATTTGCCAGGAATCTGAAGTAAAAACAGAATGGTGGGAATTCAATCAAGCTAACTTCAGGAACTTACTACCATAATACCATCTGCAATAAAATAGCTGTGGTCTATGAAGGCTGAAGGTTTGCATGCGGAGTGTCATGAATTATTGGACTGCAATATGTTTTAGACTAATTCATCCAGCTTGCATGAATATATCTCGGTTGTCATCAGTATCATTGAGAAATGCATTGACGACAGCATTCTGGATCTATCCCTAACCAGAAACCTTGGATGAACAGGGAGATTCACGTACCAAAGTCTGGATCAAAGGCTTTCAAAAAGGATGACCCTTTATCGGGGATGCAAAGATAGGATTCCATCACAAGCTAGAGAATCAGTGCCAGGAGACTGGCAGGGCCTGAAAAATCATTGTGGGCTACAAGCTGAAGTTTATGGGGGTTGGGGGGGGGGGAGGAGGGGAGGGATCTCTGGTAATGACACGTCTCTGCCAGATGAGCAACCTTACCTGCTGGATGAGCACCATGGCTTTTATGCCTATTTTAGAAGTTACCCAAGACTCGTTTCTCCATTCTCCACCGGCTTTGTCCCAAACATCTTGATGGCAAAAGTTAGGTCTGCTTTCATGAGGATAGACTCTAGGAAAGCAGCTGATCTGGATAAGTTCCTGGATGAATTCTGAAATTGTTCCCCAATCATCTAGCCACAGTCTTCGAACATCTTCAGCCTCTCATGTCAATGGTCCCCATCTGCATCACTTCTGTGTCTGCAAGAAAAATAAAGTAACTTGTTTCAATGACTACCTCCCAGTAGCTTTTGACCATGAAGTGAATCAATGAAGTACCTTCAAAGACTGGTAATGTGCAATATCTGCACCAGTCTTCCAAACAATCTATACCCTTGCAATTTGCGTACAGGAAAACATCAGCTTTCTGGCACCTTGACAATAAGAATGTATGTCAGTGCTATTCATTGATTGCAGCTCATTTAACACTATAATACAGAATATGCTCATCTCAATAGATATTGATCTTGTCCTTTGGGGCTTTCATCTGCAACTGGTCTCTGGATTTACTAAGAGGCAGACCTCGGGTTGTTAGAATAGGTCATTACATTTCTTCTGTCCTGAAACTCAAGATTGGTGAACCTCAGGGTTGTGTACTCAGTTCCTTGCTCGTCTTTTATACCTATGATTGTGTGGCCAAGTTCAATGCCAACTCGATGTCTTAAGTCCACCAATGACAATGATCAACAAAAACAACGATGAGATGTAGTACTGGAAAGAGATTGATATCCTAATGTGATGGGACATAAGGATAAGATGTTAGGTCAACAACCTAGCCTTGACATCAAAAAGACAAAAAAGTTGGTTGTTGACCGAAGAAAATAGGCAAGTGAACACAACACAGTCCTCATCAATAAAGTTGCTGTGGAGATGGTTAACAGCTTCAAGTTCTCAGACATCTATAACCCCACAGCCAAACCTGGTGCCTTCACACTGATATGATCAAGAAATTGCATCAGCGTATTTACTTTCTTAGTGGTCGAGAAGATTCAGCATGTCCACAAGGATTCTCTCAAATTTCTAGTTGCACTGTAGAAATGTTCTGATAGGATGCATCTTAGCATGGTATGGCATTTGCTCTGATTTTGACTACCTGGAACTGCAGAAAGTGATGAACACTTTCTCACAGGTTTAACACTTCCTTCTATTTGCTCACAGTGTATTGCATTAGGAAGGCTGGAAGTATCAAAATTGCCTGTCACCCTAGCCATTCCCTCTTTATTCTTCTATCTTCTGGATAAGGATACAGGAGATTAAAAACATGGATGTCCAGATTTAAGAACAACTTATTTGGCGCTATTAGAATCCTGAATGTATCCTTTCCAGAGGTGCCACCATGTGCTCTTATTCTTAACTTGACTCCATTCAGTTATTCTGTTATTGTACTGCTTGCACTGGAATCTTGCACCATTCTGCTGTTTGCACTTGTATATATTGTATTTATTATTATTATTATTGTATGTATATGAATTACTCTGTGAGCTTTATCTGAACAAGGAGTTTCATTGCACCCAGTCAGTAAACTAAATAAATTTAATAATCTAGTAGTTTAGGCCAGCATTTGTGGAGAGATATTGAGGTAATATAATATCATAAGTTGTAGTAAACCAAGCATTGTGAATCAAACGGGTTTTATTACCGAAACAGTGGTTGAACACACGCGCGCTTAGTTAGGAGAACAGTTAAATGCTTGTTGCCTTTGAGAGGACCAGCACACGCCTGTTGACTCGTGGGCTCGAGCTGAGCTTCTCATCTCCAACTGTCATCTGCAACTGTCAACTGTCATCTCCCTGTCACGTGATCGTTCCAGTTCTAGTGGCGAAGGTTCGATCAGTAAGTGGCTTGACCACCAGGTGGCGCCACATGACCCCCCCCAAGAACCGGAGGAATGAAAATGAGCAGGGGCCCCAGTAAGGCATCCAGACCGCGTGTACACATGGTCCGTGCTCAGAGGCACCACCAACAGAGGCGAGGGTGGGTGCAGGAGGCCAAGCGGCCGACCCCTATGACGGGGCTGTGCTACCTGCACCGGCTGATCAATGTCGACATGATCAGGCTTAAGGCGGGCCACTGAAACAATCTCCCGTCTGCCCCCCCATGTCCAGCACAAAAGTCGCGGTACCATGATGCAGCACCCGTAAAGGACCTTCGTAAGGCCGTTGTAGCTGGGTTTGATGAGGGTCTCTGCGAAGGAAAACGTACTGACAGTCCTTGAGGGTGGGCAGGACGTGTGAAGTAGTAAGTCCATAGCGAGAGGTTGGTACAGGGACAACTGGCCCACCCGCTCACGGAGATGCACCAGCGCAGCTGAAGGAGGCTTTTGCTGCCCACGTGCTGCTGGGATGAAGTCCCCTGGAACCGTAAGCGGTGCGCCGTACACCAACTCAGCGGATGAAGTAGCCAAATCCTCTTTCGCAGCAGTACGGCTCCCCAACAAAGCCCACGGCAACTCATCTAACCAGTCCAGGCCCGTGAGCTGTGCCGTCAGGGAGGACTTCGGGTGCTGATGGAAACGTTCCAGCAGCCCATTGAATTGTGGATGGTAAGCTGTGGTGTGGTGCAGCTGTGTACCCAGCAGTTGGGTCATGCAGAGGTGAACTGCGTGCCGCGGTCTGACCAGATGTCCACCGGCACACCAAAAACGGGCGATCCAGTGAGCAGTGAGGGCACAGGCACATGTTGCGGCAGAGATATCGGCGAGCGGGCCAGCCTCTGGCCATCGCGTGAACCGGTCCACAATGGTGAGAAGGTGGGTGACACCCCTGGATGGTGGTATTGGGCTCATGAGATCAACGTAGATATGGTCAAAGCGACGGCGCGGCAAAGCGAAATCCTGCAGCGGCGCCTTGATGTGACGCTGGACCTTAGATGTCTGGCAGGGAATGCACGCCCTTTGGCCCAGTCGGCAACCTGCTTCTGCAACCCGTGCCACATAAACTTTGCCGCTACCAGCGCCGTCGTTGACCGGATGGAAGGGTGGGCTAAACCATGGAAAGAATCGAAAATCCGGTGACGCCAAGCCGCGGGGACGATGGGCCGAGGCTGGCCAGTAGAGATGTCATATAGGACCATGGTGCTAGCGGGTCACAGCGGTACATCCTCCAAGGACAGGCCTGAAATGGCAGTGCGGTAGGCATGCATCTCCTCATCGTCCTGCTGCGCAGCTGTTAGGGCCGAATAGTCGGTGCCCTGGGCTAAACTGAGGATGGCATTGATGGTAGTGCAGGACAACGCGTTGGTGCCCTGGTTGCTTTTACCCGCAATGTGCTGGTAGACAGGTTGTCTACTCGGAGATGTAAGCCAAGTGACGCTGCTGCCGTGCGGACCAGGGATTGGAGACCTCCACGAAAGCAAATGTGAGGGGCTTGTGGTCGGTAAAGGCCCAGAAAGGTCTGCCCTCAAGGAAATAACGGAAGTGGCGGACGGCCAGGTCGAGCGCCAGGAGCTCATGGTCAAGATCGCTGTATTTCTGTTCCGGAGGGTGTGTGATGGATGAAAAAGGCGAGTGGCAGCAGCCATCGATCAGCTGTTCGAGTACTCCACCTACAGCAGTGTCAGATGCGTCCACAGTCAGGGCGGTTGGAGCCTCAGCCCGATGGATCAGTATCGTTGCCTATGCTAGCGCCTCCTTTGAGCCGTCGAAAGCGGCCGTGGCCTCCGAATCCCACTCGAGGTCCCGCTGCTTGCTGGCCAGGAACTTGAACAACAGCCGCATAATCCTGGCAGTCGCTGGCACGAACCGATGTTAGAAATTCACCATGCCAACAAACTCATGGAGACCTTTTACCATGGAAGGCTGAGGAAACTGCCAAATGGCCTCAACTTCCCCCGGTGGGGGTCCCTCTACGCAGTGATTCTCCACCTCTACATTGGGGACCTGGGGTGGAGGGTATTGCACCGAGGTGTTTCCTGCAACCTGTTTCTCTCGCGGTTCACAGACTCGCCAGCCGCCTGCCACTTTTGCGGGCTGGAAGAGTCTGTGTACCACGTGTACATGGAGTGCGTGAGGCTGCAGCCACTGTTTGAATATCTAAAGGGGCTGCTCCTTGCCTTCTGGCTGCATTTTTCACCCACCATCCTCATCTTTGGACACCCTGTGCGTAGGGGAGAGGGTAGGGCTGAAGATGTCCTGGTTGGGTTGCTCCTGGGCCTGGCCATCCGCGAGTCACGGCGCCAGACGGTGGAGGGCTCTACCCGAGCCAGCTGCCTGCCCCTTTTCCGGGGTTACGTCCGTGCCCGGGTGGGATTAGAAAGGGAATACGCCCTGTCTGCGGGCACCCTGAGGGAGTTCCGGGACCGCTGGGCTCCGCAGGGTGTTGAATGTATCCTCAATAAGGATTGTATCATAGTTGTGTAGTAGTTTATTATGGATACATGTTTGTATTGTATTATGGTGGTGGGTTCTGGCTTGTTTTATTGTAGTGTAATATTATTTTTAATAATTGAATAAATTAAAAAATATATATTTTTTTAAAATGGCCTCAACTTTGGCCAGGAGCGGGACTGCACCATGCTGGGTGACGTGATGACCAATGAAATTAATTGAATTAAGGCTAAACTGGCACTTAGCCAGATTAATGGCCAGGCCGTTTTTGCTCAGCCGCTGGCAAAGTAGCCGGAGGTGCGTGCAGTGCTCTTGACAACAGCGACTGGCAACGAGAATGTCACCCAGGTAAACGAACAGAATGTCCAACCCACGGCCTACCATGTCCATAAGGCGTTGGAAAGCCTGAGCGGTATTCTTGAGACCTGAGGAATTCAAACAGGCCAAAGGGTGTGATTGCGGTCTTGGGCACGTCATCTGGGTGCACAGGAATTTGATGGTAACTGCGGACCAAGTCGATTTTTGAATATAATTTTGTGCTTTCCAGATGGGCAGTGAAATCTTCAATGTGGGGATCATGGCGTTATTAAGACAGCGGTAGTCCCCACAATGCCTGCAGCCCCCAGACGCTTTAGGGACCATGTGAAGGGGAGAAGGCCAAGGATTGTCTGACCGACGCACAATGCCCATGTCCTCCATTTGTTGGAGCTCATCCTTGGCCTTGATCAGCCATGATCATATTGAATGGCGGTGCTGGCTCGAAGGGCCAAATGGCTTACTCCTGCACCTATTGTCTATTGGCAAGCTGCAGTTTATCGGGGGAAGCCTGCGTGCCCGTGAGTGGAGCGGTGGTCCGGTGGTGGGGATATGATGCAGCACGCCGTGTTTGGAGTGGGCGGATTGGAACTGAGGAATTAGGATGTCGAGGAAGTCTGCCAGTATCTGAGCATACACACCGTCTCAGCAGAAGATACCGAATCGAGGTGGGGGCAGCGGGAACGGTGGGACGCAAAGAGATGGGTTGGAAAGTCTCAGAGTGGACGAGGCATTGTCCCTTCACATTGACCAGCAGAGAATGTGCCCGGAAGAAATCGGTGCCCAACAACGGTTGGGAGACATCTGCGACAGTGAAAGGCCAAGTGAAGTGGCAGGAGCCAAAAATAAGGGGAACCGTACGTCTGGATGGGGATGCTGTTGACGGCGGTCAAGGAAGGCCTTCACTTACCGGAACGAGTGTCGACTCTCGACGGGGGCAATATGCTGACCTTTGCTCCCGTATCGTCGAGGAAACGATGCCCAAAGTGGCGATCCCAGCTGAGGCGATGTTTCTGGCCGACCACGATAGCCACCATTGCTTTTCCCGGATGCGTACAGGGAGAAAAGCATCGATGGGCCTCGGATTCCCAGCATTAGTGGTAGTAGCACCATGTACCTTTGCCGGCTTCGACATTGTGCTGGCAGCATGGCCGCTGGGACCGCCGGGGAACTGCAGAGACCCGACTGATGGAATCACCATTCTGCTGTTTGGCCTGTCACAGCACGTCCGCTCGTTCAGCCAGCTGCTGGGGGTTGGCGAAATTCGGCATCTGCTCCAGAAACGCTTGCTCTAATCGGAGGCAAGGCTGATGTCCGTCCATCAGTGAGAGCATCTCACTCATCAGCACCTGACGGTGTGCGGTCGCCGAGCCCATCCATGTGAAGGAGCCGGGCAGGCCATTCGCGACGGATGAGCCCAAAAGTGCGCAATAGGAGTGCTTTGAGGCTCTCGTACTTGCCATCATCGGGCGGTTGGCGAAGGTGAATGTATGAGGTGTCTGGCGGTGCCTCGGTCCCACGCACCGACCACGTAGAAATACTAGGTCACATCGGCGGTTATGCGTCGAATATTGAACTGGGCCTCGGTCTGTTGGAACCATACGTGTGCCTGTGCGGTCCAGAAAACGGGCAGTTTGAGAGCGACTGCGTTCTGCTGGGCCGGGTTGTCATCTGCGTCCATTATCAAAATCCAAAAGAAGCCGTTTGGGATGGTCGAGGGTCACCAATGTAGTAAATCAAGCATTGTGAATTAGTGGTTGAACACACGCGCGCTTAGTTAGGAGAACAGTTAAATGCTTGTTGCCGTTGAGAGGACCAGCACACGCCTGTTGACTCGTGGGCTCGAGCTGAGCTTCTCATCTCCAACTGTCAGCTCCAACTGTCAACTGTCATCTCCCTGTCACGTGATCGTTCCAGTTCTGGTGATGAAGGTTCAATCAGTAAGTGGCTTGACCACCAGGTGGCGCCACTAAGGGTGACTTTGTTTTTGTCAGAGTAGCCAGTTCTGATACAAACTTGAAATTGTTGAATTCAACAAGTCCTGAGCAATATAACTTGCCTGGCCAGAAGATCAGATGCTGTCTATCAAGCAGGTATTGAGCTTCATTGTCATTTTGGAAGCTTGCATGTGAAATGATTTTCCATTTTATTTGTTGTGTGTTTTGGTTCAAGACGAGCGAATATCAGTTCATGCCATCTGAAACTGTCAGTTAGGTATGTAGTCTGAGTTAAAAAGTAGACCTGAAGTAAAAGACACATTGCATGCAAAAAGTATAGATCATAATTTACTAGTATAATTAGACTCCCAATTGGATATGGTCTTTCTTCACGACATTTTAGTATTAGAGATACAGCCCGACCCTTCACCCCACCGAGTCTGCACCGACCAGCGTTCCCCGCACATTAACATTACCCTACACACACTAGAGACAATTTTTACGATTAGACCAAGCCAATTAACCTACAAACCTGTACGTCTTTGGAGTGTGGGAAGAAGAGGTGTATTAGAGAAAACCCACACAAGTCGCAGGGAGAACGTACAAACTCCTTACCGACAAGCACCCATTGTGAGGATCGAACCTGGGTCTCTGGCGCTGTAAGGCGGCAACTCTACCACCCCAAGAATAAGAAAATAATTTAGAAGCTAAGAATTTAAGAAACTAGTTAGTAGTTGTAAAGGATTATATAGGATTGAAAAAGATTTGTAACATTGAGTATCCAGATGTGTCATGATTTACAGGCTCTAGCATTTATGTTCCCAGGTGGAATTGATTAAGGACCGAATTGGAGAAGGAAGGAAAATTAGCAAGAAAAGAGCTCAGGACTGCATCAGATTGACTGCACTAGAAATATATATGATTTGTAATCTTTACTTGGATTCAAAATCCCTATTGTTAAGGTTTTTAACTTTTTATTTACTTTTTGTGACAGAAATGCCAGATCTGTTGGCAGTAGAAGATGATCCGATGGAGTCAGAACCTTGGGCTAAACCACTCGCTCATCTTTGGCAAAACCGCCCACAGAACTTTCTCGCAGAACGAGAATACAACAGTACAATGGCACAGCTAGCACCTCACTGTTCCATTTGTGCACTCTTCCAGTTAAACCAGGTTGGTATATTTTTTGATTTCCTCTCCGGTGTTTGAAATTGAATGAAAGATTTCTTTTTGGATTCCTTTATGCTGTAGATCACATTGAAATGTAGAAGATTGTAAATTGTATAACTGAAAAAAACAAGGTCTTCAGGTTCTAGTTGTTTGCTGAATGGCCATGAATTACGCAAAGAGTAACTATTCTAAATTCATGAAGATATTTTGTTTTTAGCTTGTTCATTGTGAAGCATTTTGTAAACAAGAGGCCACTGTTACAACACTATCTAAACTGGGTGCTATTGCATTGATTTAAGTTCTGTTTATAACAATGTTATGGAATACTCAAAAGTACCTCAAGATATTTCTTAGCAAAAATTCATATGTAATGAATTTCTTGATTCTAAGATGTTGGGAGTTGCTATGTGATCTTTTTGTTTTCTTCTGGCAATATTGTGTAAAAGGTGCCTCATGTGACTGCTGGTTACACTTCCCATTAATAATATTTTCAGTCTTTTGATGTAAATTATTTAAACTAATCTCCATTTTTGTGAAGTTTCTGAGCTATGTAAGTCTATTCAATGGTCTCAGCATTGGCTAGTACCCTAAACTGCTGAATAATAGTTTGCTATCGTTCTAGGCCCATCATAGCAAAACAAGCTGCTCTGAATCAGTCGAAGGCGCTAACTTTCCTGTTGATACATTAGACTACAGTGTTATTTGCCGGGGCCAGGTTGACAGGAAATGGGGGCTGAACTGGGCCTTTTGCTGGTTAATAAGATGAAATTAGTTTGGTGCTGCACCTCAAATTGATATAATTCTGTATAGTGATGTGAATAATTGTGGCTGCAAAATTTACTGAGACAGATGAGTAGGAACATAAGAAATGAAGAGAGCATAAAGAGGTTACAGAGAGAGTGGAATAAGTAAGTGGGTAGAGATCTGGAAAATTGAATATAATGTAAGAAAATGGATGCAGTCTTTGATTTCTGACTATAATTCGGAGTGGCGGCGCAGCTCTGGCTGCAGCGGCTCACCGGCAGTCCCGTTTGTTTGTGTTTTTTGTGTTGTTTATTTTGTTTTGGTTAGTCTAGTTTTTGGTTCTTAGTTTGTGTTTTGGGGGGTGGGGGATTGAAACGGGGTTTGCAGTCTCTCCCTGCGGGGGAATGCGACTTTTTTGTCGTATTCCCCTTCTCTGCCTCCGTCTGCGCTGAGGCCTAATGGAGCTGATGACCTCGAAGCTCCGGAGGCAGAGCCCGTCAGGACTCGCCCTGAGGTCGCTCCCGTGAGGGCGGTCCGGCTCAGGGCTGGAACAGTGCTCCCGTGAGAGGTTGTGGAGCTCTCGTGAGGGCGGCCAGCCCAAGGGTGGAACGAAGCTCCCGTCGGAGCGGCCGAGCTCGGGGAGGTGCGGCACTCGCAGCCCGAGGGAGAAGCGACGCCCAAGTCGGGGCGGCCCGGCCGGAGGGAGAAGCGACGCCCAAGTCGGGGCAGCCCGGCCAGAAGGAGAAGCGACGCCCAAGTCGGGGCGGCCCGGCCGGGGGGAGAAGCAATGCCCAAGTCGGGGCGGCCCGGCCCGGGGAAGAAGCGACGCCCATGTCGGGGCGGCCAGGCCCGGGGGAGGTTCGGCGCCCATGTCAGGGGCGGCCCAGCCCGAGGCTGAAGACGGCACGGTACTCACGTGAGGGTGGCTGGGACGGTGTTCTGGCGGTGGTGGCCTGAGTTCGGGGTTCGGCCGCGGGCCAGCGGCTGCGTCTGCAGGACTGGTGGGCGGCAGCTTCGACCACCCCGGGCCGCGGTGTTTGAGCCGCGGGACTGATTTATAACATCGCCCGGGGGGTTTCGCCTCAGCACAGAGGGAGAAAAGGAGGGAAGAGACTGCAGACCTAAGACTTTTGCCTCCATCACAGTGAGGAGATGCTGGGTGGACTCACTGTGGTGGATGTTAATATGTGTGTATTGTTGTTTTTATTGTATTATATGTATGACTGCTGCAATTTCGTTCAGACTTTGGTCTGAATGACAATAAAGGCATATCTATCTATCTATCTATCTATAAACCAATTTATAAGTATATAATCTAAATGATGAATGATTGCTGAATTCTGAGTTGTAAGTTGTACGGGTAAACTGGTGGTGACATGCAGAAGATATGCAGATACAGTGAAATAGCAAAACTAATTTTAAAGAGGAATTGAATGCTATACTAAAAACATTATCCCTCAGTTATAGGGGCCTTCGATGAGATGCATCTAGAGTACTGCATTCAATGTGGGCCTCCTTATTCAAGAAAGAATGGTAATATGTTGGAAATAGGTCAGAGGAGGTTTACTAGACTGATAGCAGGAATGGTTGGATGTCTTGCGACAGGTTAGGTTTATATCCCTTGGCAATTTGAAGAGTGAAGTGATCTTGGATGTTGAGAAGATGTGTCCTCTTGTTGGAGAATCTAGGACAAAGAGTCGCCTTTTTGTTTAAATCGACAATTTGAGGCGAGGCCCTGACTCTTTGGAACTCTTTCTCAAAGAAGTTCAAAGCAACATCTTTCAATATTTTTAAACCAAAGAAAATAGTTTTCTGATTAAAAAAAAAAAAGGGGTGAAATGTTACCATGGATAGACATGGAGTTGTTCATAAAATGGCACACCAGATTCAAAGGGCTGTGGGCTGCTCTATTCTTATGTAAATACAAAATATAGTGATTTCTGCAGTCAAATCACGTATTTAAACATCACCAGCAGAAACCTGATTTTATTTTAAATTTAAACTATATTGTTCAGCAGCTGCCTGAAACTTCACGTGCACAAGTTGATGCTGCAAGTTGATCTTCTAGAACAGTTATTCTCTGTTTCTTCATGAACATTCCTATCTTTTGTTTAAAAACTTTGTATCTCATTGTGGTTTACCTTGTTTTGGATGGTCAATCCTAGTCCAGAGAGTTTCAATGAAACCGCACAATGTTGCGAGTCATCGGCACAATGTTTTGAAGGTGCATTTGTGTTTTCTTGCTAGAATGTTTCCATTTTAAGAAAACATGAACACACAAAAAAGTGAAAACCTGAATTATCTTTAGTGAGCTCTTGATAATTTAAATTTAGTATTTATTTAATCTTTAAATGTCTTGAGTTGATAAAATATTTCTGGATTGTGCGTGGGCTCTGTGATGTATGCATTATTATGGTATAAAGACTAAATATCATGTGTTCACACATTTGGTTACTTTAGCAGCTGCTCTGAGATTTGGAGCAAGCAGCCAACAACTAGGATGCGTCACCCACGGTCAGCCATGACTTGGGGGGGCTTACCATTAATTTAGTTGAGCTGTTTTAGCCCGTGAATGCAATTGGATTAATAAATATCACCTTAAACTGATGCTTCAGCAATTGCTTAAATTTATTTTCTTTTATCCTAACTGCAGTGAACCTTGAAATTCATTTGTATAATTTAACAACTTGCTAGATATTTACTCCTGATACTGTGGTAGTTTGCTATTTCTTTGTACACCATGACCAGCAGAAATAACTTTGAACTCTTTTGAAGTGTTCTGATGTGCCTAACTGATTTTCTTCCCTTATCTATTACCTTTTCTATATTTTTAATAGATAGACTGTCAAGAAGGTCACAATTTCAGAAACAAAATCCAACATTTGGATGCAGGTAGACTTGAAAACAAAATGAAAAGTAAGCCATTGGTTCCAGAGATGTGCTTCACATCTGGAAGTGACCATGTTGATATGAGCCTTCCCACCTCTTACATCGAGGAAGATGGAACAAGCGCCCTGATTACGTGTGCCAAGTGCTGTGTTTGCGTTCATGCAAGTAAGTGTTGCATAGGGTTTCTTTTCTAGCAAAAAAAAGAAAGCTTTGGACAAGCATAGGTAGTTCTCTCCATGATGCCAGTTAAATATTTACTTCACAGTGGGCATCAAATTATCTGGTTGTTTACTTGTTGCTTTGCTGTGTTTAGAATGTTGCTAGACATCAAACATTCTAGGAATTGGTAACCACATTGTTGTGACCACTAACTTTGGAAGTGTAAATGTCGAAGTTTTGAGCAACAATTTTTTAATTTATTCTATGAAAGCTGCATGGTAACTCAAATATCACTGTACCTTAATTGGTGCATGTGACAATAAATGTGAATCTGATCTGAAAAGGGAAACCTAGTTTGGATCCTAAATATCTCTCTCATTTAGTCAACCATTGTGCATTTCCTGGTATAAGAAGTTGGGCTGGTATTTGAATGATCTAGAACTTCGAACCTTTTAAACCTGCCCCATTGTATTTTTTCTTTGTGGACGAGTCTCCTATTAGTTCAGCAAGGTTGACAAAATTGCTAGAGAAACTCAGCGGGTGAGGCAGCATCTATGGAGCGAAGGAATAGGTGACATTTCGGGTCGAGACTCTTCTTCAGACTGAGTGTCAATTTGCAATTAATGCTTCAAGGAGTTTCAGTACAGTTGGGGGCGCTGCGAGCCGGCTACCCTGCCAGCAGTGTGTTCGTTATTTCGGGGGGTTTTTTGTGTGTCCAAATGTTAGTTTAGGTGTCTCTCCGGTATGTCTTGCGTGGGGGGTGGTGGGAGAAAAGAGGGGGAAACCGCTTTTCGGTCGCCTCCTCGATGGAGAGGCAAATTTTTCCATGTCGCCTCCCTCGTGGCCCAACAGCTTGGATTGGCGCGGCCTTTCCCGGAGCTTCAGCAGTGGACGCAGCGTGGACTTTTCCATCGCAGAGTGGGCATACCCTTGCTGGGGTCGCCAGACAGGAGTGCTTCGATCGCTGGCCTGGTGACTGACATCATGAGTCTTCAAGACGTAGGCATGGCGTTGACTTATCATCTGGAGTCTGGGATCCCTTGCCGGGGATCAACGGAGAAGAGCTCCGACTGCTGGCCTGTGGCCTATAACATCCTGAAGCCTCCGGTAGGAAAGTGCCGATTCGGGCGTTCCAAGCTGCGGATTGTGTTCGACCGCCTCGACGTTGGAGTTTAGATCATCCCCACAAGGGGGCCTGTACATCTGGCCGTCTGTAGCGGTGACTACGGAGGGTTTATGGCCCCGACCATGGATGAGCAAAGGAGGAGAACTGATTGAACTTTGTTGCCTTCCACCACAGTGAAGAATGCTGTGGTGGATGTTTGTGTAAAATTTTTTTGTGTATTGTGTGTTCTTTTTTTAAGTGTATCGCTGATGGCAAATTCATTTCACTCCACCTTCGTTGATGCATGTGACAAACAAATTTGACTTTGACTTTACCAAAGTGAGGTTGAAAGCAAAGATACCTAGAAATGTGTAACTGTTAGTCTTTGAAGAAGGGAGGGCAGATTGTGAAATTGGCTTTATATGAAGGCATAGATAAGAAAAGTAATTAGGTATGTCTTCAAATGTCTTTTATGGTTCAAAGTACTTTGAACCATAAAATTAAAATAGCTCTAATGAATGAATGAATGAATCTCTTTATTGTCATTGCACATGGTACAACGAAATTTAAAATTCAATCCCACGGTGCGATTCACAAGAGCAATTTTAAATATATAAGAAAAGGTAAAAATATATACATATAAAAAAAAATTTAAAAAAATTACAGATAAATAACAATAGCAGCTGAGGTAGAACCATTCAGTTGAATGTGAGTGTTATTTCTTATTTTGCATTGTTAAGTTCACGTATGGCTATGGGGTAGAAGCTGTCTCTGAGTCTGTTTGTGCGAGTTTTGAAAGACCTGTACCGTCTGCCAGAGGGCAGCAGGTGGAACAGGTTGTGTCCAGGGTGGGAAGGGTCCTTCAGGATGTTGGCTGCCCTGCCAAGGCAGCGAGAGCTGAAGATGTCCTTCAGGGAAGGCAGTGGGCAGCCAGTGATTTTTTGTGCGGTGTTGATGACCCTTTGAAGGGCTCTCCTGTCCGCTGCAGAGCAACTGGCATACCATGTGGTTATACAGTACGCCAGCACACTCTCGATGGAGCAGCGGTAAAAGGACACCAGCAGCTTCTCCTCCAGGTTGTTTTTCCTGAGGATCCTCAGAAAGTAGTCTCTGCTGGGCCTTCTTGCCAGCTGTGGTGGTGTTTGTAGTCCAGGAGAGATCCTCCGTAATTTGTGTGCCCAGGAATCTGAAGTCTGAGACCCTTTCCACACAGTCCCCATTGATGAATAGGGGTTTGGGGGCTGCACTGTTCTTACGGAAGTCTATGATAATTTCCTTTGTTTTTGTGGTGTTTAGGATGAGGTTGTTGTCTGAACACCACGCTGCCAGTCTTTGGACTTCCTCCCTGTAGGCTGTCTCATCTCCTCCTGAGATACGTCCAACCACAGTCGTGTCGTCCGCAAACTTGACGATGGTGTTGGTGGAGTGGGCGGGGGCACAATCGTGGGTGTAGAGGGCATAGAGGAGGGGGCTCAACACACAGCCCTGTGGGGAGCCGGTGCTGAGTGTGATGGGGGTGGAGAGGTGATGGCCCAGTCTGACGGTCTGGGGGCGGTTAGACAGAAAGTCCTTGATCCAGAGGCAGATGGGTTGGGGGAGTCCTAAATCCATGAGTTTGGTGACCAGTCTGCTGGGGATGATGGTATTGAAGGCGGAGCTAAAGTCAATGAAAAGCATCCTCACATAGCTCCCCGGGTGTTCGAGGTGGGTCAGTGCAGTGTGAAGAGCAGTGGCGATGGCATCCTCAGTGGACCTATTTGCTCTGTAGGCAAATGTAATTACAACTGGAATATCTCAGTAATGATCAACATACTCTAGGAGGAATATAACTGCCTTGAAGAGATGCTTCCACTCGAGTGGTTTGGGGATGAAGGACATGTTAGAGGGGGAAGTCTGCACAAATTGGGCTTGTTTTCTTTGAAGCAGTAAAGGTTAGAAGGAGACAGTATAGAAGTGCTCAAATAACGAGGGCTCTAAATAGTTACAGAGATGGATTCAGTTAGTGGAGAGTGTAGGAACAACAGATACTATTTAGGTGACTGGCAAAAGAATCAAAGGACTTGTGTAATGGTTGGTATCTGACATCCATTGCCAAGCTGTGGTGATTGCAAATGAGGGACTGGTACAGTCCTTTGGAAGAAAATAATGTGCAAACTTATGGGAAAGGGGAGGGTAATAGGACTACTGACAAAAGGACCAAATGACTGCCTCCCATACCACTATATTTAATCATTGACTTGTGTTTTGTTTTGTTGTGATGGGATACAAGCATCTCTTTCCCCTTTGTTTCACCATGCATACCCATTATGAACTTAAGGCATGATTTGAATGATTTTACCTTCAGTTGAATGTTTTAACCTTTTTAAGGATCGTTATAATAAGCTAACTGAGTTGGAAATTTGCTATTAACAAATATTTTTTTTCTGTTTCAAAAGGCTGTTATGGAGTTGCTCCTGAAAAAATAACGGATGATTGGACCTGTACAAGGTGTTCTGCTAATGCATTGTCAGAAGTAAGTATCACATCATTATTGTGATCCTTGTTAAAGGAATCGCTCAATGTGCAGTAGTAATGTATTTTTCAGAAACGTTGTTCCATATTTCGAACAACAGCTTCTCCTCCACAGGTATCCAGTGTTTCGAATTTAAAAATAGTCAATAAATCCTGTTATTTTAAGTTGTAAATCCTTTCTGGTGCTGAGAATCAGATTCTGAGGCACTGACAATCCAAAACAACGCTATGAAGCCAACCCTGTAATTATGATGCCAGAACTATATCGATCTAACAACTTCATAATGCTCAATTTATTCCAACTGTTTTGTATTTTAATGAATTACCTTTCCATGCTGATGATTGCCCTCCGGCCCATACATTATCCTTCAAATTTGCATGGCACCTATACATTAAAACAACTCTTGAATCCATGAGCTATCTTCGGGTACATCCATTCCTTAATCAAAAAACTTTTGGATTTGTTAAACATGAGGCTCTTTTCATAAAACTGCTGACTTTGCAAAATCATTCTTTTTTTACCCCAAGTAATTATGCCCATCCTGATATATTTTTATTTTTCTAACAATACATATCTGGCTAAATGATCTTCTGCTCCCTTTTTTTCCCTTCCAAACTTTTTTTAACAAACAAATTACGATTAATAACTTTCTGCTCTGATTGTTCTTGAATTGAGGGGATTTTGTAAGATTAGTAATGGTTTTGATCTCTACAATTCCTGCCATTAGCATTGTGTCCAAATAACCTGGGAGACAAAATTCAATGTTATAATTAGGTGCTGGTTTCTACTCTCTACTGTTTTATTGCAATTACTGCTGTACATTCCTGTTAGACAATCAAATACCACAATTTGTATGTGGTATGATAGTATTTGAATGCTGAAGCCAATGCGTTACAGTCGATATTTGGCTGCTCCTTTGTAATTTTAATTTGGGCGAACGTGAAAGTTTCAAAAAGTCTCCTTTGTAGGACCCTCTACATAGTGCCTGAGGAAACTTTCCTCAACACACTTAACACATCCACCCCGTCGAAACCCTTGGGTCTAAGGTAGAGCTAGTCTATAATTAATAAGTTAAGATCCCCTACTATGACAGCCCTATTAGTCTTGCAGCCCAGCTTATTAGTTCCTCTAATGTCTGCTCCTTATTTGCGGGCTTATGCAACAATCCCAATTCCCTTTTTACTTCTCAGCTCCACCCATATAGCCTCACTGAACATCCTTCAGGGATGTCATCTCTGACTACTGCCGTGATGTTCTCCTTAATCAAGAAAACAACTCTTCCTCCTCTTTTACCCTACCTGTATCTCACTTATTGCACCTGCATTTTGGAACATTGAGCTGCCAGTCTTGTCTCCATCTTAGCAAGGTTTATATAATGGCTTAAATGTTCAGGTCGCACATAATTATCCACACCCTGAATTAATTTATCAGAGTTCATCGGGCCTCTATCATTGAAATGTGCAATTTAATTCAACAGTCTTTACTTGCTCCCTACCATGCTGCTCAGTATCTCCTGAACTTTCTGAAATTCACTTCTGAACCAACCATCAGCCTCACACCTACCTCATTGGATCCTGTCCCCCTACCAATTTAATTTAACCCATCCTAAGTAACACCAGCAAAATCTGACCACCATTTGGTTGGTCCCCCTCCAAATCAAGTGTAATCTGTCCCTCTTGGACAGATCATCTCTGCCATACGGTCCAGGTGATCCAGAAAACTGAATCTCTGCCCCCTCCACAAATTCTACAGCCATGCATTCATCTGTCCTACTTTCCTATTCCTTTTTCTGTGAGAACTGGACCTGTTTTTATATTTCGCCTGTTACAATAGTATATAATTCCATCCTTTGCATTTGTACAGGATTGCTGTCTCTGTACCCTTCGGGGAGGTGCTCTTCAGAAAACCACCGATAACAGGTCAGTGTAATTCATAATGTACGTGTTAAATCTTAATACAATGTATAAAGAAATGTTCTCCTGAAATCTTTACCTTAAATGCTGCAAAGCAAATTCACTTATTTACATGAGAGATTAATAGGACAAATTAACGCTGTAAAAAAAAAAGTCACAAAGTGCTGGAATAACTCAGCGGGTCAGAGAGCATCTCTGGAGAACAAGGATAGGTGTTGTTTTGTGTCCCGTCTTTTTGTAAACAAACGTATGCAGTTCCTTGTGTCTAAATGTATGCTGCAATCTGATTGCATTTTCTCAATGCCCGTTTCTAATTTTTCTTGCTTGCAAGCAAGTTCAGTGAGTGTGGGCCTCTCGAGGCATTACAGATATTTTCCCACTCTGTCTTGAGTTATGGGATTACAATGTGTTTGGAGTAATATTTATTTCTTCCGAATTTGGTAATTTACTGAATTCTTGAATTATCCCTCTGAATGCTGCCTCTATCGCTCTATTCTTCTGTTCTTGTTTCTTGATATAAAGCTATTATTTAGGGTGGCAAATGATTTTGTGCATTAGTTTGAAAAACTAAATGGACTTTTAATCTTAAATATAGGTTATGAAAATGATCTGGTTCTGCTCAGATCTTCAGAGATATGCACATCAAGAAGTTTAAATTGTTGCCTCTCTCCACCACCAACCCATCGATGAAGATAGGTTTGGGACCCTCGGCCTTCCTCTTCTAAAGTCAGTAATCAGTTCCTTGATTTGACTGACTTTGAGAGCAAGGTTGTTGGTCTGGCAGCATTCAATTAGTCAATTGATCTACCTCCTATACTTTGACTCAATTTTTATCTGTAATTCATCCAGCAATGGTGCAGTTGGCAAATTTAAACATGGAGTTGCATCTGTGCCCGGTTACACAGTCACATGTATCCAATGACTAGAGCGGGGGCTGAGCACACAGCTGAGGTGTCACTGTGCTGATGATTATCGAGGAGGAAATGTGGCAAATTCGTACTGATTGTGTTCTCTTGATGAAGAAGTTAAGGATATACAGAAACCCAGTTCCCTGAGTTTGGTAACTTGTTTGGAGGGGATTATGGATTTGAATGCAGAGCTGGAATCCATGAACAACATTCTGGCATATGTTTTTATTGTCCAAGTGGTCCACTGCAGAGTGAGGAACCAGCGAGATCGCATCCCGCGTTGATCTGTAGTGATGGTTGGTAAATTGTAGTGGGTCCAGGTTCTTATTGAGGTAGGAGTTGATATGCGGCATAATAAATCCCTCAAAGCACTTCATCACCACGGACGTTAGTGCTGACGGGTGGTAGTCATTGAAGCATATCATCTTACTTTTCTTGGGAACCAGAATTATTGATGCCCTTTTAAAGCAGGTTAAAACCTCAGTAATGTGAGCTTGAAGATGTCCACACAAAAATCCAGCCAGTTGGTCTGCACAGGTTTTGCGAACACGACCAGATGCACCATCTGGTCCAGATGCTTTCCGAGGATTCACCATCCTTTAGGATCTTCTGATGTTGGCCTGAGTGACTGCAATTGTAATGCTATGGGGGTCGGAGAAGGCACATCCGTGTTCTCTCAATCGAACCGTACACTGAACGCATTGTGCTTGTCCAGGTTTGATGCCTCACACTTGGGCTGAGCTGCCACTTGATCTTGCCTTGTAGGAAGTTCTAGGAGCAGAATTAGGCCATTTGGCGCATCAAGTCTATGCTCCCATTCAATAATAGTTAATCTATCTTTCCCTCTCAAACCCTTCTCCTGCCTTTGCTCTGTAGCCCCTGACTCCATCAATTAGGCTGAGCTTGAGGCTCAGTTAGAAATTGGCAAGTATGATGTTGTGGGAATTACAGAGACATGGCTGCAAGAGGACCAGGGCTGGGAACTGAATATTCAGGGTGTACGTCCTATCGAAAAGACAGACAGGTGGGCAGAGGGGGTGGGGTTGCTCTGTTAGTAAGGAATGCACCCGAGCACTTCAACTCCCCCTCCCATTCCCAATCCGACCTCTCTGTCCTGGGTCTCCTCCATTGCCAGAGTGAGCAACAGCGGAAATTGGAGGAACAGCACCTCATATTCCGTCTGGGGACCTTGCGTCCGTATGGCATTAACATTGAATTCTCCCAATTTTGCTAGCCCTTGCTGTCTCCTCCCCTTCCTTAACCCTCTAGCTGTCTCCTCCCACCCTCCCATCCGCCCGCCCTCGGGCTCCTCCTCCTCCTCCTCCCCTTTTCCTTCTTTCTCCCCCCCCCCCACCCCCCATCAGTTTGAAGAAGGGTTTCGGCCCGAAACGTCGCCTATTTCCTTCGCTCCATAGATGCTGCTGCACCCGCTGAGTTTCCCCAGCAATTTTGTGTACCTTCGATATTCCAGCATCTGCAGTTCCCTTTTGACAACCATCTCTTTGGTCTTGGTTGTATTCAGGATGAGACAGTTCTCTTTACTCCAGACACAGAAAGCACTGGTCAAGTCCCTGTATTCCTCCTCATGTCCGTTCCTCACACATGCCACAATCACTGTGCATCTGAATATTTCTGTATGTGGCATGTGTCAGACTTATATTTGAAGTCTGCAGTATACAGGGTGAAGAGGAACGGGGCCAAAACCGTTCCCTGTGGGGCTCCAACATTGCACACCACTGTCCCGGAAACACAGTCCTCCAGCTTAACAAACTGTGGTCGACCTGTCAGGTAGTTGTATATACAGGAGATAAAGGTGGAATCCACCCCTATCTTCTCAAGCTTGTCTTTCAAAATCAGGGGTTGGATGGTGTTGAGCGCACTTGAAAAGTCGAAGAACAATGCTGTTGTGCTGCAGTTTCCTCACCAGCTTCCGTTTATAGTCCCCTTTTGCCTGCTTCAAGCACCTTTTCAGGTCATGCTGTACCCTCTTGATCTTTTCCCGGTCACCAACCTTGAAAGTCTCCTTTTTCTTGTTTAGGAGGCTCTTGATGTTGCTTGTAATCCAAGGTTTGTTGTTGGGAAAGCAACAAACAGTTCTTACTGACACAACAACATCTCTACAGAAGTTGATATAGTCCGTTATGCATCCAGCCATCCTGTCGATGTCCATACTGCTGTTGAATTCCTGTGGCTCCATCAGTACGTCCCAGTCTGTGCATTGAAAGCAGGCCCTCAGTGATTCACTGGCCTCTGGTGTCCACTTTCTGGTGTCCACTGGTGGTTGTAGGCTGTCTCAGTACACAGGGTTTGTAAGAAGGCCTTAGGTAAACCAGGTTGTGATCTGATTTGCCAAGCGGTGGAACGGCTAAAACACTGTAGGCCTCCTTGACATTGACATAGCACAAGTCCAGTGTCTTATTGTGCCTTGTGGGACAGTCAACATACTGAGAGAAGCCCGACAAGTGGGGGCAATGTTCACATGATCGAAGTCCCCTGATATGGCAAAGAGTACGTCCGGGTGTCGGGTCTGTCATCTCGCGACAGTCTCTTGGATGACGTCACATACGACTACAGGCTCCGCTCGAGGAGGAATATAAACAATAATGACGACGATGTGGGAGAACTCCCTCGGTACATAATAAGGTCTCAATCCAACCGCCAGGACCTCAATATCCTGACAACAGATCTTATCTTTCACAGTTATGTGACCTGGATTACACCATCTATTGTTCACCAGCAGAGCAAGACCCCCACCTTTGATCTTTCCACTCGCCTTCGGGTCTCTATCTAGCTCGTACCGTAGTGAAGCCGGGTAGATCCACACAGGAGTCTGGGATGTTGTCCATCAGCCACGTCTCGGTAAAACACATGAGACTGCACTCACGGTAGACCCGCTGGTTCTTCATGAGGGCCTCCAGCTCCTCACACTTGTTAGGGAATGAGTTGAATTTCCCCATAAGGATCGATGGCAGAAACGGCTTGTTATACCTCCACGCCCTTAGCCTGGCACCGGCACGGCAACCACGGAACGGCGTCTTCAGCTCAGACGGAATAGGGTGTTTTATTCCGTAAGCTGTCCGTCGCCGCATAAGGAGTTCATCCCTCCTATACGCTACTCTACGCATACTGTGTAAAATACTACACAACAACAACAACCAACGCACAAAACACACTAAAACACTAAACAAGACTCGCAGCTACAAGGACTTGCTGCCTCTCAGTTCGGCGCATGCTCAGAATGATAAGTCTTTACTAAGCTGAGCAAGGGGTTATTTGGGAACCAAGGTTGGATATAAATAATCCTGTGAAAGGTTCCTGGCCAAGATGAAAATTCTGGCCATGAACGTATAAGTATGTTAATATACGTTTTAAGAACTTTTAGGAATATTTTTAAGCAGCTTGAATAAAGGCAGTTCAGTTATTAGATTTATCCATTAAATATACTTTTTTTGTATAGGTGGGTTCACCTAATGTGTGCTGTTGCAGTGCTGGAGGTACGGTTTGTGGACGTTGCAGAACGACGCCCTGTGGATGTCAGCCCAATACCACCACTTCGCTGGAAGCTGGTATGAATTACGTGATGCAAATGTCACTTGTTACAGATGCATTAGTCACTATTGTCTCTGGCATTGTCTATTTTTCGTCACCTACTCCAGGCAAGTAAATTCTAATTTGCATGCCACCATCGGTGAAATGTCATCCCTACCTACCTAACCTCCAGTGATCATTTTCAGCTTTGTGGACATTCAAAGCTCTCCTGGACAAATAGAATAAAACCGTGGCCTCTTCCAAGTGCATGAGTACATTGCCAACAACCTCTTTTGCAGGAAATAGATGAATTTGATTTTGTGGCATAGTTATAATTGAGTACCCATGTTGATTTTCTCAACTCATTTTCCACGGGCATTTTGAATGGTAATTTATTCTCTTGACTTGACTTGCTGTGCAAATGCTATTTTCAATTTTGAGGATGCTCTTTATTGAATTATTGAGCCATGCATTTTTTTTCTGCCCCAAATCATTCTCGGGATGTTGGTATCTCTTGAAGACCAGTATTCTTTTTTGCCATTTCAAATTATGCAGGTAGTACTGAGTCCTTTGAACCTCTGCAGCTCTATGTTGAAGTTATTCACATGTGTTGGTGGGAATGGGTTCTGGGAGTGTTGCTTTATTATTCTGAAGCACCTTTAAAAATGCATTTCAAGTCAAAATAGTATATGATTTGAATGGGATTCAATCCATCTATTGTCCTGCACGCCCTTATTGGCTGAGATTGAGGATTAGGAACAGCAGTTAGGAAAAGCCTTGATAAATTGCTTTGTGCATTTTGTAGATGGCAGTGCAGCTTAACAATACTGGTACAGGTGTGAGTGAACCAATAGTGATGAATGGGGTGCCAGTCAAGCTAGCTGCTTTATTATAGATGGAGTTCCACTTCTGTGGTGAGCATTCCATCACAACGTTGATTTGTGTCTTGTATACGTGGTAAAGCTTTCAAGGAGTTGGAAGGGAAATCACTTTGCAAATGGGATACTAAACTTCTGACCAGTTCTTACACCATTGTGTTTAATGTTGGTTCATTTCAGCTTCTGGACAATGGTGACCTTGGATAACTATTAATAGGCGATGATTCTCATATGACTGTTATCAAGCCGTAGGGAGACTGAAGCTGTTATATATGAATGGTCTATTTATCACGGCGAGTGGGCATTCTCTTCATAGGTTCATAAACCATAGGAGCAGAATTAGGCCATTCGGCCCATCGAGTCTACTCCACCGTTCAATATGACTGGTCTACCTTTCCCATGCAACCCCATTCTCCTGTCTTCTCCCCGTACTTTTGACACCCTTAGAAATCAAGAACTTGTCAATCTCCTCTTTAAAAATACCCAATGACTTGGCCTCCTCATCTCTTTTCCAAAGGTACATCCTTTTATACTGAGGCTGTGCCTTCTGGTCTTGGACTCTCCCACTAGTGGAAATCCTCTTCACATCCACTTTATAAAGGCCTTTCACTATTTGGTAGACACAAAAACCTGGCGTAACTCTGGGTCAGACATCATCTCTGGGGAAAATAAATAGGTGACCCTTCTTCACCTTCCTACACCTTTCACTATTTGGTAAGTTTCAATGAGATCCCTCTTCATCCATCTAACAGTGTGCACAAGTCCAGGGCCGTTATGTACGGTATAATAATAACATGTTAAACCAATCATCCCCTGAATTATTCTCGTAAGTCTCACTTCTTGAATACATTCTTGGTGGAATCTTTCCAAACTCAAAGTTTAGTGAGTTTGATTCTCTTTAAGGTCAAAGATAACAGCAGGTGATTGAAAATAATTTCAATAAAGTTAACTTGTTCACAATAAAGAGACATCATTGTCTCTTTAAAAGCATTGAAATTGACAAGCATTGGTTTCTATTGTTACTTGTGCAATGATACACTATGAAACAATGTAACTTACAACTTTCAGTATCTTTAGTTTGCAGAACCAAAAATAAACTTTAGAGTAATTAAAGATATACTTTTTTTGAAATAATTGCTGGGGAAGAAGCTTTATTATTCCAAATACGAAACCTTTTTCACCCCTAACACCCTTTCCCTTATTCACACAAGTCAAGAGTGTTTTATTGTCATATGTCCCGGATGGGACAATGAAATTCTTACTTGCTGCAGCACAACAGAATATGTGAATATGTAAACATTTTATATAATGGGGGAAAAAAAGAAAACGTTCAATAAATAACAATTATAGTGCAAATAACAAATAATAATATAGTCTTTTGCAGTTCAGTTTCATGTCCACAACATGATTTTCTATATTGTAGGGTTTCTTAGAAACGCAACTATTGGGTTTCAGCAGAACTACCCATAGTTACAATTACGTAGTTCACTTCAACGATGCTAGTGCCATCAAATGAAGAATATTGAAGTACATATTTACCGTAGAAGCACAATAACTGCCAAGGCACATCTGCAGTGTTTCCACTTTGAAGGAAATTACCCGAAATTCGGGAAATTCTGGTTGTCTTCGGGTAATTTTTGGGAAATAAAATAATTTCGGAAAATGTCCGCATCCGGCCCGCGGGATGCTTTGGGGAAAAAAAGTATATTTTGACCATCCGCGCCTGCACGGTTGGGGGAGGCCCTTCAGTTGCGTCACAATTTAAAATGGCGCCGCTAATGCGGCAGGGACGCAAAATGACGCCGTCTCCCCACGTGTCCGCAGTGGGCCTGGGCGGAATCAGATCACCATTTTCACTACATTGCCTCGTGTACGGGTGAGTGCGGCTGTGGAATATTGCATTGGGGGAGGGGGAGTTGGACCCAACGGGTCCACGCTTGTTTTATATGAGGGGTGTCAAACTTTCCGCGAAGGGGTCCAATCCAGCCCCCTTTGGAGGGAAAAAAAGGCAATGCCCGCTGCTCCGGCCAGGCCCCTGCCGGGGGGGCCCTCTAATGCTGCGAGGGAGGGAGGGGAGAGAGAGAGGGGGAGGGGGGGATAGAGAGGGGGAGGTGAAAGGAGAGAGAGGGGGAGGGGGGGATAGAGAGGGGGAGGTGAAAGGAGAGAGAGAGATAGAGGGAGGGGGAGGGGGAGAGAGAGGGAAAGGAAAAGAAAGGGAGGGAGGGAGGGAGCGGGAGAGGGGAGAGATGGGGGATAGAGAGAGAGAGGGGGGGAGGGGAGAGAGAGGGAGCTGTCACAACCCAGTAGTTTAGTTTGAGGCTAATTAGAGGCTACTGTGTTCATTGTCTGAGTTTAATTACTGTTGCTGGACGACAGATGGCACAATGGGCTAAGTGTTCGGCTGGCAACCGGAAGGTAGCTGGTTCGAATCCCGCTTGGAGTGCATACTGTCGTTGTGTCCTTGGGCAAGACACTTCACCCACCTTTGCCTGTGTGTGTCCTTGGGCAAGACACTTCACCCACCTTTGCCTGTGTGTGTGAATGTAATTATGTGAAGCACTTTGGGGTCAATGCAAGTTGACTAAAAATGTGCTATATAAATAAAGAAATTTAAATTTTAAATTTGTTAACGTGTGCTCGTGAAAAGAAAGCAACAACAAATAGCATGCAGGAAGCATTTTTGAAAATTTCAGGAAATACCATCAAATTCCAGGAAATTTGGGATTCAATTTCAGGATTTTTTTTTGAGGTGTGGAAGCACTACACCTCTGAATGTCCAAATATCTTTTCTGGACCCAAGTAATTCACACGATTGCCTAAAAGCTTCTTCGGACAGAAAACCCAGACACCCAAAATCAGTGTTGAGGGCTGACTGTCTGGATATACAAATGTACCATTTATTAATTGGTGAACAAATATGCCATGTTTGATGTGACGTGTAAGAATCTGTTGGGTCTTGGAACCTTCCTTGATCTCTGGCATACAGGTGCAAAATAACTTAACTGATGGTAACTGATGTCTATTTAGATGTAGGTCAGTTAATAAAGCCTGCATCTAATAATAGAAAATCTAATATTAGTACTCTGTCATGAAAACCTCAGAGTAAACTACAGCTGCAAAGCCTTGATGGGCTTGCTTGTTGCAAGTTGCAATGATTCTGCTTAAACCATTGAATTCAATTGTCTTGCATTTGGCTGAAGTATACAAAAATGTCTCGTGGTCATGTCAGTTTACAAACCATATCTCTTGAGCAGCCTCCTGCAGTTGGGCAGTATACCATGCTCTAGACAGATCTGTTATTTAATTTCAAAATTGGTTACTGATTAGTTTCCATTGGAATAGGTTTTTTGACGACTGGTTCTCAACTTATATGGATGCCTGCTATCCACATCATGTGTGAAGAATGTCCCATGTCTAACAATCTCTAACACTGTAATGATAAAATCGTGTCAAGCCGAAGCGATTAGACAGTTTTTTGTTGGCAATAATTTTTGCTTTTTTTTATTACTGCTTGAATATAATTTGGGCTCAGCCAGATAAATGGCAGTCTTTACTGCATGTCTGGGTTAGGTGACAAAAAATAAATCACTTTTCGGGTCAAATCTCTGCATCCTATCCCCTTCCCACAGACTACAGTTTGCATTGTATCGTTGATGTCTCATGTGCCTCAATCATTGTACTCTAATTAAAATTGCTTGTGCTATATCAGTGATGACATTTTGGCCACTTACAGAAATGCTTCTACTGTAAGAAGAGAATGAAGAAGTCCGGTGGTTGCTGTATTCAGTGCTCCCATGGCCGTTGCCCCACGTCTTTTCATGTGACCTGCGCCCATGCTACGGGAGTCATCATGCAACCCGATGACTGGCCATTTGTAGTCTTCATCACCTGCTGTAGGCACAAGACTCCCATCCAAGGAGAGGTAGGTTTTTAACACTTCCTCCATATTCCTTGTAAAATGAATTAACTTTTACTAACGAGACATAAGACTGCTGATACTGGAGCAATAAATAATCTGCTAAAAAGATCATCAGGTCGACCAGCATCTGTGGGAAGGGGATAGGATGCAAAGATTTGATCCGAAATATCACCTTTTCCGTCCCACAGATGCTACACGATCTACTGAGTTCCTCCAGCAAATTGTTTGTAACTTTTACTAATTGCTGTTACAGGCAAACTGTGTTCTTGTTGACATGGGTATCATTGCTAATAGACATTCTTGGTGGTATATTAGTGTTGGCAATTAATTGCAGATTAGAAATACTTTTTGTAAAATTGAGATTGTTTTTGTTTCGTCCATCTACAAGTATCAAACAATAAATGAAGCAATTGATAGCAGTCTCCTTGGCTTGTATGGTTTTTGATAGCGTGTATACAACATTACAAATGACAATAGACATTAGGTGCAGGAGTAGGCCATTTGGTCCCCCGCGCCAGCACCGCCATTCAATGTGATCATGGCTGATCACCCACAATAAGTATCCTGTTCCTGGTTTCTCCCCATAATCCCCTGACTTCGTTATCTTAAGAGCTCTGTCTAACTCTTTTGAAAGCATTCAGAGAACCATCGAGTAAATAAAGTTTTTAAATAGTCTTTCCTGAAAATCTAATATTAGTACTCTGTCATGAAAACCTCAGAGTAAACTACAGCTGCAAAGCCTTGATGGGCTTGCTTGTTGCAAGTTGCAATGATTCTGCTTAAACCATTGAATTCAATTGTGCAAGGATGATGTTAAAAGCTGACTACTCCATCGTAAATATGCTGACTTTTTCTCTGCCATCATAGTATATTTAACTAATTCTCTTAATGATACTCTTGAAATTATATCCTTCAGCCTTTCTGACTGTATTCCAGTTTTTTTTTAAACTCTTTAAAAAAAATACCATTTATCAATTGCCTTAAACCTCTGGCATTGGCTTGCCAATTTTTTCTGCCTCTGAAAGTAATTTCTCTACACCCAATTAATTTAAGAATATTCATGAGAACATTAGTCAAATAGTTTAATCTTCTCTGCTCCAAGGAAAAGGATCTTCTTCATGTCTCCACATGACTAAAGTTCCCCCAAAGATGGTCACAAAATGCTGGAGTAACTCAGTGGGTTAGACAGCATCTCTGGAGAAAAGGAATAGGTGATGTTTTGGGTCAGGACCCTTCTTCCAGCAGTGCCTACCATGACTAAAATTATAAAATGGTAATTATTAAATATAAATAGTAAAGGCACGGGAGAATTATGCCTACCTGAGATCGATCTCTTAGGTGGGCATAATTCTCCCATGCCTTTCATCCGCAGTACTTGTAATACACGAAAGTATGTGCAGCTCACATGCGTCAACGCTGCTTCAAGTCATCAATGGCAAGGGGAGCTGAAGGCAGCTGAAATTCTGCCTATGCACCGTGGACTGCATGCATGTGCTGCGTAGCAGCCTACTGCACATGCGGGTTTTTCAAACATGGATTGGTATTATCTTAAGAAACAAAGAGAGAAGAATGGAGTTTGTGTACAAATAATGTGGTAAGTAAATTTCTTTGAGCTATATGTTTTAAATACCATATTTCCTGGCAATGAAGACGCTATTTTTTCCCCAAAAATAAGGCACGAAAATTTACCTGCGTCTTGGAGGACGACTGTTAGGTTGATAGCCAAGAAAGATCGACTTGGCTATCCTTCAGTACAGCAACATCGAGAATGATGTTGCTGTACTAAGGGATAGCCAAATCTATCCCCCATTGCTGGCAGCTGATGGGAGGCGGCAGTAAAAGGACAGCGCCGCTGGTGGAGAGTTTCACAGCGTGTGGGGAGTTTGGCCAGGGCTAAAGTTGCGGGAGGATAGGAGCGTTGAGAAGGAGGGGGTCGGGAATCATGCCAGCAACTCGCTCATCGCTAGCCCCTCCTCAGCACGAATAACCTCAATTGGTCCCTTGATCGCGCTGACACAGGAGTAAGCTCCACCGCCTGCTGTCCTGTTATCCATCGCCCCTGACCCATTCTTGAGCTGGTCCCCTCACTGTGAAAGGAACTCTCCCCCCAATTGGTCCCTTGAACTAATATTGTCATTCAATAAGATCACAACTGATTCAACTTGTCCCTGTGCTCCCGTTTTTCCCACCATCTCTCCACCGGCAGTCACCCTCCACTCCCCACCCATTCAGTAATTCAGAGTGGAGGTGATTTGGAAGCAAGGGGAATATTGAATTGTTACTTTTTGTTTGAGCGTGAGAAATTCTATGTACCGCCAGCGTTTTTTCAAAATTTAGCGACTCAAAATTGGGGTGCGTCTTCATTGCCAGGAAATACAGTACTTTATTAAGAGATATAGCTTTTGAAGACAAATTACTTTATAAAAGTCGACTGACGGCTTACGGAGAGGAGAACAATCTGCGCATGCGCGGTTTAAGTTTTTTAAAAGCCGACTGACTGCCTACCCTGTGTAATTACACACGGCACGTGCCTGCCTTCTTCAGACTGAGAGTCGGGAGAGGGAAACTCGAGGTATGATAAGGCACAAAGAACAAATTAATGAAAGGTATGAAAAGAACAAATCAAATCGAGCAACAGTAATCAAGGAAAGGTGGAGCCCACAATTGTTGGCCATGGAAAAGGTGATCACAAGTGGATACAAACAGTGAAGCTAAGCTGGACGGCAGTGAAAGTAGTAGGACATTCACCATCCTGGTTTGACTCTACTGAGGCTTCTCTACCTTCGCCTTCTCCAAGTTTTTAAATGCTTCCTGAACTATGGTCCTAACTTGACCAAAATGCTTCAGCTGAGGTTAAACTATTAATTATAGAAAATCACCATTGTTTTGTAGTTTTCCTTTATATAAATAAAGGCAAAGATTCCAATGTTCTGGCAATGGGTTTTTTCTAAATTTATCCAGCCATTTTTGAGATTTATGTATGTGGTCCTTAAATTGTGGCATTTCATACTTTTTCAGAATAAGATAAAATTAATTACTTCTCTGTATCATCTGCAAATGTTCCCATCACACTTGTCATTGTCTTTTGGAAGTATGGTATTGTCTTATTTGATTACTGCTTGTTTTGTACTTATTTGCAAAACTATGGCATCCATTTTGTGAGATAGATAGATAGATAGATAGATAGATAGATAGATAGATAGATAGATAGATAGATAGATAGATAGATAGATAGATAGATAGATAGATAGATAGATAGATAGATAGATAGATAGATAGATAGATAGATAGATAGATAGATAGATAGATAGATATAGATATGTAATGAAAACTTAAATATGCTTTGAAAGCAAAGAAAAAAAACATTCAAACTGTTTCCTTCAGACAATTCTAGAGACTAAATTTGTAGATGGTTAAGTACCAATAGACCATTTTTATACCAGATTTTATTTTTGTTCTCCATTTCCTTCTCTGTATTTATGTGCATTTCGAACAAATTGTTTGCAAAGACCAGTGGGCATTGTGACACTAAATATTTGTCATCACTTAAATTCAGATTAGTTTATCATCATATACACCAGCCTTCAAGTCCTTCTCTACATGAACCTCAGAGCGAAAACTTCAAATGTTTTGTAGAGTAATTATCGTATTGAATTGTCAATAGAAAACATTCTTATACGTTACTCTTTTCAATATCATTGAAGGAAGATCATTCTTACTGGAAAAAAAACAATCATTTAACCATAATTTAAATGCTGTTTGACCATTTTCAGAATTTGGCAGATTTTGGCCAAATATTTCACTATTAACTACATTGCTATCAAAAAATAACTTATGAAGCAGTGAAATACTTGTAGATAAATAATCAAAGTGTGGGATTTGCTTACCCATTTAAATTAACTCCATGAACTTCAGCGAACAAACAAAGGAGCAGTTAATTGTGATCAGAAAATAGGAAATGCTCATAGGTCAAGCAAAGTGTCGAGAAAGAAAAATTAATACTGTGCATTGGTTACCTTCAACTAAAGTGTAGCACTCCTTCAGCTATGATTACGGAGGAGGTTGCTTTTTGAGATTCACTGATCTACTTCCATTTGCTTTAAAAACTGTATTTTTTGTGAACAAGAACTGTTCCAGAGCCGCTGTCTGAAAAAAGCTCTGAGATTAGCTAAGGACAAATTGCACCCCCTCCACACACACCTGGATCTCCTGCCATCAGGCAAGAGATACCGTAGCATCAAAGCCCGGACTACCAGACTGCTAAACAGCTTCCTGCCACAGGCTGAGGCTGCTAAACAGTCACTCTGTACTCACAGCCACCTGATTCTGCGGCTTTGCACTAACATTTTAATAACTCTGGCACTGGCCACTCAAATCAGCTGCCCTGGACATTTTAATGATTTTTTTTTGTACTGTATTTTAATGTTGCTGTTTTACCTACTATTTATACTGTTTCATCAGGGACTGGATTGTTTTTACTGTTATTATGTGTGAAATGTTTTAAGTTTCATGTGCGATGCTCCGGTATTCCCTGGGAAACGTCTTCTCATTTTGCACTGTACACTTTGCAAGATGACAATAAAGGTTGATTGATTGATTGATTGATTGATTGATTGATTTGCCTTGCCTTTCTTTAACAAAACTTGCTACATTGTGATTTACTCTTTAATTATCATTACATACAAAAGAAAGATGAGTTCTGTCATTACTGAACCATTAAAAATTAACCCATGGAATCTTATTTCATTAAAAATGTTTGAGATTTTAAACATCTGCAGTCCTCTTTGTTCATTATACTTTCTCTTACTGCAGTATTATACTTTCTCTTACTTCCTCATTTCATCCTGTATGTAATTTTGACATTTAAGTAAGTCCTTTTTTCAAACTCATCCTCCCAATTATTTCTTTATCAAACCTGTTCAATCTCCTTTTCACAGTGCCCAAAAACCTTGTTCCATGACTGCAGCTTCAAGGAAAGCTGGTATAAAGGGACTAAGTCATGGCAGTTGCTAATAATTTTGACCTGTTATCTGATCAGTATCAACAAGAATCCTTTCACAAATGCTATCTGTCATCACTTCCTGAGTAGTTGCAATCAATGGAATCCTTAAAAGATTTTCTTAATTTTTCCACAGTGCTCTAAATCAGCTTTGAATGAGATTGAAGTTGGTCAGAAGGTTATCTCCAAACACAAGAATGGGCGCTTTTATCAATGTGAGGTGGTTGGATTGAGTAAAGAAACCTTCTATGAAGTAAATTTTGATGATGGTTCCTTCAGTGACAACTTGTATCCAGTGGACATTGTGGTAGGTTGTGGTTATATTACTTCGTAAAATAGCTTTTGACTGAGACAGTGTGACCTAGCATCCAACATAAGGTAGTGATGGTCATTAAGCAATCTCGCACAGTTTATTGAAAACTTGCCTGAGCAGGACATTAATGTTTTCTTTTTAAGGCGATTTGGTCCTAGGATAATTGTATAAGATTGAATTGAATACATTTTATTAGCCAAGTCTGGAAACATACAAGGAATTTGCCTTGGTGCTTTGCTCGCAAGTAACAACACGATATACAATAGGCAGTTAAAAATAGGCAATTAAAAATAAAACATTATAATTTAAATATGCGAAGAATTAAATAAAATACCAGAGCAAAAGGTGGCAACAGACTTTTGGTTATTGAGTAGAGCCACTGCTCGTGGAAAAAAGCTGTTTTTATGTTTGGCTGTGGCGGCTTTGACCGTCCGGAGTCGCCTTCCAGAGGGAAGTGCTTCAAAGAGTTTGTGGCCAGGGTGAGAGGGGTCAGAGATGATCTTACCCGCTCGCTTCCTGGCCCTTGTGTACAGTTCGTCGATGGAGGTAAGGTTGCAGCCAACAACCTTCTCAGCTGATCGAACGATGCGCTGTGGTGATTGGGGGGAGTGTCTATCGAACCTGCAGTAGAACTCGTTCAAGTCGTTGGTCAGCTGATGATCGAAGATAACAGATAACATGGATAAAAGTGTACACATTGATACACTTGTAGTCTTTGAAAGGCATAAATAAATACATATTTTCATTTGTTTCCTTAATATTTTGAAATATGTTCTTTGTTTTCTCAGTGGATGTCTTGCATTAATTGCATTACTTTCAGTGTTGCATACTATGACTATTTGGAATCTGTTATGTGGTCAGATTCTTCCAAGGATGAACATTGAATTTCTTAAGAATATAAATCATTGACTCTCAATTACTGCTAATTTTTTTAGAGTCATGACTGTCTTCGTTTGGGGCCCCCTGTGGAAGGAGAGGTGGTTCAAGTCACATGGACTGATGGACTAGTGTATGGAGCCCAATTTGTCGCATCACATGTTATACAGCTCTACCAGGTACGAAACAATGTAAAGTAAATTGCTTTAATAGCAAAACTCAGTTTGATACTTCACGCAGGTAGTTGTTTGTGTAGGTATCAGTAGCAGAAATATCTTGATTGATTGCTTAACATCAGTCCATTGCATTGAAAGTTTTTTCCTGCACTGCACCATAAACATGCCAAACATGCTGTAAGATTTTCTCTTGGTGTTAACTTTGGAGCAATTGATTATTTCAAAATCTTAACCATGTTGAATAAGATTTCATTCTAACATTTTCAATAGTTTATCTATTGGCCCTTGATATTTGTTTATTAATGTCACATGTACCGATATCCATCTATATATTACTACGGCTCTCGTCTTGTTTGGACGTCTGCGTGCATGCGACCTCAAGGAACTACGCCAAAATGGTACACAATAGCGCAAAAAAATGTGCACCACCTTACTCACCATTGACCTGTGGTTGTTTGTATCCAGTTTCGTTCAGATTAATGTTATATTTCACAAGTTATCACATTTTTAAGTTTACTAAATCCACTTTGATAATCACTTCAACACTTCAGTGCTGGCAGTTGCAGCTATGACGTCATAATGGGATCTCAGTCCACAACCCGACATTTGCAACAATGTTGCCATCATGGAACACTTCGTTGTGGTCCTGGCAGCAAGTGATTGAACTGAAGGGGGAGGGGCCAGGGGAAGTGGAAATGGATGTGCTGGGGAAGGCAGGGGAAGTGCAATTGGAATATTTTTTTAAAGTCCAGTGTTGGGGAGGCAGGGGAGTGGTGGGATCTTGCGTTGGGGAACGGGTTGCGTTGGGGGACCAGGCCTCCTGTAGGGGCTATGGGTGAGTGGTGGAATGTTGCTTTGGGGAATCGGTTACGTTGGGGGAACGGGTGAGTGGTGGAAATGGGTTGCGTTGGGGGAACGGGTGAGTGGTGGATTATTGCGTTGGGGGAATGGGGCCCAACGGGTCCCACTTGGTCTCGTATATTACCAAAACTCGTCTTGTTTGGATGTCTGTCTGTCTGCGTGCATGCGATCTCAAGGTACAACGCCCAAACGGGACACAATAGCGCAAAATGTTTGCACCACCTTACCATTGACCTGTGGTTGTTTGTATCAAGTTTCATTCAGATTGATTTTATTTCACAATTTATCACATTTTTAAGTTGACTAAATCCACTTTGATAATCACTTCAACGCTTCAGTGCTGGTAGTTGGAGCTAAGGCGTCATGATGGGATCTCACAGTCCTCCACCCGACATTTGCAACAATGTTGCCATCAGAGAACACTTAGTCGTGGTCCTGGCAGCAAGTAATTGAATGGGAGGGGGAGGGGCCAGGGGATGTGGAATTTGAATTGGAAGTGCTGGGGTAGGCAGGGTAGTGGTGGAATCTTACATTGGGGAACGGGATGTGTTGGGGGATCAGGCCACCCGTCAAGGCTATGGTTGAGTGGTGGAATATTGTGTTGGGGAAACGGGTTACGTTGGGGAACGGGTGAGCGGTGAATTATTGCATTGAGGGAGCCGGGCCCAACGCTCCGCCAAATTGGTGTACGATAGCGCTACAATTTTTGGCCCTCCTTACTCACCATTGTCCTGGGATGTAAAAGAGTCAAGCTTTGTTCGGATTGATGTTATATTTTACAAGTTATTGACATTTTTAACTTTACAAAAAACACTTTTCAGCACTTTTCCACTTCCCCTGCCCGTCATCGCTTCACAATGACGTCACAATGGGATCCCGAATCTCATTTACATTAAAAAATCGCGATTTAAAAAAAAAATCAGTTTTAATCATATTCCTCTTTTTTCATTAACAGCCAACATTATTTTGAGGGTTTTTTTAAAGAAAAAACGTGATATTCATAAAGAATTCAATTTTTTAAATTGCGGTTTCATTGTGGGGGGGGGGGGGGGCGGTTTTCATTTTTAAAAAATTGTGATTTTCATTGTGGGGGGGGGGGGGTGAGATAGGGGGAGGAGTGGGGAGAGGGGGAAAGGGGATAGAGGGAAAGGAGGGGGTAGGGAGGGGTTATGGAGGGAGGGAGTGACTGAGGGTATCCGTGCGTGCGGATTTTAAAATAACCCAACGGGTCCTCACTTGGTCTAGTATAATGTAAAACTTTACTTTGTGTGCTATCCAGCCAAATCATACCATACATGTGTACACCAGATGGAGCAAAATATAAACCGAGTGCAGAATTTGCTGTTACCGCCACAGAAAAAGCAGATGAAATAACAGTACAAGAGCTGCAACAAAATAGATAGGGAATTCATCCTTGGCATATGGAAAGTCTGAAAGAACGGGGAATATGCTGTTCTTGAATCATGTGGTGCATGGTTTGGTGCTTTTGTATCTTCTGTCGAACAAGAGAGGGGTGAAGAGAAAATAAAGAGTGCGATAATGCAGATGCATGGCTCACAAAACTTTCAAAAGTCTGCTAAATTATTTTTTATCAATCTTATCCTTCCAGGGTCTGAGATTCCAATTACATTTTCTGATTTTTATTGTGCTTTGCTTGTCTCTTCAGGTGGAATTTGAAGATGCTTCTCAACTCATGGTGAAAAGGGAGGATGTGTACACTCTAAATGAAGAACTTCCCAAGAAAGTCAAGTCCAGGCTGGTAAGTATTTATTAATTCAATGATGCAATGTGCTATTTCGGGAGTTATTCTTTTGGGTCACAGCCTAATGTGTTGATGGGCGGGTTACAGCTTAATGTGATTCCATGTTTTTGGTGTTTTTGTCAGACTGTGTCTCCTTCCCTTCCTCACCTGCAGACTTGTGGTCCGTGCAAACAATGCATTATGTTGGGGAAAGAAGCAACCCAATCTGAGGCTTCAGAATGTTGCTGTGCAGAGCTTTGAAGCTCTCACTAGTGTTGGCTACATGACCCAGTTCGTTTTTTTGTATGTCTTTTTTTTTAAACTTAAATGAAGACTACGTGGCATTATCCACTGTCTTAAAATAGCTGGATCCTTAAACATATCAAATGGAACTATTTGTGATATGTACTAATGTGGTTGATGTTGTTGTCACTTCATTTTGAAACACTAATTTTACAAAATTGGAAATGTATTCAGTACATTTACAACTCTAATACAGTAAATCCTTAAGTTTCACGGTAGATAATATTTGCAACAAGTTCTGGCAAATATTTTGATTGCCCAGAGCTAGTGGGAAATGCTCCAAAGGCAGCATTTGCAAAGTGAATTGAGAATTTAATTTGCTAGGCAATTTGCCCTCAATCCTCTAGAAGTGGCAGATCACATGAACACAATGCAGAGGCACTCATCCAGGGTGTGAGCAGGACATATATTCCAGTGACAGTGGAATATCAGGGTTTTTTGCTACCTTTATCTGGAGGCTTAAATGCCTTAAATGAAATGATTTCCTCATTAGAGCCATAGAGAGAAAGTCAGAGAGTGATATAGTTTGGAAAAAGGCCCTTCGGCCCGACTCACCCACACCAGCCAACTATGTCCCAGCTACACTAGTCCCACTTGCCTGCGCTTGGTCCATATCCCTCCAAACCTGTCCTATCCATGTACCAGTCTAACTGTTTCTTCAACAATGGGATAGTCCCAGCCTCATTAGGAGAGGAACCACTGGTTTAAACATGTAATTAGGCCATCCTAGGGAAGGCAGCGGAGTGTGTGGGAGGTAGCAGATGGGAGCACGGGGTGATGCTAAATTCTGCCTGTAGCACAATAAGAAGAACTGCTACAGCCATGCGGCAGCCTCACCAGAAATACTGTACTTGTGGATATTGGCTACAAATTTGCAAAGCTCTGAAAGTTAAGGATTTACTGTCCACTACTTTGTTGGGGCATCATGTCAGCTACTAATCATTCTAGTTATTATATGTAAATAGAAAATTTCCAAACTGAGCTGTTTGTCATTTTAGCTCTCATTTAGACTTTCAGTGCAATATATCCTATGCCTGTAGAGTGTTGTCAAAACATTTAATGTATTAAAAATAGTCATCATTTGTCTTTCAGTCTGTGGCATCAGACATGCGATTCACTGGAATATTTGCAGAAGAAGAGGTTGCTCATGTATCAAAACGACAACGAGTTTTGAACTCCAGGTATCGTGGAGATTATGTTGAGCCATCTCTTTACCGTACAATTATGGAGTAATTCAGAAATTGTTCAGAACTTCATCTATGAAAATCAATTGGGACAAATTTGGTTTTCACACATGGTTGTATTGTAGATATGTGAATGCAGCTGAGTTCTAATTTCTCTGGCAAAAGGCCACTCTGCACCAATGAACAGTCTCAATAACAGCACTTGCTTGGAACATGAGCATCAAATATCCTGGGATTTCATCAAAGCTGTCTCTGCACATTCTTTGGTCTTGCTTCGGACTCCTGCATTGTATGGTGCGGACTAATCTGGATCAAGAAATGTCTTTATTTGAGGTTTCAGGGGGGGCGAAGAGTGGATCTATGAAGAATGTCTTTGGGTAAAATATCAATGGTCAGGAAGAGAAAAAACATTTACCTTTTAATATTGCAGATAACTGTGCTTAATTTTGTTCACATCCATATTGATTATCAAATGGAACTTATTGCTTACCTAGTTTCTGATACACATGTACAGTAAGGCTGATGCATAGTTGTTTCACCATAGCCATGTAACCAACCCCCTCTGCAAACTATGATGAGTTCTAGAAGATGTGAATACGATTTGACTACATTTAGCCCAAAACTAGGGTCGTGATTGGTGCTTGAGTTAAAACTCTTGTGTATTTATAGGGAAGCCTGAAGCAACAGGTTGACTGGTGATTAGACACTTTTTTTAAAGAAAATATTTTCCTCTTAAATGTTGCAGTTTATTTCAGTGTTCACCATGGCAGTAAATAGAAAATTGAGTCCTTGAATGGGAAAGTATTGATAAAAGTAGCAACTTAATTTTAGAAGGCCAATGTGTATTTTCAAAACAAACTGGTTATATTCTCACATATCTCAAATCCCATCCATTTCATGAATTTGTAAAGGTATTGTTCATATTATGTGAACACTTGTGATCTGGACTCCTGTGCAGTTTTAATCTGTACTACAAATTATATTTGTTTATTCAATTATTAACTTTTATTGGAATATTCATACTTGATTGCATTGTAAAATGTTCTTGATTTGTTTTGTTGGTTTGGTGTAGACTGTCGGAACTGTTGTTGGGCAATGCACACAAGTTGCAAATCTTTGTTAAGACGAGTAGACTTTTAAATGTGGGCAAGATTGGTTGCGTAATCCAAATTGGTGTCCAAAAACTGAAACAACTGATGCAACAGACCATTTATTTTTGGGTTCAGCATATTTATGAAGTTATATTAATACCATCTGCTGTTGTGATAACATAAAATAGTAAAACTAGCTATCTGAATTTTAAAGGTTGAATTTAACTGTAAAAGGAAACTATAATTAAATGATGGTGTTTATGTTGATGAATGTATCCTGAAACACTCTTGCCTTCCTGATGGAAAACGATGCAGTAATAAGAAGCCAAGCTGTTTTTTTTAGTTAGAAAACCTTTGTTTCTGATAACTTGTAATTGAGGAGATATTAATGGTAATTTCAGTTGTTTCCAGCAGTTAGGAAGTGTTGATTCCATTCTATCCTCCTTAGAGACCAGTTTTAGAAAATAGCCATTCAAGCTATTTACTTTTCAATTTCAGTATAGTGTTCATGGAGCAATTTCACTTGATTTCCTGTTTTTTTAAATTTTTTAATTCTTCTAAAAATTATTAGTCCCAGATCCAGCCTCATGAAATGCTTCAATGGAAATGTTTTGAAATGACAGCCATTTATGTAATGAACATTTTCTTTTTCAGAGCACCTTTGTTGATGCACTTTTTTTAAATTTGAGAATCTTGTTTCAAATTTTTCAATGTGTTTATAGGTTTGGAATTCTAATTCCATCAGTGAGAGTTTAGTTTATAGTTTCAAATGTATCAAAGTTCCAGGCACCCTAACAATTTATTGGCATTTGTAATGGGTTATTCGTGATTGGTTGGAACTGGAAAATGCATGTTAATAAAACTTCATATTTGTAATCCAATTGGTCATTTTACAAAAAAGAATGTTTAATAAATGTTCATGCTATTATTTTCTATTTTTCTTCAAAGAAATTATGCTTGGCTATGCTGTGTGTTCAAGACCTGTTCTGTAGTTAAGAATGTTTGCAGACTGTTTGATCCATCAGAGCTCTATCTTTAATGCTATATGTATGTTTCATTCTGTAGAGGATTTCGGTCTTGTATAACCTGTTAATTGTCATTTTAAGGACATTGAGTTCATTCCCTTTAGGCTCTATTGGAAAACAGACAACGCAACATATTTAATTCTCCTTTCTGATGTATTTATTAGCCTCATTTATGTTTGAAACATGCTCATTGACTCCCACTTTTTTGGAGCAGTTTTGTGTGTACCAATTACTTTAAGGGGCAGAATCTAATATCTGATGTGAAAATTGAGCAATGTTTAATTCTATCCCAGTCATATTCCAATAATAAATAGCGTTAATTTAAATGGGTTTGATTTTCTTTTTGTAACTATGATTTTTTTTTCTCCAGAATGTTGTCATTTGTTTTGCAATCTCCAAATACTGTCTATGATACTGAGCCGTGTCATCAATTAATTTAGATGGAATGGAAAAATCAACTATATTTCTCAATTAGACATTCTATCTGTGAACCTTTTTTAAATGATTGCCATCTATTTATTCTCCGAGTGATGGTGAAAATGTTGCATAGAACTGTGAGAACAAATCAACAAAATAACCCTTTATAGCATTGTTGAAAGAGGTGGGTACATTTTTCATCCAGTTTTCAAATCCTTTTTATGATATGTGCTATTGTTTAACAGGAAAATATTATTAAATTGTTAAATATTACCACCTCCCAGAGGGAAAATTATATCCACCTAAAATCTCATGGCATCTTGCCCCTCACTAAAATAATTGAACATTTCTTTAAATCTTTGTTCTTCATCTGAGGGACCTACAGTCTACACTACAACCATCTCAGGAGTCTGTACAGTAATTGATTGTATTGATCTATAAAAATGACTGTATTAGTTTAAGCAAACATGAAGTTTAAATGGCTTGCTGTGATTGTTTAGGAAAATAAGAACACATTGAAATGATTTACAGTCAATAAATGTCTTTTTTGTCTTTGATTTTTTTTTTGTTTCAATTACCATAAATCTATGAAGGTCTGAAGGTGAACTTTTCAGTTTACTGCTGTTGCTTATTAATCTTGGCCTCACTAGGATTAGTAAGTATGTAATTTCCACATTAGGGGCAAAGAGCAAGGGAAGGATGACTTAGAATTCTATAATCGACACTGCGTCTTCTGACCTAATGAAAGTAATAGTCTTCGTATTCAATAGGTGGTTCCTGTGTGGAAACCAGAACCGAGTTTACAAGGAATCAAAAGCGCTTATGGTTAAAAGTATTCAATGACATCTTCAGCAGCCTTGTTGTTAGGAAGGATACAAGAAGAATATAAACAGCTCTATGTCCTTGAGAGATTTCCCAAACATTAACTTTTCAGCATGCTTAATGGGCATTGTTATTAAGACAGAACAGACATCTTTTATACATAGCACAATACATCCTTGTGATATTATACTGTTTCGCAGCTGAGAAATTATCTTGAAAATATTTTTTCCAAGTTAAGACATCTGAGCACAGCTAAATGTTTGCATTGTCAATGCCATTTTAACAGACGGTCATGTCCAACAAAGTGGTTGAGATGCTATACGCACTTTTGTTCTTGGGGCACAGTGGATGGTTGCGCCTATTAAAATGATTCTAATTATGGCCATCTGGTGAAGTTCATTCTCTTTTTGGCATTGATTGAATTGGAGGCTTAAAATATTTTCATATATCCTAGTTAAAGTACAGGTTGTAAATTAACTCTAGCATTAGGGTAAACACTCTTTATTGTGAATGGAGCCTAAGAACTGAGCATTGCACCCCTGCCAAACATTGTTTAGTAGTTTTATTTGTGCAAGTTTGGACCCTGATGTAATAGAAAACTGGTCATTGTTTGACAGGTTTCTGACAATACAAATGTTTGACATTCCAACTACATATGGTCTTTAGGATTATACAATTTCAAAGTAAATATCCCAATCTCTGCTGAAAATGCACACCAATATAAAACCACAAAGTTACTATATACAAATAAATGGTTATACTTAACAATTGTCCTAAAAATCTATCTCTTGACCAATTTATTGATCATTTTGTCTTTCCTTTTTTATTTTGTACCTGGTTTTCCAAATGGCTCTGCGGTTCTTTAAGTGATATTGGAATGAGTACCCCAAAGATGTGTGCGTTTGTAGGTTTATGTAAGAGTATGCACATTTATGCAAGAGTATAATTTGCCAGTGAACTCAGTCAGTTTAAATGAAGTGTGGGAACCAGGGACCCAATGTGCAGAATAAAACCAGCTGAGCCAGAGGCTGAGCCATTGTAGTTCATGGCAATAGGAAATCACATTATCAGAGTTTCACTGTAGCGTGCATTTTGTTTATCTTATGGATCATCTTGATATACAAATCCTTTGGTCTGGGGTTCATTGCTCATTAGAGCTATAACAGTCTTCCACTTTGCCTTTTTAGTTATTGAAAATAAAATCCTGCTGTTGTCCTGGAAGCACATCCTCCACTAACCCTTTCACATTAAAACCATCTGAATCGGGCATCATGCTATTAAAGGACTATGCAATGAAACAAAATTTTCTGAATGCTCCATTTCAGGAGAGTACATGGATGTCCACTATTTGGAGACGCAAGTGGTGTGTGTGTGATCGATCGATCGATCGATCGATCGATCGTTGGCCCTACTTACCATTGTTACCATTGTCCACTTCTTCTTCTTATCGAGTCCACACACAGGATTAGAAGTTGTTCAGCTAGAGCTGAACACACCTCTCGGCATCTGCACAATGGTGTCTGTCTTGTCGCTTCTTGTGCGTGGTGGTGGAAAGATTGGTGGAAACAGGGCCGCGATGTGAACGCTCTTTCCTTGACCCCACCATTGTCCTGGGGAGTCCTTTCGCCAAGTTTCGTTCAGATTGATGTTATATTTTACAAGTTATTGACATTTTAAACTTTACGCAAACCACTTTTAAAGCACGTTTCCACTTGCCCTGCCTGTCAATGATGTTACAATATGATCCCAAATCTAATTTACATTAAAAATCGTGGGGGGGGGGGGGGGGGGGAATAAGGGGAGCGTTCATTTAAAAAAAAACATTGTAGTTTTCATTGTGGAGGGGTGGGATAGAGGGGAGGTGAGGAGTAGGGGAGGGAGTGACTGAGGGAAGGGGAAAGGAGAGGGAGAGGTGGGGGGGGGATGGAGGAGAGGGGGAAAAAAGAGGGAAGGTGAAGAGGCCTGGCGTGTGCCGAGCCACGGGGCTGTAGCCGGGCCCGGGGTTTGGCTGCTGGGGAGCGGACACAGACACGGACTGGTCCATGCTCCGGCCCCTGGGCTGGAGTTCGCCGATGCGGGATCCAGGAGCTGTTGCTCCGGGATGCGGGGAAGAAGAGGAGCAGGACCCGGAGCAAGGACTAGGCCGCAGCCTCAGCCTCTCCCGGCTCCGGAGCCCCCGCCTCAACTACAACTACAACCTGGGGAGGTGAGGGAGATGGGAGGATTGAGGGAGGGGAAAGTGAGGAGGGAGGATGGGGGGCGATAGAGGTAGATGAGGGCAGTGGGGGAGGTGAGGAGGGAGCGTGGGGGAGGATGGGGGGGGATAGAGGTAGATGAGGGCAGTGGGGGAGGTGAGGAGGGAGCGTGGGGGAGGATGGGGGGGATAGAGGTAGATGAGGGCAGTGGGTGCGGTGAGGAAGGAGAGTGGGATAGGGGGGAGGTGAAGATGGGGATAAAGGGAGAGGAGGGAGCGGAGAAGGGTTGTGGAGGGAGGGAGTGACGGGGTAAGGGAGGGAGAGGGGAAAGAGTGCTGGGCGATGAGGGAATGGAGGAGGATAGGGGTGGGAAGAGGGATGGCAAAGTAATGGAGGAGGGGATGGGGAAGAGAGGAGGGGAGGGATGGGGTGAGGAGGGGAGGAAGCAGATGGGGGTTGGTGGAGTTGTGGGGAGAGGGAGGATAATGGAGGAGGAATAGGGGACTGAAGAGGGAGAGTGAGATGCGTCCATATTTATCTTATATTTTACAAGTTTTGCCATTTTAAACTTTAAAAACGTCAGCAGTTAGAAGCTAAGAAACATAGAAAATAGGTGCAGGAGTAGGCCATTCGGCCCTTCGAGCCTGCACCGCCATTCAATATAATCATGGCTGATCATCCAACTCAGTATCCTGTACCTGCCTTCTCTCCATACCCCCTGATCCCTTTAGCCACAAGGGCCACATCTAACTCCCTCTTAAATATAGCCAATGAACTGGCCTAAACTACCTTCTGTGGCAGAGAACTCCAGAGATTCACTCACCAAAATGTTTTTCTCATCTCGGTCCTAAAAGATTTCCCCCTTATCCTTAAACTGTGACCCCTTGTCCCAGTTGGGGGGCTTTGGGTGAGTGGTGGAATATTGAGTTGGGGGAACGGGACCCAACGGGTCCGCACTTGGTCTAGTGGACAATAAAATCTTACTAGCCACTGAAGTCAGGCTAACTGCCTATAGTTTCCCTTTTAACTTGCTCCTTTCTTGAACAGTCGAGTAACATTTACAATTTCCATTCCTCTGGGACCACTCCCAACTCCAGTGATTATTGAAAGATCGCTACCTATGCCTTCAAAATCTTTAATGCGACCTCTTTCAGAACCTTGGTGTGTAGTCCAGCTGGTCCTGATGACTTGTCCACCATCAGACCTTTCAGCTTCCCAAGCGCCTTCTCCTGAGCAATAGCAACTATACTAACTTCTACTCCCTGACTCTCTTGAATGCACAAGCTGAGGTTATTGGCAACAAGCTAAGAGATTTCAATGACATCACACATCTACTGGTGGAATATAAATCATAGGTGAAATATTATAACTCTGAAGCATGGTTTAAAACATCACCGAAACATGTTCTCCATGATGCTGCTTGACCTGCTGAGTTTCTCCAGCACTTTGTGTCCCTGTGAAGATGTCATAACCGTATGGACAGAGGAATCTACTTGCATTGGGTTCCATTATGTTTTGATGCCTGTAGTAAAGGAATATTTGAGAAAAATAGGAAAGCCAGTACTACATACTAATGTTATGCTTACAACAGTGGAGTCAGTGTCTGGGAATATTTTCGTGGCTTTCTTGTCTGCGAGTCTGACATCGTCGATAGATCAAGGAATTCTCCAAAAGATGAAATGTGAAAAGTATCACGACTGAACACTATCTAATGCAGGTTAGTGATTTAGTTTGAGTGGAATAACATGGAAAATAAGTAACATTTAAACAGTAATTACAGTGGCATTGAAAGAAAATTTAATGTTGCCAGGCTAGACATTTTAAATATCACTGGTTAACCTTCAGCTGAAGTATTGTCTACAGTAGGGAGTTCTAAAGAAGATTCAGCAGGAAATTTGCCTCTAAATCAATACAATAAAATTTGATACATGGCAAAGAGAATTATTAAATGGTGTTGGGAGCAGGCTGGAGAGGTGGTTTAAGAAAAAAAATCTGTTCTTGTAACATTATATGATCCAATGAAACGACTAATTTGCAAAAAGCTGATTGATTTTGACTGCATGTTTGGAATTAGTGTAATCTCATGTGTTGAACTAACATGAAATAACTGCATTCTTGGTGACTTGGCAAAGTGCATACTGCAAATTATGCTAAACATTATGAAATTTAAATATAAAATGAATCTTTCACATTATAGTGTGACCTTGGACTGAAGGTTAGAGATGTTTAGGAATAATAATAGTGTGTTTCAAAATATCAATACCCTCATCCTTTGTTTACTGAAAACTTATCTGAGTTCCAGCACAAAACCTTAAGTGAACTGTGCTGTTGAATAGTTCAGTCAGAAGAAAGTATTCTGGGAATGTCCTTCACTGTGGAGCTGACAAAAACACAATCATTGCCATTTTGTGTAGAATGGTTCCAAATACAGAATGACTGCCCAACACAATTAAATGCCACCTTAGACCAAGGATTATGTTATCTGAAGGGGAATAATTCTGGATTGGACTGTTCACATTTCCTGCTTAAATTAATTGCTGAATGGATCAGGTACTTTATCTTTAGGAAGGTTTACAAAATTGTTATAACTGGATCAACATCTTATCACCACAGCAATCCTGGCCATACCTTTTCAGAGGTATTCCCTTTGTACTACCCATCCCTCTCCCCTCCTCCTCCACCTTCTCTGCAGCTTAAAACTAGCTTGATTTATCGTGACAAGGAATCCTAATTTATTGAGTGTTTGCAGCATTTTCTGTTTTTATTTCAGATTTCAAGCATCTGCAGTTTTTTGACATTGTGAAAATTGTTTCTTGGCCATCTGTGATTATGGCACACATGGACTCCAAGATGCAAGTCGTGATTTCCACTGGCTTGCACCTCATTTGGCCACGTGGAACAAATATATGCAATGGTGTTCAGTGTGTGTTATCCATTAAGTTGCACATGTGTCCTACACAGACACATAAACCTGTGGAATGCATGGGAATGCAGAAGTCACCACAAATTGGTGACCTGCAGACTCAAAAAGGACCTGTTTTATCATGTGCAGGCCCATGTGATGTTAATAACCATCTCTATACAGGCTCCTTTATAAAGTATATACCTTCCCCTTTTTGGGAGTCACTTTTTGAGCCTCCCACAATTACATCCAGGTCTAATTACCACCAGTGCCCCACTGATATCTTGATCTGATCTTCAGTGTCCCCACCTCCCTTAGAAAGGGGACATCTGAAGAGTTCCTGCAGGAGCAGTGCCTCACTATTCTCTTTCTTCAATAAGGGGCCCCAAGCAGAAGTGATTATTTTTTCACGTCGCCCAAACATCATAGGTACACACAGCTGCAAAGCAAACAGGATAGACACAAAAAGCTGGAGTAACTCAGCAGGACTGGCAGCATCGCTGGAGAGAAAGAATGGGTGACGTTTCGGGCCGAGACCCTTCCTCAGATCACACAGCAAACAGAGGATACTGTTATGGTCAGAATTTAATAATATATTTTCTAAACCGTAGACTTGAGGCATTCTTTGATATCCTTAACAAATGTGTATTATGTTCTAATATATTTGGGTAGATATGCTTTATTTCTAACTGTAAACTTTGAAATGACAGCATATAGCAAATACACTATTGAACAGCTTCCTCACTTGGACAATCAGCTTATATTAATATATGGATAACAAAAGAAAGTCTATTCCAATAACTTAAAAGATGGTAGAAAAGGCCACAAAATAGCATATAAGATTCAGTATGTATTCCTTTTGTATTATTTCCTTGATAAAATGTATTAGAAGCAGTTTGGATAATATCTCCTTAATTTATACCTGGAATAGTTTTATCAGACGAAGCTTGGAAGCGCTGGAGTTTAAAAGAGTGAGGGGTGACTTGATTCAAATGTATGAGGTTTTGAATAATGGATATTAAGAGGATGTTTTCTTTCATGGAAGAATCTAGAATTCGAGGTCATTTCAAAATAAGTGGTTGCCCATTTAAAACATTAATGTTGTGATTTTTTTCTTAGTGGGTTATTAGTCTTTAGAACTCTGTTCTTCAAAGGGTGTTGGAAGTAAAGTGAATATATTTGGGGCAGAAGTAGAAACATATTTGACAAAGGGGGGGGGGGGGGGGGGGGGGGTTACAGGAGTTGGCAGAAATGTGGATTTGGGGTTACGAGCAAATAGCCACAATCCTTTTAAATGATGGAGCAGCCTCAAGGGACCAAGTGTCTTATACCTGCCTCTGATTCACATGATGACAGCAGCAATAAAAATAATGATGCTGATTTGTGCAAAATATTGTCTGCAGTTTTAGACCTCTCTTTCAGGAAGGTTATCTGATCAATGGAAAGAATGACATTTATATAGCAGCTTTCACAGCAGTTGCTATATAAAGAGAGGCTCTGTGGTTGCTATGTTAACATAGTTTGGGTCTGTATTCTTTAGAAGAGTGACTGGGTGACCTTATTCAAGCATTTAAGATCTGAAGGCAGCTTGATAATGTAGAAACTGTTTTGGGGACATTGATGTAAAAAATAAATTGTTGGCTATTTAAGACTGAAGTGTGCTGACATTCCTTCCCTCAAAGGGGAGTGAAACTCTGGAATTCTCTGACACCAAGGATGCTGGAGGCCAAACCAATAGTGATGCTTATGGCAGAGATGATTATTTAAAATATATTTAAAATATAAAGGAACTGCGGGTTACGGGGAACTGACCCAGAGAGGTGTTGAGGTACCATAAGTCAGCCTTGATCCTATTGAATGGTAGGGCAAGCTTGAGGAGCCAGGGGGCCTACTCCTGCTCTTATTTTCTTGTGTTCACTGCTTCAAAACATCCTCAATTGAATTACAGTCAGTGTAGCAGCCAGTGTGTGCACAACAAACGGCCACAAACAGAAATGTGTTACGAACCAAATAATCTATTTTTTGTAATGTTAATTGAAGGATAAACATTGGCCTGAACAGAGAGGATGATTCCTTCAACCCCCCACCCCCCACCCACACCACAAACTTAGGTCTGATCTTGATCAGAATTGTCCGATGAGATCTTTTGCATCACCTTGTGGCCCTCCATAACCAAGAGGTAAATTTACTTGGATTACAGTCATAACATTTGGAAAAAGGCCCTTCAGTCATCCATACTGACCAAAATGCCTGATCTTACAAGGCCTTCAGGAATAGTAGAATTAGGCCATTCGGCCCATCACGTCTATTCCGCCATTCAGTCATGGCTGATCTATCTCTCCCTCCTAACCCCATTCTCCTGCCTTCTGCCCATAAACTGTACTTATCTCGTTCTATTGGGCCACGCTTGGTCCATATCCCTTTTCGCCTTTCCTATACATGTGCCTGTCCAAATTTGTGGCCCGCCCCCTGCTCTTCTGCCTCAGCAATCACACGGGCAATCTTCCAGTTCATTGGGGTTTAAAGATAGAGCATGTCTGATGGGTCACGATGCACGTCGGCAGACTGAGGGCTAAAGCATACCCAATGTCGCCCTCATTCTGAGTGCCACCTTTGTGTGTGGCTGCATCAGGCTATGCGTCGGGCCAAAGCACGTGGGTGCCAAGTTTCATTACCTGCTGAGGTTCTACCTGTCCCTGATGTTGCAAAGGATGGACCTGGCACTGCTGCCATGCAACATGCCAGTCAGCTGGACATTGCTGCCCCATCTGTCCTTTGAGGAAAAGTTCTTCCAGACCAATACTAATGAACACAAGGCCACCAGGCAGTGAATAGCATGGAACACAGTTGTATTGTGCTTATTATTTAATTTTGAATAAACTTTATTTTTGGAACAAAAATTTGTGTTTTTTTTAAATTGTAATTGTGCCTGCCTCAACTACTTTCTCTGGCAGCTCATTCCATATACTGACCATCCACTGTGTGAAAAAGTTTCCCCTCAGGTTCCTATTAAATCTTTCCCTTCTCACTTTAAACCTATTCCCTCTAGTCTTGATTTCCCTGCCTTGGGGAAAAGACTGTGCAGTTGCCCAATCTAGTCCGCACATGATTTTATACATCTCTGAAAGATCACCCCTCAGGCTTCGGTGCTCCCAAGGAATAAAGTCTGAACCTATCCAACCACACCCTATCCGTCAGGCCCACAAGTCCTTGTAAATTTTTTATTTCCTGGTAATGGTATCTTTTCTCCAGCAGGGTGACTGAAACCCCACACAATACCATTGTATCTTCAATGCGACTACGTTCTGGTACTCTATGATCCCTCTGCACTGCAACATTCCACAGGGCACTACAATTCACCATGAAGGACCTGTCCTGGTTTTTGACATCCACGTTGCAACACCTCACACTAATCTGAATTAAACTTAATTAGTCATTCCTTGACCCACTCGTCCAATTGATCAAGGTCCCTCTGTAATTTTTGACAGGATGTCATCTATTTGAGTGTCACCTGCAAACTTACTAATGTCTTGTACAATCTAATCCAAAGGTTGACAGCAATGTGCCCTGCAGCGTTCGCTGAAATACACCACCAGACACAGGCACCCAGTCTGAAAAACAAGCTTCACACTCTGCTTCCTATCATGAAGTCAATTCTATCCAGTTAGCTGTTTTTCCTGGATTCCACATGGTCAACTTCTAGAGCAGCCTAGCATGCGGAACCTTATTGAAGGCTGTGATTGAAGGGAAAGCATGCTCTGAAATCTTTTATTTTCACATTAAAATGGGAAAGATGAAGGGGAAAGCCAATTGAGGAGTTTAAAGTGTTCAAGAAGGAACTGCAGATGCTGGAAGATCGAAGGTACACAACATTGCTGGAGAAACTCAGCGGGTGCAGCAGCATCTATGGAGCGAAGGAAATAGGCGACGCTTCGGGCCGAAACCCTTCTTCAGACTCTTCAGTGAGGAGTTTAAAGTTGTAAGGAAAGTGCTGGGGAAATTTCAGGGAAAGTTTCTTAATTTAGAAGTTTACATTTACATGAAATGCTTTGTTGAAAAGGGCGAAGTTCAAGCAGAGGGACAAATATTACTTCTATCGAGAAATTTGGACATTTTCGGCGGAAGAAATATTCCGCAGTGTTGGATCAAAAAAAGGACACCACGAAAACCTGTGGAAAATGACAAGGCAAAAACCGGGAAATGCAATTAGTTTCATGAATGGCCAGTTTGTATTCCTCACGCTCGGACGTGGGAGCAGGCGAGGAGACCAGCAGCTCTGGTGAAGTTATGCACGTTCTCTCTCTCTGCTGTTTGCTCCTCTGATTACAGCAACAGAGCGAGCGTTGTCTCTCCTCGTCTGGCTTCGTTCTTTGTGTCGTGCGCTGCCTTTGCTTTGACTGCAGAAGGGGCTGGATGGGGGCGGGCTGACCGTACATGCACGGATGAAGAGGCGCTCCGTGGGCGCTGTGGGCTGTGTTGCGTTTAGTTGCGACTTGGCGAGAGGGGAAACGGCTCATTGCTCGGACTTTGCGAGACGGAGCGAAGACTTGGGAAGGACCAGGCATTATAAGCAGCCGGCGCGCATGCGTTCGTGCCCCCCTGCGTACCACCCAGAGATAGACAACATGAGGCACCCGGACGGAGATGATTCGGGCGCCGCTCTACCTGGAATGTGTCTCTGAGGAGCTTCGCGCCGTGAGGCATGAGACGGATGTGTGAGTACCTCGGGGACTTGTCTTCTTTTCCTTCCTTGCTTGCTTTGCGAGGAGGTGAACTCCCCAGGGCTGAATAATGGAGTTGTGCTAAACCTTGAGGCGGTGTGTGTGAGTGAGGAGCCTGAGAGGAGGAGGAGGGGGACAGTTGCCTTCTTGCCTTAACCCGAGTGTGTGGGGAAATGTGTTTGAGTTCAAAACGACCATCGATCCTGACGTCCGTACTGAGAAAAAAGTTGCAGCTAACTTGGGGCGCTGTCTGCGGTCGGTGTTGTCCGCTAATATGCAATATTCAGGAATGTATGGGACCTTGTGTTAGGCTAGCAGAGATGAGCATCGTTGCAAATGGGCAGTAAGTGAAGTGCTTGAAGGGTTAACGTGCTATTTGAACAGAGCTTTGATCTTGAACTTGATTGTCCGTAATTTCCTCAAACCCAGGGTGCTGAACATGTATACATGGATCAACAAATGTAATATCCTACATCGCCGTTTTATGCCTAACCTTCTATAGTGCTCCTTGCAATAATGTTATGGTTAATAAAGATGGCCGTTAAACGTTTCCCAGCCTTGCAGGTTCTGTAAGGTGATCAACAGCGTATGAGGATAAAAATAGAAAATGCTGTAAATGGTCAATAGATCAGCCAACATTTCCTGCTTTTAGTTCAAAATTGCAGCATCTGCAATTTTTTTTAATTATTTTTCAATAGCGCACTAAAGCAGTCCAAGAAGGCAAGGCATCACAGTGGGTACACTTCTCACTGTCCTTGAAGTCCCCTGCAGTGACTGAACAATATAATTTAAGTTATCTAGATGTCTGACGCTACCGTGGGTGGATTGAGTTGACTAACTCGAGTTAATGGTTGGCACAAGGCAAGACTCAGCCCTCTATATGATCTTTCCAACGGATAAATGTACACGTTGTCGTGCACTATGTAAAACATTTAAAAAAAATGTATTCAAGAGAGAGTTAGATATAGCATGGCTCACGGAATCAAGGGATATGGGGAGAAAGCAGGAACGGGGTACTGATTTTGAATGATGATATTGAATGACGGTGCTGGCTCGAAGGGCCAAATGGCCTACTCCTGCACCTATTTTCAATGTTTCAAAAACTGAATATTTTCCATATGTGGTTGATTTCTGTGAGCAATATGACTGACATTTTGTTCATGTTGACTCTGTAGTGTCACCTAAGCTATAGTGCCCTCCATAATGTTTGTGACAAAGACCCATCATTTATTTATTTGCGTCTGTACTCCACAATTTCAGATTTGTAATAGAAAAATAAATCACATGTGGTTAAAGTGCACATTGTCAGATGATAATAAAGGCCATTTTTATACACTTTGGTTTCACCATGTAGAAATTACAGCAGTGTTTATACATAGCCCCCCCCCCCCCCCCCTTAACCTAGTTAGTGTGTATATGTGTATGCATATGTGGTTGTCTTTACATCTTTGTGGAAAAACTACGGATGTGCAGTTGGTCTAGTACATAACTAAAACTAGACTCATCTGGTGCTCTTCCGGTTTGCGCAGTTTTTCTATTTGCGCAAAAACGGTACGCAATAGAGCTACGATTTTTTGCCACATTACTCACTGTTCTCATGTGTTGCGAGTGCAACAAGTTTTGTTCCGATCGGTGGTATATTGTAAAAGTTTTTAAAATGTTTAAAAATCTTAAAAAACCGCGCGTGCGCAGATTCCTTCAGTCAGCGCCACGCAGATTTGTCTCTTCTGTCAGTCAATGCCACGGCCGGGATGGTGCCGCCCCTTCCTGCCCCTCTGGCGGCGGCCTGTCCCGCCTCACTCACAAACTCCTCTCTCCCCTCCTCACAGTAACATGTCGGTGGCGGCCACGAGGGGGGGAGGGGGGGGGTTCAGTGGAGGCCCTGTCCCGTCTCTCTCTCTCCCTCATCACTCACCCCTCTTCCCCCGCCCGCCCTCTGTGGCAATGGTGGTCCCGTCTTCCCGTCCCCCCGGGTCCGTGTCCCCCGCCGTTGTGGTAACTCACCCTCACGGCCTTCTCGGAGGAGATCTTCTCCACCAGCTCATCGAAATTCGTGGTGCCCACCGTCACGAACACCGACTCCATCCAGGCCCACACATACACACACGCGCACACGCACACGCACACGCACACACACCCCAAGTCAATGGGATCTAAACCATAGCTAACAATGAATGACCTGTGGAGGAAGGAACTGCCGATGCTGCTTTTTATGGAGGGATGGAGTGACTGGGTGGTGAAGGGGGATTGAGGGAGAGGAAGGGGTAGGGAGGGAGAGGGGGAAAGTGGGGGAGGTGAGGAGACTGGGGGAGGAAGGGGAATAGATGGAGAGGAGTGGTGAGTAGAGGGAGAGGAGGGAAGTGGGGGAGGATAGGGGAGGTAAGGAGTGGGGGCTAGAGGGATAGGAGGGAGGTGGGGAGAGGAGTTATGGAGGGAGGAAGTGACTGAGGGAGGGGAAAGGAGAGGGGGGAGAGGTGAGGGAGGGATTGGGGGAGTGGAGGAGGAGAGGGGAAAGAAGAGTGAGGGTGAAGAGGAGGGGGAGGGAGTGCTGGGGGATGAGGGGAAATGAGCCGTGCCTGTGCAGTTGGGGGCTATGCTTGAGTGGTGCAATATTGAGTTGGGGGAACGGGTGAGTGGTGGAATATTGCATTGGGGAATGGGTTGCGTTGGGGGACCAGGCCTCCCGTGTGACAGGGGCTCAACGGATCCCACTTAGTCTTGTAATGTTTGGGACACAGCAATTTCATTTAAATGAAAGTAGTCATGCTTAGTATTTTGTTGCATATCCTTTGCATGCAATGACTGCTTGAAGTCCACAATTCATGGACTTCACCAGTTGCTGGGTGTCCTCTCTGGTGATGCTCTGCCAGGCCTGTATTGCAGCCATCTTTAGCTTATGCTTGTTATGGGGGCTAGTCCCCTTCAGTTTTCTCTTCAGCATATAAAAGGGATGCTCAATTGGATTCAGATTGGGTGATTGACTTGGCCACTCAAGAATTGACTAGCTTTGAAAAACTCCATTGTTGCTTTAGCAGTATGCTTGGGATCATTGTCTTGCTGCAGAATGATCCACTGGCCAATGAGTTTTGAGGCATTTGTTTGAACTTGAGCAGATAGGATGTGTCTCTACACTTCAGAATTCATTATGCTACTACCATCAGTATAGACATGTGTAATAACTCAGGATCCGCACATCAGTAAAAGGTGTTTATTATAGTAAACACACAGAGCTCAAATACATAGATGTTATAAGCCCAAGCTCAGCAACAAATCTAACTAGAGGCTGGACTAACAGACTAGATAATATGAAGCACTCAACCAGATGACTTTGAGTACACAGTAAAACATGACATGGATCAGGTCAACTAATATTGACTGATCCACATCCTCCTTCTTAACTATAATAAAGCATGCAACTAAATAAGCATTTAACTAAAACTTCCAATGTACAGTAGGAAGACTATAACTAAAGCTTCCAAGGTATAGTAGGAAGACACCATGCTTCATAATCGCAATTGAGCCGTGAATAATATGAATAAGGAGGAGTAAGGTGGCCTAGGTAATGGAAGCCTGTAATCAGTATTTAATACAGTCTTTGTATTTAGGATTAGGCTGACAAACCCGTCCTATACGCGTACAGGCCCTCTGCTGTATATCTGGTGGTGGTTCAACAGGTTTATAAGGAGACTTCATGGGTAACACCACTGGCGATCTAATAGGTGATTTTGCCAATAATACTGGTGGCTCTTTGGCCATTGTGGAGCCATTACAGTTTGAACGCACAGTCTCTCCATTCGTCTTTGGCACAAGGTCTGGGACACTAACGTAGCCACAAGAGAACTGCTGAGATGGTCTTGGTTCGCTCACTGGCAGGATATGTTTTCTGTTGCGCCTGTAAAATTCCTCCTTCGGAACGGACTAAATATGAACGTGGCTCCAGGCAGGTTTCTGTCACTACGCCTATGCCCTTTCTGTGTTTGTCGGCAGACCATTTGTCCGGGAGACAAAGGCGTGAGGGGGCGGCTGGTCCGGTCGTAATATGTTTTTTGAACTTGCCATTTGTGTTGTAGTTGGGCCTCGATAGCGAGTGGATCACAAACCTGAGGTTGTAGCAGTTGCTTAGCTGCTGGAAGGGTAGTGCAGGTTTGTCTGAATATCAAACGCTGTGCAGGTGAACCTAACACTGTGTCCCACAAATGGTTGCATGTTGAGAAGGTCCAGGAAGATATCAGACCCCGTCCTTTCCTTTTAGATTTTCCCATCACCTGTTTCATACTGCGAACGGCTCTTTCCGCTAACCCGTTCGACTGCGGATATTCCGGGCTGCTGGTGACATGTTTGAGATACCAGTGTTGGGCAAAGTATCTGAAGCTTTGGCTTGTAAATTGTCCTGCATTGTCCGACATGAGGGAGAGTGGGGCCCCGTGGACTGAGAAGTGTCTTGCCAGTTTCTGAATAACTGCTGCCGATGAGGCAGTGCGGAGCTAATCAATTTCAAACCAACCGGAGTAGGAGTCCACCAGAACCAGGTACTGGTTGCCATTCCAATTGAAAATGTCAGTCGCCAGGGTTGTCCACGGTAGATCAGGAACGGGGTGATGCAGGAACGGTTCCTTCTGCTGATGCGGTGCTAGACTGTTCTATACCACACACGACTGCGTCCTTTGGCGCATATAGTCCGACATGGCAGGCGAAAAGAGCATGCTCTTGGCCTGTTGCACTGTTGCCTCTGAACCAGGGTGCCTTCTGTGAATGGCATAAAAGTATTCTTGTTGCAGTGGTGGTGGGGGGTTAGTAAATGACAAAGCGGTAAATTTGAAAATATGGCTCCCTTAATTGTTATGGATGCATGCAACCAGATAACAAACATGACCAATACCCAAACCTCGGGGATTATTCCTTCTCGCTTCCTAAAATATTCCTCCAAAATTACCCTTGTGTTGTAGTGGGTAGTCGGGTGTCAATTGAGTGAGAGAAAATATATCCCATCGTCCTGTATTGCAAGAGGTCTTCTCTAGCTCGGCTGTGTAAATCGTATACATTTATACTAGGATTACCAGCAACTGAGAGATCTAAATTTAGTTTCAGCAGCAAAGCATCTGCACTGACAACACAGTACACTATCTCATTCATACTCTATTTTCATTTTTCCAGGGTTAGGCATTTTTATGTGCAATAGTGGGAGTTGATCCAAGAATAACCCCATTCAGAGTTACCAGTGGACAGATAATTTAAACAAATGGTACAAACGTTGTTCTTCTAATACACCCACCAGTGTTATTGGTCTTGTTTGCACATCTCTTTCATTTAATATCCAGAAATTCGAGCATATAATGTTCAAAGTTTAGCTGATATTCGGAAGCAGATAAGTTTCTATTTAATAGTAGTCCAGTTAATTTGTAGACCTTCATGTTCTGTCTTGTATAATGTTTACATTTTCTCCTTCCCTTTGCTAGAATTGTTTTTAAAGTCACATTTATGGGAAGTGCAAAATACTTTAGATGACAGTTCAGGTTACTGTGTGTAATTTAAGACCATTCATTAATAGAAAGGATTCTAATGACACAGCAAGTATATAATGAAATATTCACCAGCATGTTGCCGCAGTGGGAAAATGTGGCCGTGGAGAGAAAATGAAGGTATTGGCACCATTTTTAAACAAAAGATTTGCAACCCAGCATAATTTCTAGGTCATTTTCTTTCTTTCATTTTCTAAAATTAGTGTGTCTATCAGATATCTTTGCGTTATATTTTCTCCGAGCTCTCTTCCCCCCCCCCCCCCGCCCACACACCGTTGCAGCCGAAGCTGCTGGTGCTTCCGGGCCTAGCCGAGGGTCCGAGGCCTGGCTCTAAGGGCGCTGTCGGCTGATGCTCCTCCGGGGCACGCAAGAAGGGAGAGGAGCGGCAACCTCGAGATCCTGGGGGGGGGGATAGGAGTTATGGAGGGAGGGAGTGACTGAGGGTAGGGGAGAGGTGAGGGAGGGATTGGGGGAGGGTAGGAGGAGAGGGTAAAAAAGATGGGGGAGGAGGTGGAATAGTGGGAGAGGAGGAGGGAATGGGGAATAGTGGGAGAGGAGAGCAGTGGGGGAGGTGAGGAGGGATAATGGGGGTGATAGGGGAAGGTGGGAGATCGAGGGATAGGAGAGGTGAAGGGAGAGGAGTTATGGAGGGAGGGAGGGACTGAGGGTAGGGGAAGGAGAGGGAAAGAGGTGGCGGAGAGATTGGGGAGGGGAAAGAAGAGGGAGGGTGAAGGAGGGCGTGAGAGTGCTAGGCACCGGGTATGGCAGGGATGGCGCTGGCATTCGAAGAGTGTGAGGGAAGACCGATGGGCTGGTCCGGGTAAGGACATGGAGGCCCCCAGTCTCCTTTGGAGGCGTGGGTTCGAATCCCACTCCTGACACCATGTTTATCCACGACCCATATGAAATACACACACATGGTGAAATCAAACTTTATTTCATTAAGTAAACAGCAACATTCAAACAGCCAGCTGCTCGCGTCTGGCTTCACTGGCTTGTGAGCGAGAGAGAGAGAGTCTTTGTGTAGTACTGTAATACCATGTAAAGGGTGGCATGCACATATGTGTGGTGAAGGTTATATATGGCATGAATTAATTAGGGTTAATCTACAGGGCTCTATGCATGGTACCACATGAAAAGCCTATTCCACTGCACAGAGTGCCGAGGGCCATGAGTGGTAGGATCCTCGCATCAAACCTTTATAGAATAGAATGCCTTTTATTGTCATTCAAACGGCTTTGTTTGAACAAAATTTCATTTTCTACAGTCTTAACAATTACAAAAAAAAACAAGACCCACACTTAACACAATTTACACAAACATCCATCACAGTGAATCTCCAACATCTCCTCACTGTGATGGAAGGCAAATGTCTTATCTCTTCTCTTGTTCTTCTCCCGCGGTCCAGCAGTCCAACTACAACGTCGAGGTGAACTAGGGCTCCCGATGTTAAAGCCCCCGGCGGGCAATGGTAAGTCCCACGGCCATTAAGCCGCGCCAGGCGATGTTAGGCCACGCTCCAAGTCATTTCACCCCGCGATTCCGGCGGGAGAAGTTGCCGTTGCGGGAGCTCCGAAAAGCGGTCTCCCACCAGGGACCTGCGAACTCCCGATGTTACCGTCCACAGGGCCTGCGAAGCTCCGAAGTCGGGTCGTAGCCGCGCGCCACCGCAGCTCCTCCTGCTCCGAAGTCGGCCAGCTCTGCGATGGCAAGTCCACAGGCTCCGCGACTGGAGCACTCAGGTTGGTTCCGGTTGGAGGCTGCCGCCAGCTCCACGATGTTAGGCCCAACGACATCGGAGACCCAACAGAGGAAAAAGTCGGGTCCCCGAGCTGGGAAGAGATTAAACGATTTCCCCCACCCCCCCCCCCACATATACACAGCTAAATAAATAATAAAACTAGAATCAAAACATACATTTAACGAGACAATTTAAAAAAAAAATGACAGACGGACTGCAGTCGAGCCGCTGCCGTTAGGCGACGCCACACCATCTCCTTGATGTGTTGAACAAAATCTTGGCCCGGCTTTGGGGGGGGAGTTTTCATCAAATGAAAGGTTATTTGGAAGAATTTGGGGGAAAACGCAGGGAAGATTTACTGGAATTGAACCAAGGAAGAGAGAATTCAATTATGAGCTGTGACCAAAGGAAGACATACAAAATAGGCCATTCGACCCTTCTAACCAGCACCGCCATGGCTGATCATCTAGAATCAGTACCTCGTTCCTGCTTTCTCCCATATCCCTTGATTCTATTAGCCCTATGAGCTATATCCAACTCTCACTTGAACACAAGTGAATTGTGAATTCCAGTGAATTGCTTCCACTGCCATCTGTGGCAGAGAATGCCTCAGATTTACAACTCTCTGGGTGAAAAAGTTTTTCCTCCTCTCAGTCCACCCCTTATTCTTAAACTGTGACCCGTGGTTCTGGACTCCCCCAACATCGGGAACATTTTTCCTGCATCTAACCAGTCCAATCCCTTAATAATTTTACATGTTTCGATAAGATCCCTCTCATCCTTCCAAATTCCAGTGAATATGAGCCTGGTAGCTCTATTCTTTCATTATATGTCAGTCTCTCCATCCTGGGAATTAACCTGGTGAGCCTACGCTGCACTCCCTCAATAGCAAGAATGTCCATCCTCAAACTAGGAGACCAAAAACTGCACCATACTCCAGCTGTAACTCTGCAGTAGGACCTCCTTGCTCCTTTCCTCAAATCCTCTCGCTATGAAGGCCAACGTGCCATTTGTTTTTTCACTGCCTGCTGTCCCTACATGCTTACTTTCAGTGACTGATGTACAAGGACACCCAGGTCTTGTTGTTCCACCCCTTTTCCTAATCTGACACCATTCAGGATTGTGTTATTGTTTTTCAGGGAAGTGAAGATTAAGATCTAGTTTTGTGGAATTGTGAAATAAAATTTATTGTATTTCGATAGATTAAGTGTACATTTAATGTACAAAAGTATCACTGTACCTTAATTGGTACACGTGACAATAAAATAGCCTTTGAATCTTTTACATATGCCATTGCTACTGTTGGGTTCTTTGATTATCACGGTGATTATGTTTAAGATAATATGCTACAAAATTTGCAAATTTGCAGCCTTGTGGGAATTTGTTTTGACTGTTGCCACTGGTTTGTCGCCAGTTAAAACTGATTGTGGTCCAGATATGAGTGTAGGGCCTGTTGTGGAAGGAGATGAAGTACAGGGAATCGAGGCTGGCTGGAAGGCTGGACCAGGTATGTGCCATGACCAGCCGCTCAAAGTACTTCAGGAAGGTAGAAGTCAGAGGCACTGGACAGTAATCATTAAGGCTTGTTACCTTGTTTGTCTTTGGCATTGGGATGGTAGTGGTAGTTATACAACAGATCTTTAAATCTTAGTAAAATATGATATATAACCAGTTATAAAGCGGCCAATTTGGTTTCTGGATCAGGTCCGAGAGAGGGAGAGATGCATCCCAGAGACAGGCCCTTTGACTGTTGAATTCTGTACCTATCAACCACCCATTTACGCTAAACTGACATTAATCCGCTTTCTCCCTCTCCATATTCTCACCAATTCCTCCCAGATGCTACCACTCACCCACAACGTCATTTCGAGTTCCCAATTAACTTACCAACTTGCGTGTATGTGGGATGTGTAACATCACAGGAAAAACATGCAAACTCCACACAGATAGCATTCGATATTAAGATTGAACCAATTTTGCTGGCTCTGTTTGGCAACTATTCTACCAGCTGTGCTGTTGGGCCATCCAAGGTGCATTGTAACAGAAGTATATAAATAAATGGCAAATCGCCAAGTGTCCAATTGTCTATCTCGGCAACAGCATTCTGTGGGGAAATTACTGAAATGTTAAAATATGAAAATAACAAACTAAACACAGCTTCTGGCAACAAACAATGGCTGCACGATTTTAATGTTTATTATGCACATTTGATTACCATATTTTAATGGATGTTCTGATGTGATTTCAGTTGACTGTTTTTCATTGCAGTAAAGGTCATGAGAAGGAAACTAAAATGTTAAAATTCTCCACAGTGGCAGGAGAAGTTTACTGACTGATGTGTTTTGGGATAAGGAAAGGAGCAGCTAGTTGGTAGATGATTTGCAATGGTTAATGAAGCTTCATCCACACCCTCTACTGGTGTGTCTGTCTATGAAGCTGGAAGGGCTTTCAACACCGAGTCAAACAGTCATGAGCTCACATCCCCATTGCTGTGATCTTGCCAATACATTAATTGGGGCAATGGTGCACTTCCAGAGCTGCCATATTTCAGTTAAAACATCAGAGATCTTGATTATCCTCCCAGATGGACATAAAATATGCCATGAATATGTGTTTCTGTTCCATTCTGTTTGTAGTTTGTTTGTTTATTTGCACAATCCGCGAGCATTGCCACTTTTCATTTCACTGCACATCTCGTATGTGTATGTGACAAATAAACTTGACTTGACCTGACTTGACAGTCTTTTGAAGAGCAGTGGTGCTCTGTATGAATATTCCCTCAATAAATGTCACTAAAACATTGTATTGTCATTATCATGGTGTTGCTTGTGAAGCAATTTGCTTGCAAACTTGCTTCTGAATTTCCTTTGTTGCATTAATTGTCACACCCCAAAGAGTTTTGCTGGGATATCTTGAAAGGAAGGGAGCAGAAAGATACTATGTGGGTACATAGAAACATAGAAAATAGGTGCAGGAGTCGGCCATTCGGCCCTTCGAGCCAGCACCGCCATTCAATATGATCATGGCTGATCATCCAAAATCATTACCCCGTTCCTTGATTCCGTTAGCACTAAGAGCTAAATCTAACTCTCTCTTGAAAACATCCAGTGAATTGGCCTCCACTGCCATCTGTGGCAGAGAATTCCACAGATTTACAACTCCCTGGGTCTAGTTTTGATCAACCTGCTGTAGGCCAGATGTCATTAAGCTGGAAATAGTGCAGGGAAGATTTATGAGGATGTTGACAGGACTTGAGAACATTGAACAGTACAGCTCAGGAACAGGCCTTTCGGTCCAAAATGTCTGTGCCGACATCGTGCGACTCTCTGCACAGAATTCATATCCCTGTGTTCCCTGCATATTCATTGCTCTTGTGTCTGCCTCCACCAGTGTGTTTTAGGCCCTGCAATCTCCCTTAAACTTTGAGCTATGCCCTCTAGTACAAGTCCACAACTGATTTTTATTTTAAATTGCAACTGGTGGTCTGGCACTTCCTTTAATCCAGACAAAGTAACAAGAGCGCACTTGAACCCTACCTGGAAACTCAGTCATCATTTTATAAAATGGCAAAAAGGTGAAATAGCCTTCTCCTACTCCACTATATATTCTTAAATTGTCCTCACCAGTAATTGTCTCAAGACCTGTTTTCCCTTTGTTTAGCTTCCAATGCCACTGGGGGCTTCCTTTACAATTTGAGTAGTTTTAAAGTTATTTTATTTTTATTTTTCCCAATAAGGATGCATAATTGAACAAATCAAGTTAATAGCCATTTGTATGTTTATTTCTATTTGAAATATGAACATTCTATATTTGAACTTTTTTTGTTTGGCTAATATTTTGAATCTATTCACATTGTGGCCAGTGTTAACTGGTGTTAATACATTTGAGCTTTTTAAAATATAAAGAGTTACCAGTATTTAAATTGACTATTTCAACATCTGTAAAACTAAGGAGCCGACTGTTGAATTTGGAAGTGGGAGATCCACAAACCTGTCTTCAATGAAGGGACAGTGATAGAGTCAAAAACTTCAAAATCCTGGGTGAACATATCTCTGAAGATCTGTCCTGCACCCAGCACATTGATGCAATTGTAAAGAAAGTCTATCAACGCCACTAATTCCTCAGAACAAGGGTTCTCAACCCGGTGTAAAAATTTGTTGATTCTGGATTTGTACATATTTTTTCTCATTGACTGACTGTGTTTGGTTCTGGTATCTGTTCATCATTAGTTGTTCATAAATAAGTTAAATTGTTATGTGCTATTAAAGTTGCCAGGGGTAAACGGGATGAAAAAGGTTGGGAACCTCGGCCTTAGAAGTTTGAGGAGATTTATTATGTCTACGAATACTCCCTTGAACTTCCACGGGTGCACGGTAGAGAGTATATTTACTGTTTGCATCATGTCCTGGTTTGGCAACCTGAGCGCTGAGGTACGAGGAAGATTGCAAAAAGTGGTGAACGTTACCCAGTCCATCACGGGTGCTGACCACTCCACCATCAAAGGGATTGACAAGAGTCGCAGCTTCCAAAAGGCAGTTGACATCATCAGAGATCCATCCCACCCTGGCCACACTCTCGTTTCACCATCTATCTACTTGTCCTTGGTCAGTTTTTCATCTGAATGCAGCTCCTTGGTGGACATTTAAGGTCTCCATTTTAAGTTTCACATAATTAGAAACTTAAAATGATCAACAATTCAGACAGAAACTGTGGAGAACCAGTTTACTTTTCACATTTGAAGTGTTGTCAAAGTGAAACATTAAATTTTTTTCATCGATCCAACTTTTCTGTGTTAAAGGTAGACAAAAATGCTGGAGAAACTCAGCGGGTGAGGCAGCATCTATGGAGCAAAGGAAATGGGCAACGTTTCGGGTTGCGTTTCTCCAGCATTTTTGTCCACCTTCGATTTTCCAGCATCTGCAGTTCCTTCTTAAACTTTTCTGTTGTTAATTTGGATTTCAAAGATGGTAACATACACCAGTCCACTCTTCCTCTTCATGTAACATCTGATATTGGATGAGCCAAATGTCCTTAAACCAAACGTGGGGTGCCTCAAGCTGTTGTCTTTTAAATTCTCATCACAAGCTCGGCCTAGAAGACTACCATTTCTATTCCAGTAAATTATCTGAAGCTGAGCCAAATGATTCCCAACTTTCATGTTGAATTGAATGCAAAGCTGAGGTTTTGTTCATTTTTGCTGTTGCAAACATAATGCTGTCTGTTTCCACATCTGTTATATTGCCCAGTCTGCTCATCTCATAACCTTGGATCATCTCTTACTGAAATCGTCCTTTAGGCTAAAATGCTGTAATGCGATTTGCTTATGCTGCATTTTTTGTCTTGCCTAAACATGTCTGTTCAAACCTGGCTGCTAAAACTCAGCACTGTGCCAAGTATTGTTCACTTGTGGTAATTGTACCTGCTGAAGCTACACTGTTTACTGTTCAGTGCTTCCAATTTAAAATCATTGTATTGATGGACATGGCCGCACTATACCTTGTTTCAGCTTGTTTAGATCTGTTTGCGTCTCTAATTTGCTATGTTTCTATAATTGTGTCACCTTGTGCTCGTCAATGAGTGGAAATGTGTCATCATTAGGAACTGTGCTTTCTGTTCCTCTGACCCTAAGCTCTGAAATTCTTTACATAAAACATTCTGCCTCACTCCTTGTTTCTCCTTCTTTGAGACTGTCTTTAAAAACATTCTCTTTGGCCAAACCTTTAAGCCTGATGCATCAACTTTGTGCTAACATCCTCCATCGTTGGGATGTTTCATTATGCTCATCCACTAAATTAATGCAAGTTGTTGTTCTTGTGTCATTCTTTTTGAGGAAGAGCAGGAAAGTGGCCTGGCTGATATATGTTCTTCATTCAGCATGTTCATAAGTTCTAGAAGCAGAATAAGGCCATTCAGCCCATCAAATCTACTCCGCCATTCAATCATGGCTGATCTATCTTTCCCTCTCAACACAATTCTTCTGCCTTTGACCCATAACCCCCGACATCCCAGTCAGTTGAAGAAATATTAGTTGAAGAACCTCCACAACCTTATCATTGCCACACTGATCGAGAAGGCACTTATGGTTTGCTGTAGAACATACAGCTGTATTTTCCAGGATCTCTTGCCCCTGTTCTGCAGCATACAAGGCGAGACAATGCACTACAAATCAGATGCACTCCTCTTAATCGTCTCTACGTCAAGAAAAGAACCCCCAGCTTCTCTCGTCTCCATGCGGCACTTATTATTTGTACCTTGAATGAATGAATGAATGAATAAGTTTATTGGCCAAGTATTCACATGCAAGGAATTTACCTTGGTGCTCCGCCCACTAGTGACAACATGACATACAGTGACAGTTAAGAATGATACATAAAACATTAAATGTTAATAATAAAACATTATTGATTAAACATGTGAATTAAATTAAATATCAGAGCAAAAGAAGTCTACAGATTTTTGGTTATTGAGTAGAGCTACTACTCGTGGAAAAAAAGCAGTTTTTATGTCTGGCTGTGGTAACTTTGACGGTCCGGAGTCGCCTTCCAGAGGGAAGTGATTCAAAGAGTTTGTGGCCAGGGTGAGAGGGGTCAGAGATGATCTTACCCACTCGCTTCCTGGCCCTTGCAGTGTACAGTTCGTCAATGGAGGGAAGGTTGCAGCCAATAACCTTCTCAGCTGATCGGACACTTCGCTGCAGCCTCCAGGTGTCATGCTTGGTGGTTGAGCAAACCAGACCATGATGGAGAAGGTGAGGACAGACTCTACGATGGCTGGATAGAATTGGACCATCATTGCCTGTGGCAGATTGTGCTTCCTCAGCTGCCACAGGAAATACATCCTCTGTTGTGCCTTTTTGACTGTGGAGTTGATGGTAGCCTCCCACTTAAGGTCCTTGGAGATGATGGTTCCCAGAAACTTAAAAGACTTCACAGATGTGACTGTGGTGTTGTTGATGGTGAGAGGGGAGGGGGAGCTCTCCTAAAGTCTACAATCAATTCCACTGTCTTAAGAGCATTTAGCTCTAGGTTGTTGCGATGACACCAGGACGTCAGCTGTGACACTTCCTGTCTGCAGGCAGATTCTTCCCCATCCTGGATCAGTCCAATCAGGGTTGTGTCATCTGCAAACTTGAGAAGCTTGACAGAGGAATCAGTGTAGGTGCCTTCATTGGTGTAGAGAGAGTAGAGGAGAGGGGAGAGTACGCAGCCTTGCGGTGCTCCTATGCTGAGGGTTTGCGGGTCCGAGATGTGCTTTCCCAGCCTCACATGCTGCTTCCTGTCTGTCAGGAAGCTGGTGATCCACCGACAGAGGGGTTCGGGCACAGTCAACTCGGAAAGTTTGGAGTGTAGTAGCTCTGGCACAATGGTGTTGAATGCAGAGCTAAAATCAACAAACAAAATCCTCGCATAATCCCCTGGCAGTCAAGGTGCTGGAGGATGAAGTGCAGGCCCAGGTTGTCTGCATCATCCACAGATCTATTGGCCTGATATGCAAACTACAGAGGGTCCAGCAGGGGGTTCGTGATATTTTTCAGCTTACCCAGCACAAGCCTTTCAAGGATCTTCATGATTACAGAGGTCAGTGAGACAGGCCTGTAGTCATTAAGACCAGTAATACTTGCCTTTTGGGGTACAGGGACAATAGTGGAGACTTTGAAGCAGGCAGGGACAGTCCATGTTTGCAGGGACTGATTGAAAATGTCTGTGTAGACTGGTGCCAGTTGTTCGGCACAGAGCTTGATAGTAGAGGGGGAAACATTGTCCTGTGCTGGAGATTTCTGGCTTTTCTGTCTTCTGAAAAGCCTCTCCACCTCCTCTTTTTATTGTTGATGATGGAGAAGTGATGTTGTGCAGCACGGAGGGTGTGGGTAATTGGGTGTGACGTGGTGATTAGAGAGGGGTGGGTGGGAAAGGGTCCAGTCTTTTCAGACTGGAGTCTTGCTATAAGTGTGTGAGGTGGTGAATGGGGAGTAGTGGGTGTAGAAGGGCCCAGTCTTTGCAGACTGAGGTCAGGCTGTGAGTGGGTGTGAAGTGGTGAATGGGGAGGAGTGGGTGCAGAAGGGTCCATTCTTTGCAGACTGGGGTCTGGCTGTGTTTGTTGGGGAGGGGGGAGGGGGTACCAGGGTTATGGTTCTGCTTGTCAAACCTGCAGTAGAACTCATTCAGGTGGTTGGTCAGCTGACGATTGTCCAAAGAGCGGGGGGCTTTCCTCTTGTAGCTGGTGTTTTCTTGCAAGCCCTTCCAAACTGAAGAAGAGTCACTAGCTGAGAACTTGCTCCTCAACTTCTGAGAGTACCTTTTCTTGGCAGTTCTGATTCCTCTTCTCAGCTTGTACTTGGCCTGCCTGTAGAGGTCTGCATCCCCGCTCCTGTAGGCCTCCTCTTTAGACTGTCGGAGCTGTCTGGGTTCTGCAGTGAACCAGGGCTTGTTGTGGAACCAGGTCCGGGTCCTAGTTGGAATGCAACTGTCCTCACAAAAGCTGACATATGATGATACAGTGTCCATATACTCATCGAGGCTTGTGGTTGCTTCCCTGAACACATTCCAATCCGTGCAGTCAAAGCAAGATTGTAGGTTCTCAATGCCCTCACTTGTCCACCTCTGTTGTTCTGACCACAGGCTTAGCAGCTTTTAGTTTCTGTCTGTTGGTCGGAATAAGGTGAACTAGACAATGATCAGAGAGACCCAGACCCGCCCGGGGTACAGAGCGCAATGCGTTCTTGATTGCCGTGTGACAGTGGTCATGTGTTCTCTTGCCCTCTGGTGGGGCAGGTAACATGAAGTCTGTATTTTGGAAGGTCATGGCTGAGGTTAGCTTTGTTAAAGTTCCCCAAAACAATGACCATGGAGTCTCACTCTACCCTCATTACCTGGTCAGCGAGTTGTGTTTGCGCCTCACGTACGTAGGCTTGGGGGGTGGGGGGGGAATGTAAACTCCAATGAGAATAAAGGAGTTAAATTCCCTTGGAGAGTAGAAGGGTTTGCAGTTTATGAAGAAGGATTCTAGGTTGGGAGTGCAGAAGTTTGACAGTACCGTGATGATGCTGCACTAGTCCTGGGTGGTATAGAAGCATATTCCACCGCCTCTTGATTTCCCCGCTGCCTCCACTTCGCGATCCGCTCTGTGAAGTTGCAAGCCAGCCAGTTGCAGCGCGCTGTCCGGGGTCGACTCACACAGCCCAGGTCTCGGTGAAGCACAGGGCAGCGGCTCGAGAGAAGTCCTTGTTTGTCCGGCGCAGGAGTTGCAGTTCGTCCATTTTGTTATTGAGAGAATGTACTTTTGCCAGGAATATGCTCGGAAGTGGTGTGCGTGATCCTCGTCGCTGGAGTCGGGCGAGTGCTCCAGAGCACTTCCCACGGGTCCTCTTCCATCTCAAGGCCTTGAACGCAGCCAGATCCTCGCCGACGAGTATGTCCAAATAATCCAGCGAGTGAGAGTAATCCGGAACGATGTTTGGAGGTACTGTATGTCCAATGTTTATGAGTACCTCTCTCGTGAGAGTGATCTTTGTAGGGTTTTCACAGATGACACAAACGAGCCAACATATACAAAACAGCAAGGAGCAGTACACCGTGACAGCCATCGTCGCCGCCAGCAGCGCAAGCAGCATTAGCTACACTGTTTTAATGATTGGTTATACATTCCTTTGTAAATTTTGATGCCCATAATTAGACGCTGTACTCCACCTGAGGTCTAAGCAGTGTTTTCTAAACACTTCCATGCTAAAGACTCGAGGAACTGCAAATGTTGGAATCTTGAGGAAAACACAAAGTTCAGGTAGCATCTCTGAGGACGCGGATAGGCGACGATTCAGGTCGAGATCCTCCTGATTGCAGTAGGTGAGAAAAAACTGGAATAGTGGTGGGTGCGGGACAAATCCTGGAATACTGGTGGGTCCAGGACAAAGCCTGACAAGTGATGGATGGATTACACAGTAAGGAGGGAATGATTGTCAGATTGGTGAACAAAGACCACAGATAGAAAGGAGACAAAAGGTTGTGAGATGGAGATAAGGAGAGATGAAATGTGAGGTCAGAAGAAGGAATATAGGTAGAAGGGGACAGAAGAAAGGGAAAGGGTTGTTGATTAGTAACCTAGAATTGGAGAATTCAATGTTCATATGATTGGGTTGTAAGATACCCAAGTGGAATATGTTTCTCCAGTTAACATGTGGCCTAATTCTGGCAATGATGGAGGCCCAAGGCAGAAAGGTTGGTATGGGAATGTGAAGGGTGTTAAGATGGTTTGCAACTAAGAGATCAAGCAGGCCGTGGCGGATCGAGTCCAAGTGTTCGGTGAAACGGTTGCCTAATCTCACCGATATCGAGGAGATTTCCAACATCGGGAACACCAAATAAAGCAGATGAACGTGGAGAAGGTGCAAGTGAATCTCTTGTCTCACTTGGAAGGGCTGCAGGGGTGCAGGGATTGGTATGAGGGAGGAGGCGTAGAGACTGTGTTGCATCTCCTGTGGTTTCAGGGGAAAGTGCCAAGGGATAGGGGAGTTTTGGTGGGAATGGATACGAACCAAGGAGTTGCGGAGTGAGTAGTCTCTACAAAAAGTGGTGGTGATGGAAAGATGTAACTGGTGATGGGACCATGTTGCAGGTGATGGACATGTTGGAGAATTATGTGTTGGATGCAGAGGTTGGTAAGGTGAAAGGTAAGGACCTGGGAACTCCATTCTTATCCTGTCTGGGGAGGAGAGGGAGGAGAGACCTCCTTTCAAATATATCCTTATTTTTCCAGTGAAATGCCTAATTTCTCACTTCTCTGGGTACATCTCAAGGGCCCATTTTGGCAGCCCCTTGGCCTGATATGTTATTACCTCATAGTTTACTCCATTTCCAAGTTTAAAAAAAAAAACGTACTTTAGAATTATGCTTTCCATTCTATTGAATTGCACCATCCTGGCTCCCTGTCCCACCCCTGTCTCCCTCCTCTTCCTCCTTCTCTCTGGTCCCTGTCCCCTTCACCTTAATTCCTATATAATGGAGTGCAAGAAGATGGTAGGTGGGCTCATAGTAAATGCAAAAAGTACAGAGTTCAAATGCGTAAATGCATCATCTTGTGGTGATAATGTTGGTGAATTACAAGACTAAATGGCCACCTGAGAATATAGATGCAGAGATGATTGCTCCAATCTGGCCCATTAAGCATAAAGAGCACAGGAGAAAGTCAATTCGCCCCTTGAGTCTGCTTAACTATTCATTAAGCTCATTACTGATTCAATTTGGCCTCAACACCATTATCCTGCATTCTGTGGTAATGAACTCCAAAGAACCTTGATCCTCTGAGAGAAGAAATTCCTCCTTATCTTATTCTGAAATTGTGTTTTGAGATAGTTACACATGCAAGGGGATACATCATACCAACACCCACCATGTCAATTTCCTTCAGAATTTTACACTTCTGTAAAATCAACTTTAGGAAGGAGATGAGGAGGAATTTCTTTAGTCGGAGGGTGGTGAATCTGTGGAATTCATTGTCACAGAAGGCTGTGGAGGCCAAGTCAATGGATATTTTTAAGGCCGAGATAGATGGATTCTTGGATTATTGCGGATGTCAGGGGTTTTGGGGAAGAGAATGGGGTTAGGAAGGAGAGATAGATCGGCCATGATTGAATGGCAGAGTAGATTTGATGGGCCAAATGGCCTAATCCTCATCCTATCACATGAACTTTCTAAATGTCGATGAGCACACTCAATCTGCGCAACCTCTTGTCATGTGTCGACTTTACTCTCCATCGCAAATCCATCACTTTATTTTGCACTGTCTTATCAGCAACCTGAAAAACTGCAGCAAAACGTTCTTACTTTGATATACAATGCCCCTTGCCGTGAATGCCAATCTTCCTGATTACTGGTTGAACCTGCATGCTCCCTAAGCCCAACGTAATTTGCTGTTTACTGTTGTCCTACCAAAGTGAATACCTTTACATCTTTCCCAGATCATTCTTCATCAATCAAGTTCTTGCCCACTTGCATAACCTATCTGTATCCCTTAGAAGGCTCTTTGTGTCCTCATGAGTAACTAACCCTGTCTATCTTTGGATCAACAGCAAACATGGTTCCAGTACATTTAGTTGATTTATCCAAATCATTAATATAGATTGTAAATAGTTGCTGCCACAGCACTGATCCCTGTGCGTGTCACTAGTTGCCAATTCACAAAATAACTGTTTATCCTGATAATCTGTGTTGTGTTGGTTAGCCAGTCCTCTATCCATGGCAACGTATTACCATCGCTCTGTATGCTCTTACCCGTCGCACTCGCCTTTTAAATGGCCCCTTAATAAAAAGGACATTTACCGGTACTACTTATCTACCTCCTCTGTTACATCCTCAAAGAACTCTGGCAACTTCATCAAATGATTTAAACCTCTGATTTTCTAAACAGGAAAGAAGCAAATATCTGAAGAAGGGGTCTCGACCCGAAACGTTACCTATTCCTTTTCTCCAGAGGCTGTCTGACCCGCTGAGTTACTCCAGCTTTTTGTGTCTATCTTCGGTTTAAACCAGCAGCTGCAGTACCTTCCCACACAAGAAGCAAATGCTTGATGTTCTGGGAAATGATATAACCGGCAGGGAAGAAATATGGGGGAAAAGATTATTGTATCAGGAGAGAAAAGCGAAGGTAAAATCTGTTTGAATGGAGATATGAAATAATAAAGGAATTACTTCACTTGTACATTGGGCATTTTATAATCGGCAACTAATGTTGAATACGAGATTTATGAAGAAATTACGGAGACCTGTGAAAACCATGAAAATAAATGTTTTTAATTATAACCCAATTTGACAGTAGGCAATGATTGTTTTTAGGATAAAGGAGCAGAGGAATTTGAAATTTTCCATAGATAGACACAAAATGCTGGAGTAGCTCAGCAGTTAATTTTCCATTATCAGTATATCGTGCCCAGTGAGGACATTGGATTGCAGGATTTGGGGATCGTGGGGACCAGGTCCATAACTCCCTGAAAGTGACAACATAAGCAAGTAGAGTGGCAAAGAAGGCAAATTGTATGCTTGGCTTCATTGCTTAGGACATTATAAGAGTCAGGACGTAATGATGAAGCTTTATAGGACTTTGATTAGGCCGTATTTGGAGTACTCCATGCAGTTTAGTTTAGAGGTACAGCACGGAAACAGCCTCTTTGGCCCACCGAGTACGTGCCGACCAGCGTTTCCCCGCACATTAACATTATCCTACACAAACTAGTGACAATTTACATTTATACCAAGCCAATTAACCTAGAAACGTGTACGTCTTTGGAGTGTGGGAGGAAACAGAAGATCTCGGAGAAAACCCACGCGGTCACGGGAAGAACGTACAAATTCCGGGCGGACAACGCCCGTAATCGGGATCGAACCGGGGTCTCTGGCGCTGTCAGGCAGCAACTCTACCGCTGTGCCGCCGTGGAGTGGAGGCTTTGGAAGGTACAGAGGTTTACCAAAATTATGCCTAGATAATGGGGTATTACCTACAGAGAGAGTTTGGACAGACTTGGATTGTTTCCTCTGGAATGCTGAAGGAAGCGGGAGAAAATTGTATAAGACTGTGACCCGAGAGAAGTGTATAAAATGATGTGACGCATGGATATGGTGGACAGTCAGAACTGTACACAGTACTCCATGTGGTCTCGCACAGGGAGGAGCACTCTCACTGCATTGGAAAACCTGACGGTCAGAGCTGCAGGTAGGAGAGTTTTATTGCAAAAAGACCACTATTGCGAGTCGATTAGTGGAATGTAGTGTCTGTCCCTTTGGGAGAATTGTTTGGCGAGTATTGTGACTGCTTTTCCAGAGGAGGTTCGACGGAGGTGGCGACGGCAGCAAAAACACTTGGTCCAGGCTGTGTGTGAGGATGAAGGGCATAGTAATCCATCAGATGGGAGGGGGGGGGGGATTAAGGAAAACCCTGGGATACCAGCCCCTCCCACACAGCAGGCAGCAGGTGTTCCCATGGTGGGGGAGGTCAGCGCTCCAGGTTCTGTTTCTGGGGCGGGTGACCTGGGTGCGGTGATGGACACGACCTGGGAGGGTCCTGTCAGTCCCCTGTCCAGACTCTGAGCTTGCCATTGAGCAGTCCAACCTAGAGTCCCATAATGTTCTCCCAAGTGCGGAGATAGTGAGCAGAGATGCTGTGTCTCATCTCTTTGCCTTAGGGACCGGCTCTGGCTGATTCTCTGGAGCTGGGGTCGTGAGGACCTTCCTTTGGTCTGACACCTGAGTGTGAGAGGGTCTCTATTCTGCCGCTGCCAGCGGGCCCAAGCTCCTCAGCAGTGCCTGAAGATGAACCCCCTGGGTCACAGGTGGGACCGGCGAGCACAGCAGGGGCTGGCTAGCACAGCTGGAGAACCACCCATGCCCTGGGTTGGGTGTAACGTCCGCTGGTGCCTTTGCTCGGGCTGATGAGGACTTGAAGCATGGCAGGACCAGTGAGGAGTTGAAGTCCATCAGCAGCGAAACGATGAACTGCCTCAAACCCAGTGCCAGAACTCCAGTCGTCCCTCTGAACAATACCCAGAAATTCCTGAGGGACACCAACGGTAGCCAGGAGAAAGCCCAGCTGCTTCCTAATCTGAGGAAAGACATTCTTGCCATAGAGGGAGTACAGAGAAGGCTCACCAGAATGATTCCTGTGATGGCAGGACTTTCGGGTTTACGTGAGTCACCGCGGGACCTATTCGAGTGGGGTGGCTACCTTGGAGCGGCTGGGCTTGTATACTCTGGAGTTTAGAAGGATGAGAGGGAATCTTATTGAAACATATAAGATTGTTAAGGATTTGGACACGCTTGAGGCAGGAAACGTGTTCCCGATGTTGGGGGAGTCCAGAACCAGGGGCTACAGTTTAAGAATAAGGGGTAAGCCATTTAGAACAGTGACGAGGAGACACTTTTTCTCACAGAGAGTTGTGACTGTGGAATTCTCTGCCTCAGTGGGCGGTGGAGGCCGGTTCTCTGGATACTTTCAAGAGAGAGCTAGATAGGGCTCTTAAAGGTAGCGGAGTCAGGGGATATGGGTAGAGGGCAGGAATGGGGTACTGATTGGGGGTGATCAGCCATGATCACATTGAATGGCGGTGCTGGCTCGAAGGGCCGAATGGCCTACTCCTGCACCTATTGTCTATGGTCTATTGTCTTGCTGGCCCCAACTTTCCAGCCGGATGCTTCGCCTCACTGGTGTGTAATAGTACAGTCAGTTCACAAGGATCCCAGGTTCTCATAATGTAATCTTCATAGGTGCTGGCTTTGACCTGCTTGTTAGAAAGCCCTTCTTAGGCATATACATGAATGAGCCTTGCAGGAAGGTGTTAATTTTGTACTGCGTGAATATTGACGTCACCCCTGAGTGAGCTGCATGTTTTGTGTATGTTGTACAAATGGTCTATTTAATTGAAGGTCATATGCTATTTGTGTAAAAAGGATCACAATCACATTTCCTATCGATTTTAAGCTACAATTCAATCAAATGGATCATAAAAATACATATGTTATGGAATTGAATTTCTAAGCTATTTTGTCCTACGAGAAAATAATGTCTGACTTAAATTGAATTGTCTCCAATTCGGTCTAATAGTACTCCAACACAATGTCTCAGTATCCATCAGTGACATCAGTGCTGGTGCTTATGGAAACAACAAACATTTCGCTGCCAACACCATTTGTGTAAATTGGCACAAATTACTAAAATAACTGGTGAAGGTCCTGATATTTATTTGAGCAGGTATATAGACTTGAAACAAGAGAACATTTATGATGACAGCATCTGCTTCCAATGCTTTTCCATGAGTGGATCATCAAATATGAAACTAATTACATTGCTCAAGAGATGGATAAATCACATAAAGGAAATGATGTCATGTTGGGTTATTTCATTCTGACTCGGGCGAGAAGGAATCACAAAGAAAGATCATTCCACACAAATGAAAACGTGCCTTGAATTGAATTGAATGTTGTTAAAGAAAGTTGGTTGTTATTTCAAAAATGTGGAGCTCAGCTTGAACCTGGCAACATCTTCCAGTGCAATGGCTTGCAGGATTGGTAACAAAACTGCTCTCAGGAAGTGGGTCAGTAATGCTAAAGAGGCATGTGATTAAAACTTTTAAATGACTTCTGTTACTCCAGCATTTTGTGTCTATCTTCGGTGTAAATCAGCATCTGCAGTTCCTTCTTACACTACTTCTCCCGAGTTCAGCAAATAGCAGCTGAAGGGAGGTGAGAATGGGTTTTGTCAAATCTCCGTACTTGTTTCCAGCATAGTTTTGATCAAATAGGTCAAAATGAAAGTTTGGTTGAATTATTTTAATTGATTAATCAAATGTTCAAATAAAATAGAATTTGAATGCACATTCTGACTCACTGCATGGAGTCATAGGTTTTATAAAAAACAAGCTGAATGTTGCTGCCATGGAAACCCAGTGAGTATTGTTGCTTAATTCCTGAACAATGAAAATCTGTGTCTTTTTTTAAATTGAAGCTATGTAAAACAAAAGTGTTTTAAAAATATTCACCTTCTTGGGACTACTGCTAAGGTGGATTGTCCATGGGTTTGCAAACTGGGCCAATATGAAACATGACAGAAAATGTTTGGAATAGAGTTATCATTCCAGAGGGATTATTTCATTGGGTTTTGCCAATTGAACTAGATTCAATGAAGCAATCCTTTTCAATAATAATACTGAAGCAAAAACACTACTGCAGAATAATAATTATTTTACACTGCAATTTCAATTTGCGTTGACATTTCTGAAGGAGATAAGCACATTGCCAAATGCTACTATGTTTATGTGAATGTCTTCTTTGGAGTGTGAGCTAAAGGATGACCAATTTTCATAATCTATTTATCTCCGATAGAAACAAATTAAGTTTTTAACTAAGCCTCTTCAGAATGTGCCCTTTTACATTCAACATTCCCACTTCTTGGCAGGTGCTTCCATGTTTTCTTATGGCATTGGAGGAGTTCATTTGGCCCATTGAGTCTATGTCAGTCCTGAGAGCAATCCCATTCCCATTCCTCTACTAAATTCTCCCCGTAAACCACTCTTTCCACATTCCCATCAGCTCCAGATTCCCAGATTCCATCACTCGCTTAATAGCCAATTTTAATCGCTTAATACCCAGTTAACCCACCCACGTGTATTTAGGTTGAGCAGCAAAGAGCTTACAGAGGAAATCTTCATAAATAGGAAATGGGTTTTGTTGCAGAATATTGGTGGATCCAATACCAAGTAAATTGCAAGTTGATTTGCCTATGTTCTTTCATTCTGTTCTCATGTTTCATACAACTAAGTACAGTTCTTTCCCCACGTTATGGCTCGGTTCCGTTCCTGAGAACTGTTTGTCACCCGAAAAGTTTGCAGGTCGAAAATGTGGCCATGAATCGAGTTCCAATGTAGCAGAAAGTGCCTGCAGCTCTGCTGCTGCTGCTGGCAAATCCATCCAGCCCGTCTCCCAAACCCTCGCTTGAATTTCGGGCTGTACATGTTGGGTTCTTGTAAGCTGCAGAGGACCTGTAACTAGACACGATGTGACTCAAAACGCCACACATTCTTTATATCCATAGATGCTGCCTGTCCCGCTGAGTTGCTCCAGCATTGTGTGTCTATCTTTGGTGTAAACCAGCACCTGAAGTTCCTTGAGGACCTGTAGTTGTCAGGTTTAAAACTCTGCAGTCATGATTGCAGAGTTGGTCATATTTTGTAAAGTGTAAGTCACCCATGTTTAGTTCCACTTCATCATAGGGAAATGCTTCAGTTTTGTAAAACATCAAACGGAGGCACTCTAGGGTAATAATTTGAATATTTAATTACGACATCTGTTACGGGGAGTTAATGCTTAACTCTTAAGACTTTTACTATGTAAATAAGAACTGGTAGGAGCAGAAGAAGCTCAGTTGTTGAACGGAGAACCATATTCTTGACACACATTATAAAGTAAATCTACTTAATCAAAGCAGTGTCATCACCACATCCCCCGCCATTGACATCCTGAATGGAAGGGAGTTCACCTTTACCAGACACTCAGGATCAGATCATTTTATGGCTACAAAAGCAGTTCAGAATCTGGGTATCCTATGGTGAATTACTCATTCTTTCCACCATCAACAAAGCACAAATTGGAAGGGTGATGCAATATTCTTCACTTAGCTGGCTGACTGCAGCTCCATCAGCATTTGAGAAACAAACCATGCCACAGATGGCTTTGGAGGCCAAATCAATGGATATTTTTAAGGCAGAGATTGACATATTCTGGATTAGTAAAGGTGTTATGGGGCAAAGGCAAGAGAATGGGATTGAGAGGGAAAGATAGATCAGCCATGATTGAATGGTGGAGTAGAATTAAAGGGCCAAATGGCTGAATTCTGCTCCTAGAACTTAGTTAACTTAGAACAAAGTTAAAACTAGGCAATATTTTGGGGGTTGGTTGCCTATGGTACTGCTGTAGTCTGGGACCTTGGTTATTTCGTGCTCCATAGGCATTCAATGGGTCTGGGGAGTGTTGTGGAGCAGAGTGGGGTGCACCTGAACTAGGAGTGCTGGTACATTGTTCTTTGAAAGTGGTGTCATGGGTAGATAGGGTGGTCAAGAAGGCTTTAGGCAGATTGGCCTTCATCAGTCAGAATACTCTATAGAAATTGGGAGGTCAAGTTACAGTTGTGCAAGACATTGGTGAGGCCACATTTAGAGTATTGTGTTCAGTTTTGGTCACCCTGTTATAGCAAAGATATTTATTAAGCTGGAAAGGATGCAGTGAAGATTTACAAGGATGTTACCAGGACTCGTGGGCCTGAGCTATAGAGAGAGGTTGAGCAGACTAGGACATTTCTCCTTGGAGTTCAGGAGGATGAGAGGTGATCTTATAAAGATGCATAAGATCATGCGAGGAATAGATAGGATAAATGCACATTATTTTACCCAGAGTAGGGGAAACAACCAGAGGGCAGAGATGCAAAAGATTTAATGGGAACCTAATGGGCCTGTCCCCACTTAGGCGATATTTCAGGCGACTGCTTGTAACTGTCAAGTTGCTGGCAGTCGCCTGAAAAACCGGCAAAAGGAACTGCGACGGTCAGAGTGGAACACGCGCACACGCACACACAGACACGCACACACAGACGCGCACTCATAGACGCGCACTCTCACACGCAGACGCACACACGCAGACGCACACACGCAGACCCACACACACACAGGCAGACACACACACAGACACACACACACACACAGCGGGGTACAGCGCTGTCTGAGTGAAATTCACACGGTGCAAAGCCACACACACCGCGATGAACAGGAAGGTTGGCGCTGTAATTAAGAAGCTAAAAAGCACAGTGTACAGTAAGTCTGTTAAAAGAAGGAGGGAGAAGGAGTAGAGACAATTTTTAAGAAGCCAGAGATACACGGCTGAAGCTCGGCAGACATTTTTACATTATCAGTCGGTTATCCTTGGTTCTGAAAGCTTACGTTTTGTTTTCCCAATGAGCCAATGAAATTCACCGGTCAGCACCGGCTACAACCTACGAGAATCTAAGAGAACCTTTGACCTCCTGGCAACCCACTAGGATCTCCTGGCGACCCACCTACGGCACGAGAATTCCCGCTACACTCCATGGTGGCTTCATTCTAGTCGCCGCTAATTTTTCTAGTCTAATTTTTAATTCTAGTCGCCACTAATTTTTCAACATGCATGTGTCAGAAGAAGCTGCAGATGCTGGTTTAAACCAAAGATAGACACAAAAAGCTGGAGTAACACAGCGGAACAGGCAACACCTCTGGATAGAAGGAATGGGCGATGTTCAGACCCTTCTTCAGACTGTAGTTGAGGCAGGTACTATCACTATGTTTAAGAAATATTTAGACAGGTACACAGATAGGATAAGCTTAGAGTGATATGAGCCAAACACAGGCTGGTGGGACTAGTGTAGCTGGGGCATGTTGGTTGGCATGGACAAGTTGGGCCAAAGGGCCTGTTTCCACTCTATAACTCGATTGCATGAGGTCTGCACAAGAAAATGAGTGAGGGCCTTTGTAGAGGAAGGGAAGACCAACATTAGATAGTCTCTCCCCCTTTGAGAATGCAGTACCATTACTTCTGCATTCTGCTACTCTGGAAGTGTGATGCTACAATGCTTAAAAACTGTTCTGCTCCCTGTTTTTTCTACCTATTGTGCTGTGTATGGCCTGATTGTTGTTTTCATCTACAGTTTTATCAGATTTCATTGGAAAGCACTGAAAAAAAATAGCTTTTTTATGATATCTCAGTACATATTACAATAATAAACCAATACCAATTATTCATTTGATTGCTTGGAAGTCATAGTAAATAGGCAAATCACCATAAAATTCCCCTTGCACACTACCATATTAATTGTGTAATTTCCTCCCTCTTCCCATTAAAAATGCATTAAGCACAATATGATGGCTCTCGTCAATATAACCCTGATGTTTGTACCACCCCTATTTTCATTTGGACAATTGTACAACACATGCTCCCTTTTCTGACTGGTTACACTGTGAGGTTACACTGTGAGGTAAGTCAATGACCGCTTTCTTGGAATCAGGCCCAGAAGAAATCAACATGGATTTTTTTCGAGAGAATGGGCTTTCCAGCTTTCTAAACAACAGACAAATTGTGCAATAATACCAATATTTAATTGCCAGACCGTCGTTGGAAAACTATTGAATTTCATCCAGAGTTTCACAATTTTTGCCAATTATTTTGGGACATGAAAGGATTATAAAAACCTCTAATTTGCATAATCACAGAACTAAAAAAAACATCTAAAACCGACAGCAAATGAAGATGTGAAATACAGTACGAGAATATCAAAGGAAAGAGCCTAGGGATTTATCTATAATCTAGCATCTGTTCTACTGTGTAAAAGCACCACAGTCCTTTCCAGCTGAGGTGGCAAGATGATCAGACGCTAAACACATTATCCCTCACAACATATGTTATATTTGTAGAAATAAGAGGTGATCTTTATAAACTCTTATACAAGCTGCAATTGGGCAATATATCTTCCGATAGCAAATCGTGAGGAAAGCAGCCCTGTTCAGATCTGTTTCAATTACTTACTCTTTAACATCCTTTATTCAGAAAAGGCTCAAGTGTTCTTTGTTTCCTTCATTGCCAACAGCCTGGTTTTGTGTTTGCAGTTGTGATTTTAACTTTTTTCCATGAGCAAATCAAATCACCGATGTTCGGAAACTCGCTCCGTTATATCCATCATGAACAGGACTGTACCAAAGACTAAAAAGTACGATTTTATTCTGATAGAAGCACTTTAGAAGTTTGAGGCATTCTCAAAGCCAAGTGTATTCTTCACCAGACTCGGGACAAGCTTCTTCAGAAGTCTGTTTTCCAACTTCTAAACCATTCTTAATAAGTGATTGAAACCGACCCCTTTTTTCCACCCGCATACAGTGGCGCAGCGGGAGAGTTGCTGCCTTACAGCACCAGCGACACGGGTTCGATCCTGATCATGGGTGCTGTCTGTACGAAGTTTTTACCATCTCCCTGTGGGTGCGTGGGTTTCCACCCACACTCCAAAGACGTGCGTGCAGGTTTTTAGGTTAATTGGTTTCGGTAAAAAATTGTAAATGTGTGTAAGATTGTGTTAGTGTATGGTGGGTTCACTGGTCGACACTGACTCAGTGGGCCGAAGGGTCTGTTTCCACGGAGTATCTCCAAAGTCTAAAGTAAAGTCTGAACTTACCTCAATGTGGATATTGGATATTTTTCTCTCTGGTATTTATACCTTTGCTTGACCTGTTATACTTGTGCTTGGCTTTATAGTATTCATGCATAGTTTTATCTTCTTCTTTTTGCATGCACAGCCTAAAGTTGTAGGACATCTTGTTCTATTTGATCTTATTTGATTGTGCACGCCATGTTGATTGCATTCGTCGAAACAGAGTGAAGGTTGCAATCTCCCACCCCATAATATTATCTGATTTGACTGGATAACAGAAGCTTTTCAATGTATCTTGATACACATGACAATAGTATACTAATACTTTCCTTGCATGCTGAAAGGATAAATGATATTAACATTATTTTAGAGCAAGAAGCTACAAAAAGTGACAAATTAGAACCATATGAAAAGGCGGTGTAGTTTTTATCTCTGCCAAAGTAAGGACATGGAGGTGAACTGATTAGTTCTCTTTTAAAATTATTAATGAATTTGTTTAAGAAGGAACTGCAGATGCCAGAAAATCGAAGGTACACATAAATGCTGGAGAAACTCAGAGTTTAATTGGGTAGATGTGGACAATAGACAATAGGTGCAGGAGTAGGCCGTTCGGCCCTTTGAGCCAGCACCGCCATTCAATGTGATAGAAACATAGAAACATAGAAAGTAGGTGCGAGAGTAGACCACCAGGTCCGTCGAGCCCGCACCGCCATTCGCTCATGGCTGAACACTAAACAGACACACTTACCCACAAACAGTAGACACAAGACACAGAACACAAGACACTACCCTCCCCTTCATACCGCTATCACCCCTCTCCACCCCAAGAACCGCGTGATCTCCTGGGGGAGGCAAAAAACCGGATAAAAACCCAGGTCCAATTCGGGAAAAAAAAATCCGGGAAATTCCTCTCCGACCCCAATCCAGGCGATCGACACTTGTCCAGGAGATCACTCAGGTCTTACTATACTAACCATACCTAGGTCCATATCCCTGCCCTCTCCCCGTAGCCCCTTATCCCCTCGGCAGCTAAAAAACCATCTATTCTAGACTTAAATATATTTAACGTTTCTGCTTCCGCTGCTCCCTGGGGCAGTGAATTCCATAAATTAACCACCCTCTTGGTGAAGAAGTTCTTCCTCATCTCAGTTTTAAAAGAGCCCCCCCTTATTCTGCAACTATGTCCCCTAGTTCTAGTTTCCCCGATCATTGGGAACATCCTCGGTGCATCCACCCGATCAAGGCCCCTCACGATCTTATATGTTTCAATGAGATCGCCTCTCATTCTCCTAAACTCCAAAGAGTAGAGCTCCAGCTTACTTAACCTTTCCTCATATGTCAATCCCCTCATTGCAGGAATTAATCTTGTAAACCTTCGCTGCACTGCCTCCAGGGCTAGTACATCCTTCCTTAAGTATGGACCCCAGAACTGTACACAGTATTCCAAATGTGGTCTCACTAATACTGTGTACATGGCTGATCATCCCCAATCAGTACCCCGTTCCTGCCTTCTCCCCATATCCCCTGACTCCACTATCTTTAAGAGTGGAGAGAATGTTGTCAGTCTGGTATGTTAGCTTTCATAGCAAAAGGATTTGAGTATAGGAGCAGGGAGGTTCTACTGCAGTTGTACAGGGTCTTGATGAGACCACACCTGGAGTATTGCGTACAGTTTTGGTCTCCAAATCTGAGGAAGGACATTATTGCCATAGAGGGAGTGCAGAGAAGGTTCACCAGACTGATTCCTGGGATGTCAGGACTGTCTTATGAAGAAAGACTGGATAGACTTGGTTTATACTCTCTAGAATTTAGGAGATTGAGAGGGGATCTTATAGAAACTTATAAAATTCCTAAGGGGTTGGACAGGCTAGATGCAGGAAGATTGCTCCCGATGTTGGGGAAGTCCAGGACAAGGGGTCACAGCTTAAGGATAAGGGGGAAATCCTTTAAAACCGAGATGAGAAGAACTTTTTTCACACAGAGAGTGGTGAATCTCTGGAACTCCCTGCCACAGAGGGTAGTCGAGGCCAGTTCATTGGCTATATTTAAGAGGGAGTTAGATGTGGCCCTTGTGGCTAAGGGGATCAAAGGGTATGGAGAGAAGGCAGGTACGGGATACTGAGTTGGATGATCAGCCATGATCATATTGAATGGCGGTGCAGGCTCGAAGGGCCGAATGGCCTACTCCTGCACCTAATTTCTATGTTTCTATGAATCTGATGATTCAAAATATGTTATTTAGGCCTAGATATCGGCCGTGTCGCGGGGCTTATGGCAGCGGCCACATTCCGATTTATGATAATCCACTCTCAAGATAACCAAATTCATTATTTTTTTGCACAATCATGTCAAAAGAACATCTAACATCTATATTTTGTGTTATTGTCTATTTTTAAAAATTGACTATTTAAAACATTCTTTTTAGCCTTTTTTAAGCCCCTACCGCCGCTGTGGATTAATGCAGCTGCTGTCAACGCGCATGCGCAGTTTCCCCATGAGGTACGTTACTGCACCCCCCCCCCCCGTTCTTCAAAAGGCACAGAATGAACGAGAATGTTCTGCAGCAAAGATCCTCGAGCTGCGCTTAGATATAGGATCTTTGTTCTGCAGATAGCTCACACGCTGAACGAGGTTCTCCTCACTGTCGGCGCAGCTCGTGAAGCCCCGCCCCCCCATCCCCTGCGCGCTCATTCCAGCTGTGGGTTTCCAGAGAATCAGAAGCCGCTTCTATCTTCGCATTTCGCAGCGCACTCACTAGCCCGGCTCTCCGGGGAGGCCCGATCGTCTGTGTGTCTCCCCTCTTCCTCTCTCTCTCCCCCATTCCTCTCTCTCTCCCCTCTTCCTCTCTCTCTCCCCCCTTCCTCTCCCTCTTCCCCCCTTCCTCTCCCTCTTCCCCCTTCCTCTCCCTCTTCCCCCTTCCTCTCCCTCTTCCCCCCTTCCTCTCCCTCTTCCCCCCTTCCTCTCTCTCTCCCCCCTTCCTCTCTCTCTCCCCCCTTCCTCTCTCTCTCCCCCCTTCCTCTCCCCCAACCCCCTGCCCTCCCCCACCCTACCTCCCCTAAACTCCATTCCCTCCACCTCCCTTTCCCCCACCTCTCCCTTCCCACCCCCTTTCCCCCCTTCTCTCCTCCCATCTCTCGCTCCCCTCCTCCTCCCCCTCACCCACCCTCTCTCTCCTCCTCCCCTCCACCCCCCCCTCTCCCTCTGTCTCTTGCCCCTCTGTCTCTTGCCCCTCTGTCTCTTGCCCCTCTGTCTCTGCCTCTCTCTCTGTCTCACCCCATTCTCTCTCTGTCCTCACTCTCTTACCAACCCCCCCTCCCTCTCTGTCCGCACTCTCTTACCAACCCCCCCTCCCTCTCTAGATGCGCCTGCGAGTTGGGGGCTATACGTCAGTGGATAGGGTGGTTATGGGGTAAAAGGAGTAAATTAATAATATTAATATAATATCAAAGGGAGTGGTTAGTTTGTGTGGCGCGTTGGGGGAACAGGCCCAACGGGTCTGCACTTGGTCTAGTAACTATTAAAACTCTCGTGTTCGAACGATTGTTCACATTCTAATTCGTGAATATTCGTTTTACCCATTTTTCCTCCTCCTCTTCCAAAATTCCTGAAGGGTTTTTCCTCATGAAGACGGTGTTTTGAAAACTAGAAAACTTCGGTTCATCCTTTCCCTGCTTTTTCAGTAAAAAACAAAAAAAATCTCAAAATGTTAAAAAAAATCAAACTGCTTCTCACCTATAGAACGTTGATAAACGTTCCATCGTGTGATGTCACAATGCCCAATGCTCACAGATGTCCAATCGGAATGGAACTCATTTACATATGCCTTTGCTCCAGCCCCAGCCCCGCCCCCCCCCCGCCGGATGTTGCAGCACGTTCCATTGGAGAGGAGGGAGTAGGGAGGGAGGGGGGAATGGGGGAGGTGAGGAGGGAGAGTCTGGGAATAGAGGGAGAGGAGTGTGGGTGATAGGGAGTGGGGAATTGATGGACTGTCCCTCTCCCTCCCCACTCTTCCCCCTCTTTCCCCACTCTTCCCCCTCTCCCCCTCCCTCAACACTCTTCCCCCTCTCCCCCTCCCTCCACACTCTTCCCCTCTCCCTCCTCACTCCCCTCCCCCCTCCCTCCCCCACCCCTCTCTCCACCTCCCCTTCTCCCCTCTCTCCACCCTCTCCCTCCTCCCCTTCCACCCCCCTTTCCTCCTCCCTCCCCCACCCCTCTCACCCCTCCCCCACCCCTCTCTCACCCCTCCCCTACCCCTCCCTCTTGCATCACTCCCCGCTACCCCCCTCCCCCTCCCTCCCCACTCTTCCCCTCTCCTCCCACCCCTCTGCCCCCCCTCCCCACCCCTCTCCATCCTCTCTCCCCTTCCCCCACCCCTCTCTCTCCCCCTCTCCCTACCCCTATCCCTCTCTCCCCTTACCCTCATCCCCTCTCTCCACCTCTGCCCCGCCCCTCTCCCACCCATCTCTCTCCCACCCCCTACCCCTCCCCCCCTGATACCCCCCTCCCCGCTCTCCTCCCCCTCCCCATCCCCCTCTCTCTCCCCCTCTCCTCCCCTCCTCAATCTGTTCCCTTTCCTCCTCCCCCTCTTTTGGAGTTCGGAGGCACCGGCCGCAGACCCGGTGGACGGGAACATCGGGAGCTCGCAGGTCCCTGGTGGGAGACCGCTTTTCCGAGCTCCGCAACGGCGACTTCTCCCGCTGGAATCGCGGGTTTAAGGACATGGAGCCGGGGCCTAACATCGCCCGGCGTGGCTTAAACGGCTTCAGGACTTACCATCGGCCGCCGGGGGCTTTAACATCGGAGCCCCAGTTCGCCTCGACACTGCAGTTGGACTGCTGAACCACGGGAGAAGGAACAAAGGGAAGAGATAAAGACTTTGCCTTCCATCACAGTGAGGAGATGTTGGAGACTCGCTGTGATGGATGTTTATGTAAAGTGTGTTAAGTGTGGGTCTTGGATTGTTTTGTAATGTAAAAAACTGTAGAAATTATATTTCGTTCAAACCTAGGTTTGAATGACAATAAATTGCATTCTATTCTATTCTATTCTATACTTTTACATCCTTTGCAGTGAATATTTATCATATTACCTGCATACGAGGAAATGAGCTGATTATATTCCTGCAGATTAGCACTAAACTTTTCCCCTTGCCACCAACTGCTTCTGGCACAGGTTGGCGCCTGGTCTGACTCTTTTTGACATGGTATAACAACTTGGCACATTTTACACTGCTTTTAGATTATATTCGGCAATCCATCAAACCCAATTCCCTTGCCAGTAGAAGCATGCATATTCACTTCTCCTAATCCAATTACTCCTTGTATCCAAATCTTTTGGTAACTGCAATATTTGTTTTGTACTTTGGTAACCAGAATTGTGCACAGTATTCTTGCTATGGAAACAGCTATGATCTTTTATTCCCTCATTATTTAGGCTCAACATGAGTCATATGATTTGCTCTCCTGTCCCTGAGAATTAACGCAAGAGTTTCAATTTGTTATCAAGCAGGCCACCTGTTACTTCCCTGCCCCCCCCCCCCCCTACTTGAATGAGTTTTTTGCCCTTGTAGTTCAATTTGCATTTCTCTGTGGAAATTCCTTTGTTCTTAGGCTTTCCCACTTTCCAAGTTTTAGTGATCTCTAAGTGATTTTGAATTGGATAAATGAGCTGATTTTTCAGCAGTCAGGTCACTAAGGAACCAACCCTTTTTAAATAGATGAGTATTGTTTTCAAGACCACTGAGATCATTTGCCTTTGATATCTCACTATACAAACTATATTGTTTAAGAGGGAACTGCAGATGCTGGAAAATCGAAGGTAGACAAAAATGCTGGAGAAACTCAGCGGGTGCAGCAGCATCTGTGGAGAGGAGGAAATAAGCAACATTCCGGGCCGAAACCTGAAGATGGGTTTTGGCCCGAAACTTTGCTTATTTCCTTCGCTCCATAGATGCTGCTGCACCCGCTGAGTTTCTCCATACAAACTATATTCCAAATTCTTGTAAATTAGAAAATTTGTATATAAATGTCCTTGCAATTTGAATTTTGTTTAAATGTCAAATTTCTCTCCCAGTTGATTGCATGTTAAACAGCTTTGTTTTTTAACTTGGACTAAGGACAAGATTGAGATTTGTTTTATTTTCCAATTTTCTTCTCACTCTAATCCCTATCCCCCACCCTTAACTCCTGGAAGATGTGACTCATGCTGAAATATATTTAGTGCTTGTCAAAAGCCCGATGTACTGCCAAATGGACTCTATTCATATGGACATTGACAGAAGCCGTTTACAGCGCTACCCCAATGCAGGCACTCCCTAACTCACGTAGGGGTTACATTCCATAAACTCCTAAGCAAGTCAGATTTTACGCAACTATTAATCGTCTTAAAACCAGGTAGAAACAAAGAACTGCGGATGTTGGTTGACACACAAAACGACTGAAACAAGCTGAAGTATCCCGATCCAAAATGTCATCCATCCATGTTCTCGAGTGATGCTGCGTGACCTGGTGAGTTACTCCAGCACTTTATGTAGCTTCAACCTAAAGCTAGGTAAGATGATGGTACTGGCTTGCACCATTGAGCAGTTCTTCATCAGCTATCGCGCCGTTCTGTTGACACGGCTTTTGTGGCTCGTGTTGTAGACTCTGTAGACCCTTGGGATATGCTCATTCGCTCCCCTCTCTCCAGCTGCCACATTGTCCACACCATCTTGAGTCGCCGCTGCCTCCTCCATCAGAGCAATGTGGAAAATGTCAGTGACTCCGGGGGGGGGGGTTGTTATGCAGAGTGGACAGTGACAGTCGATAGGAAGAAATGGCAACAGGTGAGAGGGGAGAGATCCCCATGGTGACCGAGTGTGTTCTGTAGGTGGTGGTGCCTGAAGAAAGCGTTGTCGGCCAGGCACTGCAACGTGAGCCGCAACAACATGACAGTGCAGCAGTTGGTTAAGAAGGGCTTACAGGAACACCTTGTGGAAGGTGTAGGAAAGAACTGCAGATGCTGATTTAATTCTCGACCCTAAACATCACCCATTCCTTCTCTACAGAGATGTTGCCTGACCCGCTGAGTTACTCCAGCATTTTGTGTCTACCTTGTGGAAGATGCCGGTGACTTGGCCAGGAGTTGATCTCAGCCATCTTCCTCATACTTGCCCACCATCCCAGTGTTGCACCAAACCCGGGCAACACTTTTATATCTTTGAAGTGGATAGGAAGCCCTCGCCATTGTCCCGTTGTAATACACAGGTCATTCAGGAAAAGGGACCACCCATTGTGAATTGCTTATGCAAGTGCAAGGTTACATAGGTTGCCTATTATGTACGTCAGGGGCTGCCTGTACAGTCAATTGCCACAAAATGAAATTATACTGAAGAATGGATCAGTGCTAGTGCTGGCATGAAAGACTGAATGGGCTCTTTGCCATGTGCGGTTAGATGGATTAAATTAGAATGAGGGCCATTCTTTGGCAAGTGACTCAAAATATTACACACGTTACCAAATGGCATCACATAAAGTAATACATTGAAAAATTCTTGTAAGAGATTAATCGTATTCATTGCTATTTTCCTACCGACAGAACTACAATGCATGTCTGCTAAATATATGAACATTCTAGCTTTTTAAAATTCACAAGAGTTTGTAAGATAAAACTTGAGTTATGGAAAAAAAAAAAGCTTACGTGTGAAGTCACACACGTGACCAGTCGTATTTTACCTCTGACCCTAAACGAACATTATCAGCATAACATAAATATTTAACTTGATAAACTTTGAAAAAAATATGAATCCTATATACAGTACAAAACAATATACCTGTAATGTAATTCCACAATTTTTCATATTTTTGGTCACGCGTGACCAAGAATGAGCCATTACAACATGCTTAGTTTAGTTTAGAGAGACTTTGGTCCAGTGAGTCTTTTACTTTTACTTTATTCATACGTTTTAAGCATCAACGATTTGATAAGTTAAGCATGCTGGATAATGTCTGCCTTTTGACACATTCACCCATGTTGACTTAAATCTGTTTAAGAATAAGGAGTAAGCCATTTAGAACGGAGACGAGGAAACACCTTTTCTCACAGAGAGTGGTAAGTCTGTGGAATTCTCTGCCTCGGAGGGCAGTGGAGGCAGGTTCTCTGGATGCTTTCAATTGAGAGCTAGATAGGGCTCTTAAAAATAGCGGAGTCAGGGGATATGGGGAGAAGGCAGGAACAGGGTATTGATTGAGGATAATCAGCCATGATCACATTGAATGGAGGTGCTGGCTCGAAGGGCCGAATGGCCTACTCCTGCACCTATTGTCTATTGGTGGTTTTCTTTGACCTTTATTGAATGTGATTTCACATTTCACTGGTTGCCTTCTATATGCCTCAATATATAGATTAATGATAATTCCTATCTACAAAATTACTATGGAGGTTAATATATGCAAAATCAGATGAGATCTGATTTTTAGATTTGGAGATACAGCGCGTCCGTGTCGATGAGCAACCACCCCCTTACATCAGCTCTATCCTACACAATAGGGTCAATTAACATTTTTTACCAAAGCCAATTAACCTGCAAAACTGTATGTCTTTGGAGTGTAGAAGGAAACTGGAGCACCTGGAGAAAACCCATGTGGTCAAAGGGAGAACTTACAAACTTCGTACAGACAGCACCCGCATTCAGGATCGATAAAATTATACACACACCATCTAACCCTCTGCATTGGCATTGTATTTTGCACCATTTTATAGTCATGCCCATGCTGACCAAGGAGTCTTCCTACTGTAAGCGAGTCCCATTAGCCTGTATTTTAGCCTTTTCTCTTTAAACCTTTCCTATCCTGTGCCAAATGTCTTTTAAATGTTGTAACTGTGCATGCATCAACAACTTTTTGGCAGCTCGTTCCATATACCTACCACTCAGTATGGAAAAACCTACCTCTTGGGTCCCCTTTGGGAGAATGGAGACCACGATGATACAAATTACACAATTGCTTTCAATACCACGACTGGAGAATGAATGCTTGTAAATCATTGAGTCATACGGCACTGAACAGCACTTCAGCCTAACGTGCCATCAAGTACCCATAGCTGACCTGTTTGAAGATGAATAAATGATAGCCTGTAGATGAAAGAAATAACATACTGAAATTGTGAGATTTTGAACACGTCATTCTGGAATGTTGCGGGTAATCACAAAATGCTGGAGTAACTAGCATTTTTGCTATTGAACTGCTCAGTTCTGCTCAGTTCTTGCATAATCAGGAAAGCATAGCTATCTGAAGTTGTTTACTTCTATTGAATTTGACTGTACAGTGGCTTGCAAAAGTTTTCATACCCCTTGAACTTTTCCACATTTTGTCACGTTGCAACCACAAACGTAAATGTATTTTATTGGGATTTTATGTGATAGATCAACACAAACTGATGCATAATTGTGAAGTGGACGGAAAATGATACATGTTTTTCAAATTTTTTTACAAATAAAAAACTGAAAAGTGTGGCGTGCAAAAGTATTCAGCCCCCCTGAGTCAATACTTTGTAGAACCACCTTTCGCTGCAATTACAGCTGCAAGTCTTTTGGGGTATGTCTCTACCAGCTTTGCACATCTAGAGACTGAAATGTTTGCCCATTCTTCTTTGCAAAATAGCTCAAGCTCAGTCAGATTGGATGGAGAGCGTCTGTGAACAGCAATTTTCAAGTCTTGCCAGAGATTCTCAATTGGATTTAGGTCTGGACTTTGACTGGGCCATTTTAACACATGAATAAGCTTTGATCTAAACCATTCCATTGTAGCTCTGGCTGTATGTTTAGGGTCGTTGTCCTGCTGGAAGGTGAACCTCCGCCCCAGTCTCAAGTCTTTTGCAGACTCTAACAGGTTTTCTTCCAAGATTGCCCTGTATTTGGCTCCATCCATCTTCCCATCAACTCTGACCAGCTACCCTGTCCCTGCTGAAGAAAAGCATCCCCACAGCATGATGCTGCCACCACCATGTTTCACAGTGGGGATGGTGTGTTCAGGGTGATGTGCAGTGTTAGTTTTCCGCCACACATAGCGTTTTGCATTTAGGCCAAAAACTTCAATTTTGGTCTCATCTGACCAGAGCACCTTCCTCCACATGTTTGCTGTGTCCACCACATGGCTTGTGGCAAACTGCAAACGGGACTTCTTATGGCTTTTTTTCAACAATGGCTTTCTTCTTGCCACTCTTCCATAAAGGCCCGATTTGTGGAGTGCACGACTAATAGTTGTCCTGTGGACAGATTCTCCCACCTGAGCTGTGGATCTCTGCAGCTCCTCCAGAGTTACTATGGGCCTCTTGGCTGCTTCTCTGATCAATGCTCTCCTTGCCCGGCCTGTCAGTTTAGGTGGACGGCCATGTCTTGGTAGGTTTGCAGTTGTGCCATACTCTTTCCATTTTTGGATGATGGATTGAACAGTGCTCTGTGAGATGTTCAAAGCTTGGGATATTTTTTTATAACCTAACCCTGCTTTAAACTTCTCCACAACCTTATCCCTGACCTGTCTGGTGTGTTCCTTGGGCTTCATGATGCTGTTTGTTCACTAATGTTCTCTAACAAACATCTGAGTTCTTCACAGAACAGCTGTATTTATACTGAGATTAGATTACACACAAGTGGACTCTATTTACTAATTAGGTGACTTCTGAAGGCAATTGGTTGCACTGGATTTTATTTAGGGGTATCAGAGTAAAGGGGGCCGAATACTTTTGCACGCCACACTTTTCAGTTTTTTATTTGTAAACAAATTTGAAGACCATGTATCATTTTCCTTCCACTTCACAATTATGCGCCACTTTGTGTTGGTCTATCACATAAAATCCCAATAAAATACATTTACGTTTGTGGTTGTAACGTGACAAAATGTGGAAAAGTTCAAGGGGTATGAAAACTTTTGCAAGCCACTGTATATACAAGGAGCAAGATGTGATATCTTATTTTCGATTGCGGCACTTTACACCTTTTACAATTCAATATTGAATTTAGCAACTTCAGATAAGGAGCCTTTCCTGTTTCTGTCAGAACCGGTTATTCTGATTCCAGATCATCCACCCGTGACAACAGTTCTGTGGAAAGAGAAAAAAACATATGATATGGGGTGTCTTTCGCACACACCCTTTTATTTCAGATTTCTAACAATACAATATACAATGCAATACAATACGGTTTTATTCGTCACATTGCACATAAAGTGCAAGTGAAATGAATTTGCCAGCAGCGGTACAATGATAAAGAACACACAAATACACAATTAAAAAAAACAACTGCTGTGTTCTGCATTTCACAATTCCCATCTGCTGTTTTACACTTTCTGGCTGTCTTCTTTTATACTCTTATTTCCATTCTCCTCCAAACACATCGGCTGTGATTTACTCCCGTTCATTTATCTCCGTCTGACCCAAAAGCAATGATGCCATCAAACAAATTGGGCTTTGCACACTTTTTTCTCTTCCACTGCACCCCTCTCTTGCAACTTAAAATCTATTTGTTTTCTTTTTCAGTTCTGATGATGGTAATTGATCTGAAAAGTTAGTTCTCTTTCTCTCCCCACAGAATGCTGCCTGACCTGCTAAGTCTCCCCAACATTTCTTTGTTTTCTTTTTCCGGAGCTGTAGCATCTGCAGTTTCTTTAGGATGTGGGCCGAGGAGCTTTTTCGTTCAAGTTCGTGACACAACTCACGGAACTACCTGAATTTTTAACATATTGTGTAAAAATATTATATAAATCATACCTGAAACTCGTCAAGACCAAAACCTGCACATTTTTAAAATATGAGAAAAAGCTCAAATTTTCCGAGTAGTAATTGTCCAATCAATGCACGTTTAACATTGAGGTCGGACGCCAATTGACCAATCCCGTGCTTTGTTTTATGGTCGCTAGGCAGCGAGGACCCTGGGATCATGGCTGCCTCCTCATTACATCAAAACAATAACAAGGTTTCCAAGGAATAAAGGTAATGCTAACCTTGCTGATAATTTTGTTTTTCAATTGATTTATCTTTATAAAGTTATGATGTGAACTGTTAAATAATGATAAATAACAAATATAGAGCTAGGGTTGGGTTAGGGTTAGAGTCAGTCAGTCAGTCGGTTGTTCAGTCGATCAGTCAGATGGTCAGTCAGTCAGTCAGTCGGTCAATCTGTCGGTCAATCTGTCGGTCGGGCTTATTGATAGGCCGATGTATGCTGTGGAGGATCGGTCGGGCCGCCGGTGGGTGGTGAGAGTTGGGCTGGGTCGTCGGTGGGTGTTGAGAGTGGTCGGTCGGATGGCCGGTGGGTGCTGCGAGTGGTCGGATGGCTGGTGGGTGCTGTGAGTGGTCGGTCGGGCTGTGGGTAGGGCGGTGTTGCAGCGAGCGAGCGGGCAGACTGACGGAGCCGGGGCTATGGTGGTGCTGAAGGCGGGCCGGGCGGCGTGCAGGGCAGTGCTGCCCCCCACCATCATCACCATGATGATCCAGAAGGGCATGCTGGCCGAGGTGGATGCGCTGCGGAGCCACACATACGGAGCCCGCAGCCGGTCACAAAGTGGCTCCAGCTCCAGCCGTGGGCAGCTCTGGAAGGAGGGCGGGTTAAGGTCAAGCATTTTCCTGTCAGTGGAAGGTGCCTTAGCCTTCCCCCAGCCTGGCACTGCCCCAGTCCCACTATGGCTGTGACCCCCACTCTGCACACTGGCAATCAGTGGAGTTCAATAAACGGGGGAACCCAGAGGAATTGCCCTCACCCATTAATTAGGCTGGTTCAGGAGCCGGACCTCTGCGGCAGTCTCATTCAAAATACACACAATTATATTCATTATTATTTTTATATAATATGATTATACATAATTATATATGATTACAGTCATATTCACAAGATAGATAGGTAGTTAGATAGATAGGTAGATAGATAGATAGATAGATAGATAGATAGATAGATAGATAGATAGATAGATAGATAGATAGATAGATAGATAGATCTTTTTTTTTTGTCTAACTGTAGTCTTGTAGGTCTGTGTCCAAGATGGCTGCCGTGAAGGGAGAGTGGACGCTGGCACGAATTGGTTGCCACTGCTCTCTCTTCACACTGTGTTTTTGATTTTCTGTTTTTGGATTGAATTTTGTTTTTAATTTGTGTCATTGTGATGTCTTTAATTACTTGTTTTACTCCGATTATATGTTTTTATTCCGATTACTATGTAAGGTGTCCTTGAGATTTTGTATGAAAGGCGCCCATTAAATATAAAATTTATTATTATTATGATAGATAGATAGATAGATAGATAGATAGATAGATAGATAGATAGATAGATAGATAGATAGACAGACAATTAATCAATTAAATAATGAATTGATTGATTGATTGCCGTTAAGGTACCCTGACTAAAATTATAAAATGGTAATAACTAAATAGAAATAGTAAACGCATGGCAGAATTATGCCTATCTAAGAGATCCTCACCCATTAATTAGGCTGGTTCAGGAGCCGGACCTCTGCGGCAGTAGAGAGGTCTTCAGACTGAGAGCACTGCTAGAGGTGAGCGGGACGGCAGAAGGCGCTGAAGTGGCGGCCAGTTCTGCTGTCGGCTCCCGCTCGCAGCTATCCAAGCTGCTTCTATCCCCGGCTACAATGCGGTGGCTCCACGCCCGGAGCGCCGCGGCAGCGGTGAGTGAGTTACTGTCATTATCCCCGACCCCCTCCTTCTCAACACTCCTGCCCTCCCCGCAACTTTACCCCTGGCACAGACTCTCCACACGCTGTGAAAGGAACTCTCCCCCCAATTGGTCCCTTGAACAAGTGTTGTCATTCAATTAGATGACAACTGATTCAACTTTTCCCTGTGCTCCCGTTTTTCCCACCATCTCTCCACCTGCCATCACCCTTCACCCCCCGCCCATTCAGTAATTCAGAATAAAGGAGACTTGGAAGCCTTGGGCAAATTGAATTGTTACTGTCTTTATTTTTATTTTTTATTTTTACGGAGATAACAATCTGCGCATGCGCGGTTTAATTTTTTTTTAAAAGCCGACTGATTGCCTACCCTGAGTAATTACTCACGGCATGTGCCTGATGTGTGTGTATGTGTGTGTGTTTGTGTATGTATGTGTGTTTATGTATGTGTGTGTGTGTGTGCATGTATATGTATGTATATATGTGTATATATATGTGTGTATGTATATATATGCATGTGTATATGTGTGTGTATATATATATATATGTATATATATGTGTGTATGTATATATATGCATGTGTATATGTGTGTGTATATATATATATGTGTGTGTGATGACGCTTAATTTTTCGATCTTATTTTTTAATTAGTTTAATTAATTAATGTGCAACTTTTGGCACTGACGAGTTATGACTTCCTTCTCAATTATATTTTATCTAAATCTGTGCAAAATGTAGTTCCGATACATGGGTCACGAAAGTTAAATTCTAGACACATTTTTGATGCTCGGCCCACAGCCTACTTGTGTTACACCTTGTTGGGCTCCAGTGGGCTTGGGTCAGATAACCAGCCTTAACTGTGGTGCAGTAAAGTATGGTATGGAATGCAGCACATCAATGCCATAGTTAGAACAGGTACCTTGCTGCTCAATCTGATCTTTGGTGCGGTCAGTGTAGAGTTTGCATATTCTCCCTGTGAGTCGGAGTCCCTCCTACCCCGCAAGTTGCAATTTTCTGCCGTGTCTCTGTACTGTGTAGGCAAGTCACTTAGTAAATGTCAAGAAACTAAACAGAGCGAGGGTATTCAAGGTGATATGAAAATCTATATTATTTACGAAGGAATAACAGATGTTGGAAAAATCGGAAGAAGACAAAAAATGCTGGAGAAACTCAGCGGGTGAGGCAGCATCTATGGAGAAAATGAGTCGACGACGTTTCAGGTCGAGACTCTTCTACAGACTGATGTGGGGAGGGGCGGGGGCTGAAAATCTATATTAATCTTTGTATTTAAACCTAAAAGGGAATGAAGAAGAGAAATGTCAAAATACAAAGTAGCACTATCTCCGTTCCTTCAAATGTGCAAACTTCCAAATGCATGCTCGTATATTGTGGATAGAACTGCAGATGCTGGTTTAAATCAAAGACAGACACAAAATGCTGGAGTAACTCAGCGGGACAGGCAGCATTTCTGGAGAGAAGGAATGGATGACGTTTCGGGTCGAGACCCTTCTTCAGACGCTCGTATAATGTAGTCTGGCTGTTTTACCAAATTTATCTTTTAATAGTTGTGTTAATCTGTCAATTGCACTGAAAGAAATGGCATTATGACAGATGTATGAATAAAAGAGAAAAGTGAATTGTGGTCTGATTGTATTTTTAGCTGTTAATTTCCTCTTTTTATCATGGGTCTGCTAATATTTAAGAATGTGTGCTTTACACAGTAAATTTAATATAAAATATTTACCTTTGTCATGCACAGTTTGTGCATCAATCAGTGGAAGTGCACATTTTGTGTAGAAACTAAAAATTACTCTGCACTTTTATTTAGAGGTTTTATTTACAGCTCTTGAGTGGATGCATAATGTCTACTGTATTATAAACAAATGGCTGCTACTTTCCTGGCAATACTTTAGCTGTACAATATTGGTGTGACCATTATTCCAGTCTGCAGAATTTGTTAATGTTTGGCATCACGTTCAATTGAGTGTTTCAGAGCTTGTGTGTTCTTTTTCAGCCAGCTGTTCAGGAGTGAGTGACTGCTGAGTCTCAAGAAGCCCTTCAGAGAAATTAGTCTCCACCACAAATCACAATTTGATTTAAATATCTCCATAAGTGAGATCCTGGAATTTGTTAGCTGAAGTAAAAGCATAAACTGTGCAGCATATCAGTTGGAATTAGTTGGATGCAAGAAAGTGCAGATGCTGGAATCTTGAGGAAAGTGTTGCACAAAGTCCCGACGTAAAACGTTGCCTTTCTATTTACTCCACACATGCTGCCCAAGCCAATGAGTTCTTCCAGCACTGTGCATTTTAGTTGGCATCAGCATGTTGGGTTGGACCTCTTAGAACCAGTACTATTCATTAGTTTACATATTGTGATAATCTGTACATGAACAGCATCTTTTTGCATTTCATTCAGACTGGCACTTTTTCAGCAGTTCATTAATTTATCTAGACTATTTAAATCTGAAACTATCATTTCAACAGCATGCAGTGGTATGTGTACAGGGGAATGAAGAGAGAATTTAAGTTTTTCCTCTAATTACTTTTCTTTCAACACATGCCCTTCCTACCCCTCCTCCACATCTTTCCTGAATGGATGACTCACGCCTGTGTATGTGCTATGTTTGTCTACAGACAGCTGGTCAGATATCCTGCCAATTTGGCATTATTCACAAGGGAGTATGCACACTGTTGGCAATCTTGTTGATTATGGAGAGCTTCTCATGACCTTGTTCTCATCACTTTTCCACACGTGCATTTTCCACCGTATTAACTAGAGTGTGGGAGCCTTCAGTATTTTTCTTCTCTTCTTGGCAAGGCATTTTGTACCATTTGCATCAGTCCCAGATGAGAATGCAGTATTGACTAGCCATTAAACCTGGAAACTCCCATGCAATGGTTATTGAAATCTCTTGGTTCTTGGTTTCTTGGTCCTCCAAAATATTCCAAATGGAATTTAAACTGGAGGTGGAACTCCATGGAACTGATGATTTACTGTAAGATGTGGCATGACTGCAAAGTAAAGATACTATGGAGAAGAATGTTATGCTTCCTGTATTTTACTTATCCACTGATATGTTGAGGATTATATGAATGTTTTTTACTTTGCAGTTTGGTTAGCTGGTCACCTTTTTTAGCCTACAGCCATAAATTTGCATCAGTTTTTCATGTATACTGCTCATAAATTAACATCAGAAATCTACGTTGTAAAAACATTATTTGGGCTTTTTAATGGAATATACTCCATTCAATATGTATCGGGCATAAAGAACGAGGTTCTTTGCATTTTTGTTAACTGTTGGTATTATAAGGTGGATATGTAACAGTCATCAACAATGCAGGTTACATGACTGAAGCACTGATCACTAACTGAATCAGAAAAAGAAACACAGTGCTGGAGTAACTCAGCAGGTCAAGCAACATCTCTGGAGTTCATGAACATAATGTTCTCCATGTTGCCTGATCTGCTGAGTTACTCTAGCACTTTGTGACCTTTTGTGTATTAATCAGCATCTGCAGTTCTTTATTAAACTAGCGTGTCCACAATCAATACACCAAGGTTGGTCATTTAATGCCACTTGATTCATAGAGCTCTCTCCTTTCATCCCATGTCTCGTATTGATTTTAATTACTGATTGATATTGCTACTTCTTTTGGCATGCAATGCTTGCTAAAGTCTTTAATTTTGCTTAATTTGAGATTTAACATAGATATTTATATTACCACATCTGCCAAATGAAGAAGGAAGACAACCTTCGCATTTCAGTCGACTTTATACATTTAATTAAGCTTTAGACAATTAATTAATCTAGATTCTCAAAAGCTCAAATGAAGATGCTGTCAATCCTATATCGGATTACGTCATTACCAATTGACTGATTCCGTTACCAGTTATTCAAACATTAGTAATCATTGTTACTATGCCCCAGTATTAACTAATGATATGAAACCAGCCTGCCTTTCTGAGGCCTTGCGTATAATTGGAGATTAGACTTGAGAAATACAGTGTGTAAACGTCCCACCAAGTCCACGCCGACCAGCGATTACCCCATGCACTAGCACTATTCTACACAATAGGGATAATTTACAATTTACAGTACCTAATTAACCTACAATTTGAACGTCTTTAAGTGTGGGAGATGACCCATGCAGTCACAGGGAGAATGTACAACAACCTCAGTCAGGATCGAACCCGGGTTTCTGGCACTGTAAGGCAGCAACTACCGCTGTACAACTGTGCCGTCCCTCGGAACAAGAGGAAAACAATAGGAAGCCAAACAGTGAGGGCGTGAGGTGGGTAAAGCTATGAAATTCAGGGAGAATAGCAAGAGCATTGGAATGAAAAAAAAAACTAGTTGAAAGAAGAATTTATGGTGCATGCTTGGGACATCTTCAGCATCCAGAGTAAAGTAGCTTTTCGGTTATTCCTACAAATTGCAAAACTTAATCAACATTGAGGCAAGTAACATTCCTGCTACAAAAGTGGCAGGCAATACCACCTATAATAAAAGAGAGTCTAATCACCGGCCTTTTATATTCAATGGCACCACCATCAGAGATCTTGACCATCAACATTTTAAGCTATGGCAGCAGTCCGTAACTTCTACTGAATGCAGTGTGGTTACTCGCACTGACAACTCCAGAAGTTCCTCCCAAACCACCAAGAAGAGCGAGGGCAGCAGGTGCATGGGAATACCATCCCTGGTAGATCCCATTCAAAGCATACACCAGCCTGACTGGAACATATATTGCCAGTCCTTAATTTTAACTGAGGCTCACTCCTGTTACTCCCTTCCAAACAGCTCTGTGGATGTGACTTCACCAGAAGGACTTCAATGGTCAAGCAGGTAGCTCACTACCACCTTTTCCGCAACCTGGAGGGACAGACAATACCAATAAAGAAAGAACCTTGTATGTTTGAGTCTTTCCTCGTTGTTATATATCATTGCAGTTGATACATTATCCAAGTGAATTTGAACTGTGCCTGTCTTTAAATCTTTATTTGAATCTGGAGTCCAATATAACATTCCAATAATGAGATCCTTTTCTAATATCTAGAATATTTCCCTGAAATGGAGGAGACTGAGGGGGAATGTGGCAGAGGTGTACAAAATTATGAAGGGCACAGATAGGGTAGAAAGTGTAGAACTTTCCATAGAGTAAAGATATGTAAACTTAGCGGATATAGGTTAGGGTTTAAGAAGGAACTGCAGATGCTGGAAAATCGAAGGTAGACAAAAATGCTGGAGAAACTCAGCGGGTGAGGCAGCATCTATAGAGCGAAGGAAATAGGCTGTAAGTTAGGGCTTGGGTAAGAGATTTAATAGGAATTTGAGGAAGAACTTTATTGCCCAGAAGGTGGTTGAAATCTGGAACACACTGCCTGAGGCAGGCACTCGTAACATGTAGAAGTATTCAGAGGATAGCACTTGAGTTCCCAAGGCACTGAAGACAATAGACCAAGTGCTGGTAAATGGGATTAGTAAGAATGGGTACTTGATGGTCGACGGAGGCATGGTGGGTCAAAGGGCCTTTTTCTTTGCTGAAAAAAAAAGACTTTTATGCCCCTGTCCCACTTAGGAAACCTGAACGGAAACCTCTGGAGACTTTGCGCCCCACCCAAGGTTTCCGTGCGGTTCCCGAAGGTTGCAGGTGGTTGCCGGAGGTTGCAGGTAGTGGAAGCAGGTAGGGAAGCTGACATAAACCTCCGGAAACCGCACGGAAACCTTGGGTGGGGCGCAAAGTCTCCAGAGGTTTCCGTTCAGGTTTCCTAAGTGGGACAGGGGCATACGTCTACGATTCTTATTCTTCCCCGGCAAGGGATTCTCAGGTATCATCTTGCAGTCTTAATGCAGTGCTTGGGAAAATGTACAACTTCTTGAAGGATATGCTGGCTTCAGGTGGGAGATTTAGCAAATATTATGCAGTTGTTGTGACCTGCGATGCACTAGCTGAAGGGATGCTGGAGGTCGATTCAGTAGTAACTTTCAAAAGGCAATTGGATGCACATATGAAAAGAGAAACAATTTCTTAGACAAGAAGACACAAAGTACTGGAGTAACTCAGCGGGTCAGGCAGCATCTCTGGAGAACATGGATAGGAGACATTATGGGTCGGAACCCTTCTTCAGACAAGAAGGATCTTGACCCGAAACGTCACCTATTCAACACCTATTCGAAACGTCACCTGTTCTCCAGAGATGTTGTCTGACCTGCTGAGTTACTCCGGCACTGTCTTTTTTTGTAAACCAGAATTTGCAGTTCATTGTGTCAACATTTTGTTATACTTTGGTCTATATAGGTGTTTTTTCTTAAAACGCCAGCAAGGGTATGTGGGCCAAATGTATGCTGTGCTGTCAATTGTAATTCAGTCTTGAGCACATTTTAGCTTTGGTGTGTTACTCTTCCTGCCAGCATAACATTGAGCACATGCTGCGCTGATCAACACCAGATCTTGTCAAACTGACTTGTTTTGCAATGATTTAAAGTTAGCATTTAAACAGCACTGTGTACAGAGATGCAGCGTAGAAACAGGCTCTTCAGCCCACCGTGTCCAAGCTCACCATTGATCACCCATTCTCACTGGTTCTGTTGTCCCACTTTCTCATCCACTCCCTACACAATCAGGGCAATTTGCAGAGGCCAATTAACCTACAAGACCCACACATCTTTGGATTGTGAGGAAAAAACAGGAGCACCTGGAAGAAACTCGCGTGATCACAGGGAAAATGTGCAAACTCCACAAGGTGAGGATTGAATTCGGAACTGGCATTGTGAGGCAGCAGCTCTACTGGCCTCCCATGGTGGAGAATAGCACGGGGTGCATTTGGTCAGAGGTGAATGCATGGAAGCTTCAAATAATTAAATGTAATTAAGACGTCCAAAGAGTCTGCATGCTGCAAGCTTTCAGCAAGTTTAAGCACTGTGTAGAGAGAAAGCCAGACAATATTTCAAGTTGGTAGTCTTTCTTTAAACAATTGAAAAATTGAAAATAGGGTTAAAGGAAAGGTAAAGGTAAAATAAAACTGCAGATATGTAAAAAAAATATCAGTACAGAAAATTCTGGAAATAGTCATTAGGTCAAAGAGGTGAAATGGGGAACCATCGAATTGTTGGTCAAATGTAAATAGGAGGGAAAGTGCAAGGATCTATCTTTAAGATTTTGATAACAGAACACTTAAAAAAACCCCCAATAGAATTGAACAAGTTGGCGAAGATTTATGAAAAGGAAATTGGTGGAATAACTAATCTGGTGGAATATTTTGAGGATGTGACTCATAAATAGATAAGGAGGAACCAAGAGTGTACGAAAGCTTTTGAGAAGATTACAGAAGGATTTGCCAACAAGGATACAAATGATACAAAGGACATTTATTATCACATACACCAAATGGTGTAGTGAAATTTGACTTGCCATGCAGTCAAGGTGGGAGCACGTGTTGTTGAAAGTAGTGTGCTGTCAAGGATTGAGAACAGGTTTACAGACAAAAAGCAGCGAGTGGGAATAAATCTTTTTTTTCAGATTTAGGCGATAACTAATGAAATATTATATGATGTGGATAAATGTGAGGTTATCCACTTTGGTGTCAAGAACAGGAAGGCAAATTATTATCTGAATGGTGTCAGATTAGGAAAAGGGGAGGTGCAACGAGACCTGGGTGTGCTTGTACATTAGTCACTGAAGGTAAGCAGGTAGTGAAGAAAGTTAATGGCATGTTGGCCTTCATTGCGAGAGGATTTGAGTTTAGGAGCAAGGTGGTCCTACTGCAGTTTTACAGGGCCCTGGTGCGATCGCACCTGGAGTATTGTGTGCAGTTTTGGTCTCCTAATTTGAGGAAGGACATTATTGCTGTTGAGGGTGTGCAGCATAGGCTCACCAGGTTAATTTCAGGGATGGCGGGACTGACATATGATGAAAGAATGGGGTGAGTGGGCTTGTATTCACTGGAATTTAGAAGGATGAGAGGGTATCTTATAGAAACATATAAAATTATTAAAGGATTGGACAGGCTAGATGCAGGAAGAATGTTCCCGATGTTGGGGGAGTCCAGAACCAGGGGTCACAGTTTAAGAATAAGGTGTAAGCCATTTAGGACTGAGATGAGGAAAGAAATTTCACCCAGAGAGTTGTGAATCTGTGGAATTCTCTGACACAAAAGGCAGTGGATGCCAATTCACTGGATGTTTTCAAGAGAAAGTTAGATTTAGCTCTTAGGGCTAAAGGAATCGAGGGAAAAAGCAGGAACGGGGTACTGATTTTAGATCAGGGGTCGGCAACATTGTTCTGCATCGGGGTCAGGACGCATGTCTGTGAGCGGATGGCGGGCCACATCTACACGTGTACACATGGATCCCGCCCCCATCCCACCCCGGATGGCAGGCATCAAATCACGTGTTCACATAGATCCCGCCCCTTCGAGGACACCACCCGGAGCACTGGCCCCTCGTTAGGGGCGCTCACGAACATGGCGTATCTACGAATCATTGCCTTGGCTCTGTCCTGAAGGCGGTGGCTCAAATACTCACACTCACTCGTCCCCGGCCTATTGACAACCCCAATCCCGACAGTGAAGCCCAGACACAGAAGGTGCACGGCCGTGCCGGCGGCTTTGCGCTGGATGCGGTACAGCCAGAGCTTGGTGATGCTCGGCGGCTCCACCATTGCGGCCGCCAGCGCAGGCCTCCTTACTGGGCAGCGGCCTCGGGCCCGGGAGGTACCGGAGATGATGGAAATCTGCCGGCTGGATAATTACGGGGAAAATTTACGCCTGCGGGCCGGATGATTTCGGGTTACGGGCCGCATTCGGCCCGGGGGCCGTAGGTTGTCGACCCCTGATTTAGATGATCAGCAATGATCATATTGAATGGCGGTGCTGGCTCGAAGGGCCTAATGGCCTACTCCTGCACCTATTTTTCTGTGTTCTATGTTTCTAATATTCTATGGATCAGTGATTGGGCCTCAACTATTCAGTCTACTCTGAGCGATTTGGCTGGGGGACCAGATGTCATATCTCCACGTTAATAAAACCAATTGGGCTTGTGGATGTAAAGAGGCTTGATGTGGATGCCTTGTTTACTTTTGTTCAGCCACAATTGGTGTGTTAAATGTAGTTCTGGTGGCCCCATTACGGGAAGGATGTGAAGGCTTTGGAGAGGGTGCAGAGTAGGTGTACCAGAATGCTGCCTAAATTAGGGGGTTTCAGCTACAAGGAGAGGCTGGATAAACTGGATTGTTTTTTCTGGAATGTCGAAGGTTGATGGGACACTTGATAGAAGTTTACAACATCATGAGAGGCATAGACAGGTTAGACAGTCGGAACCTTTATCTCAAGTTATAAATGCCCTAGAGGGCATAGCTATAACGTGAGGGGGGAAAGTTTAATGGATATGTGCTGGGAATATTTTTTTACACAACATTGTGGGGGCCTGGAAACCATTGCCGGGGTGGTGGTGGAAGCAGATACGTTAGTTTCTTTAACAGGCTTTTAGATAGGTACACGGAAGTGCAAGGATTAGAGGGATATGGATTATGTGCAGGCAGATGAGGTTGTTCAACTTAAATCATGTTTGATACGAACATTGTGGGGCAAAGGGCCCATTCCTGTGCGGCACGGTTGTATTGATATAGAGATGCTAAGTGTGGCAGATGGGATTTAATGAAGAAAAATGTGAAACTCTGCTTTGTTGCACAGAAGAGCATTTATTAAATAATGATAAATGGGAATATGTTGATGTTCTCAGGGACTTAGTTGACCTTTACGCAAGTTATTGGAAGCTAATATGCAAGTGTAACTAGCAATTAGGAAAGCAAATTGTATAATGGCTTCATTATGAGTTTGATTTTCACGATGTAGATCCGATGCACAAAATGGCCTTCTTGATCGGCTGCCTGAGCAACTTCATCAATTTCATTGCCCCTTATTGAAAACATAAAGTGTATGTAAATTGTACATAAATTATGTGTCATTTATGCATCATTTGTTTTTCTGTGTTACATATGTTTCTGTGTTGAAAAGAAAGAATATTTTAATGGGATAAATTGATCAAATTTGCAATATTCTATTTAAACAGGAATTTTTTGGGGTTGCACTTTTCACCTAAAATATCAGTGATAAAATAAACTATGGGGAAACAGGAACATTAAGGAGGAATGCTGCTCTCTGCCATGTTTGGTTTCTACAATCAGTGACTGAGCAAAGCTAAATGGTCATGGGAGCATAAAGAAGTTCTTTTCTGTGTCCCTCTGGGGCAGATTCGCAATGTACATGCTGCATAAAGAACCACTTGTGCCCAGTTGATTTTGTCAGCCAGCCAGCTCATTGGGTCAGGAGAGACTATTCCTTGTACATGATCTGTACAGACAAGAAATTCCAAATGCATGAGCACCAAATCCACTTGGATAATTTGCCTCCAAACAAGACAGCTCCTCCTTCCAGACATTTTTGCTACAAAATATTTTTGATTGCAGAGTTAAGCTCTTAAACACATTCAATTAAATAAAAAATCAGTTCCTGTCAATCTCCCAAATAGGGCCAGGTTTATTTTTTGATTTCCATGCATGTAACCTTTTTATTGAAATTGCAGTTTAGTTTTAAATTGCAGAATGGATTTTTAAATGCCTGGACTTTACTAAATTAGTCACATGGAAAAATGGCTGTCAAAAAGAGATTAGTATTTTCATATTCTTCAAATATCTGAAGATAGACACAAAACACTGGAGTAACTCAGTGGGACAGGCAGCATCTCTGGTGAGAAGGAACGGGTGACATTTCAGGTTGAGACCCTTCTTCAATCTGAAAGTCACATAACATTCAGTCTTAAGAAGGATGTCAACCTGAAACGTCACCCATTCCTTCTCTCTAGAGATGCTGCCTGTCCCGCTATATTACTCCAGCATTTTGTGTCTATCTTCGATTTAAACTAGCATCTGCAGTTCCTTCCTACATACTTCAAATACCTATTGTTCTCCCCTGGAATCCAGTGATCAGAACTCAGGCAATTTAGTTATCTGTTGCTTAAAAATGGGGTTGGATATGAGAAGAGGGTGGGGAGTTGGACTAGCTGGATAGTCCTGGTATAGTCAAGTCAAGTTTATTTGTCACATACACATACGAAATGTGCAGTGAAATGAAAGTGGCAATGCTCGCGGACTTTTGTGCAAAAGACAAACAACCAAATAACCAAACAAACTATAAACACAATCATAACACACATATTCTTTTACATAATAAATAATGGAAGGAAAAACGTTCAGTAGAGTTAGTCCCTGGTGAGATAGGCGTTTACAGTCCGAATGGCCTCTGGGAAGAAACTCCTTCTCAACCTCTCCGTTCTCACCGCATGGCAACAGAGGCGTTTGCCTGACCGTAGCAGCTGGAACAGTCCGTTGCAGGGGTGGAAGGGGTCTCTCATGATATTGTTGGCTCTGGAGTTGCACCTCCTGATGTATAGTTCCTGCAGGGGGGCAAGTGAAGTTCCCATAGAGCGTTCGGCCGAACGCACTACTCTCTGCAGAGCCTTCTTGTCCTTGGCAGAGCAATTCCCAAACCAGATGGTAATGTTCCCGGACAAGATGCTTTCCAATGCCGCTGCGTAGAAACACTGGAGGATCCTCGGAGACACTCTGAATTTCCTCAATTGCCTGAGGTGGTAAAGGCGCTGCCTTGCCTTACTCACGAGTGCTGAGGCGTGTGATGCCCATGTCATATCCTCGGAGATGTGGACTCCCAGATATTTAAAACAGTTCACCCTATCCACAGGATCCCCATTTATCCTCAATGGAGTGTACGTCCTCGGATGATGTGCCCTCCTAAAGTCCATGATCAGCTCCTTCGTTTTTTTGATGTTTAAGAGGAGGCTGTTATCCTGGCACCAGAGTGCTAGACCAGCCACCTCCTCCCGGTAGGCCTTCTCGTCGTTGTCTGATATCAGGCCCACCACCACAGTGTCATCAGCAAACTTAATTATTGAGTTGGAGCTGAACCTAGCCACACAGTCATGTGTGTACAGGGAGTACAATAGGGGGCTGAGGATGCAACCCTGGGGCGATCCTGTGCAGAGGGTGAGGGACTTCGATGTATTCCCTCCCATCTTGACTACCTGGGGCCTGGCGGTGAGAAAGTCCAGGACCCAGGCACACAGGGAGGTGTTGAGCCCCAATTCCATTAGCTTCCCGGCCAGTCTGGTGGGGACTATCGTGTTGAAGGCTGAACTGTAGTCTATGAACAGCATCCTCACGTAGCCCCCCTTCTGGCTGTCCAGATGGGAGAGAGCGGTGTACAAGACCTGGGAGACCGCATCGTCCGTGGATAGTGACTAATGAGCCAAATGCCCCCCTTTAACTGCTGTAACGCATCATCCTTTGCACTCTGATAGACTTATTTTTCAAATATATATTTTCACTGTCCCAGATTTCCAGATTTTTGTTGTTTGTTGTCATGAGTCTATGTACTAGTGATACTGCTGCAAGCAAGATTTACATTGTACCTATAACTCTCCATACTTAGGCATGTAACGGTAAACTTGACCTGATGTGACTTGACTTGAACCATTTTGTGATATAGAGGCTTTGCCCCAAGAATACCCTGTCAAACTCTTCACCACAAGACAAAACTGGGGACAGAGTTTCATTGCCATGGATTTTAAGTTTTTCAATAACTCTGACATGCTTGGACTTTTAACAATTATTCAAATGGAAGTAAGTAATTATTTTTTTTAAATAGAAGCTCAATGTCCTCATCATAATATTTGGTATAATTAGCAAACTTGAAACCTTAGATTTTGTTCCTTCCTGTAGGTCATTTATGCAACTTGTAAACAATTGAAGACCAAGAACTGATCCATGTGATATTCCACTAAGTTACATCCCCCCTGAAAAGGACCCATTTATTAGTAATATGTGTGCATAAGACCAGGATATTTGAAAGGTCGATTTGGCTAATTGAACCCTGTGTTGGAAAATGATCTGGTTTGAAAGATGATTTGGTTATGGATGGTAACAGTAATGGCAGGAAAGGAGAGATAGAGTACATGAAGGATTTAGAGTGTTCGGCAACATGGTGCAGAACAACCTCTCCTTCAATGTCAGCAAGATGAAAGAGCTGGTTATTGATTTCTGGACGTGTGGTGGAGTACATGGCCCAATCAGCATCCATGGCGCCGAATGGAACTGGTAGAGAGCTTCCTTGGGATAAATATAACCAATGGCCTGTCCAGACCTATAACATTGAAGCTACAACCAAAAAAGCACACTAACGCCACTACTTCCTCAGGCGACTGAGGAAATTCGGCATGTCTCCAACAACTTTTACCAACTTCAACGATGCACTGCAGAAGGTATATTGTCTGGTTGCATCACTGCTTGATTTAGAACAGCTCTGCCTAATACAAAAAGAGATTTAGGAGAATTGTGGGTTTTGCCCAGTCCATCACATAGACCAGACTGCCCACTCCTGATTCCATCTGCACTTCATGTTGCCCTGGGAAAGCAGCGGACATAATCATGGGCCAATTCCTCCCCGGTCATACACCTTTTTCCATGTTTCAATTAGGCAGAAGACACAAAAGCTTGAAAGCACCACCAGACTGAGGAATAATTTCTTGCCTGTTGAATTTGTAGTTTGGTTTCATTGCCATCATGTATAATCTTACCCGATTTGGTTGAATAGTATTCAAACAAAAGCTTTTCACTGTAGCTTGGAACATGTGACAATAAAATATCTATAACATTTGGCCCACTGAATTTGTACAAACTCTGAGCAGTGATTAATAGGGGAAAATTCTATGCATGGGAAGGAGCAGCAAGAAATGTTTTGATTGTAATTTTGCTGTCACATACACACCACTGTATACTCCAAAACTAAAAGATGATTATGAAAAAGAAGGCTATTTGTCTAACTTCAGTTTATTTATCCTGAACAATGGTGCAGTTATTACTAAAATAATTTCAGAGTATTTGCCTCCATTGAAAGTACCCACATCTTCACTTTGTTTGTTTGTAAAAAAGAACTTCCTGAATTTGCCTCTTGGTAGCATTATGTCTGGTTCTAAGCGGTTTAAGGGATTTTCCAGATCCTCCTTATTAACTTCTTGTCGTATGTCTGCACCTCGACAAGGTCATCTCTCAAACATCTGATATAACAATAGTGCCTGTCACAGTTCAGTAGTTATGTGGTGGTGCAATACAATTGAATACTAAGTGCCATTCTTTCCATGCAGTTGCTTAAAATTCTAGTGCCTTTGCTTTGCTTTGTATATGTACACATTTAGGGGCAAATACATTAACAATTTATCAGTGCTTTCGGTGTAATGGTTATGTCATGTTAGCAATGTAACAATAACATTTTATTATTTTTTAACATCAGTATTGAATAATGAGTTATAATCTATATTGCAGGCAGTTTTAACACTCAAATGTTCGTAAACGTATGTGAAACGATATTCACATTATGACATCCCTCAAATTATTCAAGGATGGACAGATTTTCTGTTATTTTGAACTTCTTGTGGCTCATATAATTAACACTTGAAGGAAAACAGAATTGTTTGCGGTTTTGTGTGAAGCACTATCACTGCTCTAGGACTGCCCTGGAGCACAGAATCAAACACTCATTATTCCGTCCTGTGCTCCCACTTGATGGAAACCGCTTTCTTTCATGGGTTACATTATGATATTATCGGTCTTGTTTGCTTTTGTAATCTTATTTATATTAGAAACAATGCCAAACATGTGAATGCATAATTTAATTCAGATTGCATTGATGAAATCTTTCAATGAGACGTGTTTCTTGTACAATTTCTAATTATTATATTTGATAAATGTAGACGTGGAAAAAATGTTTATCATTCTCCATCCCTTCGCCTTACCAGTCATACACACGCTGATGATCTTTAGAAAGTGTTGCAGTTTCATATCTTTTCTGCAAATACAGTGCCCTCCATAATGTTTGGGACAAAGACCCATCATTTATTTATTTGCCTCTGTACTCCACAATTTGAGATTTGTAATAGAAAAAAATCACAGGTGTTTAAAGCGTACATTGTCAGATTTTAATAAATCTTTATACATTTTGGTTCCACCATGTAGAAATTACAGCTGTATTTATACTTAGTCCCCTCATTTCAGGGCACCATAATGTTTGGGACACATGGCTTTACAGGTGTTTGTAATTGCTCAGGTGTGTTTAATTGCCTCCTTAATGCAGGTATTAGAGAGCTCTCAGCACCTAGTCTTTCCATCACCTTAGAAACTTTTATTGCTGTTTATCAACATGAGGACCAAAGTTGTGCCAATGGAAGTCAGAAGCCAATATGAGACTGAGAAACAAGAATAAAAATGTTAGAGACATCAGCCAAATAGGCTTACCAAAATCAATTGTTAAGAGGAAAGAGAGCACTGGTGAGCTTACTAATCGCAAATGGACTGGCAGGCCAAGGAAGACCTTCACAGCTGATGAAAGAAGAATTCTCTCTATAATAAAGAAAATCCCCAAACACCTGTTCGACAGATCAGAAACACTCTTCAGGAGTCAGGTGTGGATTTGTCAATGACCGCTGTCCGCAGAAGACTTCATGAACAGAAATACAGAGGCAAGATGCAAACCACTGGTTAGCTGCAAAAATAGGATGGCCGGATTACAGATGCCAAGAAGTACTTAAAAGAACAACCGCAGTTCTGGAAAAAGGTCTTGTGGACAGATAAGACGAAGATTAACTTATATCAGAGGGATGGCGAGCAAAGTATGGAGCAGAGAAGGATCCAAAGATCCAAAGCATACAACCTCATCTCTGAAACATGGTGGTGGGGGTGTAATGGCTTGGGCATGTATGGCTGCTGATGGTACTGGCTCACTTATCTTCATTGATGATACTACTGCTGATGGTAGTAGAATAATTAATTCTGATATGTATAGACACATCCTATCTGCTCTAGTTCAAACAAATGCCTCAAAACACATTAGCCGGCAGTTCACTCTACAGCAAGACAATGATCCCAAACATACTGTTAGAGCCACAAAGGAGCGTTTCAAAGCTAAAAAAAATGGTCAATTCTTGAGTGGCCAAGTCATTCACCTGATCCGAAATCAACTGAGCATGCCTTTTATATGCTGAAGAGATAACTGAAGGGGACTAGTCCCCAAAACAAGCATAAGCCTAAAGATGGCTGCAATACAGGCCTGGCAGAACATCACCAGAGAAGACACCCAGCAATTGATGTCCATGAATCGCAGACTTCAAGCAGTCATTGCATGCAAAGGATATGCAACAAAATACTAAACATGACTACTTTCATTCACATGACATTGCTGTGTCCCAAACATTAGGGTGCCCTGAAATGGGGGGACTATTTATAAACACTGCTGTAATTTCTACATGGTGAAACATTTTGGTTTCACAAAATTTGAGATTTGTAATAAAAAAAACCATATGTGGTTAAAGTGCACAATGTCAGATTTTAACCACATGTGGGTTTTTTCTATTACAAATCTCAAATTGTGGAGTACGGAGGCAAATAAATAAATGATGGGTCTTTGTCCCAAACTTTATACACACACAGTATTACTTTGAAATGTTGCTGAATATTTCTAATTCATGCAGAAAAACATATGTAAAGAGTGTTTTGGTTTGGATTGTTTGCTCCAGCTGCTTAACATTTGGCTGAACATCCTGATTCTGATTAAATTGTCCAGCTGTTTTGGTAATCATCATGAAGTTCTCATTTGGGGTCTAATGTGTTTAGAGCTCTGGTGGGGCTAATTATCTATTATTTTTTAAAAAAGGACTACAATGTTCAGAATATGACATTTTCTTTTCTGAGAGTCCATTGTTCGTTTCCAGTTCTTTTCACCACTTTGTGAAGTGCTGTCATTATGATGTGTGGAAGGTTACTGTGGTTACATATTGGACTTTAGCAGCCTCCTGCAATTGAAGTACTGCTGTCAGAGATTTTCAAAAATAGATTATTTTTAATTTTCGCTTGCAGGAAATGCTAAAAGCTCTGCATTTCGTTGATATGTTACATTTATGAAAGTCTCTTGACCTGAAGCATTGACTCTGCTTTTCCACAGATGATGAATACTTCAACATTTTCTTTCATTTCAGCATTCCAGCATCTATGGCTTTTTGATTTTTGATTTATTGGTATGTTTGTTGTGAATCGTATGTCTTTACACAACGGTAAGAATATGTTGGCTTTTGAAAGAATCGCAGAATGATACCTGGATTTGAAAGATTTTATGATTACAAAACTCTCATAAATTATGAGAGTGTATGTAATCTCATAACTTATATATTATGAGATGACATAAACTAAGATGTTGTCCATATCTTTGAGTTTGAGATGGTTTATTTGAAGCCTCCAGGGTTTTGTGGGGTAGTGGTAAGTTTGATGCAGAGATAACATTTCTATTGATTGGTTGTCTTGCACAGCCTTATTAGATACAGGACTTTCAGGAGTGAAGTTGGGGTATACCATGTTGCAGAAGATTGAAAGTCCCTTCCACAAATAACACTGCTTGGTTGTAAATTTTAAATCTGAGATATTTAGATTCTTATTAACTAAAGACATCATGGTAAATGTGAGGCTTGGGTGCCATAAATAGAGCCACAATGCCAGAGACCACAGTTCTGTCTTGACTTCAGGTGATGTCTGTTTGGAGGAGGTTGCCCATTCTCTCGTAACCACATGGATTTCATCCCAGTGTACCAGTTTCCTCCTAAGTCCCAAAGACATGCCGTGGAGGAAGGAACTGCGGATCCTGGTTTACACCGAAGATAGACACAAAATGTTGGAGTAACTCAGCGTGTCAAGCAGCATCTTTGGATAGAAGGAAGGGGTGACATTTCGGGTCAAGACCCTTCTTCAGACTGAGAGTCAGGGGAGAGGGAGATGGAGATATGGATGGGTAAGGTGTGAAAATGAGACATCAAAGGAGATGAAGGTCAGAGAAAATGTAGAATATTTTAGCTAGGCGAAGGTAACAACATACCATACAAAGGATGACAGTCAGACTGGTCAAAGAACTAGGATGGGGGAGGGATGGGGAGAGAGAGAGGGAAAGCAAGGGTTACTTGAAGTTAATGAAGTTAATATTCATACAGCTGGGTTGTAAGCTCATCAAGCAAAATATGAGCCATACATGCTGGTCAGTAAATTGCCCCTGGTGTGTAATAGTAGAATATGGGGATGGATTAGGTGGGCCAAAGAGCCTGCATCCACACTATCTTTGCATGACTCTAACTATGACAAATGGGAAAGAGAAAAATATGTGGAATTGGGTCTCAAATTGGCTTTAATGACATTGAATAGCAGCACAGAGGATCAATAGCCAATTTCTATTCCAATGTTTCTAGAGTTTAAATAGAGTTCCAAAGTCCGAGTCATAAAAATTCAGAGCATGGGTTTAGGTCATGGTAAGGATGAACAGATGCATGGAAAGCTGGAGTAAAATGTTCGGCTAAAGGAAGTTGCATGATGTAAACCCATCAAAGGATTCAGATTAAGATGAGTTCATTGTCAGATGTACCAGGGTGCAATGAAATACCTTGTTCACATGAAGATGATAGAGCACACGATATATGTGATAGTGATAGATACAACAATTATTACAATCACAAATGCAATACAGCGGTGTGGTCCAAATATTGTAATGCAATCTGAAGCAGTGCAAAAAAAACCTAAAGTACGAAGACCAGGAGAGCATTTGAAGTAAGAAAATCTGATTGTGATAAAGGCAAGGATGAGTGTTTGCTTGAAGCTGGAGAGGGGGAGGGGGGGGGGGTATAAAGGGGTGATGGAAATAGGTGGGTGGTTGATGTCTTGCGTCAACAAATAAACAAAGTGAACGAAAGGACCTGGCGTGTCATACATGATATTTAATTGAAAACGTGATTCCGTATGAGTCAACGGCTGAATAGGTGGATGGAATTGAAGGCAATGGTGCAGACGTTGTTGTACTTTATAGTACTGGGTTTGTTTGGGGAGTTGTACCTTCTACAAAATAACATTGGACAAACAGTCTGACACAGAGAAAAGATACGTGTTTTGTCAGAGATGGGTTTTGTACATTTTTAGTTTTCAAATAAATTGTGTAGATTTGGATGGGTGCTGCAAATGCAACATGTTCTATAGCCATATATCGTAAATATTATTATATTTCATAAGTTCATTTATTGTCACATACACCAATCGGTGTAGTGAAATTCACTGGCCAGGTCAGTCATACAATTTAAAAAGCAACACTCAAAAAAACACATTTTAACATATACATCCATCACAGTGACTCCTACACATTCCTCACTGTGATGGAAGGCGAAAATAAAGTTCCAAGTCCTTCCCTTGTTGTTCTTCCTCGGTCGTGGGGCTAGAGCGGGACGGTCTTGACTCCCGTAGCCGGCGGCGTTCGGGCCCTCCTCGTTGAGGCGTTCAGCTCCCGCATCAGGGGGTTGTCAGCTCCCCGCGCCGGGCGATCAAATCTCGCGTCGGGTCTAGGCGAACCTTCTGCGGCGTTGGAGCTCCCAACTAGCCTCTCCCAAGACTGCGAGCCCTTGATGCTCAGTAATAATAATAATAATAATAATAATAATAAATTTTATTTATGGGCGCCTTTCAAGAGTCTCAAGGACACCTTACAAAGTTTAGCAAATAGAGTAAAAACATGTAAGCGAAATGAAATAAATAGTAAAGACATCACCAGTACACAAATTAAAGACAGAATTCAATCCAAAGACAAAAACCAAAAACACAATATGAAGAAAGAGCAGCGGCAGCTAAAGCGCGCCAGCGTACACTCTCCCTTCCGGCAGCCATCTTGGACACAGAATGAAATAATCATTTACACACAAAAAAACATCCCCCCACAATGGTTACCACTGTGGGGGAAGGCACAATGTCCAGTCCCCATCCCCAGTTCTCCCATAGTCAGGCCTATTGAGGCCTCCACAGTTGCCTCTACGGAGGCCCGATGTTCCTGGCCGTTCTCGCCAGTTGGTGTTGCTCCGGCGTCGGGAGAGTCCTCACAGCGGCTGGGACGGCTGGAACGGCCGATTCCCTATCGGAGTCCGTGGCTTCCGATGCCGACAGGGCTACGTCGGTTGGTGCTCCGAGGCTCCCGATGTTAAAGTCGGCGCCGCCGCCCGCGGCTGGCCGCTTCACAGTCCCGCAGCTCGACGGTGTTGATCACAGCGGTCTCAGCATACCGGAGCTCCAGCGCGGTGACCCAGCGCGGCGACCCAGGCAAGGCATCGCCCGCTCCGCTCCACGATAGCGCTCCAGCGCTGTGCCGCCACCGAAGCTGAAGGTGCTGGGCGGTCCCCGCCAGGAAAACGCCGCTCCACTCCCGCTGGTAGGCCGCAAGGACGGGTCGACGGTGCAGCCCGGGGAAAAAGCTGCTTCACCGACCAGGTAGGGACCTAGAAAATAGTTTCCCCCTTCCCCCCCACATAAAAAAAAGTCAAATTCTCCAACAAACATGGACAAAATTCACTAAAAACTAATTTTAAAAAAGTGAATTGAACGGACAGCTGCTGGTTAGCAGCCGTTCCCCAGGATGGCTCCTCCTCCTAGGGTAAGTCCGCAGGCCGCGATGGGAGCGATCCCAGGCAAGGGATCCGATCCGATGGTATGTCCGCGCCCCGTGGTGGGGCTCACGATAGTCCGAGGCGGCTTTTCAACTCCATCGATGGTAGGCCGCAGAGCCCGGAGAATGTGATCCAAAACTTGATCACCTCTCCGAGAAGGTAAGGACCTGAAAAAAAAAGTTTCCCCCAACCCCCTCCCTCCACATAAAACAAACAGAAGAACATTAAAACAAACTTTAAACAAACGCTAAAAATAACAAAAAGGATGACAAAATGAACAGACTGCTGGCAAGGCTGCCATCTCCCTCCTCTGGCGCCCCCCAATATTTTGATAATATTGTACACCTGAAGGGACAAGGAACTGCAAATGCTGCAATTGTTCGTAGAACGACAAAGTGCTTGTGTAACAGCGTGTGAGGCAGCATCTCTGGAGGACATGGATAGGCAACATTTAGGGCCTGAAGAAGTATCCTAACCGAAAACGTCACCGAGCCATGCAGCCTGAGTTACTTCATCAATTTGTGTTTACATCCTGGAGTGATATTGATGAATGCCTCTCAAGGTGATGCAACAGAATATTGTATTTGAAATAGGGCTGAGACACTATAGAACCATATCTGTGACTATCACTTCCATGTAGAATCCATAACCTACTTGAGACAATACAGAAAGTATTTCCACATGTGGAAGAGATAATTTACCCTCTTTTGTAAAACCAGAAGGTAAATAATTAATAACAATTTAATATAAAATCTGATTTAGGATTGTGCTTTGTTCTATCAATGATAATAAAGCACCAATTTGGCTTCAGGGAGAAGGTTGTGATTTTCTCTAGCTGCTGAAATTCAATCAAGTACTGGCTATAAAATCTAAAATCCAAGCAATTTTTCTTTTGTTCAAGTCAAGTCAAGTTTATTTGTCACATACACATACGAGATGTGCAGTGAAATGAAAGTGGCAATGCTCGCGGACTTTTGTGCAAAAGACAAACAACCAAACAACCAAACAAATTATAAACACAATCATAACACACATATTCTTTTACATAATAAATAATGGAAGGAAAAACGTTCAGTAGAGTTAGTCCCTGGTGAGATAGGCGTTTACAGTCCGAATGGCCTCTGGGAAGAAACTCCTTCTCAACCTCAAACAATGAATGGAGTATCTAAGTGCTTTCTTTGAATCTGAATTCTGTCTAAACTTGCAATCTTTGTTTAATTCCCTAAAAAGACAAGATGGTTACAATGTCATTACCACAAAAGAAACCTGATGTTGCCTGACTGAAAACCTTGAAACTTAGCACAAATCTCAAAAACGCAGCTTCCAAATATTTCCGAGATTGTCTGGTCCAGTAAACTTTTGATTTTTATAGTTAAAAAAGAAAATAAACACACACACACACACACACACACACACACACACACACACACACACACACACACACACACACAGACACAGACACAGACACAGACACAGACACACGCACACTCACACTCACACTCACACTCACACACACCGCATTACCGTAAAAAAAACATGTTGAAATTTGCTTTTAGTGTGCAACACAGTAATTTGATTCACGCAGAGCTGCTGTTTTTGCCACATGGAAGTACTGAGTACATTTTCACTATTCCGTATGCTAGAATGGGTTACTCGTCCCCTTGAGATCACCACATGACTTGTTACAACGTCAAAGTCTGCTTACTAAAATCAAACTTGGGTAAACTAAGATGATCACATTTAATTAAACATGTTACCTCAGAAATTGGATCACATATTTTGCATTTTCTTCAGTGTTATGTATGTCAAGTTGGTTTCAATTTTAATTGCAACCAACCTGACATCACAACCGTGGCATTGTAGCAAGCCTTGTCAAACTGGACTGCAAAGTTCTCTGTGGATAGCATGCATGTCCAAAGGAAGCAGAATAGGCAAGTGATGTCAAATCAACATTTCACGAAGGTATAGAATGTCTGTATATGAACACACAAAGTAGTGAGTTATTTTGGTGAATGACAAGAACAAACCGCCTTGGGGGTATATTAAATAGTAATCAACAGAAACATGGCTTAAAAATAATGAGAGATAGGCAGTTAATATTCATAGAAACAAAGCCTTCAGTATAAATTTCAGTATAAATTTCCAACTACATATTTTATTTGAATAAAACCAGTGAAGTAATTGATTAATTAAAAAAGGAATGCGGGTCAAGAAATGTTGTGTTAAGTAAAATATTGAAAATGAGAGGCTCGGTGAATTGCACAGATCAGTGCAATGTTTTCATATTGGCAGAGAGTAGTGTACTATTTGTAAGAGTAAAAGGAAGCTTTGTAGACCAAATATCTGTGTCTCAGAGTTATTGGTACAATAGGGAACGTTTGTAAATCAAACAATCGTATACTGAGGAATTGCTGTGCCTGCGTATGAATTAATATAAATTACCTTGATCTTTGATTTTCAGGGAATTAGACGTATTCCTGTCATTTTACTTCTCTTGTATTCTCTGATGGTTGGCCATCAAACAAGGTTTGTTGGGATCTGTAGGAAGGAATTTTGTAATATGCCTGTTCCCTATATCTGACTATACTCAGATAGGCACAGACACAAAATAAAACAGCTCGTATATCAGTGGGGAGTCCATCGAAAAGTCAGTTTATTAAAATCCTTTGCGATGTATATCAGGAAACTGTGAGCAACCCCAAACTGCTTTACGAAGCTATAATAACTACAATATTTTGAAATCCTCATGTCAAAATGGTTACTTGTGGAGTTGAAATAAATCATTAATAAATGTCTCTATAATCTTCCATCTTTGTCTTTCCCAAGATTAACTTTAACCTTGCGTATCTTGTTGTTTTGAAAATCTCTCTCTCATATATCTAACAAATACCATAAATGTCAATGTCCCTGTAGGGAGAATTGATTCTACACGTTAAATGTGGTCCCCTCGTTAAAGAGGTAGTTTGTTAACCTTTGGGAGATTTGCCTGCTAAACACAGTGACAAAGAGCAGCTGTAATCTCAAGATTGCAACAGAAAAGAACCTAGACAGAACTGCAAAGGACCACACCACCTCCAGGTCCCTCAGATCGGCTGACTTGGGGTTACTGACCATCTAGGCATAAGCTCAGGGGCGACCGCGCCTTTGCGGTTGCAGCTCCTAGACTGTGGAACAGCATCCCTCTTCCAATCAGAACTGCCCCCTCCATTGACTCTTAAGTCGAGACTTAAAACTCATCTTTACTCTCAAGCCTTTCCTGATGTCCTCTGAGGGAGGGCTATATGTATGTATTTATGTATGTACTTAATCTATGAACCACTGTTGTATAACGTTAGTACCTCCACCAATGTAAAGCACTTTGGTCAACAAGAGTTTTTTAAATGTGCTATAGAAATAAAAGTGACTTGACTTGACAATTCTACCCACCCCTCCTCCCAAAGGATAAGAAAGCCTGCTTTTCAGCAGAATGTTCTATGTTGGCCATCATTCCTCCCCAGTTTGTGAGCTCTAGGGTTAACCATATTATAACCTAATAATTCTCAAAATTCCCGACAACAGGATCTATTGGATTGTTGAAAAAAATGCAGAGATGTACATCATTGAGAATTAGTGTGCTGAACACTCAATGTGTGAACAAAATTTAAAGGTAGTTTGCGTGCTTTAACTAAATTTTGCCTGTGTGTCCCTTGTCCATATATGTTTATAGCCCTTGAAATTCTCAATGCTGATATTCTCAGTAACAAAGCTGACATTCATTTGTAGAAGAGGATGAAGCAGTTAATTCTGACAACTTTTTCTATCTGAAATACCTTTAATAATCATCTTGTCCCCTTTTCACAAAGTTCCTTGACGTATGCCGTATCTGTATGCCGTACCTTGACGTCAGGCAACATCTATGAAGAAAAGGAATAGGTGACGTTTCGGGTTGAAACCCTTCTTCAGACTGAAGAAGATTTCTTCCTGTCTGGAGAAGGGTTACTCCATCATTTTGTGTCTATCTATGGCATAAATTAGCTGTTTCTTCATATGCATATTGTGCACAGCATTGGTTTCCTTATCCAATTGTGCACAATATGCATATGAAGGAACAGCTGATTTATGCTATAGATAGACACAAAATGATGGAGTAACCCTTCTCCAGACAGGAAGAAATCTTCTTCAGTCTGAAGAACTAATATCGATTCAGATATTAGTCTGGTAAAGCTTCTCAAAGCTGTTTCAACACATTAAAATTACTCGAGAAGCTTTACCAGACTAATATCTGAATTGATGGATTTATTTGAAACATTTAAAATCCTGAAGAGTCTTTTAACTTTTGTGGGAGAAACTAAAAGTAGAGGTAACTATTTAAAAATAGGGATTTGACCATTTAAGATAGGGATGAGGCATGATTTTAGAAACATGGAAGCATAGAAAATAGGTGCAGCAGTAGGCCATTTGGCCCTTCGAGCCAGCACCGTCATTCAATATGATCATGGTTGATCATCCAGAATCAGTACCCCATTCCTGCTTTATCCCCATATCACTTGATTCTGTTAGCCCTAAGAGCTATATCCAACTCTCTCTTGAATACATCCATGAATTGGTCTCCACTGCCTTCTGCGGCAGAGAATTCCACAGATTCACAACTCTCTGGGTGAAAACGTTTTTCCTTATCTCAGTCTTAAATGGCCTACCCCTTATTCTTAAACTGTGACGCCTGCGTTGGACTCCCCCAACATCGGGAGCATTTTATCCTGCATCTACCCTGTCCAATCCCTTAATAATTTTATATGTTTCTATGAGAATCCTGTCATCCTTCTAAATTCCAATTAATATAAGCCCAGTCGATCAATTCTTTCATCATATGTCAGTCCCACCATCCCAGGAATTAACCTGGTGAACCTGTTGCTGCACTCCCTCAATAGCAAGGATGTCCTTCCTCAAACGGAGACCAAAACTGCACACAATACTCCAGGTGCTGTCTCACCAGGGCCCAGTACAACTGCAGTAGGATCTCCTTGCTCCTAAACTCAAATCCCCTCGCTATGAAGGCCAACATACCATTTTCTTTCTTCACCGCCTGCTGTACCTGCATGCTTACTTTCAGTATTTGCTTTCTAAATGGTCAAAAGTCTTTGATGAAAGCAGAATCTGGAGGACATACATGATTGATAAACAAGAATTAAAAGTCAATGGACAGGGAGGTAAAGTGTAGAACATCCATGATCTTATTGAATGGTAGAGCAGGCACTAGAGGACAAGCAGCCAATTCCTGATTTAAAATGGGGCAACCATACTGGTGCAAAATAAAGGTTCAGCATCCAACGTTTTATCCGCTTGAACTTCACAGAGAGCCACACCCTGTACACACTGCTCAGAAGGTCATTGCCAGTGCTGGAGACACTTCTTGTGGACGATAAGTTGTCCTCCCTGTGATCTCAAGGTTTCAAGCACGAGTTTACTAACATGCCAGCACTGCTGTCACTGTTGTTTTTCCTAAAACATGAGGGAGCCTGACAATGCCATTTCTCAATCAGTGAAGTGCTTTTTGATATAGATACACACCATAAGGGACGAGATGGAGTATATATTCAGAAACTTTCCCCCATAGCAGAGGTGTCTAAAACTGGAGGGCATAAGTTTAGAATATAAGATTTAGAAGAGTTCTGAGGAGGGTTTTTTTTCAGCCAGAGGGTATTTCAGCAAGTCGTCAACTTCGGAAGGCTGTAGACCAGTGTTGTGTGAATTAATAGTGTTGAGAGTTGCTGATGGTTGGTAATGGTGGGCTTAAGAGTCTGTTTTTGCAATATATGACTGATTTTATGTACAACTAAAGTGTTAAAGTTTTAACGCTGTTAAAAACCATATGGACGAATTTCTTCAAATTACGGACCACCGTAAATTGGAGGAGCAGTGCCTCATATTTCGCTTGGGCATTTTGCACCCCAGCATTGACTTCTCTAATTGAACATTGACTTCTCTAATTTCAGGTAGTCCTTACTATCTCCTCCCCTTCTCAGCTCTCCCTCAGCCCTCTGGCTCCACCTCTTCCTTTCTTCTTCCCTCCCCCACCCACCCTCACATCAGTCTGAAGAAGGGTTTCGGCCCGAAACGTTGCCTATTTCCTTCGCTCCACCGATGCTGCCTCGATGCCGCTGAGTTTCTCCAGCATTTTTGTCTACCTTGGATGAACTTCTAGGCTTTTCTGACAGATGGTTGTAATTTTATGGATACTGATTGTACTTGCAGCTTTGGCTGCTGTGCTGATTTCTTTCCCCTTTGTAATTATTGGAATATGAATAAATCTCCTGATGGTTGTTCTCAAAATGTACACAATAAGTTCTCTTGTGACTGGACTTGTAGTTTCTAACCACTTGAGGGCAGCAGTCTTTCATAGAAACATGGAAACATAGAAACATAGATGTTATGTTATGTTCATTATGAAACAATTCATTTAGAGAGCAGATGGTATGTCCCAGTGTCTTGCTGGCATGCCATTGAGAATACTTTGTGTTGTGTAAAATAGAAGTGATTTCTATGATCATTAAATTAATGATCATAGAGAATTAATGTTTGTTTAACTTGAGAGAATGTGAGCATTGCCGACAAGACAACCATGTTTTACAGAGGGGACACAAGGAATTCTTGATGCTGCAATCTTGAGCAAAACACAAAGTGCTGGAGTAACTTAGCGGCCAGGCAGTATCTGTGGAGGGAATAGATAGACTGAAGAAGGGTCCTAACTCAATCTCGCTTATTCATTCCTTCCACAGATGCTGCCTGACCTGCTGAGCTACTCCTGCAATTTGTGTTTTACATGTAGTACCTATCCTTAATAGTTGCTGATTAAATGAAATGCTGGTGGAGATGGATGTCCAACAGTTATGGTGTTGAGGATATTGTTTGCCATCGGCTGCACACTTCTCGGCTTTTAATGAAGCGATGATCAAAGTATATGAATGTATTCCAAGTTAGGATGATATATGACTGAAAATTTCAAGCAATGGCAACCCAATTTGCCTGTAATCCTTATCCATCTAGTTGGTAGAAGTAGCGACTCGACCACTGGTGCTGGATTTTAATGCAAAACACAATGCATGGAGGAACTCAGCAGATCAGGCAGTGTTGGTCTGAAGCAGAGTCTTAGATTTTTCGTTTTAGCTATACAGTGTGGAAACAGGCCCAACGGGTCTGCGTCAACCATGATCACGCTGTACACTATCCTATCAGACTGGGGATATTTTACAGAAGCCAATTAACCTACAAACCTGTTCGTCTTTGGCGTGTGGGATGAAACCAGAGAACCCGGAGAAAACCCACATGGTCATGGGGAGAACATACAAACTCCATGCAAACAGCACCCATTGTCAGGATCTAATCTGGATCTCTGGTGCTGTAAGGTAACAACTTTATGGCTGTGCCACTGTACAGACTATTCAGTCCTGATTTGATACTTGGCCTGTCCATTCCCTCCATAGATGCTGCCTGACCCGCTGCGTACATCCAGCACTTTTAAAAAGAGGTGTTTTTTAAGTGAATTTACATGAGATGGAGAGACAGTTGGGGAGGGAACTCCAGAGCTCTGGGCCTTGGCGGGTGAAGACATGAACACATTTTTAACTGCTCTCTGAATTTTGATTCAATTCATGTTTTCATAGAATAATAGATGTTACAACTCAATTCAGAAAAAAAATCAGATCCCTGTTTCCGGTGCTATTATTGGCATTGTCTCCTTTGAACCCTAATTTTCTTTCTCTAACAGAACAATTTTTATTTTTAGCTTTGCAGTAGTGGCCACATTCCATTTTAAATGATGGTTTAATCTTTACATCAGTTGTCAGTTGCATTGAAGCATCCAATAAACTAACGATTCTCAAAATGTTGTCTCTTTTTCATGTTTTGTTCTGTAAATATTAATTTCCTTTTCCACCCCGTGTCAACAATCTCCCACTATTTAACCTTGAAAAAGTGTCAGGCTTTACTAATTACCGACTATTACTCTGATAACTACTGCTCCCACACAACATGAAGTTGTTGTTCTGCCTGGCTCTGCAGAGAATGCTGGTCATGCGTGCTGCATTTCCCCCATCTGAGCTTCAGCCTCCATCTCTTCATACCCAGACTCCTATCACCCATTCTTCTTCCCCTTGATCCCTTATCTTCCCCTTGTACAGCACAGAAACAGGCCAACAAATCTCTGCCAACAAAACCCCATTAAAGCTTGCACCAATTGCCTGCGTTTGACCCATATCCTTCAACCTTTCCTACCTATTTAGCTGTCCAATTGTCTTTTCAATGTTCTAACTGCCTGCCTCTACCACATCTCTGGCAGCTTGTTGCATATACGTACCATCCTCTGTGTTAATTATCCAAGCTATCTCTCTTCTCTGACTTGCAAGTAGTTGAAATAGGAATTGACCATTCAGCAGCTGTGCCTCATCCACCATCCAATATGATTGCAGCTGATCTTCCACTTCAGTGCCATCTTTCTGACCTAAACCCATATCACCTGATTCCCTTACTACTGTATTTATAAAGCTGTTTGTCTGAATAAATGAATTAGGACAGGAATAGACCACTCAGCCTATCAAGTCTGCTCTACTATTCAATAAGATGATGGCTTATCTGATTGTAGGTCATTTTCATCTACTCAAGTGAGAACAAGTCTTTTGATTCCAACATAACCTTATCATTGTGGGTGATAAATGATCAAACCTTGTGATTGCGATCTAAAGGAACCCTCGTCGTACCAGGCTCCATAGGGACCCTTTAAGATCACCTATTGTTCTAAACTCAAGAGTATATGGTCATCTGTTTACCTTTTCCTTGTGCCACAAACCTGCCTTCCCAGGCATCATTCTGGTGAATTTTAGCTGTACTCAGGCAAAATAAACAGTAGTTGTGAAGTGTTTGTTCCTTAAATAAGTGTTTGTGTCTTTGCAGAAAATCAGTGGGATAACTGATTGCAAACATCTGCAAGTCATGACCAGGTGATGTTGGAATCCAAAGACTTGTTCACACTTGTAGATGAAAATGAAGCAGGCAGGATGCAAGATATGTAAAACTAAAATAAACTTAGTGTCATTTCAAAATCAGGTATACATTTAGAATTGTATTTTGTTGTTTGTGGACTGGTGCACACAATTGAACCCTCGGCTAAAGTTCTACTTCATTATTTCCCTTTTAATCATGCTGTGCTGTTATTGAGAGTGAGTGCAGTTCACGCTTCAGGTTCATGTCCTTTCTGGGGAGGTGGTAAAATGAAAATGAGCATGTTTCAAGTTGCAGAGTGTGGGAAGGGTGGAGAGGACAAAGGGGATATATATATTAGGGCACAGACCAAGTAATATAGAATAAAACAAAATAAAAATGGGGGAAATACAGATGGAATTGAGAGTAATTAAATGGATAATATGGAGAAAAAATCACTGACGTTCAATTTTCCCCTTAAAAAAAGTAAATTCTCATGTTCCAAGCAATAATTATTACTTAGTCACAAAGTCACAAAGTCCAGCATCCCTGCCTCACTGGACTCTCATCAATTTGCATACAGGGCAAATAGATCAACAGAGGATGCCATCTCTCTGGCTCTTTACACTGTCCTGACTCACCTGGACAGACAGGGCACGTACGTGAGGATGCTCTTCATTGACTATAGCTCTGCATTCAATACGGTCATCCCCACCAAGCTCACCACCAAACTCCACCAGCTAGGCCTCAGCTCGCTGATATGCGATTGGATCCTGAACTTTCTGACGGAGCGATCGCAGGCAGTGAGACTGGGCCCGCACCTGTCCTCCACTATCACCCTGAGCACCGGCACACCACAGGGCTGTGTACTAAGCCCCATGCTCTACTCCCTCTTCACTCACGACTGTGTTCCTGCATTCGACACCAACACCATCGTGAAGTTTGCAGACGACACAACAGTGATTGGGCTGATCACCAACGGTGATGAAACAAAATACAGAGCGGAGGTGCAGAACCTGGCGGACTGGTGCGCACGTAACAACTTGTCACTAAACACCTCCAAGACCAAGGAGCTGATTATTGACTTCAGGAGGTCCCATAATGGAGAATACGCCCCAATCTCCATTTACGGGGAAAGTGTGGAGAGAGTGTCCAGCTTTAAGTTTCTGGGCACTCACATTTCAGAGGACCTCACATGGCCCACCAACACTGCTGCGCTGGTCAAGAAGACACAGCAACGACTGTTCTTCCTGAGGACATTAAAAAAGACAGGTCTGCCCCAACAGTTGCTGACAACGTTCTACCGCTGCACCACAGAGAGCATATTAATGTATGGCATCTCTGTGTGGTATCTCTGCTGCACGGAGGCGGAGAGGAGAACTCTTCAGCGCGTCGTCCACAGAGCGCAGAGGATTATTCGGACACAGCTACCAGCCTTGGAGGGCATCTACCACACACGATGCCTCAGGAAGGCCGTCAGCATCCATAAAGACTCCTCACACCCTTGTAACGGACTGTTCGAACTACTTCCCTCCGGCAGACGTTACAAGGCCTTCTACGCCCGAACCTCCAGACTCAGAAACAGCTTTATTCCCAGAGCTATAGCGGCTCTGAACCGGCCTTGCTGAGTGCCCCCCATCCCCCCTGGACTGTCTCCCTCAGATGGTCACGTCACACAGCTTATTTATTTATTTTACTTTTCTTTACATCGGTTGGAAGCTGCATACTAAATCTCGTTGCACTGATGTGCAATGACAATAAAAGATATTATTATTATTATTATTATTATTATTCTAGAATAACTCGGCAGGCCAGGCAGAATCTCTGAAGAACATGGATAGGTGACGTTTCACATCAGCCTGAAATGTCACCTATCCATGTTCTCCTGAGATGCTGCCTGACCTGCTGGGATAAAGCCCTGTCCCACTGTACGAGTTCATTCAAGAGTTCTCCCGAGTTTGCCCTGATTCGAACTCGGAGATTTACGGTAATGGCCGCTCGTAAGTACTCTGGGCTCTCGTGGACATTTTTCAACATGTTGAAAAATCTTCACGAGTCTTCCCGAGGGTACCGCGTTTCCCGAGTACCTGCCGTTAGCGTTATGAGTCATTAAGAGACGTCCCCGAGCTCCGATGTACCCGCTACGTTCATTCTACGTGCTTACCACGAGTTTGATTATTTTTTTTAACTCGGGAGAGCATTTGAATGAACTCGTACAGTGGGACAAGGCTTTTACTTTATCACTCTGTGTCTTTTCCTTTATACCAGCATCTGCAGTTCTTTGTGTCTCATTATTACTTAGTCCTCCATTTAAAAACTTGATTCTAAATTCACCAGCTCTAACGATTTCAGCCATATCAGTGGAAGACCAGTAGGTAAGAAGATTGTAACTGCTCCTTGTGCAGGAGTACAAATGTGCTGATGTCATTTCTGCAGTTCAAGATTTAATTACACCTGTGAGTGCAATTGCTGCGCCAGAAGTGGCTATCAAATTTATTAGTGATAACAATGAATATTGATGCCTTCCCTGTTGTTGCTTCAGCAAATGGTTTGGAAAGGTTTAGAATGGATAGGAAAGATTTAGAGGTATATGGGCCAAATGCCATATGGTGGGACTCGTGTAGGTGGGGCGTTTTGGTCAGTGTGGGCAAGTAGGTGACCAAAACGGGATTATTGATATGTACTTTACAAAATGTGGGTTTAAATGTTTGGATTGCACTGTTTATCAGGCTACAATAGATTGCAGAGAGGTAGGATTAAGGGATTGAGTTGAAGGAAAACATGAGTAAGAGATGCATTTGACTGGCGTCTGCCTACTTTAAGGTATAATTCACATTCTTATCATGTTAAATTAGTTAAAGTGCCAGTTCAATCATAGCCTATTTGGTGATAAAGCATGTAGGAACTTTGCAATTTTTATGATAGAAACATAGAAACATAGAAAATAGGTGCAGGAGTAGGCCATTCGGCCCTTCGAACCTGCACCGCCATTCAATATGATCATGGCTGATCATCCAACTCAGTATCCTGTACCTGCCTTCTCTCCATACACCCTGATCCCTTTAGCCACAAGTGCCACATCTAACTCCCTCTTAAATATAGCCAATGAACTGGCCTCAACAACCTTCTGCGGGAGAGAATTCCACAGATTCACCACTCTCTGTGTGAAAAAGGTTTTCCTCATCTCGGTCCTAAAAGATTTCCCCTTTATCCTTAAACTGTGACCCCTTGTTCTGGACTTCCCCAACATCGGGAACAATCTTCCTGCATCTAGCCTGTCCAACCCCTTAAGAATTTTGTACGTTTCTATAAGATCCCCCCTCAATCTTCTAAATTCTAGCGAGTACAAACCGAGCCTATCCAGTCTTTCTTCATATGAAAGTCCTGACATCCCAGGAATCAGTCTGGTGAACCTTCTCTGTACTCCCTCTATGGCAAGAATGTCTTTCCTCAGATTAGGAGACCAAAACTGTACGCAATACTCCACGTGTGGTCTCACCAAGACCCTGTACAACTGCAGTAGAACCTCCCTGCTCCTATACTCAAATCCTTTTGCTATGAATGCTAACATACCATTCGCCTTCTTCACTGCCTGCTGCACCTGCATGCCTACTTTTAATGACTGGTGTACCATGACACCCAGGTCTCGTTGCATCTCCCCCTTTCCTAATCGGCCACCATTCAGATAATAATCTACTTTCCTGTTTTGCCACCAAAGTGGATAACCTCACATTTATCCACATTATACTGCATCTGCCATGCATTTGCCCACTGACCCAGCCTATCCAAGTCACCTTGCAGCCTCCTAGCATCCTCCTCACAGCTAACACTGCCCCCCAGCTTCGTGTCGTCCGCAAACTTGGAGATGTTGCATTCAATTCCCTCGTCCAAATCATTAATATATATCGTAAATAGCTGGGGTCCCAGAACTGAGCCTTGCGGTACCCCACTAGTCACTGTCTGCCATTGTGAAAAGGACCCGTTTACTCCTACTCTTAGCTTCCTGTCTGCCAGCCAGTTCTCTATCCACATTAATACTGAACCCCCAATACCGTATGCTTTAAGTTTGTATACTAGTGTTGCTTTAAATTCTGTTAGATTTACTTTGTTTATTCTTTCCATGATCTCATATCATAAGTTTGCAAGCATTCCGGAGTTGATCGAATTATTAAATTCATGGATATAGTGATTTTTTTTGGGGGGATGTAACTTCAAATTCAGATGTTGGAAGAAAATTTGAAGGTTACATTTTGTATTGGATTATTAATTTCATTTAAAACCAGAATGTGTTTCTTTAATTGATAGAAAAAAGGGTGAAATGAATGTACGATAGCTTATCCCACCGTACATCAGAGAGATCTTTCTTTCTGGCCTGTTCCAAAGCCTTCAAAATGGGAGCATCCAGGTAGAAAATAATTTCAACTGATCAGCATGGTTTTCCTCCACTGAGGTACACTGGTTGATGTTAAATATTTAGTTAACAAGCTTGCTTTGAAATGTTTAATGATCGGTGTTGCTTTTTGTGGTCAGACAGCTGATTGGCAAAAACAAATCTGCAAACTAACATTGAATAAGGAGTTGTAAAATGTAGAAATCAGGGACTGCCTATGCTGGTTAATTAAAAAAAACATGAAGTGCGAGAGTAACTCAGTGGGTCAGGCTACATCTCGAGAAAACATGGAGAGGTAGAATAGAATAGAATAGTTTCTTTATTGTCATTGTAACATTGTAACATGAACCATGAACAACAAAATTTAAAAATGTCAGCCAGTCAGTGCACCATTCAGGTGACGTTTAAGTTTGCAATCCTTCTTCAGACTGATTGTGTTGGGGGAAGAAATCTGGAAGAGAGGAGGGGCAGGACAAACCCTGGCAAGTGATGTGAAGGCAGTGAGGAGGAGGGTTTGTCAGGCAGATGGGGGAACAAAGACCAGTTAGGAAGCGAAAAAAGGTGTAAGATAAGGATAGAAGAGTTGCAAATGGTTCAAGTTCAAGTGAGTTTATTGTCATGTGTCCCTGTATAGGACAATGAAATTCTTGCTTTGCTTCAGCACACAGAAAATAGTAGGCATTTACTACAAAACAGATAAATGTGTCCATATACCATGATATAAATATATACACACATGAATAACTAAACTGATAAAGTGCAAATAGCAGAAAGTGGTTATTAATAATCAGAGTTTTGTCCGAGCCAGGTTTAATAGCCTGATGGCTGTGGGGAAGTAGCTATTCCTGAACCTGGTTGTTGCAGTCTTCAGGCTCCTGTACCTTCTACCTGAAGGTAGCAGGGAGATGAGTGTGTGGCCAGGATGGTGTGGGTCTTTGATGATACTGCCAGCCTTTTTGAGGCAGCGACTGCGATAAATCCCCTCGATGGAAGGAAGGTCAGAGCCGATGATGGACTGGGCAGTGTTTACTACTTTTTGTAGTCTTTTCCTCTCCAGGGCGCTCAAATTGCCGAACCAAGCCACGATGCAACCGGTCAGCATGCTCTCTACTGTGCACCTGTAGAAGTTAGAGAGAGTCTTCCTTGACAAACCGACTCTCCGTAATTAATCTTCTCAGGAAGTAGAGGCGCTGATGAGCTTTTTTGATAATTGCGTTAGTGTTCTCGGACCAGGAAAGATCTTCAGAGATGTGCACGCCCAGGAATTTGAAGTTCTTGACCCTTTCAACCATCGACCCGTTGATATAAATGGGGCTGTGGGTCCCCCTCCTACTCCTTCCAAAGTCCACAATCAGTTCCTTGGTTTTGCTGGTGTTGAGGGCCAGGTTATTGCGCTGGCACCATATGGACAGTTGCTCGATCTCCCTTCTATATTCTGACTCATCCCCATCAGTGATACGCCCCCACAACAGTGGTGTCGTCAGCGAACTTGATGATGGAGTTCGCACTGTGGTTGGCTACGCAGTCATGGGTATAGAGTGAGTACAGCGGGGGGCTGAGCACGCAGCCTTGAGGTGCTCCCGTGCTGATTGTTATCGAGGCTGACACATTTCCACCAATGTGTCACATTCACATTTTCACCAAATGGTGAAGCCAGAGGAAGGAATGTGGGTGGAAGGGGAAAAGTGGGTGCGTGTCCAGGTGAAGCACAGAGAAGGGGCTCTATAAAGTTAGCTAGAATCGGATAATTTGTTGTTTATATCATTAGGTTGCAAATTACCCAAGTGGAATATGAGATGCTATTCCTCAAGTTTGCATGAGGCCTCGTGGGCTCCGTCCACTAAGGTCTACCAGATCTCCTGGTTGATGACCATTTTAACTCGTGTTTCCAATCCCACTCTAACCTTTATTTCCTGTGCCTCCTTCATTGCCAGTGAGAGGCCACGTGCAAATTGGAGGAACGGTACCCAACAAATGAAGATAGAGTAGTAAAGAAGGTGTTTGGTATGCTTGCTATCATTGACTATAAGAGTTGGGAAGTTATGTTGTAGCTTGAAATGACTTTGGTTGGACCACATTTGGAGAATTCTCTCCTGTGCCTCCTTCATTGCCCAACTGAGGCCACAAGCAAATTGGAGGAACGGTACCCAACAGTATAAACATTGAATTCCCCAATTTCAGGTAACTACCAAAGCTACCCCAGAAAGAAAGATCTCCACAACCTCTCTGCCAAATCCCCTCATTTTGAACACTTAAAATCTGGTCATATTTCCTTGCATTTTAAATAAGGAAAGTATTAATGTTTTTTTTAATTGCTTAGTGCCAATAAGAATTGAAACTAGACTGTAATAGGATTAGTTTAAATGAAATCAAACTAGGTTTTTGAGGGAGGCAAGAGAGGAGAATGCAGGGACTTGACAAGGATTTTTGTTTCCTCTCTACCCACAGATGAAATCCCGGTGTACTGGGTTTATAATGTACTCTGTGAGTTGTCCCCAATGTGTGGGATAGAGCTGGTCCACTGACACATGGGCCCAGGTTTCTGGTACTATGTGATGGCGACTCTGCCGGCAGTTCGCTGGGTCCGCAGAGGCCAGTTTGGTTGCAGGCCTGCACATCTTTGCATTGTTGGGGGGAGTGGGTGTGAGGAGAGTCTCGGCGCCCAGTGGAAAACCACACTTTTAGTGTTTAGTATGCAGGATAGAAGCAGTGTATGGGTGATCGGACGGTGTTTGTATGGACTCTGTTTCCACACTGTATTACTAAACTAAACTAACTTGGTTCTTGGTTTCTTGGTCCTCCAAAATATTCCAAATGGAATTTAAACTGGAGGTGGTGAAGGGAGGGCTTAAGCCAGAAAGGGTTATTGGGAAGAAAGAGCTACTTTAAATTTAGTTGCATCTGGTTGGGTAACTATAGTTGGGTGGAGATTATTTTATGCTTTAATTGTGCGGGGGAAGAACGAATTGCTGTATACATCTGTCTTTGTAGCTGGGATCACAAATTGGATCGAATGCCCTCGTCTGCTCCTAATTGGCTTGGGTTTGGTGTAGGTCTTTTAGTCTATGTCGAGTTGACCATTTAACATTTTGTAAAAACAAAAACACCTAGTGTTTGATCATTCCGTGAAACAACAAATGCTGCCTAACCAAATCTGTTATAAAAAAAGTCCCATTAAAAAAAGGGTTTAGACTTTAGAGATATAGCGCGCTTTGGCCCACTGAATAAACGCTGATCAGTGATCAACCCTTATACTTAACACTATCCTACACGCAAGGGACAAATTACAATTTTACCGAAGCCAATTAACTTACAAACCTGTATGTCTTTGGAGTGTGGGAGGAAACCGGAGCACTTGGAGAAAACCTATGCGGTCACAGGGAGAACATACAAACTCTGTACAGACAGCAACCGTTGTCAGGATTGAACCCAGTTCTCTGGTGCTGTAAGGCAGCAGCTCTACCACTGTGCCGGCCCAGTTTACTGTACATGGATTTTAGTAAGGCTTTTGATAATGTCCCTCATAGTAGGCTGATCCAGAAGATTAAGATGTATGGGATTCACGATGACTTGGTTGTATGGATACAGAACTGGCTTATTCTTAGAAGACAGCGGGTTGCGGTGGTAGGTAGATACTCTTGCTGGAGGTCTGTGACCAGTGAAGTTCTGCAGGGATCTGTGCTGGGACCTATGCTATTTGTAATATATGCAAATGACCTAGACGTAAATGTAGATGGATTGGTCAGTAAATTTGCTGATGACACCAAAAACGGGGGATTGCAGACAGTGGGGAATGATGTCAGAAGATACAGCTGGATACAGATCGGCTGCAGAAATGGGCGATGTAATGACAAATAGCGTTTAACCCGAGCAAGTGTGAGTTGTTTGGGTTGACTAAGGAGAGAGTATACAGTTATTGGCAAGATCCTTAACAGGATTGATGTGCAGAGGGATCTTGGAGTCCACGTTCTGAGTTCACTAAAGGTGGCAACACAAGTAGATAGAGTGGTAAAGAAGGCATATGGTATGCTTTCCTTTATTGCTAAGGGCATTGTATATAAGAATCAGGAAGTCATGATGTAACTCTATAGGACTCTAGTTAGACTACATTTGGACTATTGTGTGCAGTTCTGGTCGCCTCAATTACAGGAAAGATGTGGAGGCTTTGGAGAGGGTGATGAGGAGGTTGGATAGACTTGAATTGTTTTCTCTGGAACTTGGAGGTTGAGGGGTGACTTGATAGGTGACTTCCTCACAGATTCCTCCTTTTGTATCATCTGCAAATTTACGCACAGTACATTTGCTTCCTTGTAAATCATTCACTACAGTTATAGTGCCAGCACTTATTAAAAGCCTAATTAACAAAATTATAAGAGGTATAAATAGGGTAGATAGTCAGAATTGCTTTCCCATGGTCAGGGTACAGAATAAAAGGGCATAAGTTTAAGGTGGGGAAGAGGATATTTAAAGGTTTGAGGGGAAAGTTATTTGCAGAGTGGTTGATATCTGGAAATCGCTGCTAAAAATGTGGTGGAGGCAGATGCAACCAGTATGCTTAAGACATTTAGACAAACACTTAATAGGCAAGATTGAAGGGATAAGGCCCCAATGGTGGCAAATAACATTGGTGTCGATGGACAAATACATTGCATAGTTGTTGTGGGTCTAAGGGCCCATTGCTGGCTGTGCAACTAACTTTATAGCTCTCATAGCACCCCACTGGTGAGCTATTTTTAATTTCCTATGATTGTGTGATTTTAATCCTAAAACCTGACATGGATTTGTTAAAGGTAGGTCATATCAAACAGATCTAAAGTATTTTTGATAAGTAACTAATGTAATAAATATTAAAGGATGGCAATTTTAAGAATTAAGGGGATCAGGCAGGAAAGTGGATTGAAGAATGGAACAGATTCACAGAACTGTATGACCTATAGTCAAAAGTCTGTACTAACCTTTCAATCTGATTAATTCAGTGACTGGTTATATATTTATACGTTCCATAATGTCCGTAGTATATATTTTGACAGAATAAAAGTAAGCAGGGCTTTGGGACAAAATCATTAAATTGTATGAAACATTTTAATGTAATTTGGCACCAGATTCCATATAAATTTGCAACATTGTTATGGCACATCTGCATTTCAGTGCTCAATGTGTTTGTGACAGCACCTATTAATTGAAATGATGAGGCATTATTATAATAAACCATACCCAATAACTCAATGATAGTCATTATTTTTCTGAATAAACACCACTGCTGTGTCAACTTTGCCTCTGTTGGGAACATGGTTGCTTCAGAGTCAACAATTTCCAACCCACCTTCATGAGTGCAAACAGCCCATCAATTCAGTTCCGAATTGAGAGAATGCTACATTAAGGATAACATCAGCTCTCCCAGGTGGCAGCAAAAGAGGAGGGTCACGGACTGAAATGTCGTCTATTAATTTTCTCCAGAGATGCTGTCTGACCTGCTGAGTTACTCCAGCTTTTTATGTCTATCCCAAAACATTGTTCAGCAGAAGAACTGGTGTTATTCCAGATGATTTGATTAATATTTAACTCTCAATTACCAAAGAAAATCAAATGATTTGGCTACTAACACATTGCTTTTATATTGGTGTTTTCTTGGTGTATATTGGTTATATTGTCTATATTGAACAGCAATTACCCTACAGAAGTATTTAATTGTCTGTAAAATGCATGGATTGTCCTGACAACGAGATCGAAAGAGAATTATTTAATATATTGCTATAGTTGCTGTGAGTGCACTTATATAGAAACATAGAAAATAGATGCAGGAGTAGGCCATTCTGCCCTTCGAGCCTGCACGACCATTTATTTATTTATTTCTTTTATTATTTATTTAGAACAGAATAAAATAAAAAGCAAATGTGAAACAGCATACAAAAAACAAAAACAAAAATATTCATAAAGTGTCATAAACAATATCTATAAATAAATGAAATCATATGTGTCCGAAAAGGAGCAGGAAGAAACCAAAGCTTATTAATTCCCACCCCTTATTCAACTGCTTGTAATTATCTTATACAAATTTAGCAGCTATATGAACACCAGCCACTATATGTACACCAAATTATTTACATTTGAACACTAATCAAATATTTACAAAGCCATACAAAAAAGAAAAAAAGATAAAGAAAAGAAAAAACCCGCATATACTATACAGTATCTTAGTCATATCACTCTATAATCACCCTTCCCAATACACTCAGCAGCAATGTTACAAAATTTTGAGATTTAAAAAATCAAGTCTAATTTATCCCATCAGATAAAGCATAAAAAGAAGTTTAATTTGACACCGAATTCACTTTCATATCTCAAGTATTAAAAGAGTTATGGCCATTTTCATACTCGGAAATTAGCATCTTGTTCCATATTGATTTTCTATGGACATAACAAAAAAGCTGTGATCGTGGACAGTCAAAAGCCCATAACCTTCTTAAAAATTAAGAGAACTGAATGAAATTTTCAGTTATCGTAGATTGAACCATTCTGAAACAAATATAAAATAATCTTACTTGGATGACCTGAAATTAAAGCATATAATTAGTTAGTTACCCAAGTGTAGCTAATTTCAAACTTCAATTACTAGATCTAAACATCTATCCATTTCTTAATAAATGATTAACATTTTTAAATAGCCTAAGTGTCCAAATAATATTCATAAATAATTCACAATAAAACATTATTTTTAAATCTCATTTACATTAATTTATAGGCCAAATGGAAGGAATTTAGTGTTTAATTGCTGTAAATTAAAGTCCATTTTAAATCAGCTTTCTAGTGGGATCCTGTGAACGCGCTGGTTTAGAACGTTCACATTGCGCTAGATTTGTGCCCTCAAATGCCCAGAGAAATACTGCGGGATATAATGGGCCCAAAATGAGCTACTCGCAATATTAAACTTTGTATAAAGGGATCTTAAGAAGCCCTTTTTAATGTAAAAATAAGCAGCATACCTTCTATTATTTGCTCTGATGGAAGTGCTGCAAAACAGATGTCAGATTGATGTCACTCATCATCTATGGGCTCTTATTCAGTACCATTGACTGCAATAAGCTCAGTTTGGGGAGCTGTAGATAATTGGAAGCCAATGTAATGTCTTTTGCACTACCGCCTGAATCAAATTTCCTACATTATTTACCTTAAATGTTGGCATAGCAGGAAATTGTTTTGTATTGGACTAGAGTTAAACATGGCTAGCTAATGCCATGCATACCTGTTAATTATAGTAGTTATTTTCCTGTTAATATCAATAGATACTTGATACATGAGATAGCAATGACTTGATGAAATAATAGAAGCACTGGGGACCTTAATCTTTTTATACAGTTGATCTGAATCCAGATCACCAACAGTAATTTTATATTTGGATGGCTATTCTCAATAATTGTATTTGGAGGTTCTGAATACATCATTGTAAACCCTCCTTCATATTTGTAAATTGGACCCCGAGTCCTTCTAAATTCCAATTAAAACAAATTTATTGTGCAATAACTCCAGGATAAGCGCTCAATTAAGAAAACTAAGCCCCAAACCAAAGTCTTACCCAACTAAATACACCAAATTACAATAAATGACTCCATATGCAAAAAAAACAGCTGCCAATATAATAATTGGCTCTTAAAAAAAAAAACCCTAATCCTGTAGATGCAAGTATATAATTGGGGTTATTAAACTCCCTTGGTGTTTCGTCGCGTTAGGCCCAGGACTCCTCGGGAAGGCTCAACAGTTGGTTCTGGCATCCCAGAACAACCCCACTCAATACCTGCTCTCACCACCTATGTGACCAGTATCTACTAAATCAAGGAAGCTACAACCATTTAACTGACTCTAACAAATGCTAAGCACCTGCATCCTATCTTCCACTAATCCTAGCCCATCATTAAGCTTGTAACATCACAAATATTACTTTCGGATAAGACCGGGATACACTTACACAGACTACAACTACAAAGAAATACACATACTGCATATCATACGTTTCCTTTCTGCTCCCAACTGATACTATTTCTTCTCCACCAAATCCACCTACTACCTTGCTCTGCTGCCTCTGACATCTGCTTTACAGTCTGACGCACTCTGTCCGCAAATTCCTCGCTCCAAATAGCGTTGTGGTTGATCTCGCTATGAAACCTCTACAACCCACCTCTACCGGACATATTCTTGCTCTCCACTCTCGCTGCTCAACTTCTTGCTGCCAACTCTACATATCTAAGCCTCATCCACCAAGTTCTCCCAAGGCACCATCAGTTCTATAAAATACACTATCCGCTGACTAACTGACCATAATGCTCTTTGTGGATTACAGCTCAGCTTTCAATACTATCATTCCGGACATTCTCATCGACAAACTGGTCACTCTCGGCCTCCCCACTCTCACATGTGCCTGGATAAAGGACTTCCTCACCAACCGGCCCCAGACTGTGAGACTCGGCCCCCACCTCTCCTCCACTCGCATGTTGAGTACCGGCTCCCCACAGGGCTGTGTGCTAAGCCCCCTCCTATACTGTCTCTACACCCACGACTGTAGTCCGGCCCACAACAACAACCGCATCGTCAAGTTTGCTGACGACACTACAGTAGTCGGACTCATCTCAAGGGGAGACGAGGCAGCCTATAGAGAGGAAGTCCTGAAGTTGACAGCCTGGTGCTCAGAAAACAACTTGGCTCTGAACACCAAGAAAACAAAAGAGCTCATTGTCGACTTCAGGAGGCACAGCACCGACTTAGCCCCCCTATACATCAACGGCGAGTGTGTGGAGAGGGTCTACACCTTCCGGTTTCTCGGCGTCCTCATCTCCGCTGACATCTCCTGGACAGACAACATCACAGCGGTCATCAAGAAGGCTCAGCAGCGGCTGCACTTCCTGAGGGTCCTCAGGAACCACAACCTGGACTCCAACCTGCTGCTGACCTTCTACCGCTCGTCCATTGAGAGCCTGCTGACATACTGCATTACAGCATGGTACGGCAGCTGCACCATGGCAGACAGGGAGAGGCTTCAGAGGGTAGTTAGGGCAGCACAGAAGATCATTGGCTGCCCTCTCCCCTCCCTGATGGACATTTACACCTCCCGCTGCCTCAGCAGGGCGAAGAACATCATCAAGGACAGCTCCCATCCTGCATTTGGCCTGTTCGACCTGCTGCCCTCAGGGAGGCGCTATAGGTGCATCAGAACAAGGACAAATAGACTCAAGAGCAGTTGCTTTCCAAAAGCCATAACCTCTCTGAACTCACACATGCACTGACTTCACAGCCTAACCCCCGGACTTCCATCTATCCACCTACTGTAATTTGTACTGTAACTGTAATTTTTTAATATGTGCAATAACCCATACTGTATATATGAATCCTATTTATTCACTCTACTCACCCATTGTCATTTTATAGATATGTATATAGCGCCGCCGAACTGTGCACCTTATCCCCCCCCCCCCCCTTTTGTTTTGTTTTTTGTTTTTTGAACTAATTACATGTCTGCACTGAGTACGAGCTACTTTTAATCTCATTGTACATGTGTATAGTGACAATAAAATGGCATTCTATTCTATTCATTCTATTCTATAACACTATATCAGGCCTCAAACTAGTAATAATTATTTCATGCGGAACAAGCTTTCCTCCTAAATCTACCCGCATCTCCCAATCATTGGCTCCCCGTAACTGGCCCGACTCATACATATCTGCAAACTTCCCTCCTCTATCTTTCTCTCCCTCGTGGACAAAATGCATCGCTACACTCCCAGTCCTGAAGCCTACTGAATTCACCTGTACTCTCCTCCTCTCAATTGCTGCAGCTGTGCACTTCAATACCTGGTTATGCCGCCGAGTTTACCGACCCTGAGAAAGACTAGTCCGACATCCTGATAAAATATGCCTCAACGTTGCCACCTCTGAACACAAGAGACACGCCGGGTCCCCACCTACCCTTTGTTTGAGGTTCTGCGGCGATGGTAGTACATCATAAATAGCCCTTTTCTGGAAACTTACATGACCCACCTCCATGCACCATAGGTCCCTCCAGCGAAATCACCTCTTTTCTACACTTTTCCAGATAATCCACTGTCCCTGCTTAACCTAAGCTACTGCCCTTACACATCTCACTGTTTCCTCCTGACAACGTACCTGCTCTACAACCAATTTCCTCCTCTGTTGGACCTGCCTTACTCCACACTGGTCTCCCTGTGCTGAGCCCTAAGCCTCCATTCCCTTGTTGCACCCGTTCAACAATGTCTGTATGCCTCAGAGCTGCTTGTGATTCTTCTACTGCCCGCTTTGAGTTCCACTTCCTCCCTCTAGTTACACTTGGCACCAGATTACTAAGATATCCTTACTCCCTGATAATTGCGACTCTAACCTCACCTTAGCACACTTAAACTCCTCTGTTGGTAAATGGAGAATACCTTTCCCATATAAAGCCACATTGCTGAGACACCGTGGAACTCCTAACCATTTCCTAATATGTGAAATAACCCATCTCTCTAACATTTCCACCTTAGAAATTGGCACCTCATATACTGTCAATGGCAACATCAACCCAGGGAATAGCCCAAACTGCAAACACTACAACTTCAACTTGCCTGGAACTTCTCTATCCTTTCTAACCCGTCAGTAACATCCTTTCTAAGTTGCTGAACCTATTCAGTGTCATCCAACTTCCTGTTATACCACCTACCCAAACTTCTAACTGGTTTCTCCATTATAGATGGGATTTCTTCTTCATATGTACAGAACCTTTTCTCTACTACCTTTCATCTTGCCAAAGAAATACTCAAGTTCAAGTTCAAGTGAGTTTATTGTCATGTGTCCCTGTATAGGACAATGAAATTCTTGCTTTGCTTCAGCACACAGAAAATAGTAGGCATTTACTACAAAACAGATAAATGTGTCCATATACCATGATATAAATATATACACACATGAATAAATAAACTGATAAAGTGCAAATAGCAGAAAGCGGTTATTAATAATCAGAGTTTTGTCCGAGCCAGGTTTAATAGCCTGATGGCTGTGTGGAAGTAGCTATTCCTGAACCTGGTTGTTGCAGACTTCAGGCTCCTGTACCTTCTACCTGAAGGTAGCAGGGAGATGAGTGTGTGGCCAGGATGGTGTGGGTCTTTGATGATACTGCCAGCCTTTTTGAGGCAGCGACTGCGATAAATCCCCTCGATGGAAGGAAGGTCAGAGCCGATGATGGACTGGGCAGTGTTTACTACTTTTTGTAGTCTTTTCCTCTCCAGGGCGCTCAAATTGCCGAACCAAGCCATGATGCAACCGGTCAGCATGCTCTCTACTGTGCACCTGTAGAAGTTAGAGAGAGTCTTCCTCGACAAACCGACTCTCCGTAATCTTCTCAGGAAGTAGAGGCGCTGATGAGCTTTTTTGATAATTGCGTTAGTGTTCTCGGACCAGGAAAGATCTTCAGAGATGTGCACGCCCAGGAATTTGAAGTTCTTGACCCTTTCAACCATCGACCCGTTTATATAAATGGGGCTGTGGGTCCCCCTCCTACTCCTTCCAAAGTCCACAATCAGTTCCTTGGTTTTGCTGGTGTTGAGGGCCAGGTTATTGCGCTGGCACCATATGGACAGTTGCTCGATCTCCCTTCTATATTCTGACTCATCCCCATCAGTGATAAGTCCCACAACAGTGGTGTCGTCAGCGAACTTGATGATGGAGTTCGCACTGTGGTTGGCTACGCAGTCATGGGTATAGAGTGAGTACAGCAGGGGGCTGAGCACGCAGCCTTGAGGTGCTCCCGTGCTGATTGTTATCGAGGCTGTCACATTTCCACCAAACCAGTTTGGAGGGGATGATTGTGTTGAATGCCGAGCTGTAAACGATGAATAACAGCCTGACATATGAGTTTTTGTTGTCCAAGTGGTCCAGTGCGGAGTGGAGGGCCAGCGAGATAGCATCCACCGTTGATCTGTTGTGGCAGCAAGCGAACTGCAGTGGGTCCAGGTTTTTGTCGAGGTAGGAGTTGATTTGCTCCATGATCAGCCTCTCAAAGCACTTCATCACCACCGGCGTTAGTGCCACTGGTCGATAGTCATTGAGGCACGTCACCTTACTCTTCTTGGGCACCGGTGTAATTGATACCCTTTTAAAGCAGGTGGGGACCTCAGACCTCAGAAGTGAGAGGTTGAAAATGTCCGTAAAAACTCCCGCCAGTTGGTCCGTACAGGATTTTAGAACACGACCGGGTATACCATCAGGACCAGGTGCTTTTCGGGGGTTCACCCCTCTGAAGGATTTCCTGACGTCGGCCTCTGTGACTGAGACTGAAATGCCATCACAGCGAATGGGGGATCGGGAAGGCACATCAGTATTCTCTCTGTCAAAGCGTGCGTAAAACGCATTGAGCTCGTCAGGGAGTGATGTTTCACCGACATTCGAGCTGCCTCCTGGTTTCGCCTTGTAGGAGGTGATTGCATTTAGGCCCCGCCACAGCTGCCGAACATCTGTCTCATCCTCCAGTTTGGTGCAGAAGTCCCTTTTGACCTTTTTGATGGCCTTACCAAGGTCGTATCTGGACTTCATGTAGGCCACTGTATCATTGGACATGAACGCCCTGTGTCTGGACTTTAGAAGAGTGCGGATCTCAAAGTTCATCCAAGGTTTCTGATTGGGAAACACTCGGAAGGTTTTTGTAGGGATGCAGTCCTCCACACATTTCTTTATGAAGTCTGTAACGACTGTGGCGTTTTCGTTCAAGTCCGTTGCCGAGTCCTTGAACATTGCCCAGTCTACAGATTCCAAACAGTCCTGGAGTTGTTCTTCTGCCCCCCCCCGACCAGCTCTGTGCTGTCCTCACTTCTGGGGGTGCGCTCTTCAATTGCTGCCTGTAGGCAGGAAGAAGCAGCAGTATGGTCGGACTTACCGAAGTGAGGGCGAGGGATAGAACTATAGGCATTCTTGATGGTGGTGTAGCAGTGGTCGAGGGTGTTAGGTCCTCTGGTGCAGCAGGAGACATGTTGGTGGAAGTTGGGGAGTGATTTCTTGAGGTTCGCCTTATTGAAGTCCCCAGCAATGGTGGTAAATGCCTCGGGGTAAGACGTCTAGTGTTTGTTGACCACGGCGTGCAGCTCCACGGCGACAGGGCCTGGGCTGGAGCCAAGCCTGGTGCTGGAGCTGGAGTGAGGGCCGAGCCCGGAGCTCTGAATTGGGCTGAGAAAGAAGCCGCCGCTGGAACCAAGGACGAACCTGGGTCCGAGGTCAGGGACGAGCCCGGAGATGAAGTCGGGGCCTGCACTGGAGCCCATACTGTATATAGGAATCCTATTTATTCACTCTACTCACCCATTGTCTTTTTATAGATATGTATATAGCGCCGCAGAACTGTGCACCTTATCCCCCCCCCCCCCCCCCCCCCTTTTTGTTTTGTTTTTTGAACTAATTACATGGCTGCACTGAGTACGAGCTGCTTTTAATCTCATTGTACATGTGTATAGTGACAATAAAATGGCATTCTATTCTATTCATTCTATTCTATAACACTATATCAGGCCTCAAACTAGTAATAATTATTTCATGCAGAACAAGCTTTCCTCCTAAATCTACCCGCATCTCCCAATCATTGGCTCCCCGTAACTGGCCCGACTCATACATATCTGCAAACTTCCCTCCTCTATCTTTCTCTCCCTCGTGGACAAAATGCATCGCTACACTCCCAGTCCTGAAGCCTACTGAATTCACCTGTACTCTCCTCCTCTCAATTGCTGCAGCTGTGCACTTCAATACCGCCGAGTTTACCGACTAGTCCGACATCCTGATAAAATATGCCTCAACTTTGCCACCTCTGAACACAAGAGACACGCCGGGTCCCCACCTACCCTTTGTTTGAGGTTCTGCGGCGATGGTAGTACATCATAAATAGCCCTTTTCTGGAAACTTACATGACCCACCTCCATGCACCATAGGTCCCTCCAGCGAAATCACCTCTTTTCTACACTTTTCCAGTTCATCCACTGTCCCTGCTTAACCTAAGCTACTGCCCTTACACATCTCACTGTTTCCTCCTGACAACGTACCTGCTCTACAACCAATTTCCTCCTCTGTTGGACCTGCCTTACTCCACACTGGTCTCCCTGTGCTGAGCCCTAAGCCTCCATTCCCTTGTTGCACCCGACCAACAATGTCTGTATGTGAGGGCGAGGGATAGAACGATAGGCATTCTTGATGGTGGTGTAGCAGTGGTCGAGGGTGTTAGGTCCTCTGGTGCAGCAGGAGACATGTTGGTGGAAGTTGGGGAGTGATTTCTTGAGGTTCGCCTTATTGAAGTCCCCAGCAATGGTGGTAAATGCCTCGGGGTAAGACGTCTAGTGTTTGTTGACCACGGCGTGCAGCTCCTCCAGTGCCAGACTGACGTCTGCCTGGGGTGGGATGTAGACCGCGGTCAGGATAACGGAGGTGAATTCTCTTGGGAGGCAGAAGGGACGGCACTTCACCGCCAGATGTTCGAGGTGTGGAGAGCAGGAGTTGGACAGGACTGCCACGTCGGAACACCACGCAGAGTTGACCATGAGGCAGACGCCCCCTCCTCTCCCTTTCCCAGATGCCAGGGTACGGTCCATACGGTGGATGGAGAACCCTTCAGGCTGGACCGCTGAGTCTGGGGAGCTGGGGGTGAGCCATGTCTCTGTGAAACAGAACACAGAGCATTCCCTCAGCTCCCTTTGATAAAGCAGTCTTGCCCTTAAGTCCTCCACTTTATTTTCAAGGGACTGTACATTAGCCAGTAGGATAGTAGGGAGAGGGGGCCGAAGTCCCCTGAGCTTCATTCTGACCTGGAGTCCTGCCCGTCGGCCACGTTTCCGGACACAATGGAGGCTTCCCCTTTGTTTCCAGGTACTGTACTTGCTCCATGATTTACTAGGCTTAATCTTCAATCTAGCCCATTTAAGATTATTTAACTTCTCTAACAACCTTCTTGTCCAAGCTACTGTTGTGGTCACTAAGGTCATATCTTCCATATAGGCCCTGATTGGAGGGAGGCACAGTCCGTCCTGCCGTCTCTCCCCGCCGAAAACCCAACGTGATGCTCGAATCACTAGATCGATCGCCATTGTAATCTTTGGAATATTTGTTGACTATTCCAAAGATTTTTCATAAGTGTGCACGGAATGATATGATGCACTCCAGCTTTACATTAAAGGGGTCATGTCTCTTCATCTTGTTAAAGAAGAAGACTGCCAGTTTGTGCTCCACATTCATACTATCAAGATGGAATGGAATGCAGTCTCTTGTTTAGCAATAGTTAGGCAGGAAACACTCCATATTTGGAATTGCTCCTCATTCACTTTTGAATCAGTGTTCAAGGTGGACTTCATTCCACCCCTCCAACACCCACAACCCCCCCCCCCACACATCGCCCCGTCCCCAGTCTACCCACCTGCCTCCCTCTGGCCCCAACTCCCACCCTTGCCGGGTGTTCACCATCCCCCCCGACCTCCCCCTCTCCCCCACCCAACGGTCTGTCCTCAGCAGAGGCCTCACCTTTGTCCCCCTCCGTCCCCATCTCAATGAGTTCCGCGCCCACCATGACTTGGAGAGCTTCTACCGTCGTCTCCGCCTCACAGCACACTTCCATGGGAAGGAGTCCTCGCCCCCTAATGATGACCCTTTTCCCGTCTCCAACGCACCCCCTCCTCGTGGAACCCCCCTCAGAAAGTCCCGGCTCTGGAACTCTTCATTCAGAACTGCCGCCGCGACGTCAACCGCCTCAACTTCTCCACTCCCCTTTCTCACTCCAATCTTTCCCCCTCTGAACGCACTGCCATCGAATCACTCCGCACAAAACCCAGACTGGGTCATCAAACCAGCCGACAAGGGAGGTGCCGTGGTAGTCTGGCGCGTCGATCTCTACAAAGCTGAGGCCACGCGCCAACTCTCGGACACCTCCTCCTACTTACCCTTGGACCATGACCCCACTGACGAGCACCAGGCCACCATTTCGAGCACCATCACCGACTTCATCAATTCCCACGCCCTACCTGACCAAGCCTCCAAACTCATCATTCCCCAGCCCCGCACGGCCCGTTTTTACCTTCTCCCCAAAATCCACAACCCGGCTCTCCCGGCAGACCCATTGTCTCTGCGTGTTCGTGCCCCACCGAACTCATCTCCACATACCTTGACTCCATCCTATCCCCCTTGGTCAAATCCCTCCCCACCTATGGTTCTAGACACCTCAGACACTCTCCGCCGCCTCCACGCATTCCACTCTCTGGGCCCTCACCCCCTCATCTTCACCATGGATGTCCGGGCACTCTACACCTCCATCCCCCACCAGGATGGCCTCAGAGCCCTCCGGTTCTTCCTCGACCAGAGGAGCAACCTATACCCAGCCACTGACACTCTCCTCCGCTTAGCGGAGTTGGTCCTCACCCTCAATAACTTTACATTTGACTCCTCCCATTTCCTCCAAACCCAAGGCGTAGCTATGGGCACACGCATGGGCCCCAGCTACGCCTGCCTCTTTGTCGGGTACGTTGAACAATCCTTGTTCAATACGTACCAGGGCCCCATCCCCGACCTCTACCTCCGCTACATTGACGACTGCTTTGGTGCCACCTCCTGCACCCACACACAACTGACTGACTTCATCCACTTCACCACCAACTTCCATCCGGCACTCCAATACACCTGGACGATTTCAGACACTTCCCTACCATTCCTTGACCTCACCATCTCCATCGCAGGGGGACAGACTCCTGACCGACATACATTATAAACCACTGACTCACATGGCTATCTGGACTACACGTCTTCCCACCCTGCCCCCTGTAAAGACTCCATCCCCTACTCCCAATTCCTCCGCCTACGCCGCATCTGTTCCCAGGATGAGACATTTCATACTAGGGCATCGGAAATGTCCTCGTTCTTCAGGGAACGGGGATTCCCCTCCGCCACCATAGATGAGGCTCACACCAGGGTCTCATCCATACCCCGTAACACTGCTCTCTCTCCCCATCCCCCGCACACGCAACAAGGGCAGAGTCCCTCTGGTCCTCACCTTTCTCCCCACCAGCCGGCAAATACAACACATAATCCTCCGCCATTTCCGCCACCTCCAACGTGACCCCACCACTCGCCACATCTTCCCATCTCCCCCCATGTCTGCCTTCCGCAAAGACCGCTCCCTCCGCAACTCCCTCGTCAACTCTTCACTTCCCTCCCGCACCACCCCCTCCCCGGGCACTTTCCGTTGCAACCGCAAGAAATGCAACACCGTCCCTTCACCTCCCCCCTCGACTCCATTCAAGGTCCCAAGCAGTCGTTCCAGGTGCGACAAAGGTTCACCTGTATCTCCTCCAACCTCATCTACTGCAAAAGTGCTCACTTGCATTGCCAGGCCAAGTTCATTCAAATGTAAATATGTGTGACCTTATTGGCAGCACCACATTGGTAAATACATTGGAGAATATTGGCTTAGACTGAGCCTTGTGTGAGTCTAATATAAAGTGGCCAGGGCTATGTAACCTTCAAGTCAAGAGTCAAGAGAGTTTATTGTCATGTGTCCCTGATAGGACAATGAAATTCTTGCTTGCTTATTGTGTTCAAAGTGGATATGCTAATCTGAGGGAGGGCGATCCTTTAGTTTTCAGTAGCAGTCATTTAAATTGATCTATCAGAGATTTTTAAGGGTTTTGGCGTGCTAGAATCTCTTCTGCATTGCAAAACCAAAACTAAGTCAGAACAATCATGTTCAGGACAAAGCCTAGCTGGCATGACAAATAGGCTGATTTTCCAAAAGATGCTTTCCAATAGTTTTGTAGGTCTATAATCTTCCTGCGTGATTGTTTGGCTAGTCTAGATTAATTATCCATTGGGATTCCATGATATTGATGTAGGATTTCATCAGACGTTGGGATTCCATGGTTTGATGTAGGTAGGGTTTTATACCATTGCAAAAACTTGGGACCCAATTAATAATGATAATTCTTGGAGAGACATCATCTCCTGTGGTTGGCTTTTCTTGACGATAGCCAAATCATATTTCACTTATTTATGTAAGTGTTGAGAAGGTTTTGTGAGGGGAATAGCATAATTGACTTAACACTGGATCTCTCACTTGCATACAAATGAATTAAAAATAGCAACATGTGAATCTTTAATCAATATGATGTGTAAACAATTAACAGTACAAAATCAGAACTGTAGAAAATCATGATTTAGAATACTGATTTCAATGTTAAAGTGAATAAAGAGAAATTAAAAAGTGAGAGGAATTAAGAATGAGAAAGTAAAAATAAACTATTTTTTAACTAAATCTTAAATAACTAAAGCTTGTGGAGGAATGAGAGTGAAGCATATTTGTGAATATTCAAGTGCTAAAGAGGCTGACTGGCTGTAATTTAATTCTCAGTATGTAGAAAGGGTATTTTGACGTGAAATATTTGACTTGACTTAAATGTTTACGGCCCAAAACTATGTGTGAGATTGTGAACAGTCTTTTGTGATGTTGATTTATTTTTATGGCATGTGCCTTGAGCCAAATGCTGCTTCAGTACATCCTGTCAGGAAAATGTCTTGACGTTTAGCATTGTAGCAAGGAATATCATGATTGTAGCTAACATCATGGGCGAGTTTAAAAGAAAATGTGCTGGTGCTTGTTTTTATGATTTTAGAAATCTTTATTTCATGCAGATTGTTGGCTCTGTTAAATAAATTATTAGTAGCTGAGGCAGGTGGTGCCTGCAACGTGGCATCTGTGTTAATGAAAGGGTTTTATTTGTAAGGACACCGTAGGCACATGTGGTAGGAATGAAGGATTAGTGCTAACATCTTCTCAAACAAGTTTGAACATTGTGGGTTTTATTGCATGAGATTGAGGTTTGGATACAGTAATCGTTTTGGACATGAGTGGTTGGAATAGTGGACAGGCATGGAGTTTTGGCAACTCTATCTGGTCTGGTTGGTTAATCCCACATGTGAAAGGGTCCACCACCGAAGCCAGAGTGAAAGCTACTTTTGGGCATTTGGCACTTTGTCTGCAGGCAATATAGTTTAACAGGAAATCAGAGAACCATAGGAAATTTATGAAAACAGGAGGAATTCATTCAGCTCACCTTGTCTGTGCCCACCTTAAATATGGTGGGCACACCTCAACAAAATCCCATCTTCCAGCTTCAGCACATTTTTTTGTAATGTGTGAGGGTTTCTGCCTCACCACTCTTTCAGACAGTGAATTCTAGATTCTTGACATCCTTTCAGGTGATACATTCACAACTCCACTTTAATCCTTTTATTAATTACTTTATAAATCTACAGTAAAAAGCAGTGCTGTTAGAACTCAGCAGGTCAAGCAGCTTCTATGGAGGGACAGATGACATTTTGGATTGGGACCCTTCTTCAGACTCTGAATCTGAGTTTTAGACCGATTTTCTCATGAAATGAAACAGGCCCAAACTACTTACCAAGGCCCTTAATAATTTTAAATACCTCATTCATGTCTTCATGCAGTCTTTTTCTCTTCCAAAGAAAACATTCCCAGCTTCCTCAAACATTACATTTTCCAGCTGCGGCAAGGGTCCTTGTAAATTTCCTCTCTCAGGTGATCACGATTTTGCTGTAATTAGAACTACATGAGGTTTTCAAGCTGCCTAACTAGTGATGTAAGCAATTCTGGCATAGTTTTCCTTCTAATTATGCTCTGCTCAGTTAACAAAGGAAAACTGTTCATGTGCTTTTCTCACCAACATATAATGCTTCCTCACAGGCCAGACACCTCAGGATTCCTTTATTCCTCCACTCTCAGTATCCTCCTATTTGATGAATATGCCCTACTTTGCCCAATTGTATAATCTTGTGCTTCTCCAGATTGAATTCCATTTATACAAAGGACCAGATCATCAACTATATCTTGCAGTCTAATATTTTGTTTCTCATTGTAGAAGAGAGAAAAGGGTATGGCCATGGTGGCTGTCATTCTTGACAATAATCCCAGTCTTCTTGATGGAACACATTGTGAGGATGAATTGGGTGGAATGAGGTCAGTGACAGACTGGGCAATGTTCACAACTCTTTGCTGCTTCAGGCTGTCAAGAACAGGGCAGTTGTCAAACAAGGTTGAGATTCATCCCATCAGAACATTATTTTATAGCACAACTGAAGTTAAAAGAAAGGTCTCGACCCTAAACATCACCCATTCCTTCTATAGTGACAGTTTATTACAACGTTATCAAAATCCAATTTCGATAGCCACTAATTTATCGGGTATGATTAGAAAAGTAGTCTCACGCACTCCACAAGCTCCGGCGATAGTAATAATAAGTCTTCCAGTCTTGACTAATTGTTTTTTATTGAAGTAATAGTCCATCCCTTTCCATTCTTAATAGTCGTTCCATTTATGTCATATAAATCATAAAAACTTCTTGTAAAAGTACATCGTCTGACAACATAAATATGTCACGATCATGCTCGTGGTCATGGTAGCAAACTGTTTCAATCCATGGCCCGATCAAAACTGAAACTCATCATCTGAGTGTCTGCGCCAGCATCCTCTAGTCAAAAACACGCCCCAGACTATGTATAAAATCCCACCCACATTAACACAGGCAGATAATAATTAAAGGTAACTAGACAAGACTATAATAAACTTACTTAAGCTTAATGGCTCCAACACCTATCCATAGGTTGTCCCGCTGAGTTACTTCAGCATTTTGTGTTGATCTTCAAGTTGAGGATAATCCTTGTGAATTTGCTGAATCTTCTCAAATGCTTAAGAAAGTAAATATGCTGATGAACTATCTTGATCACACCATCAGTGCGAAGGGACCAGTTTAGGTTGCTGGTGATTTTGTTGCATAGGAAGTTGAAGCTGTCAACCAGGCGGAAGGTACTGAATTAAACAATTGTTTGCAGATCAGCATGACGAAATGTATCTGAGAAACAAGGGAGAATATTTTAGCATCTTCATTAGCCGCAGAGAAGGTAGCTAATGTTGTTTCTTTTCCTTCAGAAGGACTGCAGAGATAACCAAGTAACTGCAGACTGGTAAGCCCTATGCCACTGGTAACAAAATTATTGAGAACATTCCAATGAACTCGATTTCTATTATTTGGAAAGACAGAGGCTGATTAGGGAGAGTCAGCATAGTCTGACTCTCCATAATCACATAGTCTGCGTTTCGTAGAGCCAAAGTATAGGGGTCCACACCGAGAACAGCGGATACAGTAGATGAGATTTGAGGAGGTGGATATGAACCTCTGCCTCACCTGAAAGGACCATCGGGGTCTCTGGACAGAGTTGAAGGAGGAGGTACAAGTATTAAACAAAATGTAAGAATTGTTATAAATAATAAACCCATTAAAATGGGTGATGAAGTGCTCATTGAGCAATTATTTTCTGTTTATGCAATTATAAACTGAAAATGTAGGAAATAAATGTCAGGCAGCATCTGTGGAGAGAGAAACAAAATTAATACATTCGGCTGATAACCTTCAATTAGAATTAGGGAAAGTTAGAAATTAAATAGCTGAGAAGGGGCTGGATAAAGGGAACAAATGGGTATCGAAATAAGATAGCATCAGTTTAAGGTGAGAGGAATGAGTTTTAAGGAAGAAGTGGGAAGTCTTTTGCACAGTAAGTCGTTGATATCTGGAATGTGCTGTTCAAAGATACAATCCCAACGTAAGTGAAATGGTTAGCCTGGATGTTGTTGGCAGAAGAGTCTGACTGTGCTATTTGGCTTTGACATTGATGGTATGGCCAAAAGAGCACACCTATGCTACTTAATGCGTCACACCAATAAGCTTGGCTCCAATGACTTTTACCATAGAAAGCATCCCACCGGGATACATCACAGCTTGGTATGGCAATCGTTCTGCCCAGGACCGTAAAGAAGTGTGGAGCATTCTGATTTTCATGGGAATCGACCACGCCAGCGTTGTTAACTGATTTGGCCCCTTTAGTACCATGTTGCAACTAGGTACTTGATTGGTTTCTGTGAGAATGTATGGAGAATCATTCAAGTTTGTAAAAAGCATACCAATTAAACGGGTCTAGTTAAAACGAGTGGATCAATAAAGAGGAAAGCAACAGATCATTCGTGGCATACAGATAATTCACAAGTTATAGGAGTAGAATTAGGCCATTCGAGTCTACTCCGCCATTCAATCATGGCTGATCTCAATTTCTAATCCCATTTTCCTGTCTTCTCCCCGTAAACCTTGACGCCCGTTCTAATCAAGTATTTGTCTATCTTTGCCTTAAAAATATCAACTGACTTGGCCTCCACAGCCCTCTGTGGCAATGAGTTCCACAGATTAACTACCCTCTGACCTCCTCACCTCCTTTCTAATAGAGTGCCCTTTAATTCTGAAGCTATGACCTCTGGTTCTAAACTGTCCCACCAGTGGAAACATCCTTTCCACATCCACTCTATGTGTTTCATTGTTCTGTAAGTTTCAATGAGGTACTCTCCTCAACCTTCTAAACACCAGCGAGAAGAGGCCCAGTTTTATCAAGCGCTCATCGCATGCTAACCCACTCATTCCTGGAATCATTCTTGTAAACCTCACCTGGACCCTCTCCAGAGCCAACACCCTTCCTCAGCCAGTGGATGTGGTGTTTCTGGACGTTCAAAAAGCCTTTGACAAGGTGCCACACAAGAGATTAATGTGCGAAATAAGAGCACATGGTATTGGGGTAAGGTATTGATATGGATAGTGAACTGGTTGGCAGACAAGAAGCAGAGTAGGAATTAACGGGTCCGTTTCAGAATGGCAGGCAGTGACCAGTGGGGTGCTGCAAGGCTCAGTGCTGGGACCCCAGAGGGAGACACACTCCAGTACTCCAACGGCAGTTCGCAAAGCACGACGGGACACTCCGGAGGGAGGGGCACTCCAGCGCCTGCGGTGAACGAGGAGTGGTGACGGCTGCCGGCACCCGGTGGGAAGGGTGGTGCCACAGGCTGAGCCCGGCGACATGGCCTGGGCTGGAGCCAAGCCTGGTGCTGGAGTGAGGGCCGAGCCCGGAGCTCTGAATGGGGCTGAGAAAGAAGCCGCCGCTGGAACCAAGGACGAACCTGGGTCCGAGGTCAGGGACGAGCCCGGAGATTAAGTCGGGGCCTGCACTGGAGCCCAGGCGGCGGCCGAGCTAACGGCTGCAGTCTATAGTCAGGGCCGGGCCGAGTACAAGAACCAGGCCCTGGCGCTGCTCTACGATCTGGGTAGGTCTTGGGGCAGGGAATGGGAGTAAAAGGAGGATGTGGGAAATGAAGATGGGGTGGGGAGTGGGGTGGTAGAGGGAGATGGGGGGGGGGGGGGGGTGTGGAGGAGAGAGATGGGGAGGGGGAGATGGGGAGGGGGGCAATGCCCCATCTCTATCTACCCTCATATCCACCCTCTCTACCCGCCTTCCCCCCCCACTCTACCCCTCCCCCTCCATTCCCTCTCCCCATCTACCCCACTCCCTCTCTGCCCGCCTCCCTCTCTGCCCTCCTTCTCTGCCCTCCCTTCCTCTGTACCCCTCTTCCATCTGTACCACTCCTTCCTCTCTACCGCGCTCCCTCTCACCCCCCTCCCTCTCCATCTCCACCCCCCTCCCTCTCTACCCCCTACCCCCCCTCCCTCTCTATCCTTCCCCCCCTTCTCTACCACCCCTCCTTCTCTAGGGATTGAAGAGGGAGGGTGAAGAGGAGGAGGGTGTGTTGGGGGATGAGGAGAAATGAGCCGTGCCTGCGCAGTTGGGGGCTATGCGTGAGTGGTGCAATATTGCGTCGGGGGAACGGGTGAGTGGTGGTATCTTGCGTTGACGGAGCAGACCCAATGGGTCTGCACTTGGTCTGGTATATATTAACGATTTAAACAAGGGAATTACGGATGACACAAAACTGGGTGGTTGAGTGAGCTGTGAGGAGTATGCTATGAGGCTGCAGGGTGACTTGGATAGGTTGGGTGAGTGGGCAGATACATGGTAGATGCAGTATAATGTGGATAAATGTGAGGTTATCCACTTTGGTGGCAAGAACACGGCAGCAGGTTATTATCTGAATGGTGTCAGGAAATGGGGAGGTTCATTGAGATCTGGGTTTCCTTGCAAATCAGTCACTGAAAGTAAGCATGCAGGTACCGCAGGCAGTGAAGAAAGCTCATGGCATGTTGGCCTTCATTGCAAGAGGATTTGAGTTTAGGAGTAAGGAGGTCCTCCTGCAGTTGTACAAGGCACTGATGAAACCACACCTGGAGTATTATGTTCAAGAAGGAACTGCAGATGCTGGAAAATCGAAGGTACACTAAAAAGCTGGAGAAACTCAGCGGGTGCAGCAGCATCTATGGAGCGAAGGAAATAGGCAACATTTTGGGCCAAAACCCTTCTTCAGACTGATAGGGGGTGGCGGGGAGAAGGAAGGAAAAAGGAGGAGGAGGAGCCCGAGGGCTGGGGGATGGGAGGAGACAGCCCGAGGGCTGGGGGATGGGAGGAGACAGCCCGAGGGCTAAGTAAGGGGAGGAGACAGCAGGGGCAGGCTGCAGACTCCCCAAGCGGAATATAAGGTGCTGTTCCTCCAATTTCAGGAGTTGCTCGCTCTGGCCAGAGTCTGCAGCCTGCGGGCTTGAACATTGAATTCTCCCAATTTTGTTAGCCCCTGCTGTCTCCTCCCCTTCCTTAGCCCTCGGGCTGTCTCCTCCCGTTCCCCAGCCCTCGGGCTCCTCCTCCTTTTTCCTTCCTTCTCCCCGCCACCCCCTATCAGTCTGAAGAAGGGTTTCGGCCCGAAACGTTGCCTATTTCCTTCGCTCCATAGATGCTGCTGCACCCGCTGAGTTTCTCCAGCTTTTTTGTGTACCCTGGAGTATTGTGCGCAGTTTTGGTCATCCAATTCTTACTATTGAGGGAGTGCAGCGTAGGTTCACCAGGTTAATTCCCAGGGTGGCTGGACTGACCTGAGGAAAGAATTGGTTGACTGGGCTTGTATTCACTGGAATTTAGAAGGATGAGATGGAATCTTATAGAAACATACAACATTCTTAAGGGTTTGGACAGACTAAATGCAGGAAAAATCCTCCCTATGTTGGGGGAATCCAGAACCAGGGGTCAGTTTAAGAATAAGGGGTTTAGGACTGAGATGAGGAAAAATATTTTCACCCAGAGATTTGTAGATCTGTGGAATTCTCTGCCACAGAAGGCAGTGGAGGTCAATTCTCTGAATGTTTTAAAAAGAGTTATATTTAGCTCTTAGGGCTAACAAAATCAAGGTATGTGGGAAAAAAGCAGGGACGGGGTACTGATTTTGTATGATCAGCCATGATCATATTGAATGGCGGTGCTGGCTCGAAGGGCCGAATGTTCTACTCCTGCACCTATTTTCTATGTTTCTATATGGGGCCAGATGCTCACAGTACTCCAATTGCGGCCTGACCAGCGTCAATGTGGAATGAGTGCCTTCAAAGTGATTCCAGAAGTTTGCCTTGATTTACAATTGCCTAGATGATGCTTGTCAGTTTCCAGTGCGGGGAGTTCACTGGAGGGAGAGCCGCCTTGAGCAAGATGGCCGGGCTGCGACCTCAGCGCGTTGCTGGGTGGGTGGGTGGGAGCGACTCGTATCCTTTGCCAAAGTGGCATCGCGCGTCCCAGCGACTCTGCGTTGCACGAGGATCCCCTGGCTGCTGCGCAGGCGCTGTAGCGGAGCCAACGCACGCTCGGGTAGCGAAAGTGGCCTTGGTGGAGAGACTGGCTCAAGGCGCGACGAGGATAAAGGGAAACGGACCGCGAAAACTCACGTCCAGTTGGACCTAACGAGAATATAAATAGAGCGGGGGGCGAGAAGTTGGAGCAGAGATTTCTGACCGACGATGGCATCTTTTCTCGGTGTGTGGGGTCTGCTGCAGTAGCAGCGCCGCCGCCGCTCTGAGCGGACCGGACCAGACCACCCGAAGAAAGGGAGTGCGCAGGCGCTACAGCCCCCGACCGTTGGCGCGGCGGAACGTCTCCCTGCAGCGCGAGGGGCGGATGGCGCCCGCGCCCCGCCAGCGCAACTAGGAGCGGGAGAGGGGAATGTCCGCCAACAGGCGAGAGACCCTTTGAACTTCGCCCTGCCTTTGCAACCGTGAGCCCTCCGCCGCCGTTGATTGCGTGCGCCCGTTCTGATGGTGGGTGGGCAGTCAGCTGTTTGATTTGTGAAGTGTCAAAAAAAGCAAGTAATGAACCGCGGTTCATTCGGCCCGGCGCCAACCGTTCTTGACCGGTCCACCCAGCGCATCTGCACCGGCAGAAGGGGCACGATTCAGCCCGGTGCGTGCTTTGGCGTTCGCGACTGCATCCTTCCATCGGATACAGAAGACGTTTGCAGAATTATTCCGGAGAGAGGTATAGTGCCAACTGCAACCCGGCCATCGTTTTATAATGAGGACGAATAGCGGATTGACTAACGGCAGAATATATGCCAACAGATCGTTAGGAAATGAATATATATATACCATTTTAGATTTCATTACGTTGTATGTTTCGTCCTGTAAAATTATTGTATACATGTAAAAGAGAGCTAATGCGCATCACAGTGGGGTTCAAGGTTGAGAGATTGTATTATAATTTGGTTCAGACCTATTTTTGTGTTGGAGACGATATTGAACAGATTTTTTAAGTCACTGTTGGGGGTTTAGGATTATTTAGTCTTTCAGAGCGTCTGAAATTTTCCATTTGTAATGAATTCAAACCAGCCTCCAGGGTCTTATTTTATATACCTCACAGTAAAAGCAGGCTTTGCAAGCACTTCCAAATGTCAAATCCAAATGTTGGCTTCTGGAAGTCACGTCTTCAATAACATTTTTGTTTTTTGTTTTTGTAACTTGATTACTGGAGCAAAGCAAAAGTTGATCTGAATAAAAAAGCTCAATTGAAACAATGACAACATTGCCTTAAGGAATGCTAAAATGCACAAAACATGAGTTATCAAACAATAACTCCTCATCCTTCTTGTATTGAGGAGACCAGAAATATGCACAATGCTCCAAATGTGACCTAACCAAAGTCCTATGCAACATGACTTCCAGACTCTTATATTCATTACTGTGACCGATCAAGGCAAGCACTTCTTTACCACTCTATTTACTTGTGTTAACACTTTCAGGGAACTGTGGACATGGACCCAAGAGCCCTTTGTACATCAAACATCCATTCATCTTACAAGGAACTGCAGATGCACATTTCCAAAAATAGCACAAAGTGGGTCAGGCAGCATCTCTGGAGAAATGGTGGGATGACATTTTGGGTCTTACCCAAAATGTCACCTATCCATGTTCTCCAGAGATGTTGCCTGATCCGCTGAGTTACTCCAGCATGTTGTGTCTTTTTTTAACGCACTAATCTTATACTAATCACATTTTATTTTCCCAATGTTTACAACACTTTCCTACACACTGGCAATTTACAATGGCCAATTAACCTATTAATCTGCACATTTTTGAGATGTGGAAGGAAATCGTAGGGGGGTTGCACGTAAGGTCATCGGGTCAAAGGGCGTGAGGCATGGAGCAGCTCAATCCTTCTGGAGGACATGGCAGCTTTCGGCATACACGAAACGTGTACTTTCTTGGCTGAGCCACTGATTGGCTCTAGCCCAAGTGGGAGGAGAGAAGTGAAAACAGTTAAAGTACAGGTCAAGGACAGGCAGACTTGACTCAGAACTGCTGTAGGTTTGGGAGCAACAACAGCAGCAGGAGTTTAGCAAGAGATACGACTGATTGGCTCTAGCCCAAGTGGGAGGAGAGAAGTGAAAACAGTTAAAGTACAGGTCAAGGACAGGCAGACTTGACTCAGAATTGCTGTAGGTTTGGGAGCAACAACAGCAGCAGGAGATTAGCAAGAGATACAACTGATTGGCTCTAGCCCAAGTGGGAGGAGAGAAGTGAAAACAGTTAAAGTACAGGTCAAGGACAGGCAGACTTGACTCAGAACTGCTGTAGTTTTGGGAGCAACAGCAGCAGGAGTTTAGCAAGAGATACGACTGATTGGCTCTAGCCCAAGTGGGAGGAGAGAAGTGAGTCAGTGCTGGGAAAACAGTTGAAAACTGAGGAATTTGGTTTGTAAATTGGTAAATCAGGCAATTTATCAGTCAATTTAAGCAAGACTGCTCTTAGCGAGCGGCAGTGAGTGAGCGGCCTTGTGAGAGAAGTGCCCTGTGAGAAAAGTGTGTCTTTGGCTCGAGAGGCTTCGGAGAGGAGACGAAAGAAGGAGATGTCAGGCAAGCTGATTCAGTGCGATGCTTGCATTATGTGGGAGGTCAAGGACACCGCTGGTGCCTCTGGCTGCTACAAATGCGAGAAGTGCATCCAGGTAGAGCTCCTGAAGGGCCGTGTTGGGGAACTTGAGAAACAAGTGGATGACCTCCGGTTCGTCCGAGAAACGGAGTCGTTCCTCGACAAGTCCTACAGTACGATTGTTACACCTAAGGTACTGGAAGAGAGAAGGTGGGAGACAGTGAGAACGGGAGGGAAGCATGGAATGCCAACTTCCCCGGGTGTTGTACCTCTTGTGAACAGGTTCACCCACTTAGAAGCTGTCGGGACAGAAGAGGTGTTTACACTGGGCGACGGACTGGCTTGTGATGCGAATAGGGCTGTTGAGCCAAAACCAAAAAGGCCTAAGGCAGGCAACACCATTGTAGTGGGAGACTCCATTGTGAGAGGTACGGACAGGGGTTTCTGCGGCAACAGACGGGATGCGAGGATGGTGTGCTGCCTTCCTGGTGCCAGGATCCAGGATGTCACGGACAGAGTGCAGAAAATCCTCAAGGGCGAAGGTGAACATCCGGAAGTGGTAGTGCATGTCGGCACAAACGTGTCGGAAAGAAGGGGATGAATATTCTGCAGCGTGACTTTAGAGAGCTCGGAAAAATGCTGAAAAGCAGGACCTCCAGGGTTGTTATCTCCGGTTTGCTTCCAGTTCCTCGTGCTGGCGAGAGCAGGAACAGGGAGATACGGGACCTGAACGTGTGGCTGAGGAACTGGTGCACGGGGCAGGGATTTAGATTCTTAGATCACTGGGATCTGTTTTGGGGTAAGGGAGAACTGTACAAAAGGGACGGATTGCATCTTAACAGGTGTGGGACCAGCATTCTGGCAGGCAGGTTTGCCACTGCTACACGGGTGGTTTTAAACTGAATAAGGGGGGTGGGGTGTCGAATGGGCTAGTGGAGGATGGAGTTAAAGGGAAAGGGTTTCTTAAATGTGTGAGCGTAGAGACAGAGGGGTGTAAAATGAGGGTAGAAGCAATAGGTAGCAAGGTGAAAAGTAAAAGTGGCAGGCCGGAAAATCCAGGGCAAAAATCAAAAAGGGCCACTTTTCAACATAATTGTATAAGGGGTAAGAGTGTTGTAAAAACAAGCCTGAAGGCTTTGTGTCTCAATGCAAGGAGCATTCGTAATAAGGTGGATGAGTTGAATGTGCAGATAGCTATTAATGACTATGATATAGTTGGGATCACGGAGACATGGCTCCAGGGTGACCAAGGCTGGGAGCTGAACATCCAGGGATATTCAATATTCAGGAGGGATAGAGAGAAAGGAAAAGGAGGTGGGGTAGCGTTGCTGATTAGAGAGGAGATTAACGCAATGGAAAGGAAGGACATTAGTTTGCAGGATGTGGAATCGGTATGGGTAGAGCTGCGAAACACTAAGGGGCAGAAAACGCTGGTGGGTGTTGTGTACAGGCCACCTAACAGTAGTAGTGAAGTTGGAGATGGTATCAAACAGGAAATTAGAAATGCGTGCGACAAAGGCAAAACCGTTATAATGGGTGACTTCAATCTACATATAGATTGGGTGAATCAAATTGGCATGGGGTGCTGAGGAAGAGGATTTTTTGGAATGTATGCGGGATAGTTATCTAAATCAACATGTAGAGGAACCAACGAGAGAGCAGGCTATTTTAGACTGGGTATTGAATAATGAGGAAGGGTTAGTTAGCAGTCTTGTTGTACGTGCCCCCTTGGGCAAGAGTGACCATAATATGGTTGAGTTCTTCATTAGGATGGAGAGTGACATTGTTAATTCAGAAACAATGGTTCTGAACTTAAAGAAAGGTAACTTTGAGGGTATGAGACGTGAATTGGCCAAGATTGACTGGCAATTAATTCTAAAAGGGTTGACGGTGGATTTGCAATGGAAGACATTTAAAGACTGCATGGATGAACTACAAAAATTGTTCATCCCAGTTTGGCAAAAGAATAAATCAGGGAAGGTAGTGCATCCGTGGATAACAAGGGAAATCAGGGATAGTGTCAAAGCGAAGGATGATGCGTACAAATTAGCCAGAAAAAGCAGCATACCGGAGGACTGGGAGAAATTCAGAGACCAGCAGAGGAGGACAACGGGCTTAATTAGGAAAGGAAAAATAGATTATGAAAGAAAACTGGCAGGGAACATAAAAACTGACTGCAAAAGTTTTTATAGATATGTGAAAAGAAAGAGATTAGTTAAAACAAATGTAGGTCCCTTGCAGTCAGAAACAGGTGAGTTGATCATGGGGAACAAGGATATGGCGGACCAATTGAATAACTACTTTGGTTCCGTCTTCACTAAGGAAGACATAAATAATCTGCCGGAAATAGCAGGGGACCGCGGGTCAAAGGAGTTGGAGGAATTGAGTGAAATCCAGGTTAGCCGGGAAGTGGTGTTGGGTAAATTGAATGGATTAAAGGCCGATAAATCCCCAGGGCCAGATAGGCTGCATCCCAGAGTACTTAAGGAAGTAGCTCCAGAAATAGTGGATGCATTAGTAATAATCTTTCAAAACTCTTTAGATTCTGGAGTAGTTCCTGAGGATTGGCGGGTAGCAAACGTAACCCCACTTTTTAAGAAGGGAGGGAGAGAGAAAACGGGGAATTACAGACCAGTTAGTCTAACATCGGTAGTGGGGAAACTGCTAGAGTCAGTTATTAAAGATGGGATAGCAGCACATTTGGAAAGTGGTGAAATCATTGGACAAAGTCAGCATGGATTTACAAAAGGTAAATCATGTCTGACGAATCTTATAGAATTCTTCGAGGATGTAACTAGTAGCGTGGATAGGGGAGAACCAGTGGATGTGGTGTATCTGGACTTCCAGAAGGCTTTCGACAAGGTCCCACATAAGAGATTAGTTTACAAACTTAAAGCACACGGCATTGGGGGTTCAGTATTGATGTGGATAGAGAACTGGCTGGCAAACAGGAAGCAAAGAGTAGGAGTAAACGGGTCCTTTTCACAATGGCAGGCAGTGACTAGTGGGGTACCGCAAGGCTCAGTGCTGGGACCCCAGCTATTTACAATATATATTAATGATCTGGATGAGGGAATTGAAGGCAATATCTCCAAGTTTGCGGATGACACTAAGCTGGGGGGCAGTGTTAGCTGTGAGGAGGATGCTAGGAGACTGCAAGGTGACTTGGATAGGCTGGGTGAGTGGGCAAATGTTTGGCAGATGCAGTATAATGTGGATAAATGTGAGGTTATCCATTTTGGTGGCAAAAACAGGAAAGCAGACTATTATCTAAATGGTGGCCGACTAGGAAAAGGGGAGATGCAGCGAGACCTGGGTGTCATGGTACACCAGTCATTGAAAGTGGGCATGCAGGTGCAGCAGGCAGTGAAGAAAGCGAATGGTATGTTAGCTTTCATAGCAAAAGGATTTGAGTTTAGGAGCAGGGAGGTTCTACTGCAGTTGTGGGTCTTGGTGAGACCACACCTGGAGTATTGCGTACAGTTTTGGTCTCCAAATCTGAGGAAGGACATTATTGCCATAGAGGGAGTGCAGAGAAGGTTCACCAGACTGATTCCTGGGATGTCAGGACTGTCTTATGAAGAAAGACTGGATAGACTTGGTTTATACTCTTTAGAATTTAGGAGATTGAGAGGGGATCTTATTGAAACTTACAAAATTCTTAAGGGGTTGGACAGGCTAGATGCAGGAAGATTGCTCCCGATGTTGGGGAAGTCCAGGACAAGGGGTCACAGCTTAAGGATAAGGGGGAAATCCTTTAAAACCGAGATGAGAAGAACTTTTTTCACACAGAGAGTGGTGAATCTCTGGAACTCCATGCCACAGAGGGTAGTCGAGGCCAGTTCATTGGCTATATTTAAGAGGGAGTTAGATGTGGCCCTTGTGGCTAAGGGGATCAGAGGGTATGGAGAGAAGGCAGGTACGGGATACTGAGTTGGATGATCAGCCATGATCATATTGAATGGCGGTGCAGGCTTGAAGGGCCGAATGGCCTACTCCTGCACCTAATTTCTATGTTTCTATGTTTCTTACCTGTTAAAAACTGCCCAAATGGTCAATTTGTGCGCTGTAATTAATTGTGGCGGGTGACTGAGCGCTCTGAACCAAATGCTCTAGTATCTTTGCTCTGAACCCGAGCACCAAGGTGTAAGCGGCTGAAGGAGCGCATTCCTCGGGACTTCCCACACTCTCCCCCTGGGGTCAGCGCTGTCCGGCCACGGCCGCCTTCCGCCCCGTCTCCCCCAGTGCGGCCACGCTGTCATGGACTGTGGGTCGGCAGCGCTCACACACAGGGCCGGGTGGAGCGGGGCTGCGCCTCCGGGCAATGGACACACGGGGACGAAAACCCGGCAACGTCCCCGTCAGCTGCAGCAGAGTTGGGGACAATCTGGTCCCTCCGCCCACCCAGAGACACTGACCGCGCTGCGCCGGCACCCCGATCCCCGTCCCCCATCCTGGCCGCGGTGACAGACGGCCTCGGGTCCGCGAGTGTGGAACCAATCTGTGGAGTCCGGATGCTGGGTCAGAAGAAGGGCCTGCTGTACTGGCAGCCATAGTAAGTGCTTACCTGACGTTGTCCACGTGTGCTCCAGAAGGCGTTGTGTGGCAACAGCACGGGTCACGGGTCGTGACCTTGACTGCCGTGCAACCTCCCTATTTGGGGAAATTCAAGTGGTCATAGGGAAAATGTGCAATATCCAAACTTACTTGAGGTCAGGATTTAACCCATTTCTCTGGTGCTGTGAGTTAGCTACTTTACTAGCCCCATCATTTTGCATGTGAGGATCTTCTATTAAAGTCATTTTCTCATCAGAGAAGTTTGTGAGAAGTACTGAACTTGGTAATTAAGGGTCTGAGATTTAACGCTGTGTGCAGTAACAATGCCATAGCCCATTTGAATGACTGGTGCTGTGAATTATTTATCATGTCCCATCTGTGTATAAAATCACAAGAGAATAGAGAGGATGTCTTTTCCTGACAGTAGGGCCATCGAGAACCACAGGACACGTTTACACTGAGAGGGGAAAGATTTAATTGGAACCTGAGGTGCAACTTTTTTCACACAGGATAGTGGGTATAAAGAATGAATTGCCAGAGGAGGTAGTTGAGGCAGGTACAATAGCTACATTTAAAATACATTTGAGCAGTTACATGGGTAGGAAAGGACCAAACGCGGGCAGGTGGGACTAGCATAGATGGGGCATCTTGGTTGGCACGGGCATGTTGGACCAAAAGCCTGTTTCTATGCTGTCTGACTAATAAGTTCACACGGCCACAATATGAGATTTTTTTGGCAGAAGACTGAACACTTTATCATAGATAGAGGTTTTTATTGAATATTGTAAAGATGGAGAGAGGGAGAGACTTTTAGGGAGGGAAGTATTCTGGAGAGTATTCTGAGGGATAGGATATCCAGGCATTTGGATGGGCAAGGGCTGATTAGGGACAGTCAGCATGGTTTTGTATGTGGGAGGTCGTGTCTCACAAACATGATTGATTTTTTTGAAGACATGACCAAAAAGGTTGATGAGGGCAGAGCTGTAGATGTTGTGTACATGGACTTCAGTAATGCGTTCGACAAGGTTCTGCATGGTAGGCTGCTCTGGAAGGTTAGATCACATGGGATCAAAGGAGAGATAGCTGAATGGATAGCAAATTGGCTCCATGGAAGGAAGCAGAGGGTAATGGTGGAAGGTTGGTTCTCAGACTGGATGCCTGTGACTAGTGGTGTGCCTCAGGGTCCGGTGTTGGGCCCGTTACTGTTTGTCATCTACATCAATGATTTAGATGAGAACATACAGGGCAAGATTAGCAAGTTTGCTGATACAGGTAATACAAAAGTTAGTGGTTTTGCAGATAGTGAAGATGGTTGTGAACGATTGCAGCAGGATCTGGATTGATTGGCCAGGTGGGTGGAGAAGTGGTTGATGGAATTTAATACAGAGAAGTGTGAGGTGTTGCATTGTGGGATGTTGAACAAGTGCAAGACCTACACAGTAAATGGCAGGCCTTTGTGTAGTGTTGTAGAGCAGAGGGATCTAGGAGTACAGGTGCATGGTTCCTTGAAGGTCTAGTCGCAGGTAGATAAGGTGGTCAAAAAGGTTTTTGGCACTTTGGCCTTCATCAGTCAGAGTATTGAGTATAGAAATTGGGAGGTCATGTTGCAGTTGTATAAGACGTTGGTGAGACCGTATTTAGAATATTGTGTTCAGTTCTGGTCACCATGTTATAGGAAAGATATTGTCAAGCATGAAACGGTTCAGACAAGATTTACGAGGATGTTGCCAGGAGTCCAGGGTGGAATTTGAAATTCAGCAAAAATATATATATTTAAATCTCTGCTTTCTGCAAGACAGTGTTGATGTCAAGTTCAAGTGAGTTTATTGTCATGTGTCCCTGATAGGACAATGAAATTCTTGCTTTGCTTCAGCAAACAGAACATAGTTGGCATTGACTACAAAACAGATAAGTGTGTCCATATACCATTATATAAATATATACACACATGAATAAATAAACTGATAAAGTGATAATAACAGATAATGGGCTATTAATGTTCATAGTTTTGTCCAAGCCAAGTTTAATAGCATGATGGCTGTGGGGAAGTAGCTATTCCTGAACCTGGTCGTTGCAGTCTTCAGGCTCCTGTACCTTCTACCTGAAGGTAGCAGGGAGATAAGTGTGTGGCCAGGATGGTGTGGGTCCTTGATGATACTGCCAGCCTTTTTGAGGCAGTGACTGCGATAGATCCCCTCGATGGAAGGGAGGTCAGAGCCGATGATGGACTGGGCAGTGTTTACTACTTTTTGTAGTCTTTTCCTCTCCTGGGTGCTCAAGTTGCCTAACCAAGCCACGATGCAACCGGTCAGCATGCTCTCTACTGTGCACTGTAGAAGTTAGAGAGAATCCTCCTTGACAAACCGACTCTCCGTAATCTTCTCAGGAAGTAGAGGCGCTGATGCGCTTTCTTAATAATTGCATCAGTGTTCTCGGACCAGGAAAGATCTTCAGAGATGTGCACGCCCAGGAATTTGAAGCTCTTGACCCTTTCAACCATCGACCCGTTGATATAAACGGGACTGTGGGTCCCCATCCTACTCCTTCCAAAGTCCACAATCAGTTCCTTGGTTTTGCTGGTGTTGAGGGCCAGGTTATTGTGCTGGCACCATATGGACAGTTGCTCGATCTCTCTTCTATACTCTGACTCATCCCCATCAGTGATACGTCCCACAACAGTGGGTGTCGTCAGCGAACTTGATGATGGAGTTCGCACTATGACCGGCAGTATGAGTACAGCAGGGGGCTAAGCACGCAGCCTTGAATTGCTCCCGTGCTGATTGTTATCGAGTCTGACACATTTCCACCAATACGAACAGACTATGGTCTGAGAATGAGGAAGTCAAGGATCCAATTGCAGAGGGATGTGCAGAGGCCTAGTTCTGCGAGTTTGGTAACCAGCTTGGGGGGGGGGGGGGGGGGGGGGGGGGAGGGGATGATTGTATTAAATACTGAGCTGTAATCAATCAATAACAGCCTGACATATGAGTTTTTGTTGTCCAAGTGGTCCAGAGCGGAGTGGAGGGCCAGCAAGATCGCATCCACCGTTGATCTGTTGTGGCGGTAAGCGATCTGCAGTGGGTCCGGTTTTTGTCGAGGTAGGAGTTGATTTGCGCCATAATCAACCTCTCAAAGCACTTCATCATCATAGGCGATAGCCATTGAGGCACGTCACCTTACTCTTCTTGGGCACTAGTATAGTGTTAAATGTCTCTATAAACATCACCAATTATGTTTTGACCTTCAAGTATTACTGAAGGAGAATTTCTTAAAGCTGTTTGATGCGGGCACAATTACCATTTGTATTGGTTAATGGGAAAGATTTGAACGGGTATCGGATTTAAACGGGTCAGGTCATTAAGGGCTCCGGTCGAACGGGTTTCCTGGCTGACTTGCAGGTAAAGGGTCTGTCCCACTTACGCGACCTTGGCTTGCAAATTACGCAACCTCTCCCCCTCCCTCTTCCCCCCCCCCTCCCTCTTCCCCCTCCCTCTTCCCCCCCCTCTCTCTCTCTCCCCCTCCCTCTCTCTCTCTCTCTCTTTCTCTCTCCCTCTCTCCCCCCCCCCTCTCCAAGGTTGGTTCTGTTTGCCTTTATTTGCTTCAGTTTTGTCTGTTTAAGTGTTATTTATCACATTATAGCTTTTGAAAGATTCAACCGGGTATCAGACGCCTTCTAAGGGCTGAATCGACCCATTCGCGGGGCCTTTCATCGCCCAGCGCAGCTTAAAATGAAACTGCTGCGTCAAGGCGATCGAGGCTCCTGATGTTGAAGCCGCCGCTGGCCGATTTTAAGCCGCGGCAGGAGATGAAAGGCACCGCAAACGGTCCGATTCAAGCCCCACGATTCGGGGCGGACGAAGCTGCTGTTGCTGGAGTTTAGAGTTGGTCATCAACCAGGTCAGCTCCCGATGTTACCGTTCACAGGGCCCACTGCCGAAGCCTCACATGTGTGTGTGTGCCCGTGGCCACCAAGAAGCTGCGGCCCCAAAATGTGTGTCCCCCCCGTCCCCCCCCCCCCCATGGTTTGATAGCGATTTCCGCCCCTGCTAGATGGTGTGAGCTATAGGGAGAGGTTGAGTAGGCTGGGTCTCTATTCCATGGAGTGCAGGAGGATGAGGGGAGATCTTATAGAGGTGTATAAAATCATGAGAGGAATAGTTCGGGTAGATACACAGAGTCTTTTGCCCAGAGTAGGGAAATTGAGGACCTGAGGACATAGGTACAAGGTGAAGGGGAAAAGATTTAACAGGAATCCGAGGGGTATCTTTTTCACACGAAGGGTGGTGGGTGTATGGAACAAGCTGCCAGACGAGGTAGTTGAGGCTGGAACTATCCTATTGTTTAAGAAACAGTTAGACAGGTACATGGATAGGACAGGTTTGGAGGGATATGGACCAAGCGCAGGCAAGTGGGACTAGTGTAGCTGGGACATTGTTGGCCGGTGTGGGCGAGTTTGGCCGAAGGGCGTGTTTCCACACTGTATCACTCGATGAACTCCCGAGTTAGGAACTTGGCAGCTAAGTGAATAACTGGAAGTAAATATGATTCAAGATGCTGGATTTGGAAGATTGCAAATGCCTTAGGGCAGGGGTGTCAAACTCATTTTAGGTCACGGGCATGCGCGAACGAAGTCCAATCCGGCACCGCGGACAGCTGCAGCCCCCTCTGGTATTGGGGAAATCATTCTGCGGGCCGGATCGGACCACTTCGCGGGATGGCTGGTGAGCGCATCCGACCCGCAGGCCATGAGTTTGACACCCCTGCCTTCGAGGGTTATAGGTCCTGAGGATATTATAAAGACTGGGGATTTTGAATTTTAATATTGATTCATCAATTAAGCTAGTGTTAGCATGTGTTAAGCATGCAATGCGTTTGTGAGGGAATGAAACCTGGTGAGATATGGGCAGCAAAATTTTGGTGACTAGGTTTGTGAAGAGTAGCATAAAATCGGGAAGTAACAATGGTAAGGATGATTCAGAAAATCAGAAAAAGCAAGGGTGGTGATAGAAATAGGCAATGTTAGCAATGCTGTTGTGATGCCAGAAATTCCACTCAGAGTCAAGTGTGACACAACGCTGCAAACAGTTGGTTCACATTCAGACAGTTAACGTTATAGTGATCTTCAAGAGTTACAGATTTGGAGTCATACAGTGTGAAAACAGGCCCTTCAGCCCAACTTGCTCATGTTGACCAACATGACCCAACTACACTAGTCCCACCTGCTTACGTTTGACCCATATTTCTCTAAATCTATCCTATCTGTGTAGTTATCCAAATGTTTTTTGAACGTTGTGAGTATCTGCCTCAACTACCTCATCCGGCAGCTAATTCCATATACCTACCACCTCTCTGGGTAAAAACGTTGCCTTTCAAGTTCCTATTCAATCTTTCCCACCTCACCTTAAACCTATGTCCACTGGTTTTTGATTCCACTACTCTGGGTGAACGACTTTGTACATTTACTCTACTTGTTCTTCTCATGATCTTATACACCTCTGAAAGATCACCCCTCACATTGCACTCCAAGAGTCCTAGAGAGCTCAACCTCTCCCTATAGTTCAGATGCTCCAGACAACCTTCTCGTAAATCTTCTCTGCACCATTTCTAACTTAACAACATCTTTCCGATAACAGGGTGAACAAAACTAAATACGATACTCTAAATGTGACCTCGCTAATGTCAAACCAGCATCTGAAGTTTCTTCCTACACACTTTGTCTATCATGTACAACTAATTTGGTCATCTTTGTATTTGGTGAAAGGAAAGTTCTTATCGTTTAGTTCTTGATATTAGGCAAGCAGTCTGATATTTTACAGATGGTGGAGGGACAAGGGACATAGTGATTGGGTAAAGCTGTTTGTCTTCATAAATGCAGGAACCAATGCACTGTTCTGGAATTATGTTGTTAAGGCACAAATAATTGCAACATCATTGTTGTTAGATATTGGCTTTGGTATTGCCAAATATTTCAAAATTAAGAAATTTAAGTGAAACATCCCCATCTCACCACAATTATAACCACCTCCTTTTCTGGTCCCTCTGTGCCCTCTGTTTTTGACTCCCATCTTCTGACCATTGTCTTTTTTACCTCACAATTCCCATATGCTTCATCCTAGTTTGCTGTATTCCTTCCTTTCCCCTTTCCTAAAATTCTCCACCCCTTTCTCTGAGCAGGAAGCCCCCCGCTGCATTGTACTCGAATTATTGCCAAATGAATCTCAACATTTGCATTGTTCAATACCATCAATGTGGTTCATGCCAATTTAAGAAGATATATTTGTGTTTTGTGCAGCTACAAATATTGTTATTTGTCCTTAAAACGATGCAGGTTTGTAGGTATCACACACAACAAATACAAATAAGTTGTTTAATGCACAGACTCAAATACCAATCTTATGTCTGGTCAATTCCCTCAAACGATGGTTGAAGTGACGGAGAGAGTGGGTGGTGATACTAATTGCATCAAATTGTCTTTTTTTGCCATATAATTACTTCAAATACATCCTCATGGCAAAGAAAGAGGTGATTGGTCCATCGAGTCGATATCGGCCCTCAGAGCAATCCCATTCCCTCACTTATTTCCATGTAACCTATCCTTTCATATGCATTCATCAACTTTATGTACAGTAATCTGCCTTGCCTGGTCTTTCCTGGTAACGTTATGCAGAAATGATTGATGCAAAAATTCTCTCATTTCATGTTAGAAACCAAAAAGTTCTGGCTCTATTCTGGAAACCCTATTACATATAAATGGAAATTGAGTATCATCAGGTTGTTCATGCTCATCAAAACTGATCTTTCTTTTCCTGCGAAACTATTGCAAGCATATGAAGGATGTATCTGCATGACAATTTAATTTATGCTACTTTAAATTTCTGCAGTGCGATTAGTAAAATTAACACAGAATCTGCTTAATCACTAATGCTGTCATCCATTGTGATATTTTCTGAATAATGTAAACTGTATCGCCCAATCATTTTTTGTCGATTGACATTGAGCACTATTGAATGTCGGGAACGTCTAGCACTCAGATTTGTTGCTGCGCCTTTAAATATGCAATTTCATAGCCTGGCCATTTACAAATTACAAGAAAAATATTGGTGGCGAAAAAGGTGTTGTGTCAGCCCAAGATTACTCCTCGAAATTCCTGCATCCTGTACTAGCAGCCCATTATTGGCTGGTGATTGGTTTCACCTCCACAAAAACAGTATACCTATCATTAATTCAAATTTTCAACCATTCTCAAATCCTGCAGTTATGACGATGGAACTTAGACCTAGAAATCCAGTAATGTGGTACAGTAGGGCTTATGGATGAATGGATGGTTCCCTTCTATCCACAAGTGTTTTACTAAAACAATTTTGTGTAAATGTATGTATTTTCACAAAGCAGGTGGTTTTATGTGGATGTATTTTCATCACTATTTCCTAATTTTAAACTTGTGTTTTCTTTGGACAGGTGCTGTAGAATTCTAGGAATAATGTGAAGATGAGTTTTCTGGGATCTGTCCGCAATTTGTTGCTGGCTGTTTGTCTGATGTTGGTCCTTGGATTTCTGTATTATTCTGCTGGGAAGTTACACATGCATGGATGGGGTCAGGAACCACGTGAGTTATAAACCTACTATTTTTAAATGTCTTTAAATAGTTTTCCGATATTTGGATCAAAGTATGATATGCTAATTAAAATTCAGTTTCAACATCTTTTACAATTGACAAGTTGTCACTTTGGAGTAATTTTTGTTGCTGATTATGTTAAATGGAAGTAAATGCTAGTTTTGATTTTTCCAAAGTGTTTGAACTGTGCTATCACTAACATATATATGTTTAAGAAGGAACCACAGATGCTGGAAAATCAAAGGTAGACAAAAGTGCTGGAGAAACTCAGCGGGTGCAGCAGCATCTATGGAGCTCCATAGATGCCGACATATATATGTGTCTTTTTACAATACTGCACATAAATATGTGACAAAGGGGTCAAATTCCTTCAAAAAACGTTAACAAGCACTTTATTGGGTTCATGACTAACATAGTATCAACAAAAAATATAAGAAAAGATAGCATATTGATGGCAAATTTCCGAAAATGGCATCAGAATACACAAATACATTTTGTGTAACGGTGATCTGGCTGGCACAGTAAGTGCACGTATTTCTTATTCCTTTTTATGTTTAGGAATACCACATGGAATAATAAAATTGCAAACACCGTTTCCACTGCATTCACCTGATCGTGTAGTAGAATACCGCATCCATCTGAGTGGACACTGCAACGCGCATTACACATCATACACACAATGTACGTTGTGATGGGCACTAAAAGGTTTGGTGTCCCAGAAAACGAACGTTACATTATTAGCGAAAAACATAACCGGTACATTACCTCATAGATTTGAGCTATATCGATGGCCGATGATTCGTCAGAACGTTTGATTTGGGATGATTGTTTAGTAAGTAAAATGTCTCCGTAACGGTCGTTGCGGAGCTTCCCAAAGTTGACACGAAGAAATTAAGTTAGCGACTTGGTCCGTACGAAAGGTAAACAAGAGACAGTGTGTTGCCAAATTGAAGATTGGCTCAGTTTCTTAGTTTTGATGTCCAGTTTATGTCCAAAACATTTTTTAATTGATTTTTTGAAAGTTGGAAAATATATTGTAAGCGGTCGTTGCGTTTTTGTCACCACGATGTTTTTGATATATTAAATTGGAAAATAAGAAAAAATAATGAACTCGCCCAAAAATCGCTACTACCATAGGATACCTCGTTGGGTTTTTGAAAACCATTAGAGGTTTGGAGCCTCCGTGAGTTAAATGGTCGTTGTGACAATAGACACCAAGCACAATGACTGTTACGGGATCTTTACTGTACTGTATTATATTTATGTTACTGTATTTTTCTCCTGATATTGATGAAGATATTTTCTCAGATTATCAAAATGTATATGTATGAGGGGCCATATGAAGTTTATTAAATATGAAATTAAATATTCATGACTAAATGTGGCAGAGTTTTTAAAGCCACATTTTTGATGTCCAAATTGGTGGTAAAACGATGAAGATTTGTCTGTCATGAAAAAAGTTTTTGTCTTTCGGTCTTGAAGTTATCTAATTTATATCTGTTATTTGTAACGTTTCACATGATGGGTGGATATTTGTTAAGAACAGTGTATTGGTGTAAAAAACTGAGTAATGATCTTGTTCCTCAAAATCTCTCCAGTATTGTAAAAAGACACATATGCAAAATCACTGACAATTTTAATCCAACTTTTATAGGTATGTATTGAATTTTCCTTGTGATGAAAGTGGACACATGGTCATGCTGAACATTTTATAGAATTCTATTCTCAATCCTTTCATTTCATCTTAATAAAGGTTATTACAGCAGGTTGTAACAGCTATTCTGAATGATGGGCAAAGAAGGAAAAAACGAAAGATTAAGTTCTTTTCCTGTTAAATTGTACACTAATGTTTCTGAATCGAGGTTTATATTTCATTTAAAAATAGGCTGTGCTCCATTACAGCAGGTTGTAACAGCTATTCTGAATGATGGGCAAAGAAGGAAAAAACGAAAGATTAAGTTCTTTTCCTGTTAAATTGTACACTAATGTTTCTGAATCGAGGTTTATATTTCATTTAAAAATAGGCTGTGCTCCATTGCACAAGCTACATTTGTCAATGTTTATCAGTCTTGTGGATAATTGATTGAAACATTCAAGTAATACAATTTTTTAGAAAATACACAAATATTTTGTAACCTTGGATAAAGTTTTATGAGCTATGTAAAGATTAATACATTATTTTTCACGTAAGAAAATCAAGAATGAGACATCTTAGGTTTAAGTTGATTGTGGAGTTATTTAATAGGAACCTGAGGGGCAGCTTTTTCCACACAGACAATGGTGGGTATATGGAACAACTGCCAGAGTTAGTAATTGAGACAGGTACAATAATAACATTTAAAAGACATTTAGAGAAGTAGATTTATAGTAAAGGTCTAGAGGGGTATGGACCAAACATGGGGAAACATAGAAAATAGGTGCTGGAGTGGGCCATATGGCCCTTTGAGCCAGTACCGACCGCCTTTCCATATAATCATGGCTGCTCATCCAAAATCAGTACCCCATTCTGGCTTTTTCCCCATATCCCTTGATTCCCTTAGCCCTAAGAGCTAAATCGAACTTTCCCTTGAAAACAAGACTAGCTTAGATAGGGCAACTTGTTTGTCATGGTTCTGTATGACTATAATGAGCCTTCTAAATGATAGCAGGCAGCCTTGGAAGACTTATCTATACTCCCAAGCCTTTCCTGACGTCCTCTGAGTGAGGGCTACGTGTATATATGTATGTAGTTTGTTTTGTTGTGCTTTTCTTATAACAAATGTAAAGCACTTTGGCCAACGAGAGTTGTTTTTTAAATGTGCTATATAAATAAATGTGACTTGACTTGACTTCTAGAGAAGTACATCTTCTTTTAAGTCTTCTGTTCTGTAGAATGTTCTATGAACATGCTAGTAAAAAATAGCCACCTTTTTCTTCCTTTCCTGCAATTTACAATTAGCTTGATTCATTTGTTTATAATTTAACTGCTGATATGTCTTGGTGTAAAGCTGATTTTTTTTTTTAAGCAGGGATTTTGGTTACACTGTTAGGACACAGTCAATTAATCAGTTGATCTGTATAGTGATGAACAGGATTGTCAATTAAATCTTCTCTTGGTAATCTGGATGGACTGGTAACTTTTTAAAAAATGTGCATTTTGGGGGTTTTTTCAGTGATAACTGCTGCTAGTGACATGACCATCATGTATGACAGAAATACTATTCAAATAAACTAGTCCAGATTGGTGAAACAATGTAGTTGTGAATCTGTGAAGTTGTCAGTAATTAATTAAACCATGCATTGAATTAGATGTCATCCAGTCTCTGTAATTGATTTTATGGTGTGCCATTGTGTGTAATTTCTTGCCTTTCACAGGTGTAAGTTTCTGTATCTGTTTTATGATTTGTTAACATATCAACTGATCAGCCAGATGCTGAACCATCAAGGTTCCTGAATAACAGGAGTGTATATTTTTTGAGATTTACTGTACTTTGGATCAAATTAAGTAGTATTTGTCAATTTGAATGAAATTAAATTGGGGAAATAGCATTTTGCTGCGTTCAGTAGTTTTGCGTGCAGGCAGGAATTTACTTTGTACTGCCCAAGAAGATCTCAGTGATCTGCATCAATAACTGCATTCTGGTAACACTTACATCTAGTGTAATGAACTACTTTGAGAGGTTGGTTATGGCAACAATCAAATCTTGTCTCAGAAATGGCTTGGATCTGCTTCAATTTGCTATCACCTCAACAGGTCCATAGCAGATGCTATGTCGCTGGCTTGCCACTCTGCTCAGGATCATCTGGACAACTGGAACATATATGTCAGGCTGCTGTTCAATGAGTGCAGCTCACTGTTCAACACCATCATCTCCTCCAAACTCATCACCAGCTTCCCTGACCTGGACCTCTATCTCCCTTTGCAACTGGATCCTTGACTTCCCCATCAGCAGACCTGAATCAATGCAGATTGGTAACAACTTTTCCTTCTCACTGACGATCAACAGAGGCGCACCTTCACTTGGTGCTTGGCCCCTTGTTCTATTTTCATTACTCCCATGACTGGCTCAAGCACAGTTCCAATGCTATCTATACATTCGCCAAAGCACCATTGTGTTTGGCAGAATTATAGGTGTTGATGAGAGTGAGCACAGAGGAGGAAAATAGAACAGCTGGTTGAATGGTGCTGAAACGTAACTTCTCACTCAAGGTCATCAAGACCAAATAACTAATTGTCGACTTAAGAGAGGTTTGGCACCACATGCCAGTTTTCATTTGTGGGTCTGTTGTGGAGAGCATTAATAGCTTCAAATTCCTGGACATTAACATCTTGGAAGACCTGCCTTGGGCCCAGCACATGGGTGGAATCATAAAGATGGCACGCCAGTGCTGCTTCTTTCTTAGAACAATCAAGAGATTTGGCATGTTACTGAATACTCTACAACCATTTACAGATGTACTGTAGAAAGTAAAAAATAAAGTGCTGGCGGAACTCAACAGGCCTGGCAGCATCTGTGGAGGGAATGGACAGACGATGTAAAGGTCAGAAAGGAAGCTACACGCAAACTGGAAGAACAGTTCCTCATATTCCGCTTGAATAGCTTATAACCTAATGTTATAAGCGTTGAATTATCTAATTTCAAGTAACACGCCCCATCTCTCGCTCTCCCCCCCCCCCCCCCCCCCAATCCCAGATGTGCACACATTTCTCCCACCTTCTCCTTCTACCACTACTTGGTGGGTAGTCTTCTCCAATTGTCTAACATTACTTGAAGATTTTGAATTTTTTTTCAATCCAAATCAATGAGATGCTGCCTTAACTGTGCAGTTTATTTGACATGGCTGTGTATTACGTGCTGACTGGCTATACCTGTATTTCGTGAAAACCTGCGTTTAGCTTTCATCAGGCTGTCACAGTAACCAAATTATGACCTCTTTTGTTTTTGGCTTGCTCTCGCTTGTCTTCTCCAAACATATATGTTCCTTCCACCTCCTTGGCCTTCATTTTTTCAAGTCAAGTCGAGCTTATTGTCACATGCTCATGTACAATGAGATACAAATACAGCAAAAAACTTGCTTGCAGCAGTATCATAGCTATATACACAGACAGCACACAAAACATAATTATACATAGATTATGCAAAACAATGAAAAAATCCAAGACATTAATACAAAAACACGAATCGTCGTTCTCTGCCATCCATTAACATTAAAATAACATTTATTCATAAGAAACTATTATATCTTGCACATCAAAACATTTATTTTTTTGCAGCTTGAACAATAAGTACCTACTTTACTTGGTCCCCTGTTTATCAAGAGTTAAGAGTGTTTTATTGTCATATGTCCCAGATAGAACAATAAAATTCTTACTTGCTGCAGCACCACAGAATATGTCATCATAATAAATAATATATTACATCATCTCTAAAAGCAATTGATAAAGAATCAACATTGTATAAGATTATTAAGTGACAAGAAGCAGAAGATCAGAATCGCCTCCAGTTAGTCTATTCCTTTTTCCTATTCCACCATACAATACGATTATTCCTGATCTCTTACCTTAGTACTATATTTCTGTGCCAACCCCTTATCCTTTGAATTCCTTAATACTTAAAATGGGCCCCATCCATGAATTAATAGCCTGCTAGTTTTTATCATTTTCTCATGAAAATGACATTTTATATGTGACTGCAATGGTGTTGGTGATTGCTTGTTCTGTTGGAATTACATCTCAAAAACAGACTGGTGTAGAAATTCTGATGGCAAGTGCGATGTTTTGTTTTAATTTTTTAACAAATCCATTGAGTAAATGCAATTAAATATTTTGTAGTGTGGCAATAGTGCACTTTTAGATTTTTGTTTTGAGTCCTTCGTGTGTACTATAAATACGGACTAGTGATTTCAACCTGCAGGCAAAGCACTTTGGCATTGTGCAATATTGTTCTTTGCGAGTCCTGTATGCCTTAAACTCTTTAGCTGGAATTAATAGGGGTTTGAAATCTGATTCAGTGATATTTAAATAGGACTCTTCCTGAGAAGCATAACTGATTTTCTTACTTTGTGGACAAAAGCCCGTTGTTAAAGTATTTAATGTGTGTGTGACCTACTTTGGCACCATGTTTTCATTCTCAAATTAGATCAAGTAGTGCTGTTGAGGGGGTATGGGGCCATACACACAAATGAGCTTGCTGTTTCAGAGAAGTACAGGCATTGTGGATGCAGAAGTAGATGATGGGATTCAAAGTAACATTAGCAAATTTGCAGATGACACAAAGCTGGGTGACAGTGTGAACTGTGAGGAGGATGCTATGAGAATGCAGAGTGACTTGGACAGGTTGTGGGAGTGGGCAGATGCATGGCAGATGAAGTTTAATGCGGATAAATGTGAGGTTATCCACTTTGGTAGCAAAAACAGGAAGGCAGATTACTATCTAAATGGCGTCAAGTTGGGAAAAGGGGAAGCACAACGGGATCTGGGGGTCCTTGTACAGTCTATGAAAGTAAGCACAAATAGGGAGTGCAGCGTAGGTTTACAAGGTTAATTCCCGGGATGGCGGGACTGTCATATGCTGCGAGAATGGAGCAGCTGGGCTTGTACACTCTGGAGTTTAGAAGGATGAGAGGGTATCTCATTGAAACATATAAGATTGTTAGGGGCTTGGACACGCTAGAGGCAGGAAACATGTTCCCGATGTTGGGGGAGTCCAGAACCAGGGGCCACAGTTTAAGAAAAAGGAGTAAGCCATTTAGAACGGAGACGAGGAAACACTTTTTCTCACAGAGAGTGGTGAGTCTGTGGAATTCTCTGCCTCAGAGGGTGGAGGAGGCAGGTTCTCTGGATGCTTTCAAGAGAGAGCTAGATAGGGCTCTACAAAATAGCGGAGTCAGGGGATATGGGGAGAAAGCAGGAACGGTGTACTGATTGGGGATGATCAGCCATGATCACATTGAATGGCTGTGCTGGCTCAAAGGGTCAAATGGCCTACTCCTGCACCTATTGTCTATTGCAAAGCAATCAGTGTCTGCCTAATGAAAATAAAAACTTTGTCCTGATGCAAGGTTTTGAATGAAGCGTTGACCATCCAATTTCTCTGCGATGGTACTTGACCTTCTGGGTTCTGCCAACAGTTTATTTTTTCCCCAGCAAGCAGAATTTTGCCTTTCAAATCTTATCCACCAGCTGCCTGCAGCTGAACCAGAGCAGAGAGGTGTAGGAAGGAACTGCAGATGCTGGTTTAAATCAAAGATAGACACAAAAAGCTGGAGTAACTCAAAGGGACAGGCAGTATCTCTGGGGAGATGGAATGGGTGACGTTTCGAGTCGAGACCCTTCTTCAGACTGAAAGTCACGGGAAACGGAAACGAGATATATAGACAATGATGTTGAGTGATATAGAACAATGAATGAGATATGCAAAAAAGTAACAATGATAAAGGAAACAGGCCATTCTTAGCGCTTAGCGGAGTTGGTCCTCACCCTCAACAACTTTACATTTGACTCCTCCCATTTCCTCCAAACACAAGGCGTAGCTATGGGCACACGCATGGGCCCCAGCTACGCCTGCCTCTTTGTCGGGTACGTTGAACAATCCTTGTTCGAGACGTACCAGGGCCCCATCCCCGACCTCTACCTCCGTTACATTGATGACGGCTTTGGGGCCACCTCCTGCACCTACACACAACTGACTGACTTCATCCACTTCACCACCAACTTCCATCCGACACTCCAATACACCTGGACGATTTCCGACACTTCCCTACCATTCCTTGACCTCACCATCTCCATCGCAGGGGACAGACTCCTGACCGACATACATTACAAACCCACTGACTCACATGGCTATCTGGACTACACGTCTTCCCACCCTGCCCCCTGTAAAGACTCCATCCCCTACTCCCAATTCCTCCGCCTACGCCGCATCTGTTCCCAGGATGAGACATTCCATACCAGGGCATCGGAAATGTCCTCGTTCTTCAGGGAACGGGGATTCCCCTCCGCCACCATAGATGAGGCTCACACCAGGATCTCATCCATACCCCGTAACACTGCTCTCTCTCCCCATCCCCGCACTCGCAACAAGGGCAGAGTCCCTCTGGTCCTCACCTTTCACCCCACCAGCCGGCAAATACAACACATAATCCTCCGCCATTTCCGCCACCTCCAACGTGATCCCACCACTCGCCACATCTTCCCATCTCCCCCCATGTCTGCCTTCCGCAAAGACCGCTCCCTCCGCAACTCCCTCGTCAATTCTTCCCTTCCCTCCCGCACCACCCCCTCCTCGGGCACTTTCCGTTGCAACCGCAAGAAATGCAACACATGTCCCTTCACCTCCCCCCTCGACTCCATTCAAGGACCCAAGCAGTCGTTCCAGGTGCGACAAAGGTTCACCTGTATCTCCTCCAACCTCATCTACTGCATCCGCTGCTCTAGATGTCAGCTGATTTACATCGGGGAGACCAAGCGTAGGTTGGGCGATCGTTTCGCCGAACACCTCCGCTCAGTCCGCAATAACCTACCTGAACTCCCGGTGGCTCAGCACTTCAACTCCCCCTCCCATTCCCAAACCGACCTCTCTGTCCTGGGTCTCCTCCATTGCCAGAGTGAGCAACAGCGGAAATTGGAGGAACAGCACCTCATATTCCGTCTGGGGACCTTGCGTCCGTATGGCATTAACATTGAATTCTCCCAATTTTGCTAGCCCTTGCTGTCTCCTCCCCTTCCTTAACCCTCTAGCTGTCTCCTCCCATCCACCCGCCCTCGGGCTCCTCCTCCTCCTCCCCTTTTCCTTCTTTCTGCCCCCCCACCCCCCATCAGTCTGAAGAAGGGTTTCGGCCCGAAACGTCGCCTATTTCCTTCGCTCCATAGATGCTGCTGCACCCGCTGAGTTTCCCCAGCAATTTTGTGTACCATTGTTAGCTGTTTGTTGGGTGAGAACGAGAAGCTGGTGCGACGGGTGGGAAAGGGTGGAGAGAGAGTTGACCAGGTAGGTCCAGGCGGGCTGAGCGAAGATGTTCAGCGAAACGACCGTCCAGTCTACGTTAGGTCTCGCTGATGTATAAGAGTCCACATCTTGAACAACGGATGCAGTAGATGAGGTTGGATGAGGCGCAACTGAACCTCTGTCTAACCTGAAAGCACTATCGGGGTTCCTGGATAGGGTCAAGGGAGGAGGTATAGGGACAGGTGTTGCATCTCCTGCAGTTGCAGGTGAAGGTACCTGGGGAGGGGTTGGTTTGGATGGGAAGCGATGAGTTAACCAGGGAGTTGCGGAAGGCGGAAAGGGGTGGAGATGGGAAGATGTGACTAGAGGTAGGATCCCATTGCAGGTGGCAAAAATGTTGGGGGATTATGTGTTGTATGCGATGGATGATGTGGTGAAAGGAAAGGACAAAGGGGACTCTGTCCCCATTGCAACTACGGGGAGGGGGAGCAAGGGCGGAGCTGTGGGATACCGAGGTGACATGTTGGTCATCTATTGTCCTGGAAGACCCATTGTTTCTGCGTGTTCTTGTCCCACCGAACTTATTTCCACATACCGCAACTCCATCCTATCCCCCCTCACACGCTCTTCGTATCCTCCATGACTTCCGTTTTCTAGGCCCCCATTCCTTCATCTTCACCATGGATGTCCAGTCACTTTCCACCTCCATCCCCCACCAGGAGGGTCTTAAAGCACTTTGTTTCTTCCTCGACCGCAGAACCAACCAATACTCTGCCGATACTCTCCTCCGTCTAGCGGAGCTGGTCCTTACCCTCTACAACTTTTCGTATGACTCTTCCCATTTCCTCCAAATCCAAGGCGTAGCGATGGGCACATGCATGGGCCCCAGCTATGCCTGCTTCTTCGTAGGGTACGTCGAACAATCCTTGTTCGAAGCGTACCGTGGCCCGATCCCTGAACTCTACCTCCGCTGAATTGACGACTGCATTGGTGCTACGTCCTGCACACATGCAGAACGAACTGACTTCATCCATTTCACCACCATCATCCATCTGGCACTCAATTTCACCTGGACCATTTCTGACATCTCCCTACCGTTTCTTGACCTCACTATCCATCGCAGGTAACAGACTACTGACTGTCCTACTACAAACCCATTGACTCCCATGGCTATCTGGACTACACTTCTTCCCACCCTGCTTCCTGTAAAGACTATCCCCTACTCCCAATTCCTCCGTCTGCGCCGCATGGATGAGGTGTTCCAAACCAGGGCATCGGAGATGTCCTCATTCTTTAGGGAGCGGGGGTTCCCCTCTTCGACTATAGATGAGGCTCTCACCAGGGTCTCTTCTATATACCGCAGCTCCGCTCTCACTCCTCACACCTCCACTCGTAACAAGGACAGAGTCCCCCTTGTCCTCACCTTCCCAGCTCGTCATAGACAACAGATAATACTCCGACATTTTTGTCACCTTCAACGGGATCCCACCACTGGCCACATCTTCCCATTTCAGCTTTCCGCAGAGACCTCTCCCTCCGTAACTCCCTGATCAATTTGTCCCTTCCCACCCAAACCACCCCTCCCCTGGTACTTTCCCTTGCAACCGCAGAAAATGCTACATTTGTCGCTTTACCTCCCCCCTCGACTCCACAAAAGGACCCAAGCAGTCTTTCCAGGCAGAGGCAGAGGTTCACCTGCACCTCTTCCAACCTCATCTATTGCATCCACTGCTCTAGGTGTCAACTGCTCATCATCGGCTTGGCGATCACTTTGCCCAACACCTCCGTGCAGTCCGCATTAACCAACCCGATCTCCCGGTGGCTCAGCACTTCAACTCCCCTCCCATTCCATATCCGACCTTTTGCCTTGGGCCTCCTTCATGGCCAGAGTGAGTCCCACCGCAAATTGGAAGAACAGCACCTCATATTTTGCTTGGGTAGTTTACACCCCAGCGGTATGAACATTGACTTCTCCGATTTCAGATAGTCCTTGCTTTCTCCCTCCTTTCCCTCCCCTTCCCAGCTCTCCCACAGCCCACTGTCTCCGCCTCATCCTTTATTCTTCCCTCCCCGCCCCCCACCCCCACATAAGTCTGAAGAAGTGTCTCGACCCGAAACGTCACCTAATCCTTCGCTCCATAGATGCTGCCTCACCCGCTGAATTTCTCCAGCATTTTTGTCTACCTTCGATTTTTCCAGCATCTGCAGTTCTTTCTTAAGCTTTGGTCATGTCACTAATAGATCTTGGGTGTATGATGTGGGGACATATGGTTAAGAATGGATGGTAGTAATATAGTTTGGAGCAGAAATTATCAAAGTTATGGAAGAATGTCATTTTTTTGCAAATCTTTATGATTTACACTGAGCACTATTTAGTATTTGCTTTCAATTATATTTGGCCAACATTTATGCTCCATTCCTTTTGAGGAAAATAACCATGATGATTAGTTTTCTTACAGTTTCTCTGTAGCACTCATATCTTTCACCACATCATGAGCCAACATCTTTTGTACTCTTCTGGATATGTCAACAAATAGGAAATCACACATAACCTTTTTTATGAGAGGAATATGTGCATGGTTTAGATATCACACCACATCTCAGTTGTCTCCTATCTTAGACTTTTAATTTGTGTCGATTAATGCTGAAATGGTCCTGATGTAGCTGAAGATCAGACAGATGTCAAAGTGACAAATCATTTGAATCAGATTTGCCCTTTTCTAGATGTAGGAAAATCCACATATCAAAATAAATGACAGTGTCTTTCTGACACTGAACACTTGGAAAGAGCCTGGAGTATCTTGTTATCAGTGCATGCATTCAATGAGCTTTCAACAGTGGAAGGAAACGGGTCACGGCAAGTTTCCAGTTGAAGAGTCATATGGACATTCTGTGGCTTATGCTGAATCACTATTTTAACAACGCTCCCTGAAAGAGTGTAATGTTGAAGAGTTTAGGTATAGTGCAATTTAAAAAGTGGAATAATTTTCAGATATTTCCTTAAAGTATACACTTTTAAGTAAATTAAACGATGTGCATCTAATATTTTAGTACATTGAAAACAATGTTTGGAACAAATAAATGTGGGAAAATCTATTAGATTTCACTGATCTCTTGGCTGTACACTATATTATAACTATCTTGTGAAAATTACTAACTTAGGTTTAACTTTTACAGTACTTCTCTTTTGAAGAGAGGGCAATTCTGAACATGAGACTGATGAATTCTAGTGTCAAAAAGCAACAGATTTGATGGATAAAATTGAAAATAATGTTTTTCATAATTAAGTTTTAACAGATCAGAATAATTTATAAACATTGTAATCATTTTCTTCACCATTGGAATTTAATTGCTTGTTGGTGACTAATCATAATGCAGATGCTGATTTTTGAAGCAACCTATTTTTAAGTCACATGACACTTTTAAAAAACTTAATCTCTTGGTTTGTGATTTGTGTATTCATTGCAGAAAATCATTCCTTAGTCATTATTACTGGGATTTGAGTATGTCAATGTAATATTGAAGAATGATTTTAAAATTGAGAACAGTGTTTTATGTAGAGTCTTTGTCCATTTGGACATAGATGATTGTATGATGCAAGAAGAAGACTAAAAGGATTTTTGCTTCATATCCTTAACTGTATTTTCTCATACGATCAAAAGACAGATAAACTGATTGTTTGTGAGGGAAGGAGCTGCAGATGCTAGTTTAAGCCGAAGATTGACTTTTAACGTTTAGGATGCCTACTTCTGTAGTGACAGCATAAAGCCAGTGGAGGGAGACATTTTTAAAATAAAAAGTACATATTTTCACTTTTTTTTTTGTTTCAAAATAAAGCTCTTCTGACTAAACTGTGTGACTAACAATTTCAAAAGTCGTGTACCTTCATTAACTATGGTGCCTAACAATTACTGGGAAAGATAAATTGTGCAAAAACATAGTTTTAAATGCAGGCAAAATTACTGCCTTTGTGAAGATAGCAGCACCATCAAGTGACAAAATCTTTGGTGATATTGTTTGAGGAATAATTGCCAACTGAGAGAGAGAGAGAGAGAGAGAGTGCACTCTCCTTCATTTAGTGTCATGAAATGTAAGCACTAGATGAGCAAGTGAAACCAACAGATACCTGATAAATTCTACCTTGCAGTGAAGTGATTCAGCTGCAAATTGTGACCAAAGTATTGGACCAAATAATGTTGTTTATAAAATGAGTTTTTGGGGGATTGGAGGAGTTTAAGGAATTCATTGAGAAATGAAAATATAGCTCTACTACAAAGTAAAGAATATACACATTGATAAATCCAATCTGCTTCCTCATTGCAAACCAAAGTATTTCCAATTTAATCTGATTTTGAAATGAGTTTACTCGTCATATATGTTCCCCAGAACCCTCGATCTTTCAAATATTTATCTAACTCCACGTTAAATATGTTTAATGATCTGCAGTGCACCCAAGAGGGGTTAAGATGCATTACCTCTGAGAGAAGAAATATTTTTTTTCTCAGTAGTGCACTCAGCCTTGAATTCATCCATGTCGTGTTTGCAAACATTGTTGGCTTGAGAATATATATAAAGTAGATAAGTTGGGTATGATTCTAAAAGAAAGAAGAAAGTGCAAAAGATATCTGATATGTCTCCGAATGCTCTAACAAAATTTAACAGGTTTACCGTAGAAAGTATCTTTACTAGTTGCATTATGGAAATTCCAACGCACAGGAATGCAAGAGGCTACAGAGGGTGGTAGACCCATGCCCTCCATCAAAAGCATTTACATGATAGGAAAGATGTTATCAACCTGGAAAAGGTACAAAGAAGATTTAGAAGGATGTTGCCAGGACTAGAGGGTCTGAGCTATAAGGAGAGGTTGCGTAGGCTGGGGCTCTATTCATTAGAGCACAGGAGGATGTGATGATCTTATAGAGCTGCATAAAATCACTAGAGGAATAGATCGGGTAGATGCACAGAGTCTCTTGCCCAGAGTAGGTGAATCGAGGACCAGAGGATATAGGTTTAAGGGAAAAGATTTAATAGGAATCTGAGGGGTAACTTTTTCACACAAAGTGTGGTGGGTGTATGGAAAGGTAGTTGAGGCTGGGACAATCCCAACGTTTAAGAAATAGTTAGGCAGGTACATAGATAGGACAGGTTTGGAGGGATATGGACAAAACGCCGGCAGGTGGAACTAGTGTAGCTGGGACATGTTGGCCGGTGTGGGCAAGTTGGGCTGAAGGGCTTGTTTCCACACTGTATCACTCAATGGCTATGAGGCGTTACCTCAGAGGATTACATCTATCGTCAAGTATTCCCCGCCATTCAGGTCATGCCCTCTTTTCACTGCTACCATTGCGCAGGAGCTACAGAAGCTTGAAGTCCTACACCACCAACTACTTTCCTGCAACTGCTCAGGTTCATGAACCAACCTACACAACCCTAACCCTACCTTGACAATAGAATATTATGGCCCACCTCTTGGACCACTTTTTTTCTAATAATGATTTTGCCTTTTTTTAGAATGTTACGTGTAATTTATGTATAATTTGATTTTGTGTGTTTGTCCACGTGCCTGTGATGCTGTTATGAGCAAAAAATGTCATTATATCTATACCTCAGCATACTTATGCATATGACAATAAATGTGAACTTGAGAAAAGCACCTTCAACGAAGGGGGGAAATGTTGTTATAATAGATATACTGTCCTTTGATTTCTCCACTACACCCAGCCCAAATTGACAATATTTTTGAATAATTGGAATCACCTGATCCCGCATTGCCAGCCAAAACGTTCTCCTGTTCCTGTCATCATGATGATATTTCCTATTTGTCTGTTATCTCTTTCTCTCTCCTCCCACATGTTCTGGTATTTTCTGCCCTCTATTTTCTTAAATTGTGAGACTTAACTCTCGCACACTTTTACCCACATATGACTGTTTACAGACGTACTGTGACTGTTCTAAATGTAACCATGCATAATCAATATTTTGAATTCAGAGACAGATAATTTTAAACAAAAGGAATGAGTGTTCCAAGTATAAAATGTATTTGTTCTGGTGGAGGAGCAATGTGTTTGCTTCAATGAATATGCACTTCTGGAAGAGAATAATTTTGAAGCCAAAATGTGTGTGCCCCTTAGAAGGTAGCTATATTTTAAGTAACCAGTTGGCCTGATCATGATTTTTCATTACTAATGTGGACTTTGCTCGGGAATGATCCAAATCTGTACATCTCTAGTTAAGCCATTGTAGATTATTTATTTCTCATTTATTAACTCAAGAGGTGATTTCTTGGCATTCACATAGGATCATGTGAAAACTCCGTGATTTTTTCCCCCAAGGCTTATAGAAATCACTTGGCATCAAAACTGTTCCCATTTTTAGAAGTCTTTGCAAACGTGGAGTTGCTTGACAGCTCATCAATACCTAGCATCTTCCTTATTCCCAGAATTTTAGTTACAAAAAGACTGTGCTGTAGCGGCACCTAGTGGTTAGGCCACTCTTGCCAAGCGAATCCTCGGCAATCACGGGAAGGAGTCACGGGAAGGTGTGCCCTAGTATATAAGATCCGACCTTCCCTCTCTCGCTCTCTTCCTCTCTCTTCATGAGAGTGTCCTGCCACCTCAGCAGGAGCTCAACCGAGCCCACGAGGCAACAGCCTCTCAGCAACAACAATGACTATTATGTTAGAGTGCTAAACGTACATGTATATCTAACCTACAATGCCTGAATAAAGAATCAATTTATTCACGACGTTTGTGCCTCTGCAGTTCTGTATTATTCCAGCTTGTGGATAAAGGGGCTGTACCACTTGGGCGACTTAATTGGCGAGTTTAGGAGAGTTTCAAAAAAATGTCATGTTGAAGTCCTCCTTCTACTATGTAGAAGACCTCCTTCGACTATGTTGAAGAGTAGCATCGACTAGCTACGACTAAATTCGGGAAAATTGGACACCGAATAGTGGAGAGTGAAGGCGACCTCCTTCGACCTCCCTTCGACTATGATGAAGACTATCTACAACTATCTTCGACTACCCTCAATTATCTATGACTTACATGCCGACCTACTACGACTAAACCTACGAGTAAAAAAAGTATATATTTTTTTCCATGGCGACCTTTTTTTACTTGCGGGCATTTTTCAACAATGCACGGGGACTACTCTCGAACATGAAGGAGAGTTACAAAGATCTCCTTTGACCTCGTGTCGACCGTGCTGCAAGTATGAGTAGAGGGCAAACTCGCCAGAACTCGCAGATTAGGTCGCCCAAGTGGGACAGCCCCTTAAGGCTCAGTGGGCTCAAAATAAATGTTATTAGTAATTTAAAATATCTCGATCCCTATTTCCAGCAACTTGTCAATATTTTGATAACCATAAACCTCTTCAATAATTATGATTTTTAAAAAGAAACGCAAAATTGAAGCAGGTCTGACTGAGGCAGTGCCTTGGTGTTCCTGTAATCTTATGCACAGCAGGAAATTTATGATTTTCATCCTGTGGTACTCCAGTTTCTCAACTTTCATAATCCCCCGACGATGAACTGAAAATGGGAATTAAAACTATTGTCCTTGGCTGGGATGATGAAGCAGTGTTGATTACCTTCAGACTCATCTCAGCCAAGACTGATATTATTTCCTTCAGTTAATTCCTTGAGAATTGTGAACAAAAAGTTTATGGAAGAGTTGTGCTTGGCAATGCTCAGATTTGTACGAACTGTTTTGATTTGTATTATAACGGAAATAACATTTCCTGCTATTATTATTTTTATAAACTTTTAACACCTTGACCCCTTGGGGAAACAAAATTACTCCTCAAATGACTTTCTAAATCATTTTTGTTTGTGTGAAATTATTGAAATTGTAAATGTTGGCAACTGATTAAAAAGTTTAAATGGGAAAATGAAATGAATTTAACCTCCTTGCTTTTAATTTGTGAATATCTGTTTATGATACCAACAGCTACCACTATTGAAGTCCCTTATGACCTCAATGAAGAGCTGTCGATAAATTATCAGTGCTCGTATGATGACTTTTCCCTTAAAGCTTTCATCTTCTTAATCATCTCTTACATAACTAAAACTCATCTTGTTGTCTTCCGGTTTGGGTTGTTTTTACATTTGTGCAAAAACGGTACAAAATAGTGCTACGATTTTTGCCACCTTACTCACTATTCTCCTGTGCTGCAAATGCACCAAGTTTTGTTCCGATCGGTGGTATATTTTAAAGGTTATTAAGGTTTTTAAAAATCTTTAAAATTGCGTATGCGCAAATTGGTCTCCTGTCAGTCACTACTAGTACGGCCCCTTCCTGCACCATTGCTGCACTGATTGGCTGCGTCCGCTGTCAGTCACCGGCGCCCACCCACCTCTGCCATGGAGGCTGGTGCTTGGGGGTCGCTCCGAGGCCTGAGCTTGGCTCTGAGGGTGCCGACGGCTGATGCTCCTCCGGGGCACGCAAGGAGAGGAGCGGCAACCTCGAGATCCTGGGGAGGTGAGGAGGGAGAGTGGGGGGATTGAGGGAGAGGGGGGAAAGTGGGGGAGGTGAGGAGGAAGAGTGGGGGATAGAGGGATACAAGGGGGGTGGGGAGGGATACGAGGGGGATAGAATGGGGTAGGGAGGGGAGAGGAGTAATGGAGGGAGTGTGAGGGTAGGGGAGGGGTAAGGGGGATTGGGGAGGGTAGAAGGAGACGGAGGAGGTGAGGAGGGAGAGTGGGGGAGGAGGGCGAATAGAGGGAGAGGAGTGGGGGGGTGGGGAGTAGAGGGAGGTGAGGAGGGATAGTGGAGGGATGGGTGGGGAGATGGGGGTCAGAGGGATAGGAGGGGGGTAGGGAGGTATTGAGGGAGTGACTAAGGGTAGGGGAAAGGAGAGGGAAGTAGAGGTGAGGGAGGGATTGGGGAGGAAGGGGAAGGGAAGAGAGTTCTGGGGATGAGGGGAAATGAACCGCACCTGTGCAGTTGGTGAGTGGTGGAATATTGCGTTGGGGGAACGGGTTGCGTTGGGGACCAAGCCTCCCGTGTGACAGGGACCCAATGGGTCACACTTAGTCTAGTTTTTCTTTAAAAATTGGATGTTGCCTGCAAGATTGATTATATTTGCCTTTCCTTAAATGTGATGCACTGCTTCACTGCTGGTAGTTAAGGAGTTACAGGATTTTGATTTGGTGAAGATGAAGGAACATCAGTATATTTTGGAGACTGGATGATCTGAAAAGTACCAATGTTCACATGTACCTGCTTTGTTAGCAGAGGACAGTGTTCTGTTAAATTGTGCAGTTTTGGTTTAATTAGCCAAACTGAGATGTTTATATGCCCAATATATATCTCATGAAACATTTTATTTTGTGGTGTTCATTCATGGCAACCTGTTTAATTACATTGAACAAACTTAAGATTGTGAAGTCTTGGTGAACTGAAAAAAACATACTGTATCACAGTTAAAGCCTGTAAACTATTGCTAAGATTTGAAATGTACTAAACAGACAATATATATTGTAGTCCAAAGCTTTGACTTATTCTTCTCCAATTGCTGATCAAACTCTGTTTGTGAACTAAAGTTGTTTTATTGTCTTTCCTGATTTTTGAAACACCTCATGTTCATTCATTTTGAATCCACCTAGGTTATATGCAGTCCCTTGAAAAGATTGTGTCTTGATAATCTGCTATCAGGCCTTTGCCACTGCTTTCTTTAGCAATCCAAGCAAGAGCTGGTATGATGTAATTGCGTCAGAGATTTTCATGTTGTTAATTTTTGCTCTTTGCACGCAGTAGTGAGCATTACAGACCTTGTTAAGATTCCTCAGGCATAGCTTCGTAAAAATTTGTGATCGTTACATTCCATTGATCAGATTGATACTTGTTGGTCTTGTGAACAAAATAAACAATACGATTTCATATGCTGGTTGATGTCAGCCCACTAACCTTTTGCTGGTGCAAGCAAACTTAATACACAGTTTTTAAAATGTTTAACAGAACATTTACAACTGTTCTAATATATTGGTTTGCACCTTAATTCCACGCTCTTTGTCTGCCTTGTACTTAAGGATTTCCCAATGACCATTCTACCTACTTTTTACTGGGCAGAGACCCCAGCCTGAATCTTAGTGGCGATCCTCCATTTTCCTTGAGTAATACCAAAAGGTATCACTTTTCCATTTGGAAAGTGAAAACAGGGAAGAAAAGTTAAAGGAGATGACATGCACTTACTACATGTAGGTCTGTAATGCTTTCAGTACAAAGTAATCTGCATGCTGAGCAAGCTCAATCTTCTGGTTACCAGGAAGGGGTGCAGTGTTAAAAATGTGAGATTTTCTCCTCCAATATTGATGTCAGCTCGGAAAGCATGCAAAAATTGCTGGCAACTGATCTTTTCCATCTTTTTCACTGAATCTCAGAAATATTTGATTTTTAGATGCTGCAAAAAAGAAAATATCTTGATTTTTGTCCTTCTGAAGACCTTGCACCAGCAAAAGGTTAGTGGGCTGACATCAACCAGAATATGAAATCGTATTGTTTATTTTGTTCACAAGCTGTATTGTCAATGATTATAGCATTGATAATTTGCAATTTGCAGAGTTCAAACAAATGAGAGACGCTACATTAACAAAGACAATTTACATAGTATCTCTATTATTCTAGTTCTGTTCCTTTGTCTTTTAAACTCTAGGTTGGCTTTTTGATTATGTTTTCAATGTTCAATGTTGCAGAAAACAAACAAACAATTACCTGTTTGCAACTGTTCAAATTGAAATGTATATTGCTTGGAATGTTTTGATGTTCTTCAAGGTTAAGAGAGACAAAGTTTGCTAACTGTTCAGTCACATTTAACATGCAGTAGAACATTGTGGTAATCAACTCTTCATAATATTTACAATTAAAATATCCACCCTCAATGTAAACATTTATCTTCAGCTAAATAAACGTGCAAGCGAAAGATACACTGTCGCTCATGTCAATAAGAAATTAAATGGAGCTCTGTTATTTCAAAGTTAGCTGATATCTGAAATAAATGCACATTTTAACTAATTAGTGTTCAAAGTAGAAAGCCCCTTCTGTTCCATGAACATGAGAAAATCCCACTATTATATTTTCCATTTCACACAGAGCAATCCTTAAGCCACCTCTGATTAAATTGTCAGTTTAGCAACATTTGGATGTTTGTAACTATGTTGTGAATCTACCCCCAATGAAAACATGGTTGAGACTGCTGGAACGGATTTCAAAGTAGATCTTTAAAGATGGCAAATAAAAATCTTTAGTATATGTAGGAAAGAAATACAGATGCTGGTTTAAGCTGAAGATAGACACAAAATGCTGGACAGGCAGCATCTCTGGAGAGAAGGGGACCATTGAGCAATGAGAGAGGAACTGGCCCAAGTTGACTGGAAAGATACCCAAGCAGGGATGACAGTGGAACAACAATGGCAGGTATTTATGTGAATAATACAGAAGGTGCAGGATCAGTTCATTCCAAAGAGGATTCCAAGGGGAGTAAGGGGTGACCGTGGCTGACAAAGGAAGTCAAGGACAGTATAAAAATAAAAGAGAAGAAGTATAACATGGCAAAGATGAGCAGGAAGCTAGAGGATTGGGTAACTTTTAAAGAGCAGCAGAAGACAACTAAAAAGGCAATACTGGGAGAAAAGATGAAGTATGAAGGTAAGCTAGCCAAGAACATAAAGGAGAATAGTAAAAGCTTTGTTAGTTATGTGAAGAGGAAAAAAATAGTTGACCAAAGTTGGACCCTTGAAGACCGGTGAATTTATTATGGAGAACAAGGAAATGGCAGACGAGTTGAACAGGTACTTTGGATCTGTCTTCACTGAGGAAGACACAAACAATTTCCCTGATGTACTAGTAGCCAGAGGATCTAGGGTGACGGAGGAACTGAAGAAAATTCACACTAGGCAGGAAATGGTGTTGGGTGGACTGATGGGACTGAAAGCTGATGAATCCCCAGGGCCTGTTGGTCTCTATCCCAGGGTACTTAAGGAAGTGGCTCTAGAAATTGTGGATGCATTAGTGATCATTTTCCAATGTTCTATAGGTTCAGGAACAGTTCCTGTGGATTGGAGGGTAGCTAACGTCATCCCACTTTTTAAGAAAGGCGGGGAGAGAAAACGGAATTATAGACCAGTTAGCCTGACATGGGTGGTGGGGAAGATGCTGGAGTCAATTATAGAAACAGAAAATAGGTGCAGGAGTAGGTCATTCGGACCTTCAAGCCTGCACCGCCATTCAATATGATCATGGCTGATCATCCAACTCAGTATCCTGTACCTGCCTTCTCTCCATACCCCCTGATCCCTTTAGCCACAAGGGCCACATCTAACTCCCTCTTAAATATAGCCAATGAACTGGCCTCAACTACCTTCTGTGGCAGAGAGTTCCACAGATTCACCACTCTGTGTGAAAAATGTTTTTCTCATCTCGTTCCTAAAAAACTTCCCCCTTATCCTCAAACTGTGACCCCTTGTTCTGGACTTCCCCAACATCGGGAACAATCTTCCTGCATCTAGCCTGTCCAACCCCTTAAGAATTTTGTAAGTTTCTATAAGATCCCCCCTCAATCTTCTAAATTCTAGCGAGTACAAGCCGAGTATCCAGTCTTTCTTCATATGAAAGTCCTGCCATCCCAGGAATCAATCTGGTGAACCTTCTCTTTACTCCCTCTATGGCAAGAATGTCTTTCCTCAGATTAGGAGACCAAAACTGTACACAATACTCCAGGTGTGGTCTCACCAAGGCCCTGTATAACTGCAGTAGAACCTCCCTGTTCCTATACTCTTATGAGAGATGAATTAGCGGCACATTTCGAAAGTTGTAACAGGATCGGTCCTAGTCAGCATGCATTTACAAAGGGGAAATCATGCTCGATTAATCTTCTGGATTTTTTTGAGGATGTAACTAGGAAAATGGACAAGGGAGAGCCAATGGATGTAGTGTACCTTAACTTTCAGAAAGCATTTGAGAAGGTCCCTCATAGGAGATCAGTGGGCAAAATTAGAGCACATATTATTGGGGGTAGGGTACTGACATGGATAGAAAATTGCGACTTTTATGTCGTATTCCCCTTCTCTGCCTCCGTCTGCGCTGAGGCCTAATGGCGGAGCTGGCGACCTCGAGGCTCAGGAGGCAGAGCCCGCCAGGACTCGCACTGAGCTCGCTCCCGTGAGGACGGCCTGGCTCGGGGCTGGAACAGGGCTTCCGTGAGGGGCTGTGACGCTACCGTGAGGACGGCCGGCCCGAGGAAGGAACGGTGCTCCCGTCGGAGTGGCCGAGCTCGGGGAGGTACGGCGCTCCCAGCCCGAGGGAGGAGCGGCGCCCGGTCGGGGCGGCCCAGCCCGAGGGAGGAATGGCGCCCAGTCGGGGCGGCCCAGCCCGAGGGAGGAGCGGCGCCCAGTGGGGGCGGCCCAGCCCGAGGGAGGAGCGGCGCCCGGTCGGGGCGGCCCAGCCCGAGGGAGAAGCGGCGCCCAGTCGGGGCGGCCCAGCCAGAGGGAGGAGCGGTGCCCGGTCGGGGCGGCCCAGCCCGAGGGAGGAGCGGCGCCCGGTCGGGGCGGCCCAGCTCGAGGCTGAGACGGTAACGGCACTCACGTGAGGGCGATCCGGCTCGGGGCTGGAACGGTGCTCCGGTGGCTTGCACGGTGTTCTGGCGGCGGTGGCCTGAGTCCGGGGTTCGGCCGCGGGCCAGCGGCTGCGTCAGCAGGACTGGTGAGCGGCAGCTTCGACCACCCCGGGCCGCGGTGTTTGAGCCGCGGGACAGTTGTAACATCGCCCGGGGGGTATCGCCTCAGCGCAGAAGGAGAAGAGGAGGGAAGAGACTGGAGACCTAAGACTTTTGCCTCCATCACAGTGAGGAGATGTTGGGTGGACTCACTGTGGTGGATGTTAATATGTGTTTATTGTTGTTTTTTATTGTATTGTATGTATGACTGCTTCAATTTCGTTCAGACTTCGGTCTGAATGACAATAAAGGCTATCTAATCTAATCTAAAAAATAGAAAGCCAGGAAACAAAGAGTAGGGATTAACGGGACCCTTTCAGAATGGCATGCAGTGACCAGTGGAGTACCGCAAGGCTCGGTGCTGGGACCGCAACTATTTACAATATACATCAATGATTTAGATGAAGGGATTCAAAGTAACCAGAAAATTTGCAGATGACACAAAGCTGGGTGGCAGTGTGAATTGTGAGGAGGATGCAGGGTGACTTGGACAGGGGTGAGTGGGCGGATGCATGGCAGATGCAGTGAGTAAATGTGAGTTTATCCACTTTCGTGGCAAAAACAGGAAGGCGGATTATTATCTGAATGGTGTCAAGTTGGGAAAAGGGGAAGTACAAAGAGATCTGGGGGTCCTTGTTCATCACTTACTGAAAGTAAAACTGCAGGTACAGCATGCAGTGAAGAAAGCTAATGGCATGTTGGCCTTCATAACAAGAGGAATGAATGAATAGAATAGAAGAATATAATAGAATGCCTTTTATTGTCATTCAAACAGCTTGGTTTGACCGAAATTGCATTTTCTACAGTCTTAACATTACAAAAAATAACCAAGACCCACGCTCAACACAATTCACACAAACATCCATCACAGTAAATCTTCAACATCTCCTCACTGTGATGGAAGGCAAAAGTCCTATCTTTTCCCTTTGTTCTTCTCCCGCGGTCCAGCAGTCCAACTACAACGTTGAGGCGACTGGGGCTCACGATCCTAAAGCCCACGGCGGGCGATGGTAAGTTCCGCGGCTGTTAAGCCGCACCAGGCGATGTTAGGCCCCGCTCAAAGTCATTTAACCCCGCGATTCCGGCGGGAGAAGCTGCCATTGCGGGAGCTCCGAAAAGCGGTCTCCCACCAGGGACCTGCGAGCTCCCGATGTTACCGTCCACAGGGCCTGCAGCCGGAGCCTCCGAAGCTCCGGTCGGGTTGCAGCCTCGCGCCACCACAGATCTCCCCGTTCCGATGTCGACCAGCTCCGCAATGGCAGGTCCACAGGCTCCACGACTGGAGCCCTCAGGTTGGTTCCGGCCGGAGGCACCACGATGTTAGGCCCAACGACATTGGAGACCCAACAGGGAAAAAGCCGGGTCCCCCGTAAAGGGAAGAGATTAAACAGTTTCCCCCACCTCCCTCCCACCCCCCACGTATACACAGCCAAAAGAATAATAAAAACTAGAAACATAGAAATTAGGTGCAGGAGTAGGCCATTCGGCCCTTCGAGCCTGCACCGCCATTCAATATGATTATGGCTGATCATCCAACTCAGTATCCCGTACCTGCCTTCTCTCCATACCCTCTGATCCCCTTAGCCACAAGGGCCACGTCTAACTCCCTCTTAAATATAGCCAATGAACTGGCCTCGACTACCCTCTGTGGCAGAGAGTTCCAGAGATTCACCACTCTCTGTGTGAAAAAAGTTCTTCTCATCTCGGTTTTAAAGGATTTCCCCCTTATCCTTAAGCTGTGACCCCTTGTCCTGGACTTCCCCAACATCGGGAGCAATCTTCCTGCATCTAGCCTGTCCAACCCCTTAAGAATTTTATAAGTTTCTATAAGATCCCCTCTCAATCTCCTAAATTCTAGAGAGTATAAACCAAGTCTATCCAGTCTTCATAAGACAGTCCTGACATCCCAGGAATCAGTCTGGTGAACCTTCTCTGCACTCCCTCTATGGCAATAATGTCCTTCCTCAGATTTGGAGACCAAAATTGTACGCAATACTCCAGGTGTGGTCTCACCAAGACCCTGTACAACTGCAGTAGAACCTTCCTGCTCCTATACTCAAATCCTTTTGCTATGAAAGCTAACATACCATTCGCTTTCTTCACTGCCTGCTGTGAATCAAAACATACATTCAACGAGACAAAAAAATTAAAAAAGACATACGGACTGCAGTCGGCCGCTGCCGTTAGGCGCCGCCACACCACAAGGAGTTGAGTATAGGAGCAAAGAGGTCCTTCTGCAGTTGTACAGGGCCCTAGTGAGACCACACCTGGAGTATTGTGTGCAGTTTTAGTCTCCAAATTTGATGAAGGACATTCTTGCTATTGAGGGAGTGCAGCGCAGGTTCACAAGGTTAATTCCCAGGATGGCGGGACTGTCGTATGTTGATAGAATGGAGCGGCTGGGCTTGTATAATCTGGAATTTAGAAGGATGAGAGGGAATCTTATCGAAACATATAAGATTTTTAAGGGATTGGACACGCTAGAGGCAAGAAATATGTTCTCGATGTTGGGGGAGTCCAGAACCAGGGCCCACAGTTTAAGAATAAGGGGTAGGCCATTTATAACGGAGATGTGGAAAAACTTTTTTACCCAGAGAGTTGTGAATCTGTGGAATTCTCTGCCTCAGAAGGCAGTGGAGGCCATTGCACTGGATGCTTTCAAGAGAGAGTTATGGGCCTGTCCCACTTATGCAACCTTTTAAGCGACTACAGGAGACTATGAGTTGCCGAGGTGTCGCCTGCATGGTGGTGAGTATTTTCCGCATTCTCGTAACTAGTCGCGGATTCATTTCAACGTTGAAACATTAGCGACGACCAGAATTTTGACGCCATGGAGAATAGTGAGAATTCTCGTGACGTAGGTGCAGTGGTAGTGGGTCACCAGGAGGTCGAAAGTTGTCGTAGGTTCTTGTAGGTTTGTCGCCGGTGCTGACCGGTGAATTTCATTGGCTCATTGGGGAAAAAAAAAAAACTAGTTTTCAGAACCAAGGATAACCGACCGGATAATATCGCCATCAACCAAACCTTGTTGGTCTTGTCCTTCACTCTAACAGGAACCCATTGGTACTGAACTCTTTCTGTTAACATTTTTGAGTTCCTGTCCATATTGTCAATATTGGAAGTTTTCCCAATTAAGTGCTTCGACGACGATAGGTCCCATCATTTTCTATAATTGTCTTGCAACTTATAGAATTATGGTCACAGTTATGGAACTATCAAATATTCACAGGAAACGAGAACAAGGAAGGGAGAAAAAGTAGGCTGTACCCCTCCCTTCAGGCTGTATTCCCGTATTCCCAGGTATGAAGAAGACTGAGCCACTGGGACAGACTTGAGACCACCAGCGTCACCATGTGGTTAAGATTGCAGTACTGGGAAAAAAAGCCCTGGAGAACCACGCCTCTACATGAGGCTACGTCTGAATGGCCAGGTCAAGCCTGTGATACCAGAACCCTTTCCTGCCCCAGACAACAAGAGACTGCACACACATGCACGCACATGCAAAGACTGGCTGCCAGGATAATCCAGAGACTGGCAGCATCACCTCTCCAAGCCCAAAGCTGAGCTGCCAGGAATAAACTTGTACTGTCACCTCTCGAGTTCACCCTATTGCGAGTGTCAGTGTGGTCACTGTCGACTGTTCCCCAACGCCACAATATGAGTAGGTGTCATGGATTCCAATTTACATATTTTCTGCTGCTGTCATCCTGTAATCAGCCTGGAAGCAGTGAATAAAATGATCTCGCATTTTCTGACAGGATGGAACATATCACAGTAATGGTTTTGAATTAGAAAGTTGGCTGACTATTTTGAATCAATTAATACACAGGCACTGTGTATGAACTTGCATTGTATTCTTTCATTCAACAATAATAAATGAAACCTCAAGCATTTGGGATTCTCTAATTGCTGCAATGACACTGTAGTAGCAAGCTTCTGCCACTACGGGTCCTCAGTCAGCTGCAAGAGTTAACAATCCTGGCAGCTAAACAAATAAAAGTGCAGGTTAGATAATGGCAGTGAAGAAAGCAGCATGTTGGACCTTTGGCACTTTTATCATTCAGATGTGTAAATCGTAAAAAAGGTCCATTGTAGAAATATAAATGTACCCATCAAACTCTCCTGACAATGTTGCATAAACTTTCACGTTGCATTATGCCTGGTTCTTTTCCATGATCAATTTTATATTCACATGGCGTACTAGAGTGCTTTTTACTTGTATGTTCATGCAGTAAATGTTTACATTTATTAAAGGTGTTTTTACTGTATATGCTATGGAGAGTTGAGCAATTACTACTATGTTTTGGTGATCTGACTGGCCATTATTCAATGCACATTCTGCCTTGAAATTAATAAAAACACTTTTTCTTTTTTAGCTTTAAACACAATCACGAAGGATTCAATAAAATAGATGTACTGTGTAAGGAGAATTAACATATTTTGAGGATCACAAGAATACCTTAACAGGATTAGCAGTTTTGTACTCAGAGTTGAAATGAATCCTGCTCTGATATTTGACATTTATTCTGGTTGACACGTGGGGCTCAGCTGTGGTAAAAGATTGGTAATACCTGAAATAAATACAAAATTGAAATAATGCCTAATCAATAATACTGCAGGTGGTCTCTGATCAGTGTTGCATTAGTAGATTGAGGCTGCAGTGGAGGCATTTGGCCAGTTTCCCTTGGTTGAAGAGAAAGGAACAATATTACTGCTTGGAATACTGTGTGTGCTACACCATGGCAGCAGCTAGGATGCACATTTGTGCACGGATCAAGTTTATTTATAATAGCTCCTTGATCAAATACTTTGTCGACATTCATGACCAAGCTGGGTCATGAAAATAGTCACTTAGCCAAGGCATCAGACACCTGCTGATTGTTTGAACCTAGCTCAGCATGGGAAAAGGAGAAAATAATAAAGGAGATTGGAAAGAAAATAAATGAATGAAGGAATACCGATCTCAAAGCTGTTGTAAAACAGCGGTAACATAGAAATTTGATTATTAACTTAAGGTAATGCATGCTTTTTCTATTTTTACATAATGTTTACCATGTGCCTTTACTTATATTGTAACTGTTGTTGAATTTGACAAATCACTTCCTCTGTATAATCTGCTGAAAGAGTTTCCTTTATCTCGGCACCCAAACAGAGTATTGGGTTTTGCTGGAAAACATCTAAACTTTTCATTTTTCTTTTTGAAATAGTTTTCATTGGTTTTCCATAAAAATAATTGAGACTGAGTTGCTTTCACAGCATTAGAAATCACTTGTGGATGTAGGGTATATGTTTTCATAATTTGCGGATATGAAATGATGCTTTGCATATTCCTTTATATTCTGAATTAATTGTGGCGTAGGGCTGGACATGGAAATAAATCTCAAGAGCTTGGATCTGTTAAGTTGGATTGCTTTCAAATTACCTGGATACCAGGAGCATGTTCATAATAGGCTTTCTATATTTGACCTTCTCAGCCTTTCTATAGCCTTTGTGAACATTAGTGCGTTCTTGAACAAAATGTATGGTGCTTGCTTAACTGATGTGCAGCCAATTTTGTTTCTGCCACCTCAAATGTTTCATTCTAAGATATAGGACTAAAGTGCAAAGCCCCTGAAAGTCGATATTGGGATCAGCATGTATGATGAATGAGTGACTGATGTTTCCTCTGCAGGCAACCTGCCCGCTTTGTGCTCACCACTAATTTATACAGGGTCTGCAATCCTTTAAAGCCAGTCTGCTGTTACAATGCAAAATGAATTGTGCCTGTATTAAATGGCATGTTACTGGAAATCTGGCCTTGAAAATAATGGTTCAAGAAATGGTCAAGATTTTCCCGAATTGCTTAGAGGCCTTGGCAGAGGAGGTGGTGGTGAGGAGAAGGGCTTGATCAGTATGGGTCCAGATAATCTCTATGAGCACAACGGTATCAGATATCTAGAGCGGTTGAAGCCAGTAGTCAAGCTCAATAACATTAAATATTGCAGTTAATGAAAGTATCACCAAATGCCATATCCACCAATTACACAACATGCTCCAGAATCTAGTCAACTCATTCCAGCCTTCTCGCAATCTCTGCCAATCAAGACGAGCACCTAATTTTATTAGGCTCATCTCGTGTTGTATAAAACTCGGACTGATCCACATCTCGCAGCTTGCACATATCTTGAGAAATTCAAAATTGACAGGTACATTTTGCGTACATATGCTTTGACATTCACTCCCGCACTTACTAACTCAACAACATGGCAGACATCAAGACACCATACCAGGCAAATGGTTGGGACAAGTGCTGCTCCAGCCTGGACAGTGCTTGCCATTGTTGGAGCAGTCATTGCTGAGGCTATAGCCAATTGGCAGGCCCAAAGAAAGTTGATGGATATTGTGCTCCTACCAAATCCTCCTTATTGTACTCTACTTGCCCCTCAAACTCCAGATTTTCTAGTTGGAGATAGTGTACTCGTGCACCTCTTAATTTGTTAACTTTTCTCTCCACTTTATTCATGTATCATTGTCTTTTCAGAAGGCCAAAGGCAGAACTTTGGCACCATCCACATAGGATCAAACAGATTGTGAAGATGAAACAAATACACCACTCAATTTCAAGCTTTCATCCACAAGGTCAGGTACTCAAACAGGGCGAAATTTAAAGAATAGCCCAGAGGCAACAAGTGTGAGTGGCTTGTACTCATTATTGGCAGCAAGGGTAGACTGGAGGGCTTAAGTTACAAAGAGAGATTGGATAGGCTGGGACTATATATCGTGGGGCAAGTTTTTCCATGCAGAGGGCAGTGGGTATATGGAACAAGCTGCAAGAGAAGGCGATAAATTACTTTTACAACATTTAAACCTCATTTGGATAGGCCCACAGAGAGGAAAGTTTTAGAGGGATGAGAGTAAAATACAGGCAGATGAAATTAGCTTCCGTAGGCATCTTGGTTGCATGGATGAGTTGGGCCAAAGAGCTTATTTCTTGCTCCATAACTCTACAAATGTTTGAATCTATAAACTGCCAGCTCCCTATGTTGAGTTCCAGTGTCACAGTTTGATATATAATTCACAGTAAATGCTGGCAGTTTTATTGTCAAATAGCATGGTCCTACTTTACCCATGTGCAGAGCTTGGAGTCTACCTTTTTGAGGATAGACATGCTGGACAGCTGCATTCGCATACTTGTAGTCCAAAAACCATGTACAGCATCTGGTGACCAATATCCCACCTTCTTTTGCAGCACAAGCAGAAGTTACACTCCACCAGGCATGAGAGGAATTAGCTAATTAATTAGCTAACTTTGAGATGTAATATGCATTATAGCTCTAAAAAAGTTGAGACAATAGCAGAGGATGGTGTGCTCATGATACACATTAATGAATGGGAAATTTGAATTATATTTACTGGTATTGGAGGTAGATTAAAATGCTGGAGAAACTCAGCGGGTGAGGCAGCATCTATGGAGCGAAGGAAAAGGTGATGTTTCGGGTCGAAACCCTTCTTCAGAGGGTGGTGGGGCGGGAAGAAGAAAGGAAGAGGCGGAGACAGTGGGCTGTGGGAGAGCTGGGAAGGGGAGGGGAAAGAGGGAGACAGCAAGGACTATCTGAAATTGGAGGTCAATGTTCATACCGCTGGGGAGTAAACTACCCAAGCGAAATATGAGGTGCTGCTCCTCCAATTTACGGTGGGACTGACCATGGATGAGGCCCAGGACAGAAAGATCGGATTCGGAATGGGAGGGGGAGTTGAAGTGCTGAGCCATCGGGAGATCAAGTTGGTTATTGCGAACTGAATGAAGGTGTTGGGCGAAGCGATCGCCAAGCCTACGCTTGGTCTCACCGATGTAAAGCAGCTGACATCTAGAGCAGCGGATGCAATAGATGAGGTTGGAGTAGGTGCAGGTTAACCTCTACCGCATCTGGAAAGACTGCTTAGGTCCTTGGATGGAGTCAAGGGGGAAGTTCAAGCGACAAGTGTAGCATTTCCTGTGGTTGCAGGGGAAAGTACCAGGGGAGGGGGTGGTTTGGGTGGGAAGGGACAAATTGACCAGGGAGTTACGGAGGGAGCGGTCTCAGCGGAAAGCCGAAAGGGGAGGAGTTGGGAAGATGTGGCCAGTGGTGGGATCCCGTTGGAGGAAGCAAAAGTGTTGGAGGATTATCTGTTGTGTGTGAGGGCTGGTAGGGTGGAAGGTAAGGACAAGGGGGACTCTGCCCTTGTTACGAGTGGGGGGATGTGGAGTGAGAGCAGAGTTGCGGGGTATAGAAGAGACCCTGTGAGAGCCTCATCTATAGTCGAAGAGGGGAACCCCCGTTCCCTAAAGAATGAGGACATCTCCGATGCCCTGGTTTAGAACACCTCATCCTGGGTGCAGATGCGGCATAGACGGAGGAATTGGGAGTGGGGGGGATAGAGACAGGAAGCAGGATGGGAAGAAGTGTAGTCCAGATAGTCATGGGAGTCAGTGGGTTTATAGTAGCTATCGGTCAGTAGTCAGATAGAGAGTGCAGCCAAGAAACAGTTGGCTAGGTTAATTTTTCTCTCTTCTACCTCGCCCTTCCATGTCTGTTTAGTGTAAATCCTCGCACTGGTTTGATAATTCAGAGTTCAACAAACTCCAAGAGACATCCTGCCGGTCTCCATGCTGTGTACTTCAGGATCCTCGCAGAATAGACATTGCTTAAGGAGCAGAAGTTTTGCTTTGATATCGTAGGCAGCCTGCGTTCACAGCATTTTTATATATGTACTACTTGCACATGCACTGGTTGCCCACTGGAGTCATGAGTAATGTTATTTTATTTGATAATAACTGGTTTGTTTAGAAGCCTCAAGTTAGGCCATAACTCTTGAGCATATGTCATGTGTCTTAATATTTAAAGAACTCCACAGTGCTCAAAACATCTGAATACTTTTTACAACAAATAGTAACATTCAAACAACAATTAACCTGAAAGTAGCTGTTTATCTTTGTAGAGGACGCTGTGGTCATGTTTGAGGCAGAGAAGGAGAAAGAGCAGGAGTGAGTCCTTCCTTCTGTTGAACTGCACTCAGGTGCTGGATTATTGAGCTTTAAAATGCCATGGTTGTGTCAAAGCACTGTTGTATGATAATTGATAATGATGATCCTGGTTGCCCTACACACTTCTGGTAGGTGTTAATTGTCCATGTAATAACTCTCTTTAATATTGATGCCGCAACTCTACCCACTTTTCAGAAGCCGTGTAGAATTGATTCAGCCCCTTCATCATATTTTCAGGAAAGGTCTGAGCTGCAGAACCAATTTTTGCACTCTATCCAGTCCATTCCATTCCTTGGAAGGTATTTCTTTTGAAGGCAAATCTTAGAAACAGCATAACCAATTAAACCTACATGTTAACACTTTTATTTGCTGTCATATAGACTTGTCTTAGCCCTATTGTATTTAATCCATTCCATAACATCTCAACACTACACCCGAGGGGCACAATTGCAGTGAATTGTTGTTATCCACCAAGTGATTTTAATATAAAATGAAAATAATCTTGTATATTTGTGGGGACGCTCTGTAATAGTAAAATCTATAACAATGAAGGGAGATAAAAAATAAGGCAATGCAACTGTTGGTTGTAGAAGTCAATTTTGTTTTAAGATGGAGATGGCAGCAATACATTAAACCGACTGTTCTTTAACTGTTGCCAATGACAGCTTAATGCCGAGGCCAGAGTGAATTCTTTACCGTGGAAGAGGACTCCAAACTTCATGCAGTACTTAAACAGAATTTTTTTCTTCTAACCTTATCCTAATAGACATCCTTAATGTGTATTGTTAGAAGATCTGTTTATTCAGCATTAATGGAGCTTTTCTGAATCACTGCATCTCAACATCGTAAAGATCTCAAATTCCGTGACAACTAGTATTGATTTATGAGATTTTTCTCCATTAGGTACGTTTATGAGCTCTCAAATTTTGAATGTCTGATTTTCTGTAGGGTTACAAGACTAAAGTTCTAGAACATATTGTATATTGAATTATTTTGAGAATGTTTAGTTGGCTTTAGTTCTGAGTATAAAATATCTTTCTCTTTTCATTTGTAGTTTTCCCTCCAGTTTCCTCCCCTCTCCCCCCCCCCCCCCCCGTTTACAAATGTAAAACCTGAACAACATCTTGAAATCAGACTTTTTTCCGTGATGATATTTTCTCACTTAATCATTGAACTATTTCATAAGTGTAGCTTGATTTAATATTTTAAATGTTAAAAATTCCACCAAAAAGTCTGAAGATAATTTTTTCAATGCATCACAAGGATAGGTAGAAAAGAGACAAAGTGCTGGAGTAACTCAGTAGGCCAGGCAGCATCTCTGGAGAACATGGATAGGTGACGTTTCAGAGTCGGGACCCTTTTTTAGTGTGACAGTTTTAGTTGGCAAAAATACACATGGACATGTTTGTCAACTATAAAACATAAAGAAAAGCTGAAGGAATTTCACAAATTGGAGATAGCCCAAAGATGTTGACACTGAAACTTTGCCCAACTGTAACACTGCTTTGAATAAAGCCATATGACCATATGGCCACAAAATGACCGAGTAAGTTAAAGAATAGTAAATTTCAAGATTTTTTTATTGGCAATATTCAACAGTTCAGTTTAATTTCCTGTGAAATTGATTTCCTGAGAATTCCTGGCAGTATATTTACTATATGACAAATAAAGTTACAATACGTCCACTGGGGTTTGAACTTGTTACTATTATTTCAGAATTTCATGGGAATTTTGCATACTATATATTTTGTGATATATCAGCCTCCATCTTAATCCATGGGTACGTTCCAATCGGTATTTAAATATTGTGTTTAGAGTTAGAAACAAAAACATTGCTTTATTATTTTCTTCCTGCCATATTCTTTAAATTTATTGATTTATTTTATAGCTAGCTTTATAATATCAGTTTTGTTCTGTTGCATGTACTCTTCAGAAATCAAGAAGTAGTAATAGATGTTGGTAGAGGGGAAATTTAAACAAGAGCTCACACTGTATGGGCAGAAATCTTTGCGGCCCGGGCATGTTACTTTGTAGTCTTGAAGAAAGGTCCCGACTTGGAATGTCATCAGTTCGTTTCCTTCCACAGATGCTGCCTAACCCTCTGAATTCCTTCAGCAATTTGTTTTTTACTTTGCTGCACCGTTGGCTTAACTTTGGCTAATGTCTGAAGTTATTTTCAATCGACTATACTGTGCAGCCTTGAAATAATGTACCTTGTTGTATCCCAGTTTTGGCATACTCTGGGTATTATCATGTCTTATAAGATGGAAATTAAATAAATGTTAGTTTACTTACAATACAGTTTTAAACATGGGTGTTAAGGTTTTAAGGATAAGTGGGAAATCTTTTAGGACCGAGATGAGAAAAACATATTTCACACAGAGAGTGGTGAATCTCTGGCATTCTCTACCACAGAAGGTAGGTGAGGCCAGTTCATTGGCTATATTTATGAGGGAGTTAGATGTGGCCCTTGTGGCTAAAGGTATCAGGGGGTATGGAGAAAAGGCAGGTACAGGATACTGAGTTGGATGATCAGCCATGATCATATTGAATGGCGGTGCAGGCTCGAAGGGCCGAATGGCCTACTCCTGCACCTATTTTCTATGTTTTTATGTCCACCAATACCCACATATTTATAGCTGCACTGTACATAATATTGAAAGTCTATTTCCTTTCTCTTTGCCTTCGGTTGTACTTGTGTATAGTTTTATTGTTTTCATGTATGGTATGATTTGCCTGGATAGCATACAAAACAAAGTTTTTCACAGCGTCTTGATACATGTGAAAATAATAAACTAATCCATCCAATTACAACGGATTAAGTGGAGACATGACCTTTAAAGTAATGAAATGACCAAATCGAATTAAACCAAGCAAGTAATTTTAACGAACAACTGACCATAGGAATAGCAGCGATAAGGCCCATATTTTGTAGGAGGTGTTGAAGTGACAAGATTGTTGTTGAAGAAATCTGCCTGCTGGGATTCAGCTAGTTTTTTTGCCTCTGTTCTGATGTTAGCTGCTGTCAACTATTGGATCAAAGGGATCACGTGTGTGCAACAAAAATACTATTATCTGAATGGCTGAGCACAATCACATTTGAAGACACCTTACATATGGCAAAGGACAAAGACTAACAGGTTTTTTAAATAGTATTTGAAACGTTGATGCATGCACCTACAATTAAATAAATAGTTGTTCTTAAAATAAACAATTAAACATAATTTATTTACCTGAAAGCAGTACAGGCTATGTGCATAAATCCAATCAATTTGCTAAGCAATAATAATAATTTGCTAAATTTTGTCAATTTGCTTATTGGCATAATTATGCCTATGGAGGAGAAATGTCAATTAAATTGACCTTTTAACTTAATGAACAAATACTTTTTGGGGGTTATTACAACAGAACAATTTGGTTACACGGAGACAGAAGAGGAGGGGAAAAATCAGTGTGAAGGTAAGGGGGTTGGGGCAAGAGCTAACATTTAACAGGTGAGGAGAGGTGGGCTGTGATTGACGGAGGTAGGCAGGACCTGAGTATGATGGAATTCAATGGGAAATGAATATGAAGTGTGGGACCATATAAGGGAGATGGCCAGGTAGATGGAAGAGGGGGGGGGGTGGGAGGAGGGGGTGGGAGGCAGGCATGGGTGACATTTTTGCTCTGGCCCTTCTTCAGACACGAGAAGGATCTCGATCCTAAATGTTGCTGTTCATTCCCTCCACAGATGCTGCCTGACACGCAGAGTTACTCCAGCATCTTGTGTTTTACTTGAAATTATTTGACTTTTCTGAATTTAGAAGTTTCGGTACAACTCCTGTTCTCTCCTTGCTGTACGTTCAAAGAGCAACGTGTTCTTTTACCGACAATATAGAAAACAGATTCTTATTCTTAGCTTGGATTTAATTCCATGTTTAGTGGTATTTCTATGGAAGTCTAACCAAAGGAGCTAATTTTGCAATTCCACTAGCTCCCTTCATGTCTTATATATTAAACAAATTTACTACCAGTGTCCTTGATATGTAAAGGACTACATTACTTCCTAATTTTGTCTACTTTCTTATGTATCACTATATGTCCTTCCAAGTTATTATAATTTTCATCCTTATAACATGACCATGTTTCTGATTTTTTTTCCCCACCATTAGAATTCCTTAGGGTTTTTATAGCTTTCAGTTTTTGTCTTATTTTTAATACTACAGAAGTTGCAGAACCTCAATACAGAATTGAAAATATAATTTCAGATCCTACAGCTGTTGTCCTAAAAGAAGCCACCAAGAAAGGTACAAATGATACTTCTTATTTTGCACCCCACCCCCATTCTTTCCTACACCCTATGTCAAACTACCTTCTAATTCATTTTATTTCACTTTTTGCTTTAGTAAATCAATACGATGGATCTTGATAGCCATTTATCATGGACTGTAGATACTGTGCACTGTTCCAACAACTTTGAAGCTAAATACAAAGTTGTGCAAATAAAATAAAAAAGAAATAATTCTTGATATTGGGTGGCATAACTAGCACTATGTGGCTGTGTGTGGCTTTGTTTGCTTTCGTAATTCAATACTGTGGATCACATATCTGCCATATGTCTTGGTAATAAAATGTTCTTATGCATATTGAAATTAACTACAAGGGTGGAAATTACCTCCTTTCTCGGCAGTGTGTAGTCTTTTGGGTATCATGACCTATTCGTAGTTTTAGTAAAGCTATGAGACCTGTTGGATAAAAGTGGAGATGTGTTGTACCTCTTTTATGCCATTTGACTGGATTGTGTTATTTCTTTGGGTTTATTTTATTTATCAAGATCATAGTTATTGTTATCTTGATTGGAAGTTTAATTTATTATTATTGAGGTTATGATCTCATTGCATTGTAATATATGCACTTAAAATAAATATTCCACATTATCTTGTGGATTGCCTGTATATCTGCAACCATGAAGCCCTGTTGCAGTTGTAAATAAAAAAAGTGAAGGCAACAGAAGCTGACTTTTGCTGGCCGTATGGATTGTTGAACGCAGATACTGGCCTTGATTGGGAGATCATTTTCCTAATGTAATTAAGATTCCTTTTTGCAAATGAATGTTTAGGACCATATTGCAATTTACTCTTTTAAAATCTAATTTTAAGGCAAATATCTCTGTGTCAGATTGAAGACATTTCTTTAATGTTAAATATTTGACAGATGGATGTTGGAACTAGGGAGAAAGTAACATAAATACCCAACCCAAGTTATTCCTTGTGCTTTTGATTTTGTATTATTACTATTTCAAACTGACGTTATTAACAATTCATCAGATAGATATTATTACATTGTTTTAAATTGTATTTCCAAAAGTATTGAAATATTATTTTAAATTTTTTTAACTAATGGGATTATATTGAAAACATGCAGATCAAATCTCGGTAGGGTAGCTGAGAAATTCCTTTTGTATCTATTTTATTAATTCTATGTAGCATTGTCTCTCCTTAACCGCATTTAAAAGACCCATAAAGGTTATCTGAACATCTACATTAGAGTTCCATGAGAATAGAGTAAGGACTGCCTTGACAAAGTCAATGGACATGCTTCTCGGAAGTCTTGTAAGGAAAATGGAATTGTGTAAAAATCTGTTTGGATGGGAATGATGAGCCCTTCTACATCTCTTTCCATATGATTAACTCGCTCTCTGCCATGTCACTGATAACTGTGGGCTATCTTCACGCCACCTTGTGAGAAAAGAGATGGATGTAAGCATTTCCCCATTGGAAGTCAGTTGGGAGTGCAAAAAGGTTGTTGAAGATCAAAGGAAGCCTCATTCTTAAATGTTTTAGGTTGAATATTTTCCCCGGCTCTTAAATGGCCTGGAATTGGGAGCAGTTTTACTCATCCTGGATGAAACCCATTTCATCATTGCAGGACTTCTGCTTTTTACATTCTAAAAGGGAATGTCTAGGCTAATCTTCTTTAAATCAAAATGTTTCTGAAATCCTAATTCTCCTTCTATGGTCCCTTTTGTGATATTACCTTCTTGTCATTTATTGGTAACTTCCTTGCCATTGTCTTCTGACATTCAGAACCAGTATCACTACAATTGGGAGGTGACAGTGGAAATTGGCTATCATTTATAACTATGGATATGGTCAATTACCATTAACCCTGAGGTGATTCCAGTTGTCCGTCCAGCACACAAGATTCCCCGTGCTATGCGGGACCGTGTTCAAAGTGAACTCAACAGACTGGTGTCTAGGTGTGATTGTTCCCGTCGGAAAGGGTTTCCACCATGGTTGTGGCAATGTAGAAGAATAAGGCCGAAATACGGATTTGTATCAATACTAAGGACTTAAACACAGCCATTAAACAACCTCACTATCCCATGCACAATGTGGACGAGATTGCAGCGCGGATGGCTGAGGCAACTGTATTCACTGTTCTAGATGCCAAGAGTTCATTCTGGCAGATTTCGCTGGAACACAACTCCTCCAAGTTAACCACCTTCAGCACACTGTTCGGGCACTACAGATTTCCTCGCATGCCATTTGGCATAAGCTCTGCTAGTGAAGTATTTCAACAAGCTATGGAGCAGTTGTTTGCAGGTAACCCATGCTCCATTGTAGTGGGTGACATCCTCGTTGCTGGATGAACTGTCGAAGAACACGATGCTAATCGGACAAAGGTCCTGGATCGCGCCAAGGCCATTAACCTCAAGCTAAACCCTCAAAAATGCAAATTCAGGGTAAGTGAGGTGAAATACATAGGCCATGTGTTCACTAAGGACGGCCTAAAAACTGATCCGGCATAAGCCAGTGCCATCAACGAGCTCACAGCACCCACAGACGTGCTCGGTCTGCAGAGATTCCTTGGCATGGTTAACTACTTGAGCAAATTTATTCCAGACTAAAGTGAAATATGAGCCCCGTTGCGCCAGCTAACACACAAAGACACTGCTTGGACCCGGCACGAGCAACAACACTCTTCGTTCGACACTCTTAAGCAGCAGATGTCTTGTGCTCCTACTCTCGCTTATTTTGATCCTGAACGACTGGTCACACTGACTTGTGACGCTTCACAACACGGACTGGGCACAGCATGTCTTCAAAATGACGGTAGCAGCATTAAGCCTGTTGCCTATCTCTGGAATTCTCAGCCACAGAAGGTAGTTGAGGCCCGTTCATTGGCTATATTTAACAGGGAGTTAGATGTGGCCCTTGTGGCTAAAGGGATCAGGGGGTATGGAGAGAAGGTACAGGATACTGAGTTGGATGATCAGCCATGATCATTGAATGGCGGTGCAGGCTTGAAGGGCCGAATGGCCTACTCCTGCACCTATTTTCTATGTTTCTATGCCTCGCGCACTATGACTGACACAGAACAAAGCTGTGCCCAAATTGAGAAAGAGCTGCTGGCTCTTGTTTTCGCCTGCAATAAATTTGACGACTTTATCTTCGGACATACGGTAACGATTGAAACTGACCACCAATCTCTGATGAGCAGCTTTAACAAACCGATTCATGCCTCCCCAGGGCGCCTACAGCGGATGCTGCTGCAACTTCAAAAATCTGACATTGATCTGACCTACAAACATGGTAAGGATATGCACCTGGCTGACACTCTCGCGTGCACCCCGGAAGGCCTGTGAGGGTCCATCCTCGCTGGATGATGACTTTATCGTAATGACCGTGTCTTTTATTCCCTCGTCATGTGTGGAGGACTTGGTTGCCCACACTGCTGCTGACAGTACTTTACGGTCGTTCGCCTTCGTCATTAAGTGCAGCTGGCCAGACAAACACTACAACGTTCCGCTGCCAGTTCGCCCTTTCTTTGCCGTCCGCGATGAGCTAGTGTTGCAAGATGGCATTATTGTGAAAGGACGCAAGGCTGTGGGCCCCGCTTCGTTGCACAGCAAGTATTTTACGCTGTCCATACAGGCCACCCAGGCGCTGAAGCCACCGTCCTACGGGCAAGAAACAGGTTTTACTGGCCTGGCATGGCCGATTACATCACCGAGAATGTGGTGTCCTGTGCAGTGTGCAACAGCTTGGCACCTCATCAACAAAAGCAACCACTTCTTTCACATCCGGCTCCTGCCCTCCCGTGGTCTACGTGGCAACCAACATATTTGAATGGCATGGCAAGCAGAACCTGGTACTTGTCGATTCATATTCTGGATGGTTTGACATTGATTTTCTTAGCAGCCCCACTTCTCGCAGGGTAGTTTCGAAGCTTGCTCACCATTTTGCAGACCACGGAGCTCCGTGCATACTGTTATCTGATAACGGCAGTCAATTTACCAGCCAACACTTCAAGGAGTTTGCTGCAAGAAGGTTTTCGCCACATCACCAGCAGCCCTGAATATCCACAGTCGAATGGGCTAGCTGAGCGGGCTGTCAAGAGTGCCAAACAGCTCATGGAATGTTCGTACAGAGCTAATACCGACGTGTTCCTGGATCTACTCAACTTATGCAACATCTCCCGCGACCCCATTTTGGGTTCACCTGCTCAACGTTTATTGTTATGGCAGACCCGAGCCACGGTGCCTGTGGTGGATCAGGCATTGATCCCACAGGTGGTTCCACCATCAGAAGTCCAGTCCAGGTTACAACAAAAGCGTGACATTCAAAAACAGTGGTATGACAAAACAAGTAGGCCACTGCCACCATTAACCAAGGGGCAGGTGGTTTGTTTGCAAACTGACAAAGGCCATGACCGTATCGGTGTTATTTCTGGAACTGCTTCTGAGCCACGCTCATATCTGGTCAGTGCCGATGGCAGCACCTACAGGTGTAAAAGACAACATATCCTGCCTGTGAATGAGCCAGCTCCACCTCCGTATTATCCAGACCGTACAAGTGTACTTCCGTCCGTGTCCAGCGGCATTGATCCGCCTACAGCAGCACAACAACCCACTTCTGGAACGGCTGCTTTGCCAGTGGCGACGCCCCCTCCGCCTGTGCCACAGTCCCCTGTTTCATCATCGGGAATGCTGGTTCAATCTCCGTCACCTGTGAAGCCACCGGCTCTATCCTCGGTGGGGAAAAATGGAGATGGCCTTTATTGCACACGTGCTGGTCATGTTTGCAAGCCCACCGTGAAGTACCTGGGCTATGTTTGACTTTCCTCCAGCTTATTATCAACTGCTCTGCATGCCTTATTTAGTCAATGGTTTTGTACTGACATTTAATCCTTTAAGAGGGAGGATGTAGATCAGTGTCACTCCTGTTATGAGTCATACTTTGTAGCTATGCCCATTAGTTTAACAGACAGTTTCTCTGCCCTTTTTCCCTCACTTTTGGAGTTACGTGCTAAGATGAAGTTACCTATGCTGTAACGTTAATAAAGTCTTTGGATCTTAATCACTGTGCGTGACTTAAGTTATTTCAACAGCAGAAGCTCAACAATAAAGAGCATCACCAGAGAAGACACCCAGCAACTTGTGATGTCCAGACTTCATGCAAAGGATATGCAACAAAATGCTAAACATGACTACTTTCATTTACATGACACTGCTGTGTCCCAAACATTATGGTGCCCTGAAATGGGGGGACTGTATAAACACTGTTGTAATTTCTACATGGTGAAACCAAAATTAATAAAATCTGACAATGTGCACTTTAACCACGTGTGTTTTTTTCAAGTTCAAGTTCAAGTTCAAGTTCAAGTTAGTTTATTGTCATGTGTCCCTGTATAGGACAATGAAATTCTTGCTTTGCTTAAGCACACAGAAAATAGTAGGCAGTTACTACAAAACAGATAAATGTGTCCATATACCATGATATAAATATATACACACATGAATAAATAAACTGATAGTGCAAATAACAGAAAGTGGTTGGTAATAATCAGAGTTTTGTCCGAGCCAGGTTTAATAGCCTGATGGCTGAGGGGAAGTAACTATTCCTGAACCTGGTTGTTGCAGTCTTCAGGCTCCTGTACCTTCTACCTGAAGGTAGCAGGGAGATGAGTGTGTGGCCCGGATGGTGTGGGTCTTTCATGATACTGCCAGCCTTTTTGAGGCAGCGACTGCGATAGATCCCCTCGATGGAAGGAAGGTCAGAGCCGATGATGGACTGGGCAGTGTTTACTACTTTTTGTAGTCTTTTCCTTTCCAGGGCGCTCAAATTGCCGAACCAAGCCACGATGCAACCGGTCAGCATGCTCTCGACTGTGCACCTGTAGAAATTAGAGAGAGTCTTCCTTGACAATCCGACTCTCCGTAATCTTCTCAGGAAGTAGAGGCGCTGATGTGCTTTTTTGATGATTGCATTAGTGTTCTCGGACCAGGAAAGATCTTCAGAGATGTGCACGCCCAGGAATTTGAAGCTCTTGACCCTTTCAACCATCGACCCGTTGATATAAATGGGGCTGTGGGTCCCCCTCCTACTCCTTCCAAAGTCCACAATCAGTTCCTTGGTTTTGCTGGTGTTGAGGGCCAGGTTATTGCGCTGGCACCATATGGACAGTTGCTCGATCTCTCTTCTGTACTCTGACTCATCCCCATCAGTGATACGCCCCACAATAGTGGTGTCGTCAGCGAACTTGATGATGGAGTTCGCACTGTGGTTCGCTACGCAGTCATGGGTATAGAGTGAGTACAGCAGGGGGCTGAGCACGCAGCCTTGAGGTGCTCCCGTGCTGATTGTTATTGAGGCTGACACATTTCCACCAATACGAACAGACTGTGGTCTGTGGACGAGGAAGTCGAGGATCCAGTTGCAGAGGGATGCGCAGAGACCCAGTTCTGCGAGTTTGGTAACCAGTTTGGAGGGGATGATTGTGTTAAATGCCGAGCTGTAATCAATGAATAACAGCCTGACATATGAGTTTTTGTTGTCCAAGTGGTCCAGTGCGGAGTGGAGGGCCAGCGAGATCGCATCCACCGTTGATCTGTTGTGGCGGTACGCGAACTGCAGTGGGTCCAGGTTTTTGTCGATGTAGGAGTTGATTTGCTCCATGATCAACCTCTCAAAGCACTTCATCACCACCGCCGTTAGTGCCACTGGTCGATAGTCATTGAGGCATGTCACCTTACTCTTCTTGGGCACCGGTATAATTGATGCCCTTTTAAAGCAGGTGGGGACCTCAGACCTCAGAAGTGAGAGATTGAAAATGTCCGTAAAAACTCCCGCCAGTTGGTCCGCACAGGTTTTTAGAACACGGCCGGGTATACCATCAGGACCAGGTGCTTTTCGGGGGTTCACCCCTCTGAAGGATTTCCTGACATCGGCCTCTGTGACTGAGACTGAAATGCCATCGCAGCGAATGGGGGATCGGGAAGGCACATCAGTATTCTCCCTGTCAAAGCGTGCGTAATAAAATCTGACAATGTGCACTTTAACCACGTGTGTTTTTTTCAATTACAAATCTCAAATTGTGGAGTACAAAGGGAAAAAAAAAAATGATGGGTCTTTGTCCCAAACATTATGGAGGGCACTGTGGATTCGTAGAGCGCTTCAGCCAAGAAACAGGCTCTTTGGCCCATCTAATCCATGCCAACTGGGTATTTTGGTCTATTTCCATGTGTCTGTATTTGCCCTATATCCCTCTGAAACCTTCATCCGTATATATACATTACTATATTTTGAAATTACAGCATTATCCATCACCTGTGACACCTCTGGTATATTTCTCAAATGTCTAGTTGCAACAGGAATCTATGTACAAAGGTTTCAATAAATACGGTTGTAAATGTTAACAATTTGCATTTTACAGTTGAAATAAATTATTATGTATTTTCTCACTTTTTAAAGCATATGGCTTCTGTAAAATGCTTTAGCTGGGCATAGCTACGTTATCCATAAGATGTCTTACACAAAAATTGTTTGGTGGATCAGTTTCAGCTTCATTTACATATTGCTGTTCTCTTCATGATATAGTTGAAGAATTATTGGGTTTGCTTTTAATATTATGATTTACGTTAATAATTGAATTAAATATTAATGGAATCTTGTTTTTCAGAACATCATGCATTTTTGATAGAGATCTTTGCTCCACTACGGTGCATACTAGTGTGAATTGGGAATAAAAGGATGAAAGAATGATCATCTATATTCTGTTTCACAATTGTGCTTTGTAATTATTGAATTGTTTGTCCTACAATTTTATATTTTCATGAATAGAACAACTAAATTACATTTATGGATGGCACAAAAAAAGAAACTTTGTATCTTTTAACGTACATGTGGCAGTCCTTGTTTCCTTCATCTGTGTCAAATGAGTATTTCTTCTGTCCTAATGCACATTCTTTTCTGTAATCAGATGTTGAGTGAATACTGTCATCATGTGTCAGTGTTTTGAATGACTACCTTCAAAGAGATTGACAAGAATATCACAAGAAATGCTCTGTGTGAACAGGAAGGAGTGCTTGGATCCAGGTGGTGACAGCTCTTAGTATAAACACTTTTTTGGCCTAATACGTTTTGTACATGTATTCCTAGAGTTACAAGTGCCTGGAGGTAACTTTGAGCTTTTTTGTTTCCCTCTGTGTGTGTGTGGTCTGATAACTCCCCTACAAAAATAAATTTGTCTAATACGATTGGAACATTTTTATTAATGATTTCAAACAAATCAGAATAGTGCTCTGAAGTTTGTGCTTTGCTCCATGTCCCAGGATAATTACAATCCCGTGATTGTGGAAATAAATCATTATTCCAGCAACATTTTCCAGGCTTGGTAAGGGGGGTGATGGTTGGAGGGAGGTGGGAAATCAGTATGAATTTTGTTGAGTGTGAGCTGTCAGAGGGCTTCCAGTGTTTTGAATGAACTGGATGTTGACCTAGCATCGATGGAGGTAGTATCAGTGGTGGGTGCCCTGAAATATTTTTTTAAAGATTTGTATTTATTAAGCAACTTTCACGTTCCTTTTGAAAATGCCCGAAAATACATTTGGATGTACTTCTCTGGCTATATATAGTCATTGTCAGGTATTGTAGGAAATGTTGTGGCCGTTCTGTGCACAACAATATCTTACAGTTAAGACATTGTTTTAATTTTGATTGAGAGATAAATATTTACCAAACTACTGGAGCAAACTCCTTCCCTTGAAAATAGTACCAAAGGATATTTTACATGGCTTAATCTGAAAAGTGCCATCTGTTACAGCAACACTAAAACAAATTAGTTAAATAGATATTGGGGTGCTGATTATAATCAGAATTTTTCCTTGCAAATATTTTTCAAAAGCAATGGTTAGTCTTTCCCATAAATCTGTCTACCTTATAATTTTTCCAATTTCCAAATAAACGTTGATTTTGTTCGGGTAAACTGAAAGGGAATAGATGAAGACAATGCAAAATACTTACAACACCCTATTCCTTGTGTAATGTTTTCTTTGAAATAAATGTACTGATTAGCTTAATACGCATTGACTGATGTGTAGGAAGGAACTGCAGATGCTGGTTTAAACAGAAGATAGACACAAAATGCTGGAGTAACTTAGCGGGACAGGCAGCATCTCTGGAGAGAAGGAATGGGTGATGTTTCGGGTGGAGACCCTTATTCAGACTGAAAACTGAAAAAGGGTCTTGACCAGAAACGTCATTCATTAACTGATGTTTTGAGTAAAAGCACCAGCAAATAACAATGCTAAAAAGCATAAAATGGCATTCCATTCAAAAAAAATGAGTGACGTGGTTATTCACATGACATGTGAAAACCATTAATATCCAATGAGTTGTCCTATCTTTTACATGAGTTGTAATATCAGTTGCAGTTTATGTATTGATTACAGATGTTACATTTTTAAGAAATCACTGTACAACCTTGCATCTAGCCCCTCGGCTTTAAGTAGTGCATCTCTATTCATTTGAAATAAGTGATCGACTGATTTTAAAGGGTAAATGCAGATAAATGGTACATTTATTTTCCTTTATTTTGTTTTGAATTAATTTTAGTAAGTTTTAGGTATTTTAAGTTTTTGACATTTACTTTTTAACCCAATTCATGTGAACTGTTTTTAAATGTATGTGATGATGTGAGATATTTTAAGATTGTTTATGTTCATAAGTGATCGGAGCAGATTAGGCCATTCGGCCCATCAAGTCTACTCTGCCATTGAATCATGGCTGACGTATCTCTCCCTCCTAACCCCATTCTCCTGCCTTCTCCCCATAACCTCTGATACCCGTACTTACCAAGGTTCAAAGCTCTTTGATAGCAATGGGTTGTCATAAAGCCATTAGGATGCACCATTGTTGTGCCATGAGTTCCACCTTGGGACTAATCACTGATTGTGTTTCATGCTCTGGTGCAGGAGCTTGACATTAAGTTTGACATTGGTATTGAAGAGCTGTAAAAGATAAGTTGAGTCTGCCATGTTATTTTTATATTGCACTTAACGTTCAGATGGACTCTGATTCTCAACACTAATAAATGTCAAACAATATTGGACAATGTAATTAATGTCCCAAATTACCTCTGTACCATGATGCTGATCTAGTACTGACATTGTGGTGTTGAGCTAAAATACATGATACCTGATTACGAAAAGATTCTGATGGCTTTCGGTTTGCCCATCGATCCATCCCTAGTACTTTTCTGGATATTGTAAAGCTTGGTACTCCTGTCAATGGAAAGATATGACTCTTGCAGCACAATAACAATGAACATTTGAGTTTTGTATCATTAACATAGATTTTGGGACTTGAGTTGAGAATTTTAGAGATTTGTTAACTCTGAAACTTTCTATATTGTGAGGATTCAATCTTTTCTAATTTGTACTGGATATTTGGATTAGGGACATTGCACAAGTAATAATTTTGTGGCAGGGACGATCTGCGTTAATATTAAATGCCAGTGGTCCAGAACTCCCTGTTCAATATGTCGGATCCATTTAGTTCTGCTGGCTTTTACCTGTTTAACTGTGCAGAAGTTTGGGACTTTTGAGAATAGGTAGAAGAGTTGAATTTTTACGCAACTATTCGCTACTTTGGTGACAAATGTGTTTTGCTCTTCGACTTTACCTAGAGTCAAATGGGGAGTAACATTTTCATTGATGTTGCAGCACAGGCTAGAGAATATGTCCACTGACTGCTGACGCATGTCCAATGGTTCATTAAATTCAAATGGAAAGATGATTTTGGTCATGTGATCTTGGAACAAAGTCACTTTGTATTTATTTGAGAATGGAGTCACATATTTACTTTGAAAAGTTTTGTTGCTTTTAAATGTTTTGCTTCTTAACTTTTTTGTTTGGAATGTTTGTGAATGCCTCTGAGAAAAAAGTTCTTTGATAGCTTTGAAAGCTGGTCAAGTTTGGCCGATCAAGCATTGACACGGTCTCAACTGGCTTTCATGTGATTCTGGTGGCAGTGTTTACCTGCTAAGGTTGAAAAGGCCTTGTGCTGTGCAAGGCCTCACTAATCCACTCAAAGCTGTCTTTCCTGAAAAATTATACCTGGGATTCAATCTAAATAATAGCAAATTTCAGGCACAGAGGACTGGCTGTGGATCAGTGGAAGCTATGACTTGCTGCACTGCATGGAACATGAGGGACTAGCACCTACAGCTCCTCAGCTACAAATTTCTATAATTCTTTCACAAATTTTCTCTTCTTGGTATATCTCAACTAATATCCCTTTCATTTTTAAGTATAAATATTGCTGAACATCTGCTCTATTGATTTGTTTAGCTGACACCCTGTTGTAATATCGATTTTGTAATAATATAGTTTTTGTGTTTGGGAATGTCAGCATTTTATTTTCAGATAGGTTTCTTGAATTAATTCTTCACATTTATCTATGGCCCATTGTATTGCACTCAGTCATTTCTATAATTTTGTATCTTTGAAGTTTATTTATGTAGTGCGCTGAAACGATGGAATAACACACATAAATTGTAATACTCTGGGAATCTATGGAACTGTGTAAAATGTATCATGTTGCTAATTTGCAAGTTTGATTAATGGCGATGCTGTGTAAAAATATAGTAACATTTGTCTAGTCAAGAATATAATAATATGTAAAAGGCTGGGAATTGGAAGTTGGAATTTACATTGAAGAGTGAGAAAGGGCCTGTTTAAATTCCGCTTGGTGATTTTAGTTAATACTAGCAAACTATCATATCCTTTTAGTAATTTATCTCACTGTTAACTTGGTAAAAGTGTCTGAGAATGATTGTGCATGCACAATCTTGAATAATGATTTAGCGGTAAATTCTTTGTCATATATGAATTGAGGTATGCCAGAAACTATTTAGAGCCATAGGGTGATACAGTGTGGAAACAGGCCCTTCAGCCCAACCTGCCCACACCGGCATACAATGTCTCAGCAACACTAGTCCACTTGCTTGCGCTTGGTCCATATCCCTCCAAACCTGTCCGATCCATAGGTACACAAAATTGCTGGGGAAACTCAGCGGGTGCAGCAGCATCTATGGAGCGAAGGAAATAGGCGACGTTTCGGGCCGAAACCCTTCTGTCCGATCCATATATCTGTCTAACTGTTTCTTAAACGATGGGATAGTCCCAGCCTCAACTACCTCCTCTGGCATCTTGTTCCATACACCCACCATTCTTTGTGTGAAAAAGTTACCCCTCTGATTGCTGAACATCTATTAAATCGTTTCCCCTTCACCTTAAACCTATGTCCTCAGGTCCTCGATTCACCTACTCTGGGCAAGAGACTCTGCATCTACCCAATCTATTCCTCTCATGATTTTATACACCTCTATATGATCAACCCAACCTCCTGCACTCCAATGAATAGAGTCCCAGCCTAAGCAACCACTCCCTATAGCTCAGACCCTCTAGTCCTGGCAACATCCTTGTAAATCTTTGTGTCTTTTCCAGCTTGATAACATCTTTCCTATCATGTAGATGCTTTTGATGGAGGGCTTGGGTCCACCACCCTCTGTAGCATCTTGCATTCCAAGTGTGCGTTGGAATTGCCATAATCCAACCAGTCAAGATACTTTCTACGGTAAACCTGTTAAAAATTGTTAGTGCATTCGGAGACATATCAGATATCTTTTGCACAGTCTTCTTACTCTATAAGATCATCCCATCCTCCTGCGCTCCAATGAATAGAGTCCTAACCTACGCAACCTCTCCCTATAGCTCACACCCTCTAGACCTAGCAACACCCTTGTAAATCTTTTCTGAACCTTTTCAAGCTTGACAATAACTTTCCTATAACATGGTGCCCAGAATAGAACACAATATTCTAAACGGTGTCTACCCAACATCTTATACAACTGCAATATGACCTCCCAACTTCGATACTCAATACTCGGACTGATGAAGGATAAAGTGCCAAAAGCCTTTTTGACTACCTTATCTGCCTGTGACTCGACCTTCAGGGAACCATGCACCTGTACTCCTAGATCCCTCTGCTCTACAACACTACCCAGAGGCCTACCATTTACTATGTAAGTGCTGCCCATGTTCGATGTTCCAAAATGTAACACCTCACACTTTTCTGTATTAAATTCCATCAACCATTCCCCCGCCCACCTGGCCAATCAATCCAGATCCTGCTGCGATCTTTCACAACCATCTTCACTATCTTCAAAACCACTCACTTTTGTAGCATTAGCAAACTTGCTAATCTTGCCCTGTATGTTCTCATCCGAATCATTGATGTAAATGATGAACAGTAACGGGCCCAGCACTGAATCCTGAGGCACACCACTAGTCACAGGCATCCAGTCCAAGAAGCAACCTTCACCCTCTGCTTCCTTCCATAGAGCCACTTTGCTATCCATTCAGCTATCTCTCGTTGGATCCCATACGATCTAACCTTCCAGAGCAGCCTACCATGCGGAACCTTGTCGAATGCCTTACTGAAGTCCATGTGCATTACATCTACAGCTCTGCCCTCATCAACGTTATTTGGTCACGTCTTCAAAAAAAATCAATCAGATTTGTGGGACACGACCTCCCACGTACAAAACCATGCTGACTATCCCTAATCAGCCCTTGCCTATCCAAATGCCTGTATAACCTATCCCTCAGAATATTCTCTAGTAACTTTCCAACTACAGATGTTAAGCTCACCAGCCTATAGTTCCCAGCTTTTTCCCTGCAGGCCTTCTTGAAAAGAGGCACAACATTTGCCACCCTCCAATCTTCCAGCACCTCTCCTGTATTTAAGGACGACTCGTAAATTTCAACTAGCGTTTCGGCAGTTTCCCGCAATGTCCTTGGATATATCTGATCAGGCCATTGAGTACAGAATATTGGTAAGAAAACAATTCGTTGAAAATTATGGAAATGATTGGAAACCTTGAAGAGAAACTGGAAATGGGCTCAGAATAAATAATACTAATATCAAGTTACTAATTTATCATAGCTGGCAGTAAACCTGTCAGAAAATATGTTTGTTTAATTGTCTGTTTGTTTTCTGTTTTTTTTTTCTAGAATATGATCGACTGGGATTTCTGCTGAAGCTTGATTCCAGAATGTAAGTATTGTTTAAATAAAATAACTTGATCGCAGTAATATTTTGGGTGTTAAACCCCATATTCGGATTAGAGTATTTTATCCACTGACAGTAAGTGCCAGAGAATTGCAGGCTGGACAAACAGTCTGATATTGTATTTTGTATTTCCTTAACACAATTGAATAGTGTTGCATGAACAACCGCGGACACTGAGACATTAGATTATGCATATTGGATTTTCTGTACATATTTTAGGTTGCATCTGTTGAGAATCAAATATAACGATTAGATTCTCATTATTTAGTGCTGACGGGCTTTATAGGTGGTAGGTTGATTAAGGTGCTTTTATTGATCATTAGAAAGAAAAGCAGTTAACATGTCTGAGACTCTTTGGCAGAACAGAGAGAGAAAGGGAAAAAAAAAGTTTGCCTAGGTCGTGGTCAAGGTGGGTGGAACAAAAATAATTTCTCTGATAATTTACGCGATAAATACTTTAAATATTAAAGTCCAGTCATCACAAAGGGCATTTATTTCAACCCACACAATGTTGCTATTTTACCTTGATTGGCATGGATGAAAATGGGCTGAAAACCATGTTGCCGTGCTAGCTCTATGACTGTATGACCCAGGTGACATGTTGCCAGAAGTTGGTAGAAGCAGATAGGATGGCAATGTTTAAGAGGCATTCAGACCGACACATAAACTGGCAGGGATTAGAGGGATACGGACCACTTTGCAGACAGATGGGATCAGTTTAATTTGGCATCTTTTTCAGTGCACACATTGTGGGCCCAAACCCTTGTCCATGTAATGTACTTTTTTTAATGTTCCTTGTCCCTACTTCAGCCGCTTTACTTTTTTCCCCTCAATGAAGGTTGTCGAAGGAACATTTGTATGATCACCAGTGTAAAGGATATTCGCATTGGGAATGAAGAGGGTGACTGTTCAAAGCACTCTTTTTGGTGTTCACTTCTGTCCATCATCCAGCAGTGGCAGTTGTTCAGGAATTGAAGTCCAGCTGAATTTCTTTGTCCTCTTTAGCTTCTGGTTATTTAGATTAGCATGACCATTCAACTCCTGCTGAGAACTGCTAACTCAGCATGGAATCTTGAGGTTGAGCTTGAAATCTCCCGCTTCTCCTTAACCTATTCTGTCTATTTTCCCAATGAACTGTGGGGAAGCCCTGACAAAACCACTTCTGATATTTTTCTCAGAACAGATGTTTGTGTGAAGTGCATGATTAATATATTTACCTTTATTGCCTTTGTCTGCTTATTTTGTGTCAGTGTTCTTTCTTATTAATCTGGAAATGTTCCTGCCTGAGTACAGTCACAGCTGTTAAAATGTCAAATTTGTACTGCCTGACATGCTCCAGCTGCCTGCTCCAGATTTTTTCATCTTATGAACCTAAGTTCTTTTTGGTGTGAGTACTTGCTTTAATTCTCATAATAGTGAAGAATTATTGAGCAAATAGAGAAGAGAGTCCAGATATGATTTCTGTTAAAATTTTCAAGCTCTCTATGTTAATAAATGCATATTAGCCGTGATTATGATATTAAGGGAAAATTAATGGGGAAATGGAATAATATACTTCTCTTGGGTGAATGGCCTAGGTAATAGAGCCAGGCTTTTAAGGATTGAAGAAAAGAAACACTTCTTTTCATGGAATTTTGAAACACTTTTTCAGTTAAGAATTTATGTTCTCAGAAGTTAGTTTTAAATCTTTGATATATTTTTTGTGAAACGAAGGTAGCAAAGGATGTTGGATGAAGACAGGTTGTAGATCAGCCATGACAGAACAAGCACAAAGGAGATTATTTCCTTGTGTTCAGTGCACTATGATTGCTGAAAATTTATTTGTTTTGTATTGTAAGAAGTTATTAACATTGTGGAATCTGTCTCTTTCAGTAAAATAATTTGAAATGAATAGTTTAAGTGATCATCTCTTTGCTTTGTGTAGATTTAAGGAATGTTGATAGGCCAAATACCTGGGTAAACCTTTTAGCCATAGTTTCAAACTATTGCCATTCATACTCCACCTTACTGAGATATCAGATTATCAGAGCTACTCTGGAGGATTCAGTAAAGATAAGTCTTTGAAACCTTGTATTTATTTGGAAGATAAGGGTGTGATTTTCATTTGTTGTTTTGCGAACTAGTGCAAATATAGCTATTTATAAATTGGAAGTGTGTTAATTACCTGAAGCACCCTATTTGCAAGACTCTCTGTAGTTTCAGGTACTGATTTGGATGGGTACAGGGATCTCTAATCATCTGAGCAAGAAAGCAAATGTTTAATAAAACAGTTTTTTAGCGGTATGGCTTAAGGAAGTGATGGAATAGGTCCTTGAAAACAATTGAAGCAGGAGTGGTCTTTACAAGAAAGTGGGTGCTAATATGTGATTAAATTCAGTGTGTGGACAGCGGTTAAAGCAAGTGATGAAGCTGTTTAAGATGCTCAAAACGTTTTCGCATTTGCATCTTCAGCCTATTAGCTCAATGTGCTGGAATTCCCTCCCGAATTTCCTTGGCTCCTCTGCAACCCTGATAATTAGACATTGTGTCATTCTTTCTAAATGTACTCTTTTTCTCTCATCTGCCATTTCGTGATTATGCCATTAGTAATAATCTTGAGATTTTCTCACATGAAAGCTGCTATATAAGATTAAGTAATTCTTGAATCCTAGATCAACAAATATTAAATCTGTTTTGCACAGATCTAAATAAAGATAGATTAGCTATCCGATTATTCATGTAATTTTAATTAACTGCACAACTGATTTGCATTACCCTGGACTTTTTATATAAAATTATATCGAGTGTGGAAATAAATGTAATGATAGATGCTAAGTGTCTTTTACCTCTGACTGTTGAATCTAGAATTCAGTGTGTCAGGCAGCAACTGGAGAGAAATGGATAGATAAAACTTTAGATTGGTACTCTTCTTCAGTCAGATAAATTACATAGAAAATAGGTGCAGGAGGAGGCCATTCGGCCCTTCGAGCCAGCACCGCCATTCATTGTGATCGTGGCTGATCGTGCCAAATCAATAACCAGTGCCTGCCCTCTCCCCATATCCCTTGATTCCACTAGAGCTCTATCTAACTATCTCTTAAATCCATCCAGTGATTTGGCCTCCACTGCCCTCTGTGGCAGGGAATTCCACAAATTCCCAACTCTCTGGGTGAAAACGTTTTTTCTCACCTCAGTCTTAAATGGCCTCCCCTTTATTCTAAGACTGTGGCCCCTGGTTCTGGACTCGCCCAACATTGGGAACATTTTTCCAGCATCTAGCTTGTCCAGTCCTTTTATAATCTTACATGTTTCTATAAGATAACCCCTCATCCTTCTAAACTCCAGTGAATACATGCCTAGTCTTTTCAATATTTCCTCATATGACAGTCCCGCCATCCCAGGAATCAATCTCGTGAACCCACGCTGGACTGCCTAAATCACAAGGATGTCCTTCCTCAAATTAGGAGACCAAAACTGTACACAATACTCCAGATGTGGTCTTACCAGAGCCCTATACAACTGCAGAAGAACCTCTTTACTCCTATACTGAAATCCTCTTGTTATGAAGGCCAATATTCCATTAGCTTTCTTCACTGCCTGCTGTACCTGGTGTACAAGGACACCCAGATCTCACTTCACTTCCCCCTTACCTAACCTAACCCCAGATAATAATCTGCCCCCTTGTTTTTGCCACCAAAGTGGATAACCTCACATTTATCTATATTATACTGCATCTGCCACACACCTGCTGACTCACTCAACCTGTCCAGGTCACCCTGCAACCTCCTAACATCCTCTTCACAGTTCACACTGCCACCCAGCTTTGTGTCATCCACAAACTTGCTAGTGTTGCTCCTAATTCCCTCTTCCAAATCATTAATATATATGGTAAACAGTTGCGGCCCAAACACCGAGACTTGCGGCACTCCACTCGCCACTGCCTGCCATTCTGAAAAGGATCCGTTCACCCCTACTCTTTGCTTCCTGTCTGCCAACCAATTTTCTATCCATGTCAACACCCTACCCCCAATACCATGTGCTCTAATTTTAGTCACCAGTCTCCCGTGCGGGACCTTATCAAAGGCTTTCTGAAAGTCTAGACACACTACATCCACTGGCTCCCCTTCATCCATTTTACTTGTCACATCTTCAAAAAATTCCAGATAATTAGTCAAGCATAATTTCCCTTTCATAAATCCATGTTGACTTGAACTAATCCTTTCACTGCTATCCAAATGCCCCATTATTACTTATTTAATAATTGACTCCAGTATCTTTCCCACCACCGAAGTCAGGCTAACTGGTCGGTAATTCCCTGTTTTCTTTCTCGCTCCTTTCTTGATAAGTGGGATAACATTAGCTATCCTCCAATCCACAGGAACTGATCCTGAATCTATTGAACATTGGAAAATGATCACCAATGCGTCCACTATTTCTAGAGCCACCTCCCTGAGGACCCTGGGATGCAGACCATCAGGCCCAGGGGATTTATCATCCTTCAGTCCCATTAGCCTACCCAATACTATTTCTCGCCTAATGAAAATTTCTTTCAGTTCCTCTACCCCCTTAGATCCTCTGTCCTCCAGTACATCTGGGAGATTGTTTGTGTCTTCTTTAGTGAAGACAGATCCGAAGTACCTGTTCAACTCTTCTGCCATTTCCTTGTTACCCATAATAATTTCACCCGTGTCTGCCTTCAAGGGACCCACATTTGACTTTGCTACTCTTTTTCCCTTAACATATCTAAAGAAGCTTTTACTGTCCTTCTTTATGTTCCTAGCCAGCTTCCCCTCGTACTTCATCTTTTCAGCCAGTATTGCCCGTTTTGTTTCCTTCTGTTGTCCTATGAAAGTTTCCCAATCCTCTGGCTTCCGGCTACTCTTTGCTGTTATACATCTTTTCTTTTAATTTTATTCTATCCCTAACTTCTCTTGTGAGCCACGGTTGCCTCCTACTCCCCTTAGAATCGTTCTTCCTTTTTGGAATGAAATGATCCTGCGTCTTACGTATTATGCCCAGAAATTCCTGCCATTGCTGTTCCACCATCATTCCTGCTAGGATCCCTTTCCAGTCTACCTTGGCCAGCTCCTCTCTCATGCCTTCATAATCCCCTTTGTTTTGTTCAACTGCATCACTGCCACTTCCGATTTAACCTTCTCCTTCTCAAATTGCAGGTTAAAACTAATCATATTATGATCACTACCTCCAAGCGGTTCCTTTACCTCGAGTTCTCTTATCAAATCTGGTTCATTGGACAACACTAAATCCAGAATTGCCTTTTCTCTGGTCGGCTCTATTACAAGCTGCTCTAAGAATCCATCTCGGAGGCATTCTACAAACTCTCTTTCTTGGGGTCCTGAACCAACCTGATTTTCCCAGTCTACCTGCATATTGAAATCCCCCATCACTACAGTGGCATTACCTTTGTTACATGCCAGTTTTAACTCCTGCTGCAACTTACACCCTGCATCCGGGCTACTATTTGGGGGTCTGTAGATAACACTAGTGTCTTCTTGCCTTTACAATTCCTCAACTCAATCCACAGTAATTCTACCTCGTCAGTCCCTATGTCTTCCTTCGCAAGGGACTGAATTCCATCACTCACCAGCAGAGCTACCCCCCCTCCTCTGCCCACCTGCCTGTCCTTTCTATAGGATGTATAACCCTGAATATTAAGTTCCCAGGCCCGATCCTCCTGCAGCCACATCTCAGTAATCCCCACAATGCCATATCTACCAACCTCTAACTGAGCCTCAAGCTCGTCTACTTTACTTCTTATACTTCGCGCATTCTTATACAATACTTTTAAATCCTTACGCATCTCACCTTTCACATCGATCCCTAATACACTTGGCCATTTTCTCCTATCCATTTGTGAGCTTTCTTTCCCGTTAATTGTGGGATCATTAACTATCCCTTTACTCTTTTTCCCTTTAACTCCGTCCTTGACTATCCCATTGGACACCCCTCCCCTTATTTTGTTTAAAACCACCCGTGTAGCAGTGGCAAACCTGCCTGCCAGAATGCTGGTCCCTCACCTGTTAAGGTGCAATCTGTCCCTTTTGTACAGTTCCCCCTTACTCCAAAACAGATCCCAGTGGTCTATGAATCTAAATCCCTGCCCCCTGCACCAGTTCCTCAGCCACACATTCAGATCCCGTATCTCCCTGTTCCTGTCACCAGCACAAGGAACTGGAAGCAAACCGGAGATAACCACCCTGGAGGTCCTGCTTTTCAGCATTTTTCCGAGCTCTCTAAATTCATGCTGCAGAATATTCATCCCCTTCTTTCCAGCATCGTTTGTGCTGACATGCACTACCACTTGCACCTGTTCACGTTCGCCCTTGAGGATTTTCTGCACTCTGTCCGTGACATCCTGGATCCTGGCACCAGGGAGGCAGCACACCATCCTCGAATCCCGTCTGTTGCCGCAGAAAACCCTGTCCGTACCTCTCACAAGGGAGTCTCCAACTACCACGGCATTGCCTGGCGTCGGCCTCTTTGATTTTAATGGCTCAACAGCACTTTTTGCTTCGCAAGCTAGTCCGCCGCTGAGTGTGTTAACGTCCTCTGTCCCGACAACTTCTAAGTGGGTGAACCTGTTCTCAAGAGGTACAACACTCGGGGACCTTTGCATTCCATGTTTCCTTCCCTTTCTCACTGTCACCCACCTTCTCTCTTCCAGTACCTTAGGTGCAAAATCTTACTGTAGGACTTGTCGAGGAACGACACAGTTTCTCGGACGAACCTGAGGTCATCCACTTGCTTCTCCAGTTCCCCAACATAGTCCTTCAGGAGCTGTACCTGGATGCACTTCTCACATTTGTAGCAGCCAGAGGATCAGTCTGAAGAAGATAAATCTTTTCATTTCCCTCCACAGATGCTGTTCTTTTGCAATCTTTTGTCTCAAATCTAAAATTTAGGTAACAATTTCAAGATAATGAGTTAGCCTTTTAGGCCTCAGCTCATTACTTGGACTGAAGATTTGGGATTTCTGTTCCCCAGAGGGCAAAGGATGTTTAGTCATTGGATATGTTTAAGGCACTAATAAATAGTATTTTGGGAATCTGGGATTATGGAGAGTAGACAAGAATATGATCTTGAGTTAGAGAATTAGTCCTGGTTTTAAAATGGCAGAGGAGGCTGTTTTCCATGATTTATTTTGTCAATTTATCTTTTACAAGTATTTGAACAATATAAATGCAGGTTTCTGCATACACTGATATAACAGCCAATTGGTTATTGACAGGTATAAAATAGTGATTGCAATATGTAAATTGCTCTGGTATCGATTATTTGATTTAGCAGTGCTTGTATATCATTGTTGTTAGCAAGTTCTGAAAATGTAATTTGTGGGTAACTCTTAGGGAACTGGAGAAATCAGTAGTGGACAACAGAGGAGATGGCTGTGCCTTTGCTGATATCCAGAAAGACAGACTTTTTTCTCCCTGCCTCCCCACATTGAACTACACTCGGTAAGTGCAGAAACTCACTAGACTGTTAGATCCCAGTGTGCCAAATTATGGTGTATCTAAGATAGGGAATAAGTGTAATACTTCCAATCAATATGGGAGACAGATACAATGTGGAGTACAGTATTTAGGATAAAAAATTTAGAATGAGCACAGTTTGCATATCTATTATTATAAAACTCTGATATTGGATGTGGATGTATTTATTTGTGTGTGTCTTGTTTGTATGTGACTCACATCTCCTCGAAAACACGACGTGCTAACAGTGAAAGTTTTACATATTCCAATAGAGATTTACCTCATGATTTCAAAAATCGCCTCATCTGAAAATTTGATTCATTATTTCTTGAGATTTTTATTTTAATTGTTCACAAATCTGAGATATTTTTTATAGCTAAAGAGCTGATGACGTCACAATGGCTCTGCTCCTCACGGCTAGATGCGCACAGTTTTAAAAGCGCAGCCTGCTGGCCACTGTTTTTGCACGCTCTGCGAGTTACGTTAACCCCACACCAGACTCGCAGTCATTTTGTCGCCTCCCGCTTGCAGTCAACTCGCACTCGGCTGGCCGTCCGTAGCGCCGTGCCCGCAGCCCAACCGCCCACCCCCCCTCGAGCTCTGAATTGAAGCCGCTGAACATGCAGTGATTTGGTTGGGCTTCCGAGGGCCCGCGAGGTCCCGAAGCCCGCCGCCCGCTCACCAAGTTCAAGTCCGCCCTCTCCCCCTCCCCCTCCTCTCCCCCCTCCTCTCCCCCCTCCTCTCCCCCCTCCTCTCCCCCTCCTCTCCCACCTCCTCTCCCACCTCCTCTCCCTCCTCTCCCCCCTTCCCCCCCCACTCTCCCCCTCCTCTCTCCCCCCTCTCCTCTATCCCCTTCTCAACCCCCCTTCCTCCCCCTCATCTGTACCCCCTCCCCCCTTCCCTCTCTCCCCTCCCCTTCTCCTTCCCCCTCCCCCATCTCTCCCCCTTCCCCCCTCTCCTCCCCCTCTCCTCTCCCCCCCCCCCCCCCTCTCCATCCCCCCCCTCTCCAACCCCTCCCTTTCCCTCTCTCTCTCTTTCTCTGCCCCTCGAGATAGGGCAACGATGGGGTAAAAGGAGCCAATGAATAATATTAATATAATATCAAGGGGGGGTGGTTAGTGCGTGTGTGTGTGGGGGATGTGGTTAGTGTGTGTGTGACGCCGCAGGCCCCCCCTCCGCAACCGCGCGTTGAGGGGACGGGACCCAACGTGTCCCCCTTGGTCTAGTATAACCTAAATGATTTGTCGCATGAGCTTCACAGGCAATCGAACATATATTGCTCATTAATGATTACCCTCAAAGTTATTCAAATTGTTTGGGGGGGAGCTCAAGGATTTTCACGCATTGTTGATGGATGAACAGCATTTGTTTTTGGGTCAAGATGATGTATGACTTGTGATTTGGAAGGGTCCAGACTTTTATTGTCCTCGTTTTTTTAGGTGGGAGAGTTTGCAAGCAAGAGGTCTTGATGAATTGATGCAGTGACTCATGTAAATAGTCCATATTGTGACTGTGGATGTACTCTTGGTGGAGGGAGTAGTGACTTAAGTAATTGACATTAAAGAAATCTACTTTGTCATGGGGTGGTATTGATCTTTTGCGTTGTTGGGGCTGTGCTTATCACAGCAAGATGAAAATATTTCATCTTACATTGGACATGTCCTGTAAGTGGAGGAGAAACTTTGGAGAGTCAGAAAATAGGTTTGCCATAGAATACTTAATTTCTGACCCCTTGCTGCAGCCAAAGTATTTTTGTGGTGAGTCTAGTAACATTTCTAGGTAATTGTGACTCTTCCCAGGATTTTATTAATAGGTGAGTCATCAAATATCAAGAAGAAGTTATTAGTTTCTGTGGAAGTTTCTGAAGAAGGGTTTCGGCCCGAAACGTTGCCTATTTCCTTCGCTCCATAGATGCTGCTGCACCCGCTGAGTTTCTCCAGCATTTTTGTGTACCTTCGATTTTCCAGCATCTGCAGTTCCTTCTTAAAAACATTATTAGTTTCTGTGTTTGATATTGCCAATGCTTGACACTTATGTCATATTTCAAAGTGCTCCTCTTCTGATACTTCATTCACTTGCCTAACCACATTTTCCAAAAGCACATCGAGTGTAGGGCCACGACAAATTATGTTTTAATCCCTTAGCACCCGCAGTCTATATTTGGGCAGATAAAATCACCTGCTGTTATAGTGTATTACTTCTAAAGGTATCTGCAGTCTCCTTACATATTTGCTCCTCTAATTCCCCTGACTATTTGGGGGGGAGTAGGGGCATAGTACAATCTCATCAAAGTGATTACTCCCTTCTTATTCCGAAACTCTAACCCAACCTTTTTGATTACTGTTAATGATAGCAATTTTTTACAATTTCAGATTTATTTAATTATTTGAATTTAAATTCCACAGCTTTCATACAAGAATGTCAGATTATTTCTATTGATCACTGGCCAAAGTTCTTAGATACAACGTTAGGGACGACTGATCGTACAATAATAGAATTTTTTATGAAGATTTGAAAGTGATTTTGATCCATCTGAAAGGTCTTAAATGTATTTAAAAAAACAAGCAAGGAACCTATGAAGTACAAGTTGGCTGTGAAAGACTGGGAAACTATATTAAAAGGTATGATAGAAAATAAACAATGACTAGCATTTTAAAAACTAACTAATGGATTGTTTACTATATATTCCGTTTGTGCTACCGAACAGGTAAAATGATCCAGCTCTGGCTAACAAGAAAAGTTAAAGGTTATATTTGATGAAAGAGAAAGGCTTATTACCAAAAATAGTTGTAAGCCTGAGGATTGGGAAACATTCAGATGTTAGCAAAGTTGGACTAAGAAATTGATAAGGGAAGAGAAAGCAGATACAAACATAACATAGCATTTCCATAAAAAAGGGCCTGTCAAAACTTCATGAGAAATGTAAAAAGGAAAAGCATAGTATTGGAGAAATTAATGCAACTTAAAGCTGATAAATTCCTAAGGCTTTTGGATCTGAATCCCAGGAGGTGGATATTGGCATTGGAGTTGCACTAATTGTCATCTTCCAACAGAGATTCTGGAATGGTTTCCACAGAAAACTTCAAGACAAAAGGAGGAAGTGGGGAACACTCAAATAAGAAAGGAGGAAGTGCCAGTTATACTGACATCAGCAGTTGGGAGATAGTATTAATTACTCAGAAAATGGTACCAGGACACCTGAAAAAGTAATAGACAATAGACGGAGGAGCAGGCCATTCGGCCCTTCGAGCCAGCACCTCCATTCAATATGATCATGGCTGATCATCCCTAATCAGTAACCCATTCCTGCCTTCTCCCCATATCCCCTGACTCCACTTTCTTTAAGAGCCCTATCTAGCTCCCTCGTGAAAGTATCCAGAGAACCGGCCTCCACCGCCCTCTGAGGCAGAGAATTCCACAGACTCACAACTCTCTGTGTGAAGAAATGTTTCCTCGTCTCTGTTCTAAATGGCTTACCCCTTATTCTTAAACTGTGGCCCCTGGTTCTGGACTCCCCAAACACGTTTCCTGCCTCTAGCGTGACCAAACCCGTAATAATCTTATATGTTTCAATAAGAATCCCCTCATCCTTCTAAACTCCAGAGTATACAAGCCCAGCCGCTCCATTCTCTCAGCATATGACAGTCCCGCCATCCCGGAAATTAACCTTGTAGACGTACACTGCACTCCCTCAATAGCAAGAATGTCTTTCCTCAAATTAGGAGACCAAAACTGCATACAATACTCCAGGTGTGGTCTCACTAGGCCCCTGTACAACTGCAGTATGATCTCTTTGCTCCTATACTCAACTCCTTGCTATGAAGGCCAACATGCCATTAGCTTTCTTCACTGCCTGCTGTACCTACATGCTTACTTTCATTGACTGATGAACAATAATAGAATTAGGTGGAGGCAACATAGATTTCTGAAAAGAAAATTATGTTTGACAAGTGTTTTTTGCATTTGTACATAGTGATATGAATAGTGGAAAAAGTGATATAATATAGCGAGATATAGTGAAACAAGTTTTGTATGCTATCTGAAAATGCAGATAAAAGGTGTGCCAGCGCCACATTGGCACAGATTAGAAGATTGGGGGTACATCCCAGGAATGCTAGAGGTCCGTTCAAAAGTTTGATAGCAGTGGGGAAGAAGCTGTATTTGAATCTGATTATATGCTTCAAGGAGAGGGAAAAAGAAAGAATGACACGGGTGTGAGTGATGTTTCATTATGTGGGCTGTGTCAAAGCAAGTGAATGTGGTTTATTTGCAATTTCGGAAGCACTTTGATAAGTTGCCACTCAGAATTATTAAACAATATTCAAGGGCATGGGGAGGTACCATACTTGTGTGTGTTGAGGTAGTTTAACAGGCAGAAGCCCAAATACAGCGATAGTTGTATTCCTAGGAAATCTTGTATTATATGTCAATGGGGGAAAGGGAATTAGGAGTTGGAGAGTTTCAGACTCATAATAACAGTTATTTGTGCAGGATTTTCAAAAATAAACCCCTGATTCTGGACTCTCAACATCAGGAATTTTTTTTCCTGCATCTAGCTAGTCCAATCCTTTAAGAATTGTATATGTTTCTTTAAGATATCCTCTCATCCTTCTAAATTCCAGTGAATACAAGCCCTGTCAACCCATTCTTTCATCATATATCAGTCCCGCCATCCCGGGAATTAACCTGGTGAACCTACGCAGCACTCCCTCAATAGTAATAATGTCCTTCCTCAAATTAATAGACCAAAATTGCACGCAATACTCCAGGTGCCGTCTCACCACGGTTCTGTACAACTGCAGTAGGATCTCCTTGCTCCTAAACTCAAATCCTCTCGCAATGAAGGCCAACATGACATTATCTTTCTTCACTGCCTACTATACCTGCATGCTTACTTGCAGTGAGTGATGTACAAGCACACCCAGGTCTCGTTGCACCTCATCTTTTCCTAATCTGACACCATTCAGATAATGAATTCTTCAGGCTAAAGAGGGTCTCGACCCCAAACGTTGCCCAATCCTTCTCTCCAGAGATGCTGCCTCACCCGCTGAGTTACTCCAACATTTTGTGTCTATCTTTGATTTAAACCAGCATCTGCAGTTCTTCTTACACCATTCAGATAATAATCTCCCTTCCAGTTCTTGCCACCAAAGTGGATAATCTTACATTTATCCACATTATACTGCATCTGCCATGCATCTGCTCACTCACCCAACCTATCCAAGTCACCCAGCTGCCTCATAGCATCCTCCTCGCAGCTGGCACTGCCACCCAGCTTTGTGTCATCTGCAAACTTGGAGATGTTACATTTAATTCCCTCGTCTAAATCGTTAATATATTCAAGAGTTTGATAGTGGGGAAGGAGCTGTTCTTGAATCTGATAATGTGCTTTCAAGCTTTTGTATCTTCTGTCTGATGGAAAAGAGAAAAAAAAAGAATGACGGGTTGAGTAGTCATTGCACGTGTCAATAGAAGCAATCGTTATTCAAGTACTTTTTAATTTCCGATTTAAAAATTGTATTATAACCAATTTAGCCTGTGCAATGCAATTAGTGTTCCCTAATTCATTACTCACATTATATATAATTTGTGTAATGGACAAATAACAGTTATAGCAGAAGTACCTGTAATAATAAACTGGATAAGGTTGGACAGAGTAAATATTTTCAGGTTGGGAAGTTCAAACTACTGGGATGTTGTAGAGATTGGCAATGAGACATCATCTATTCACAATCTACAATATTTTGGATGAGGGAACAAGTGTAATATATCAAAGCTTGCTAGGTGGTAGACCTGATTATTAAGAGCATGCAGATATGTGTCGGAGGTTAGTGAATGGGCAAGTTGAAAGTTGTGGAAAAATGTGAAGTGGTTCACTTTGGTAGAAAACAAGTGGAACGTTTTTTAAATGAAACATACTGGTTGTTCTGGGTGACATTGTACATTAATCACTGAAAGTGAATATACATATATTTAAGAAGCAAATTCATGTTGGTCTTTATTATAGGAGGGTTTAAATGCAACTTAATAGATGTCTTAATCATAGTTATTGAGCCAGACTCTGAGGAAACACGGGTTGATAGGGCAGTTTTCCCTAGCTGGAATGTCAAAAACAAGAAGTGTTCAATCTCAAAATAAGGATTGGCCATTCAGGACAGAGATAAGGAGAGATGTATTCACCCTGCAGGGGGTGAATCAATGTCTTGCAAATTAAACTATTGAATCAGCCTACTATTCAGAATAATTGTGCAGTAAAAGTGCTGACATAAAGATGTAAAAATAGACT